>NW_026562383.1:12420000-13102500 GCF_027474105.1 Poeciliopsis prolifica | reverse complement strand
TAAAACTGGATATAAAACCCCACATTAATATGAGCTGTACATCAGTTTCTGTGTCCAGATGATATATTGTTTTCTAAGACATTATGAGATAAGCATTAGTATATAAGGGGCTTGTCACTGCTGATAAATGTGAGGTGCCATGAGAAGAAAGAAGAAAAAAACGTTTTGATGGAGTGACTTATTTTTATTTCTGGGTCTTCTCTCAATTTTTAATGAAATATATTTTTATCTCTTTTCGAAATCAGCCGACAGACACATCATAGATATTTTTAGATTCAAGAGGTTTCTAATTTAGTCAAATAGAAAGCAAAATATCCATGCAATTAAAAGATAATATTGAATTTACTCCAAAAGTTACAAATTTGGAGTAAATGTTAGATGTTTCCTTCGATGTTTCCTCATTGCTGTCCAGTTTTCACATATCAGGGTCTGTTTATTAGAGAATATTTCAGCATGGTAGCTGCTCACCACCATAACTTGATCTTGCCATGATAGATTTACATAAACTAACTTAAGATTCTTCACAGACTGAAAAGTGAGTGAAGGCAATGGCTGAAGGGAAAGCCTTATTGGATTGATGGCAAATTTCCAGAAGTAAAATGATAGAGGGATTAGAAGATAATAAAAACAATAAACATTTTGAATTTTGAATTAACTAATATATTTTTTAATTCAGGAGAAAATGTTTAAAATGTCATAATGTTATTGACCATTGAGTTGGCAAAGCTGAAGTGATATAAGCTGGTTCTACTTGCAAAGGAACACATGCATTTGAGACATAATAGTGTCCACAATATGGTCTTATATTTTCAGGAAACAGATGGATTCCCAAAGGCAAGCACAATTTTGCTACATTTTTAAATTTAAAGCTAAGTTTGAAATCCATTTGAATAACTTTTGCATCATTAAAAGCAGCATATGTTCCATCCCACTGTATAGAGATCTGATTGATCTCAACAGAGTAACATATCATCTTGTACAGGATGGAGGAGAAGGTATTAGGCTAATGAGGATAATTATGATCCTAATAGTCCCACCATTGTGCTTTGTTATAAAGGGTTCAGAGATCTAATGAGTCTGACCTATGTCTTTCCATCTTTCTTACTCCTTCACTCTACATCATCTCCGTCTGTGGCTGCCCTCCTTGGTTCTCAGGCCTGTGGATTGTGTACACACATGCACATTGGACTGATGAGTTTGGATATGCATATGTGTAGGTGGACGGTTGTTTCCTCTGTGACCAGTTTTACAAACAGGCTATAAAACTGAGTCACTGCAATCACATATGAGGAACAAAACACAGTTCAAATGTGCAAAAATATGAATGAAAAACTGAATACTCTTTAATGAGAAGAGAATATAGAGAAAATTGGGAGCAATGCCGTCAACACCAGTAAAAATATGCAAATTAGCACTGTGCTTTGAGGAAACGTTATTACTTCCAGCTGACATTATGGCCGATTTAAAGCTCTATAAAGTGAGAATTTGATTACACTCAGTTACATAATGTCTCTCCTGTGAGTTGAACAAATGGCTTGTAATGCTAACAATTGTAAAGGTAAAAGACTTGAAATTAATCCCCACATTTAATGTTCTTTATAATTGAGTTACATTGAGCAAAAAATAAATAAAAAAACGCATCATGGGCATTTTGACAGAGTAATTAAATCTCTGTTTAGTCATGTCTGTTGTGGGTGGAGCTGTTGGTGAAGTCTGCCATTGTCACAATAGATCTGGACTATTTTCTCATGAATCAGAGGTAGAAAAAATATGTTTGCCAAATATCCATTTCAAATTAACCTAACCTATGCCAGCTTTTCTATACTTTACACATGTTCCTTTTTTTTATTTTTAGAACTTTCAGTAAAGCTATTGTACATTTGCTGCTGAGAAAATGTAAGCTGCGGTGTGTCAGTAAAGATAAATGACATTAAAAAAAGCAAAAACAAAAACATTTGCATTAAAAAGCTGCTGGCTGCAATAAAAAAGAAGAAGTAAGCCAGAGCAGATCTGAGCAGGACATCCAAGATGTGGGCTGCTTAATGTGCTCTTTTAAATGGAGAACAAAATTCCACCCACTTGTGCTCATTTATGCAGGAATATTGATTCTCCCTATACTGGCTCTGAAACAAAATTCCAATAAAGTTTTTAATATAGAATCAGGTTCTCAGTTTGATTTATTCCAGGAGTTTATGATTACTTTTTTCACCATATGATTTTTTGGGGGGGTTAATTTAGTGTATTTTGTTGCGCCACAAAATTCAATAAGAGTATATTGTAAAAGTATATTAGAACAGAAGCTGAAACTTTTGGAAAGTTTTGCATGAAAGGGAAGCACCTTGATTTGAAAATTTAAAGTTAGAAGAAGTCGCGTTATTATAAAATTTGATGAAAATTTGTCATTTAGCACTTCAAAACTTTTCACAAATCTTTAAAAAATTAACAGCACTCCTTTACACTGATTGTAAACCTTTATCTTTATATACCACTTCTTCTCTTCGTCTCTTAAACATGTTGGATGAACTCTTTCTTTAGAGATACAAAATATGAAAAATGTATACAGAAAATACTTTCTTATGGAAACAAAATTAAACATTAGACAACCACTTTCACAGACCAAAGGAAAAACTTTATTTGTTCCTGAAATATACTGATTATTTAGTTGCACTGAAAATCTCTCAAACAGAACAGTGAGAAAGTATTTAATGATTTTACAGAATTGGAAGTATAATGAGTTTAATTTACAAACAATAAAGTGTTTGCCATTCATTATGTCAAAGCAACACATGTTTTAAGACTTAAGCATCACTAAGCTGCATGTAGAGAAAGTTTTGAAATTACTTATCAGGGTCTCTTTTATTCAAGGTCACAAATTCCTGTCTTTTTCACTTGGGTGTCAAACTTATATCCACTGGATACTGGGAGATACTAGCAGCTATTCCCACTCCTCCTTATCTAGAAAGTGCTGTACTCCAGCCTTCTGTTTGTAATACAGATATTGATTTCAGAAAATCTCTGAATTAGATGTAAAGTGTCATAAAAGTCCCAGATAAGCACAAAAGATGCTTTATAATGGATTCATTTTCAGTGAAATAGACACCTTTTTTTTCGCTCTGTGTCATGAATCAAGTAAGTGCATGGATGAAATGTAACTTAATAACACATTCACATTTGACAGGTGAATGTCACACTCCAGTGGGAAGTAGTTGTAGCAGAAGTGTTTGTTGGTTTTGTAAACAGCTGAATGTCAACAAATCCTGTGGCTCTAAGCACTTGATAATCTGACAGATATCTCAAGGCTTTGTGGCTGAAAATCTGTTTCGGACTCTCTTTTGCAGGTTCAGGAAACATTATTAGTGTATTGCAGTCCATCAGAGATCACTTCAAGTTATATTTTATTTGGACACTTAAATTTTCTATCTCTTTATTACTCTTTATGTCACAAAACCAACGCACAAATAAAAAACATATTATATTCCGCACAAAAATGCAACAGGACAAAAATTAAGGTCTCAACAAACGTTGGCCTTCATAAGGTGCAAAAAGCTTCATGTGTCAGAACACTTATGATTTATGAAGCCGTCAGTGTATTGGTCCAGTATAGTTCATGACAGCTGGCAAAGCCATTAATCATGTGATGTGTATCTTGCTCTTCCCACGGGGCTGATCCACTGTCATTGATCATATTCATGTCAGCACCATCAGGCCCGAGACAGAGAGTTAAACTTTATATAAAAATGATGGGGACATTTTTTTGATCAAGCTCTGCGGGTTTAACGTCTATGACTTGCCACCAGGGTGTGAGTTCAGAGGCATGCAGAACCAGAGTGGGCTTCCTAGTGGTTTTATTACACCAACGTGGTCACTCCCCGTGAGAGGAAATAATCCCTTTTGGATTAACCTGAATGCTCACTGATGTAATAAATACAGAAAGGGTTTTGGCTTTCATCTTAATTAAAGATGGAGGTCAGATGTTTGTGCAGATCAGATTGAGGTGATTCTTTGGAACAAAATAATTCTGTCCAAACCTTAAAGTCACTGAAGTGGGATGAGCTTCCTGAAGAAAGCAACACTAATGATTTAAAAATGCACACTCGATTCCTTTGCATACAGTCATAGAAATATAGATATGTCAATTATTTACTCTGAACTTTTAACGATGCATTTGAATCACACATTTTTTTAGTGATGAATGCTTGAACTTAAAAAAATTAAAAAGAAAAAGTCAGTGACTTAATAATTTGATTTTAATGCACAACTATAAATTAATCGTGAAGACAGAGTCCATATCACACATAAAAGCTCACACTTAAACATGCATTCCACTAATTTCCATAAACAAGTTGCAGAGAAACCATACACTTTTCCCTTTGTAGCCATCAGTGCCCAGAGTCATAGCACAGTCTATAAATTTATAGTAGGGTTGAAGTTGGAACCATGCCAGAAGCTTAATGTTAGTCTGCTTCCTTCATTCTCAAACCAATTTTCAGGCATGTGTGTGGGATCATTTCTCTGTTGGTGGAGTCCAAATTTCAAACATCACAGCCTAAGTTTTTTTCTGTCTGAGGGGGAAAAAAATGGTTATGATTGGGAAAAACCCAGGAACCAAATAGCCAAAAGCCTATCTGGAATTAAAAACATGTGGAACATCAGTGTCACTGTTCACAGCAAAGGGAGTTTAGCATCAGCTGAGTGTGAGAGCTCCTGACCAAAAAGACCCTCATGCAAAGAAAATGAACATTTGCAGCTGTTCACATGTAGTCGTAGGTTTTGTGTTATAACAAGAAAAAGAGTCAGCTATTTGGCTCCAGTAAAGACATATGTTTAATGGAGTCAAGGTGAGACTTTCAAATCTAAAAATTCATAATAATAATAATAATAATAATAATAATAATAATAATAATAATAATAATAATAATAATAATAATAATAATAATAATAATAATAATAATGGAGGAACAGGGTTCCAGTCTAAGAAAGGAATTCAAATAATTGACTTTACATAGATGGTCAGTTTGGAGTTCATACAAATAAATAAAACAAAATAAAGTACTAAAATGCTTTGTACCATTTAACAAAAAAACATTTAAAACATATAAATCACATGCTTTTAAACAGTATAGTGGATGTCAGCCATTAATTTAATTGACACAAAATTCTGTTATTTCCCCTTGGTTATTCAGAATGATACTGCATACAAACTCAAATACACATTTCAAACACATGGTTTAGTAAGAGGCAGCGTAAAGACAACTTAACATCTGAAAAAATATTGGCATAGACTTTTTTTACAGCCTTATGAAACTAAAAAATATAATAGGTGGTTCATAATTAGTCAGTAAGACCAATTCTTGTGAGGAGATTGTAAGTAAGGCGTTCAGTTTCAATAGTATTTTAATCACTATGTCACGACTGCAGAGGTCAACTTTAAGTTCATGGTAAAAGATGATGAATGACGGCTTCTGCACAGCGCTGTAGTCTACAGGACTGCGATGATGCTACAATGGAAAAGGCTGATTAGAGGCATCTGGGGGGATGATTAATTGATACAAACACATTTCAATTTAACGGCTCTTTGATCAATTATTAATGAACACCTCCCCCACCCGCACCACCGACCTCTTCTTTTATTATGTACAACTTCAATTACCAGGCTCCCTGCTTTGACCAACACTATCAAGAGGCCTCCCTTTGCAGAACTGAAAGGCCAAAACTGTGCAGGAAAACATGTATAAAAGAAAAAAAAAAAAGGACAGGGGTGAAAAAATAACCCACTTAAATCCATGCAGCCATCTAAAGGAGGTTGCTTTACTGTAATGGTTCGTCCATGATCCTTGCTTTAAGCTGAGGATTTCTCCTCAAAAATTAATTAAGTCCTTTGCTATTAACAAATTCTTCCTTTCCGGTGTGCAATTTCTCAAATTATTTTGGCAAATGGTCAACAGCTTCTGCTTTGTTCACCCTAGAGATGACGTTCTCATGAATGTACTGCAGGTAGATTCACAGTTATTCCCCAGAAAAATCTCTATCTTTACTTTCTACTCTGCTCATGGTCTGGTGAAAATAAGAAAACAGAAAATAAAAACACTGAAGGACTATCAAGGGAGGCTTATAGTAAAAATCCTTCCAGTGCAGCAAACATTTTATCGTTGTTCTTGATTGCCAGTTTAATATTTGGTGTCCACTCAAAATTGGCAGGGACCAGAAAAGTGGAGAAGAGATTTAATGACTGTGTTTGCTCTTTCTCCATGGAGGTCAAACAGCATGAGAAAATGAAATATTTAAGAGGATTTAATCAGTTCAGTTTATTCAGCAGAAAGGATTATTACAGTTTACAGTGATTATTTGTGCATTGCAAATTAATTAGTTTTCCTGAGAAAAAAGAAGGCACCTGCGGTATGAATCTGGCTCCATGTTCCAGTCCTTTCACTTCCTGTGAAAGATTTACTAAATTGTTTGGCACTTTATGAAGTTTTAAATGGTGCATAGCCTGTAATACTTGAAAACCCATTTTGGTAAGGGGGCAAGTGATGCTTCTATATCATTTTATTGCAGTCATCACTCTTTTTATTAGTGTGTTTACTCCATGGAAAGGGCTCTCTACTCCTTCACTCTCTCCTATATAAATAATTCATTAAGCGAGGGGGGATAAAAGGGTGTAAAAAAATATATATATATATATTTAATGCAGGGGATCTGGGAGAGAAGCCAGAGGATATGTCAGACACAGTTATGAGGAATAAAGAGAATGATAATGCCTCATATGTAATGCTTTGTCCACACTTGTCCATTTTGCTCTGTTTTCAGATTCACAAGTCAGTGTGGATGGGAACATTAGAACGCAGGTGGACTGACAGGATTTGAAAGTGAGCCCCGATCTCATCTTAACATCGATGCAAAGCTGCAGAGCATCAGGCTAAGCTGCTCTGACTCTCTTAGCTTGCTTAATTGCTTGGTGAACCTGGCGGCTGCATTGAATTCCCTGACTTACTGTGCCCCTGAGAGTGCATTACAAGTGCTCTGTTCAGCTAATTGCATCCTTTGTCCACCATCTTTGACATACAGTTTGTCCACACACACAGTGACACACCAGTCCTTACTTATGATGATCTCCTGTTACCCAAGGCTGTTTTTTGTTACATCTTCTAATCACAACGTCACAGAAATGCATAAAAAAATTTAATTTGAAAGAAAAATATATAGGAATAGAATCAAGATGTAGATGACCTGTCTGGAAACATAAAGTAGGCAAACAATAAAATAAATTCAAGAACAGATGAGAAACAAATTTATTGACATCTGTCAACCTGGAAAGCATTTAAGGGGCTGTTGGAAAGCAACAAAATAAAGTTAGCATATTCTTATGAAAATAAAGAAAACATAGGACAGTGGTGAACTGTCTCATGAGTGGCTGTCCAGGATCCTGAAAAGTTCCAAAGCACATCAGATATCAAGGTTTGATTCAGTAATAACAACTCCACTGAGTTCATCTCTGAATGACTTAAGAGAAAAAAAGCCTGTGGAGTGGCCTAGTCACAGTCCAGAGTAAAGTTGGTTTATGATGCACTGACATGATCTTATAAAGTGACTAAATTAAAAACAATTCTGAAAATTAGAATGGGCCAAAATGCATTCACAGCACTGTAAAAGACTTATTGCCAGTTATCACCGGCATTGGATGGCGAATATTAAAGCTCAAAACAGCAAAACCATTAATGAGGTTTTGAGAATAAGTAGTTTGTTGAAAAAGGACCTGTTTTGTCAAGTTCTCTTTAAGTTTTGATAAATGAAGTCATAATTTGAAAACTGTGTTTTTCTCTTCCTTATTCTAAAACGTATTTAATTATATTTAACATTTAATTGTGATAAAAAAGCAAAAACAAAATCAAATGTACTTTTACACAGCAGTGTGATCTCATGTGCCAACATGTGTGTGTGTCTGATGAAAGAAAATCATATTTTGTCTTTACTAACACAGTAAAAAATTTAGCATGGGTTTATTTTACCAGCATGTACTTGCTGCAAAGCAACACTCTCTGAATAAGCCACAATTCAAAGACTAATTTAATTTATAAAGAACTGTTATTGTTCAAAGTGTACTGTACCACTAGAAGAAGCACTCCAAATTATTTTCTTTCTGTGTGTACATTTGAACCTTTTAATAAAATATAGTGCCAGAGTAGAGAATGCTTTTTGTAGTGCCTTTGTCAACTACAAAAAATATACCACATTAAACAAACTGAGGGTTTGAAGAGCCCATAAACCACTATTTACATGTTAATATTGTATTTTCTATCCACAGCAAAAGATTTGTGATAGCATCACTTGTAAATTCCCCCAAATTAATATTCATATGATCACATGTTAAAACCCCAATTGTAAAATGTAGGGCTCAACAGAACATAACTAAATTATTCAGAGTAAGTCATCCAAGGTGAAAAGCTGCACTGCAAGAACTTTAATCCAAACAAGACTGGGGGGCATTTTTTTTAAGCTGTTTTATGGAATATTAGGCTAACTTGGTGAGGAGAAATAAATGCATACCAATATAATACAGATGCACCATAATGGAACCAGTAAGTTCTGGGTCCTTTATCCTTCTTGAAAAATTATTAAACAGCCTATTGGTCAGTGACAAAACTATCATAAAAAGGTTAAAACAACTGTTAAACTGAGCTCTCCTCAAATTTGATGGGCTTCACATTTATCAACTGTTTATCAACTGTGGAAATAACATTAATATCCCTCTATGGCAGCTATAAATTAAGATATAATGACAGTGTTAATTTTATGGTTAAAGTTTTGTGTTCTTCACAATTATTGACACCCCCTAAAATTGTGAGAAAGAAAGGGTGTCTTCATCTATCATCAGGTCCTACTCAAGACGATTCTCAATGTCTGGTGTTGATCCGTCTGTCTGTCCAGTTTGGAGTACAAATATGACATGCCACAGATCCTCATTTCTCCTTGTCTTTGGGAAAGTACTGCAACATGCATCAAGGTACAAACTAAAATGTTTAAAACAACTTGAAATATGGTGATTGCAAAATAAACTGGAAACCTTGTTCAGAACAAAGCTTTGAGTTTATTTTATGACCTTGCAGTGTGAGAATGCTTTTGAGGCAGACAGGAATAAAATCTCCAAAACTTGCTAGTTGATAACTCTCACATTTTGAGAGAATTGCTCAAATGTGAGAGCTGTCATATGAAGGCACAGTGTTCAGAAGAATAAATCAGTTAAAGCATTTCTTCCACGTTTTTACGGAGAGTCCAGTAGTCATGTAGAGTGATGTATGTACTGTGAATACCTCTTTAACTAGCGCTCTTCCTGTTTATTTTAAAAGGGGCACAGACCATAATCATATATTAAAATCAATTGTATTAAAGATAAAAGGTAAGGAAACATTTTTATTAAAATTATGACTCCACAACCAAAGTGTATCTTTAAGGAGAAAATCATGGTTTCACTGTCTTTTGTTGAAGGCAATGCAGGTAGACAGTAAATGTTATAAAATAGTTCATTGCCCTGCACTGAGGTGAAATAAGTATCTCTGAATTGCAAATTTATGTCATCAGCAACACTTTTCTCCAAAATATGCATGAAAAGAAAACTACAACCACTAAATATCTCACCAGGAGAGACCAAAGAATGAACAAAGTATTTTGCATGTCATAGCTGAAAATGCACCAAGTGTGTGCTACTGGAATCAGACTGCAACCCAGAGCTTGAGGCCTGATCCATAAAAAAAAAAAAAAAAAAAAATGTTTATCAGATAAGCTTCATGGATGGCTGGGAAAATCCAGATAAAAGAAACAGTGCTTGGATGGATATTACTCCATATAAATGACCTCTCATTCAAGAACATCTGCCCTTTTGCATGAGCTATGAATCAGTATTTGGGACATGACCTTTAAAACAATGAGAAATTTACCCAAAGGAAGGTGCTTGCATATTAGGAGTGCTGAAAAGATGAACATATCTCTATGCAGTGTGAGATTGGCTGAAGGCATTATGAGGGGGATAATGACTATCTAAATAACCCATTTAATGAGTAAATCCTGCAATTATAACACAAAGACAGCGTCACATTTCTCATGCTGCACACTCCTTTCCCCCACCCACCAACTTTCTTTTCATATCTTTCTTTGCTCCAAATGTTTCTATGTACATAATTTCTTCATCTATATTCATATTTCGGTAGCGACTGTGCTGAAATTCACAAAATCGACTTTTGTTTGACATCAAGGAAAGGCAATGTTGTCAAATAGGAAGCATCTTTTTTTTTTTCATTGCACAATGCACGCTTTCTGCTTTTGATTCCAGCCTTCTCCATGTTTCTTGATAATGACTGCCGCAGAAAAGTGCTCTTTGTGCTCTGGCGCGATGCTGTGCTTTGGTAACAACAATGTTAATGACTCTTCCCCACACATTACGGCACATAAGTAATAGATGATTATGAGGGCATTGTCTTTCCCATTCCGGTGTGGGTTTTGTCTGTCTATGTCTGTGTATTTCTTTCTTTCATCTTTCCCTCACCCCTGCACTCATCCCTCTCCTAACATATCTTTCCTCCTCTTCTTTCTCTTTCCCTTCCCTTCCCCATTGCTGGAATCAAAGAGGCGCATAACCTGAAATGAATACATGTGTTAATCACCATCTCCAAAGAATTAAGTCCGACCACTCTGATGATTCATGTGCAAAGGGAAGCTCTCTGAATTTTGTATCAATGTGCAGAGAATTTACATGTATAACTGTGACAAAACATTAAGTAGGAGGTTCTGAGAAAATGGCTCTTGCAAGCGATTAAAAATCTCTCAGTGGTGCGCTTGGTAATCTGTGTCTGTTGGATCCTGGCAATGTTTTCCCATGATAGATGCATGTGCAGAAATGTTTTGCTTTCATGAGAATATCAGGGTTCTAATTTTTCCAGCGCAACCACATGCTGGGTTTAAAAGAAACCTATGAAAGCAACGAGTTTATAACAAAATGGTCATTAGAAAAAAATACAGTTTCAGTGCCTTGGGAAAATATAAATATTTAAAAAAAAAAAAAAATTCCATCTATCCATTGCAACTTGGACAGACTCCTGGACAAGTCATCATTTCATCATAAGGCAACACAACGGACAAGCAATCACACATACACACTTAAGGACAAGAAAAAGTCAACTAAATGGTCAATCTTTTTAATTATGAAACAAAACTAGGTACCCAAAGAGAACAAACTTTTGCACAGGGAACATGCAAACTTCCCTAGACCCCAGGATTGGAGTTGAACCCACTGTGCAGCTTTTTTTGTCCCCATTATGATAAACATATCTTTAATTGATTTTTGGTGTGCATCATGGCAGGAAACAGAAAACATGGCAGTTATATAAAAAAAGAAAACATGGTGTTCTTGAATTTTAGAATTTCATTATGCTTTGTGTTGTTCAATTGAAGTCTCAAGCAAAGATACTGACATTTTCTTTGCAACGTGAAAAAGCAAAAAAAAAAAAAAAAAAAAAAAAGTTTATGAGTTACAAACAGTTTTACAAAGAAAAAAAATTAAAACCCAGCAGACATGACTTTGATAATAATTCTCTAAAGGCATCTGATGCTATAAAAACAGTAACACTGCTGTAGATTGAGATCATGAACTAAACATTTAATATGTGGGCAGTTCTTTGCAAGTTCAGATCTCAAAATATGTTAATTTTAACAAAAATGTTAATACATGACTGAGCCTTCACTACAAGTATAAATATTAAGGATTAAAATAAGGAATTTGAGCAAAGTTCAACATTTCACAAAAAATAAAAAAGAATTCAAATTATAAACAGCTTTAATAATATTTTTTTAAATCAGAATACTTTATATATTTTAATATAATCTCCAGTCATTGCTAGCTGATAAGATAAATATAATTCAGCAAGAGCAGAAAAAATAATTGGGAAAGAATAATTAACTTTGCAGTAAACACTTTTGTTTATTAGTCTTAAATAAATAGTGTTGAGTTTAATGTCTTGTTACACAGTGAGATGAAAATATGCCCGTTTATAGATTGTATGTATACATCTGATTTTATGGTAACTACTGGCAGAATAACATTCATGATGACCTAGAGATCATCTGAAACCCCAGATTTTATTGTGTTATGAATAATGTGACTTGTAAAGCAGATTTATGACTCTAACTTCAGAGATTAAAGTTTTCAGAGGAATATAGTTTGTACTTTATTTCATAATTCAGAACATGCTGCATTTGAAAGTTCCAGTTTGTGATTACTGCTGCAAATCAAAAAACACCACTTTTGTCATATAAAATGTGCAATATGGATGATTTTGCTTTTGGTTATCATCGTTCGAGAGACACTTATCACTCAGTTTTAGCAGCGGTTGGTAAATGAGAATAAAGCTTTACTGATTTATGGAGATGGCGTCATTGACATGGCATATGTCACGGCAGCGGAAATATTTTCAGTGTTTTGCTTTCAAATGCTCAAAAATACTTTGAACTTGACCGACCCTGAATGCGATATCGGCTGCAGATGAATCATACACTGTGTCAGTTTGTGATTTAACAAAAAAGATGTCCTCTGCGTGGCTGAAGTGCCTCTTGTTTTGTCAACACGGTGATTTTTGTTTTGATAATTTAGTTTTGGAACTACGGCATCAAGTAAAAACTTAAGTAAGTGTAAAGCAATCAAAAATCTTTTCAGAACTGAGTGGAGGCACTGAAGTGGTGGTGGCAGAGACAGTGGGCTTGAAAGGCTGCTGTAAATTTGTTGGCATATGGAGAGGGAAAACTATATTGTACAAGAAGACAGCTGCACAACTGGGGAAGCAGTACAAGCACTGAAAACAACTGTTTAGCTTGACAGTGTATTAGCCAACCTTCTTAGAATTACATCAATTATACTTAGTGATGCTGAAATAAGCCTGTTCAAACATTATGCACTTATGTTAGAACATGTGCATGAGCATTTTAGGGGGTCATCACAGGTATCTTCAGATGTCTCTTTCAATCTCTTTCACAGGCAAATTTACAACATCATTTTAGGCATGAAAGCAAACAATCAATATTTTGTAGTTTTCGAAAATCCAGACAAGTTTGTTGCTCAGGGGCTTTATTTGATCATGATGTAGGACAAAACAGCACATTTCCTGAGGACATTTCAATCTGGAGAGACCTACACAGAGAGAAAACAGCAATTAGAGAATTTATTGAGTGAAGGTCTGTTGGTGCTCAGATCCCGGCAGAAGACATGTATGCTGAAAATCACCACCAGCTTGAAAGGACAGCTTAGGGCGAGGATTAGGATCTTACTCCCCCTGGGGGCCTGGACACTGGTGGAGTGGAGAACGGAAAGGAGGAAAGCCTGTAGAAGCCTGGGGGGGACAAGAAGGGGAATGGGGTGGAGATGGGGTGGAGGTGGGGCGAAGTATGGGCGGAGAGGAGGAAGATTCATGAATGACGAGCCTGACAAGAGGATTCTTGAGTGACGATTGGCTGAAGAGAAGAGAAAACCTTGTGCTGGTTGGCTGCAGCAGAGACGAAGCAATTGAATAATGCAGGTGAGGCTGGAGAGCTTCCCAGTTTGAATTTTCACTTGGTTTTTAAATGTTTTTGTATTGTTTTTCAGTATTTTCTCCCTGTTCTGAAGCAATCGCATTAAAACACTAATGATATTTGTCAGGTTTTACAGATGAGGTTATTGGAAAATGGAAGTCTGACTGAACAGCAATGCAGTGGACTGTGAAAGTCTTCAGTGAGTCACCACCCTCCTTTATTTTGTTACCCCAAAAGAAGAGCATTAATTCACATTTTGATAATCAAAGGACAGAAAGATGGGCCATGGGGAGAGCTGCTGACAAATTCAAGAATCTGGTTATAAAGCCAAGCTCTGGACATCTTATGCAGCTCTTTTCACTCCATCATAGATGATGGATAGATGATAGATAGATGATGGATAATTATTTTTAATTATATTAATAAAAAGCTTTAAAGTGATCAGGAATCTAAAAGCTGCTGTCAAGTTTCTGGACGGCCTTCATCCCCTGGAGTGAAAACAGTGAAAATGAGTGAAAACAGCAGTGGAAGGGTGCCGTGTAACTACAAATCTACCAGGAGATGGCAGTCTATCCAAACCTACAGGCTGGAAAAGGAGAACATTAGTCAGAAAAGGAGCCAAGAGGCCGAGGGTAACTCTGGAGGAGTTGGAGAGATGCACAACTTAAGTGGTAGAAATTGTTAATTGGGCAACATTTAGTTCTGAATTCGACAAATAGGCTTTTCTTAAGAATGGAGTGAAGAAAGTACTGTTGAAAGAAAGCCATGATTGCTTCAAGTCATGTAGGGGAAATAGCAAACATGGGCATACAAAAAGGGCCATGATGAGATGAGAATAAAATTAAGGATTACTTTAAAAAAATTAATCCTTAATAAAATCATATGCTTGAGCAATGCTATGTATGGCAGAAAACAAGTATAGCACTTTACTCTGAATATATAATCGCTATGGAGAAGCTTTGGGAGTATCATGCTGTGGGAATATTTTTCTTAGAGCAAATTATCACTGAAGGGAAGGTGGATGGGGCTAAATACAGGGCAATTTTGGAAGAAAGCTGCAAAAACTTGTGTTCTGGGGTGCGTGTTCACTTTCAAGATGGAAAGTGACAATAAACATATCAATTGATTTACAATGGAATGGTTTAAATTTGCTCAGTTCAGTGAGTCCAGACTTGAATCCTGTTGTCACCGAGTGGATAGACTTGAAAATTGCTATTGCCGGATGCTCTTCAGAAAATAATCTTGAGTTTGAGTTATTTTACAATCAAAAATGGGCAAAATCTCTGTTGGCACAAAACCGTCTGAAGCTCCATTTGCAGAAAAAATATGGTTGAACAAAGCACTGATTCATGGAGAGCTGAATTCAAATGTATGCCATGATTTTTGCATTTACACTTGGAGAAAAGCATGTAAACCATGAGTCATTTTCTTTGTACTTCACAGTTATTCACTACTTTATTGTTCAGTCAGAATTGTATCTACCCACTTTTTGCATCCTTGAGTTATGTTTCTAAAGATGGTGAGAGTAGGTAGATAAGAATACAATGTTTTCTTAGTACATATAGCACATTTTAAATCAAGGTGACAGAGTACTTCACTCAAGACAGAAACAAGCAAAAATAAATAAATAAATAAAGCAGCATAGAGAATGTTCAGCAATTTATCCATGGCAAATATTCAAAATATCAATGTGCTTCAAAGAGAGTTGTTTTGGTGGGAAAACTTTAAAAAATAAAAGGCTGCATCATCCAAAATTAACAATTGTGAAGTTGGTTTAATGTATGGTTTTGTTAACCATTTAATCCTAATTCGCCTTTTCACTCATTAAGATTGTTTGTTTTTTTTTGTTTTTTTTTGTATATCTTAAGCAGAAACAACCAGGAATAAAAGTAATGATTTTTGTATTAAAAAACTAGATATCTGGTGCAGAGCTTTGTTTGTTGTTTTCATTTAGCTTTAAATAAAACCCAGAGAGTTCTACAACACTAGTTTTACATTATATCTTCCCCCAAGAAAGTTTCAAGCTGCGAAAACATGTCTCATGCAGAGACCCTCTCACCGTGAAGTGCATGTGTGAGTGGACAGCTGCAGAGAAAGATCAGACCTAGATCTCTGCACATGATCCTTTGTGTGCATACTGCATGTGAAATCAAAAACACATTAGCAACAAGCACAGACAGAAGGAATGAAAACATCTAAGCAGTAAAATGACAAGGGAATTATTTGGAAATTAGAAGCTCGGCATGGACAGAATTTGGCTTTTTCTAAATAATGTGACTCTTCAGTCACAAAAAAAGAATGTTATCATTATTCAACTAGCCAAATTACTCAACAGAAATGTCTGAGATGACCTGGTAAAAGAGATTAAATTTCAAATCAATTTGGTATTTCGCTACAACTCTATGAACTTGGACAAATAGCCCTGATGACTGTGAAAAGGAGCAAATTCAATCAGCATGTTAAATCTTCTGTCACTCAGCCGCAATGCAATTACCAGAAATCTATACTGAATATGGAGATAATTAAGTCTTGATAAGAAACAGAACTTTTATTTGACACTCGCTTGTATTTAATGATACAGAGTTCACATTAGCAGTTGCAGTACTGAATAGTTGCAAAATGGAATGAAAATGAAGTACAAGCAGTGAAACCCTTGAAACGAAAAGCTACATATAATGTTTTTTTTTTTACGATTGAGAAGTTTCTGGTTGGTGATAGACACAGACAGAGACAGAAAGAGGAACAGTCAAGACAGAACAGAAAGTCCTGACTGATTTCTTGTGGATGTATTTTTGTAAATACTGATCTTAAATTATATAAAACAATATATACCTCACCTTCCAAAATTATTGATGAAATATACTCATATTTTATGATACTAGCATAATACAACACTTCATTTTTCTACAATACAAAAATATTTTTCAATGGCTGATTTGAGTCAAAGCAAAAACATATATCATTTCCATGACTGTAAAGCATAATATTTTCAGAACTTCTTTTAGAAATTTTCAACTTTGCTGAAAAATCTGTCTATTTCAGCTAAATCATAAACTATGGATTTGATGGATGGATAGATAGGCAGAAGATACAGATGGAGAACCAGACAGTTGACAGAGCCATGCCAGCCTTTAATATATCACACAAATCATTGTGTGATATATTAAAAACTGTCCAAGTTTTTAAATAAACTGTTCTAAAATTAATGGAAGTTAAAGTTTAATATCTGGCAGTAAGACAAAATGCATATACATTATTGCCATACGGTGTTAGCACTGAAATAAAACTCTGATGTATTTCACTTTGGTAAGACTGACTGTTTAGCCTTATCTCCAAAGTTTGCCGTATCTATCAAAGTTCCACAACATTGGTATGAATAATGGGCTGCTAAAGCTCATACAGTGTCAGGCTCCCAAGGCAGTGTGCAGGGTTATTTCCCCGAGTGCCGTTTGTAAAGGAAATTGGTTTATACTTATGAGCCATTGATCCACAGAGAACAGTATAGTTTGTCATTCAGTAGATCTCCAGGACAGAGGATGGAGAGATACCAGAGAGTCCAGGAAGAGATGGATCTATATCGGTTACTTCTGCTGTTGCTATCAGTGTTGCCTTAAAGGACATCCAGTTGGAGAGAAAATGTACAAGTCCTCCCTACATGGATTTACTGTTAGTGACAACTCCAGTGTCTTAGCAAGATGATTGAACGCTTAGTGTCTCCTTTATTTTCTGAGTCTTTAAACATACATGATTATTTTCATCTTCACTTGGTATACCTGTTTTTACAACAACAGACAAATCCCTCTAGGTGGCTTCTTGTGGGCTCTAGTGTCCCTTATATGACAGTAGGGTGACAGGAAGGGCGTAAGGAGAAGGGGGAAGACATGTGGCAAACATCGTCGGGTCCGGGAATCGAACCTGCAACAGCCGCGTACAAACATTTGTTGATCTACAGTTGTACAGGACCTGGACAGCACTCTTAAAATAAAATGTGTATGCTGACTGCAGCAATGAAAAGTTAGGTCTCACCTTTTAATCATAAAAGCAGAACAGAGATCATTGATTCCCATGTAAAGTAACAATTCCTTATTTTTGCACATGTCAATATAAAACCCTGTGGACTCTGTCACCCGTCAGCCATCAAGTCACTTGAATATCCTACTTTCCATGGAACTGGAAGAACTGTCTGACTTAAAACCCTACTTCCCATATCTGCATCACATTTTGTGTGCTATTACATACTCAAGCTGCTGAAGAGCATTTCATGCTAATGGAAGCAATTATGCAGAAATTATAACCTGTCTGATTGAAAGACCATAAATGAGGTGGCAGGTGACAGTAATAGTTGCCTCTCATACAATCAACATGTCTGCCTGTGCATGATACTCTAAGCATTGCACACCAGGTTCTTCTCAGAGTTAAGACGAAGCCAGTAGACTGACATTTCCATAATCTTATATGAACACACAGTTTGACCTTGTGTTACTTAATACGCAGCACAGCTCAACACTTGAAAGAAGTCTTATCTCCATTTTGATGGATTTCAGAAGGGGAAGTGGATTTATCCCTTTTCCCTGTGGAAATCCAGAAGGTTAAATTCTGCTCACTCAATATTTAATGTATGATACTAAATTGCATGTCAGTGATAACAAAGATATCCTTTTTTGTAGTATTACCATGTTAAAAAGGCTAAAATTTAGTCCAGCACCGGTGTATTTTAGAGCCTCAAAAATATTCTTCAGCAGCTATATCATCTTGGGCCATTCTAAATCTGACATGCTCATACATTACATTGATTGTGTAAGCTGTGCAAGAAGTGAAATAGGAAAGTGGCTGATCAAAGTCACGCTTTTGAAGAAAGAAAGTGTATTATGACTACTTTTACCATATTCTGATTTATAATTGAAATCATTATGGAAAACACAATTTTCTATTTGACCTTCCACCTACAAGAACTTCCTTTTCCCAGATTGCTTCAAAATGTCTATTGCAAACCTTAAATTCTAACCATTTTAAAATAGATGAGAAGCATATGACCTCATTAGAAGTTCTGATGTTCTTTTACATTTAAAAAAATAATATTTAACTAGATTATAACTTTAGTAGTACATAGAATAATTAATGACTTTAAATATAATCAATGTATACAATGTGAATCCTATCTTCTTTTGAATAAAATTATAAAAGGCTTTAAAAAGCTACAGTTACAAGTTATGCTGCATTCTCTTTGTACTCTGAAGTTGGATGAGTGTAGATACCATTTTCTGCATTTATTCCCTCATTTTTTTGTATTAATTAGCTGGAGATTATAGCAAATAATAATAACAATAAAAAAACATGTATTTCTTGATTAATTTCTGTAGTTCTTTATTCTTACTGTTTCTTTCTCTAAAAGATATCTGAAGTGTTGATTTAGAATTGGTTGTGCATAAATCCCAATCCTGAAAATGTATTCAAGCTTCCTTCAGAGGTAATTTGATCAAAAAGTTAAGAATTTATCCTACATATTTGTTTGGAGATCAAGAGACTGATTCATTTTTGTAAGCTTATGAGACAGATCGCGCTCTAAAACCTACTATAATTTAAAGCAGCTTAATGACATTATAATTACTTCTGTCAAAATGTATAACTGAAGAAGCCATAATATTGTATTTTGGTTCAAACACCAAGAATTAAAACACATAAAGGACTATTCTTCCAATCTATTTTTTTCTAAATGCTTTATGGCCTGGCATCCTATTGTATATTGAATATGTTAATAAATATAATGAGTATGAAGGCCATTCATTTATATGAAGAATCCATCCAAGCACAGATCTATAAATATACAGAGATACAAGTTGAGTACAATGCTGGATGTTGGTTAATCGAAGCTAAGGATGTTTTTACAGACATTTGTTTGAACTGTAACCATGACATTTTCAGAGAGAAAGAGTTCTGCAGAAACCAGAACCTTTTTGATGGGGTTATGAAGTGTTTTAAAGAGCTTTATGATGACTGATTGAGTATAAAAAGCTTGGGGACCGGGGTACCACTAAACCCCCAACCCTGACTGGTATAACACAGTTAAATTATTCAATTGAAGTAATAGTCTCACTGATGAAATATTCATTATACTGTAATGAGGGATGTATTGATTTAAATAGCAGCACTTTGTTGGGAGCCCCAGCATCAGCCGGTGTGTGTGTGTGTGGGGGGGGGGGGGAATAGAGAACTTCTGCAAAGCATCATTTTCTATTTTATCACCACAGAACACTTGGCCTGATTACTAATCAGGCTCTTTTGTGTGGAAAGTATTTGCTGGAATCACACTATCTTAATACTGTAGATTCAATATCAGCACTTTCTGATAATGGAAACATTGTTAGTCTATATTGCATCATTTCAATGCGAACTTCATTTGCCTATGGCATGAAATCTTGCAGACTGTTCAATGACCACTTGTTGAAACATGCTGAGTTTCTATTTGCACTTCAGAACAATACATTATCTCTGCAAAACAGAAATAGAAGAGTTCTTGACTTTGTGATGTTTTTTGGTAATGTTTTCTATGCACATATCTATGACATACTTTTCTTCCTCGTTACTAGATGAATTTTTTACGATTCTATTTATTTATCATTTTACTATTACTGTGGCAGAATGCATTACTGTGTGTTATAACATGACATCATGACATCAAAAATAGATAAAGTACACTCACAGGTACATTTTGCAAGTTATTTGTATGCATTTTTGGCAGTTGATGATTCTGGAAATGGTTACAATTTAAATCAAATGTTCTTGTCTAGTTATTGGTTCTCAGAATTGTATCAACTATAATATTCCCCAATAAAATATGACAACAATTCAGTGAAGTGCAATCTCTCTTGGCTTGTGATTAATTTTTTTTTTGCTATTATTAGCCTGCTACAAACCTGGTGGAATAAGTGGTACTGACTCAGGTGTCAACAATAAACGAAGATCAAAAGAGTTGACCACAGTTTCAGCTCTTTTGAGCAACTGCACAGTAAAAGGCAAGACTAGGTTTTTCTTTTATCAGTCTTATTTACTTACATTTCAATGTCTCTTTAATTCAAATAACATCATGTGAGTAAATACCTACTTTAGGGTTATTTTATTGTATTACCAGTCAAGTTAGTAGAGTTAATGGGAAGATGTTAAGCTTGAAATAGGCTCTTGGAAGTCTGGGAGCAAAATATTTTTTGGAAGGTTGCAAAAGTTCTAGTCGGGCTCTTAAACCTGATAGTATAAAATCTGTTGATGAAATTTCAGAGCCTGGTAAATGCATTGCTCACTTCTGCACACTTCACCTGCAAAATTGTAAGTGGCTTTTTTAGTTCTGTCATTTTTTGGGTTTTTGTATTATTGTTTGTATCATTCAACCTGAAAGTTTATATCCATCTCTCATTGCCTTAGCTTCCCAAGATACTTGACTGAATTAGAGATGTCTAATCTAATTTGCAAGATTACACAATTAATACAAGCCTGTTTTTAGAACATTGCAGCTAATAAAGAAAGTACACAAGTGCAAAAGACTTATATATTTACACTTATTTGTTTCTTTGTTTGACATAAATTGCTAGTATATGTACAACCTTTGCTCTGGAGCTGCAAGTCTTTGTGGAATAAACTTGACAAAGTTTAAAGCAGTTCTACTGGAATATTCTGGAGGGACTTGGAGTACGGTAAACCCACTGTTATATTCAAGTCAACATTTTGACATGATTTTATCTTACCCACCAGAAGATGGGTACACTGTGGTGGAGTGATGGATATGGTTTGAAGTGATGCTCATTACTATCGTAGTATTTAAGCAATATTTAGTTGGTAAAAAGGTACTCCAAATATGTCCCTAACTAATCCTCTCCATATTATACTACCACCATCTGCCTTAGATGATAAGGCAGGGTAGAGCCATGCTTTTATTTTTTTTAAAATTCATATATTGACCCTTCAGTCTGAATATTTCTGCTGAACCAATACTCATTGAAAAAAAAAAAAAAAAAAACTTCCTTGAAATCTGTCTGGCGTGATCTTCTGATGTTCAAGCCTATCTGCTTCAGAATAAGATGTATTATGTTTTCAGAAATGATATTTAACATACTTTTATCATGATTCATCTGTTTTCTGTCTCCTGTGATGTCTTATGCAGCTCTCATGCTCACAGTCCGTCCCATTCCTGTTAATTGCTCATTGCTCTTACGCCTTTGCCTATTTAAACACCTGCTCATCACTCACTCAGTGTGAGACTGTTTGTTGTCATTTCTGTGCAACAGCACCTTCAAGTGGTGCTGTTCCTTGTCATTGTTTCCAATTGTGTGCCTGGCCTGTTTTCTGCCTCCTGAACATTACTTTAGCCTGCTCTTTGTCTGTACATTGAGGGACTGAAACATTTTTTGCTTAATTTATCTGGACCATTTCTCTTGAAAATGTACATGAATGAAATTGAACACAAAACTATGATAAATTTTAGCTACATTTAGTCTCATATTGCATTGTTGCAAGCCGATTCTTCACTTTTGAATCTCCTGACTCTTTACCAGTATCTGCACCTGCCTAGTTGCCTCAGTCACCTGACAAAGACCATAAATGGTGTATAAATTTTGAAAGCTGTGATTTCAACGTCATATGGATGCATAAATATTCTGCAGATTATCGTCATTTTAAAATTTGTCACAATGCTCAGTTTTGTGACTAACAGTTTAAGTTAATTTTTTTAATTCTTTGGTTAATGTCTACAGGTAAGCATTGGTTATTGTTAGTTCGTTGCCATAATTGTTGTATTTAATGGTGCAGAAGAGGATTCCTGTTTCTGCTAAGCAACTCAAGTGCACTTGTTTTCTCTTGTATTTGTTTACATTTCCTTTTATTTTGTTCCTATATTACACAGAGTACTTAAATTATATTGATGCATATAGTACTTTTTGTAAGAATCCACAAAAGTATTTGATATTTACAGATATATTTCTGACAGTGGTTCTATTTCATACCTTTTGAATAAAAATAATAATTTTACTTTATAGAGATTATTAAATTTTTTGTGGTATACCAAATATACCAAGGTTTGATACATTAATATAAAACTATATTAGGGATAAAAAAAAAAAATTACAAATATGTACATCTCCAAAAATTCAAAGACTCCTGGCCCAAAACACTGGTGTACAAGTCCACAAGAAACAATCGATGAGCTAGTGAGTAGTCGAAGGGGAACAGACTTTCACTTTGAGTGGCAATTTCTTGCTTGTTTATTGTGCTTGAGATATATCTATTTTATATAGTGTAACGTTGTTTTTGGATAGTAAAAACTGCAGGAGGCCAAAACTGCCTTTGAAAAACTTAGGGGGTGAGTGAGTTGACATGTCCACCCCAGATATTTTGTCCATACCTCTCACTATCACCAGCAGGCAAGGAGTGTGAAGTGTCTTTCCCAACGACTAAGGTGGATGAAATGTGGGTTCTAAATGGCAACCCACAGAATACAGGAGGAACTCAAGAGCCAGTGCCATCCCCAATAATCAAAAGAAGCAAAGTCTTCCAATTTGCCTTGTCATAAATTGTTCTGGGGAAAAAAAGATTATGGAAAGCTACAAATAATGGTCTGTGAAATACAGTCAACATTTTTTTTTCTTCTTTTTTTTTTTTTTTACAAAAAAGCAATATTCTGTGTTGCATTGCTAGGTGCATCTTTAAAATACATAACACTTAGATGAACAGAGAAGATAAAACTCACCTGAAGTGTGAAGTGAAGCCTCAATCACGACACCGGGAACTGCCCCTCAGGGGAAATTTGTTTGTTATAGAAAAAAAATTCTATTGCTCTCATGACCGCTGGCATGTTTCTTAAGGCTTAGCTTTTAACAAGGCGGTAGTTTAATCTAAAGGCACTGTCAGAATTTATTTATTTTTTTCCCTCCTATGATGGAAGAGCAGTAAGTAGCTGTGTACGAAACATGAAAAGGTTTTGTTTCATGCTGTGAAGGGAGCATAAACAGTGTTATTTTGAACTTACATCCTGATAGCAGCTTTGATATTTAAGCCACATGGCTGTCATTATAAATGATTCCTGTCATGAAATTGCTGTTTGTGAGGAACACATTGTTGGACAGATTGTCAGCCACTTTACAGCAGGGAACAATTGCCTTAGGATAGCTTTGTTTACACATCTGGAAAACCAGGATTGCATAGAAGGGCTTTATTGTGTACCAAGATTAGAAATAAGATAAAAAGAACCATCATCTTTCTTCAAGAAGCACCGCCCCATGACTTTTCTGTGCCATAAATTATTGATTACACATGACATACTGAGGGGGTTGAGCAGGGCCTTTGAGAATTATGATATAATCATAGAAAATGTGTCTCTGGTGGTTAGCATTGTTTAAAATACAATAAATTACAAATCAATTGTACTTAAAAAAAAGAACAATTTACCATACAAATCTAACTAGTTTGGTTTACAAGTAAATTCAAATCAAAACCAATTGATGTAACGTAGCTGTGCTTCAAACTCATATAAACATGGGTTCTGATTTGATTGTTAGATTACACTTCTTTCTTGTGTATTTTAAATCCCACGTAGATTCTTACTTTTTTACCTTTTGAAGGTAAAGTGCTGTTTAAGTCATACCAGTCACAGTCTGTGATTTACTCTAGAGTAACCAACAAATTCACACAATGATCAGAAGGGAAATTGCTGCAAAGTGCATTGATTTTGAGCACATTAACATGTGGCAGATGAGGTAACTGGAACTGAACCAACAGCTTTTTCTAACTGCAGGACAAGTACTATTCATATTGTTCCACAATCACCCAAAATGTGATTGGACAGACATTTAGAACTTTGTCATATTTAAGACAAATTCTTATCTCTGAAATGCTTTGGCCTGATGATTGACACAGATACAAATAGTGTATATATTATTTCTGTCATTCACACCAGTCTTAATTAAAATCTGAATAATATTGATCTTAATTGTATTTATTAAAAGCATAAAGAAATAGGACTGCAGTATATGTGGCACTGGTTTAATGAGCTACAAATTGTCAGAAGCACAAATTAACAGTTAAACCTTGAAACTTTCACTATGACTTATTGACTTTGTGCTCAAAGTCAATCCATATATATATATATATATATATATATATATATATATATATATATATATATATATATATATATATTTTTTTTTTTTTTAAGGGTTTTTTTTTTTCTGACTTACAAAGAACTCAATATTAAACTTCAACTTCTGTATGTAGTTGGTGAATACATCTGTATGCACCAACCAATTTTCCTGATTGGTTGCAGCCATTTTCACTGAGCAACAAAGAAATCAAATCTCACTTTCGGTATGCTTGCTTTAATTCACAGCAGGATATCAAATCAGATGAGGCCCACGGTTGATTGTTTTTCTGTGTTTATCAGTGTTGCATATATTATTATGTATTGCAGTAACTTGGCTATTGGTAAACAAGTGAAAAATGTCACGTGTCACTCTTGATTTTTCACTATGTAACATCAAACCAAGGAAACATTACAAAATAAAACCATGCCTAAAATGGCATAAAAATTTCTTATTCTTATTATTTGATCTAAATATGCATTCTTCCCCTTATCTTGAAATATTAACCAGTACACCTGATTCTACTTCTTAATTTCCTTGAAGTAGAGACAATAAAGAATAATTATATTTTATTCTACAATTGTATGACCTTTAGGTTTTATTTAAAGTGCAGAAAACAAAGGAAACCATTCCACCAACTGATTGGGAGAATATGTTCTAAGTTAATATCTCAATTTACGTTAATCCCTTTCCCTAATTATCAGTCAGATGATGAAAGAGTTTTTTTTTTTATACTGTTCTCTCACAATGCAGAGATTAAGGTGATCAGTGTATGATTTCAGAAGCAATTACTTAGCATTAATGACATCAATTTACAAGTCAACTTGCAAAATATTAGTAATAACAATATGCAGGGAAATATTTTCTAACTTTTCTGTTTCTATTTTTTTCTTCTCCAAAAAGGCAACATTCATGACAGGTGGAATGTGACTGCAATCATTTCACTTGTCAATAACCTTCACGCTATGTTGCAAACATACATATAAGCACACTTTAACTCTGCAGAAAGGCAGTGCTGTCTCGGATGCTGCCCACTGAGGCAGCATAGGAAAGCAGCAGGAAAAAAATAGCATAATGGGTATTATGCAGGGGGCACCTCAAACAATCCTCACATGAGATTAAAAAGAATAGACATCAGAGTGCACACAAAGCACAGCATGGAGAATGTATCATTATACAGCAGCTCTGGTGTCTTTTGGACTTTTGGATTTTAGAAATAACACAATAAATAATAGACAGGGGGTGCCACAAACAATCCCCAAATTGGAATAAAGAAAATACATCAGGTGACACACAAAGGCTGGCAGGAAGGAAGCACCATTCAGCAGTGCTGCTGGTTTTTAGAGTTTCCGATTGTTACACTTTTGACATTAATAGTTTGTCAGGGTTTGTTTTGAAGGCTATTGATGCTGCATTTTTTGCCCTGACTACGGTAGATGTTACAAGAAAGCCTTTCCTATTTTAAAAGGATGCCAGCGGCTAGTGCTTGTAAATTCATTGACAAGCTGAAGAACAATCAGGTGATTGCTAGGGATGGGTTAAAGAGACACAGTGTGTAACACGACATGAATGATTGATATTTAGGTATGTGTTTTTCAAAGGTGAATTGGAAAGAAAAAAGACCACACAAACCTTAGAAAAACATATATTTTGAAATAAGCCTGTTGAACACTGACAAAGGAATTGGCAGTGAGGGCTGCCAATTCTTTTTGCAGACCTTTACAAAGACTAACAAATCAGTCGCACTAATTATTGTACATGTCTAGCTAAGACAAAAAAAGAAATATTAACATTAGACCTTGAAGTAGAGCACAATCAAAATTCTAAGTAAGATTGATAGGGTGTCGACTGTGTCTTGACTGTTGGAGACTTGTCAGGAGAAAGAACATTTTGAATTTCATTTGGAAATCACAATTTCACAGTCTCGACAGAAACTTGTCGGGCCAAGTCAGGAAATTTAAAATACTTCATATTTCATTATGCCAACAGGTTTTATGAAACACTAATTTCAAGCAGGATTTGGTAGACCCTCACTAAAGTGATTCAGGTCACTTGAGTCAAGTGTTTTACAAAACCTGCAAGTGGTTTCTTATTAGGCCATTTGTAGGTTGCAGCTTTTCCTCTATGCATCAACAAGGAAAGTTCATGTGGGATACTGTGCCACACCAATGCATTTAGTTTGACTGATAAATACAGTTTGATAAAAAAAAAATAAAAATAAATAGGTAAAAGTTCTAATAAATAAAATGTCCTCTTAAAAATCATGTAAAATATTATGTCTCCATCATGTTTTTTTTTTTTTTTTTTTCACCATCTGCAATAGCCCTGACTTGGAAGCATCACTGTGTGGGAAGTGAGCACTGCAAAGCACAAAATAGCATTTCATCTTTTTGACTGCTTGTGAAAAAAGAGATGTTTTTTTAATGAATTCTAATGAAAATGAGCCACACGTTTGGCCCTGCAAAGTCTGTGCCTGAAGAATGTCAGAACAACTGAGCTCTTGCCCCCACTGACGCCCCAGCTTCTTTCTTTTTGTAATGAATTTAACAAGCCTCCATAACGAGGCTATTATAGACTGCAGCCTCCCAGCTGAACAGAGAATTAGATAAGAGGGCACCTGGACACTTCAGCAGTCATCAAAATAGATGCCAATCAAATTAGCCAAGGTCTGTGTTTCTCCCTTGTTTTTCTCCCTAAAGACTGTAATCATCTCTTGTCGTTTTCTTCCTCATGATTTACGGGGTTCATCTTCTGTCTACAATATGCTGTCATTAAAGCTGATCCTGTAAAATATTTAGATCCAAATACAGAGGTTCACCTTCAGTTATCTGTTTTAAATATATAATGAAGCATTTCCTGGAAACCACAAGCATAAAAACAGACTGCCTCCAGAGATGTAATGGAAAAAAAAAGAGGAAAGCTCCCAGGATTTGCATGGGAAGTTAGTCTTTTCTGTCGGGTCAAAAATAAATAAATACTCAACAGATTAGGAATGAATGCTTGCAGTCTGCAAAGCTGCAGGGTACATGCAAACAGCAACTCTTTGAGCTAATTGTTGCACATTAGCGATGCTTAACGTGTTGAAATTACATGCCAGCACCACGTATGCAGTGTCAAAGCAAGGTCAGTTATTAGCTTTAAGACAAATCAAAGCATACCGTCTGAGGTGGGAGGGTTCGACGGTGGAGCTTGACATTTGCACAGCACACAATCAAGAGACCTTGATTTAAAACCTGATATTTTTATTTTCTGTCAATTTTTGCTTTTGCTTTGCCAAACTGCTGGTTCTAGATCTATTTAAAATTGCTAAGAGTTCCAGGAGCTCCATAACAAATCTGATAAATAAAGTCAACCACAGCCAGAAGGAGATGAGGTTTAGATGACTAAATGACATGGTCAACCACATACTTCAAATATTTAGCTACATTTACAAACGTCTGTACAAAGTAAAAGATTAATCTGATAATGACATTCTGATTATACATTTCTGTATTTTTTCTAAAAGTACACTTTAACCAAACTGATTATATTGACATAATGATTTATCTGAACAGTGAAAACGAAACAAAGGAACTCTGTGAACTTTATCCTATAAATTATTGTCATTCATCATGAGCCAACTCACAGGTCAATGCTTCCTTCAGGTGGATGTTTAAATATTAGTCAACCACACATTTTAGAGAAGGAGTGTAAAAAAGTATCTTATAGGGAATGCTGCCTAAAGATTCAAATTGGAACGTAGCATTAAATCCTCCTTATCTAAAGTCAATACCTTACTGATTGTCGATCGTGTTTTGATCCCAAGTCTTTCCCATTTGTCTTTGCAGCCCTGTTGTACTTACACAGGCCCGCTCATCCTTTAGTGGTTTTACCTATAAAAGCCACATAAGAGTGAACAACTCCAGGGATACATTCAGCTCAAAGTCATTGTAAATGGTGGTTGTACTTTATTTACTCAACCATGTAATTATTAAATAAAACACTAGAGGTGAAGCAAATAAACATATTTTTGAATAATTCCAACAAATGCAAAGTCTAAGGAGGTGTCATGTACATTGCCTGAAGTGGGACTGTCACCCTGTAAACCAAAAGCATGGAAGAGCTCATTTTGGCTCTGAACATCCATGTATAAATCAGTATTCATGTATTTTTTTCATTTTTTTTTCTAAGAGGCCACATGGATTACATTTAATACAGTCTGTTTTGCAAATCTAAGATTTTGATCAAACCCACATGTTGGCAAAAGCTATCAGAGCATCAAGATGTAAGTAATGTTGCTTTGGTTAAAGTTGTTCTCCTAATCAAACCAAAAAGTGATTTAAAATGGAACATTTCTGTGAAGTTAGTTTACAGATTTAATGAATAAGGAAAACATTTGAAAAGTGAACCACTGAGCATAAGATGTAGCATTTGCAATTAATTTGCCTGCATAGAAAAAAGATAATTTTAGGTCTCATCATTAGCTTGTTTTTTTGTTTGTTTGTTTGTTTTATCTAAATTTAATATATTTCTAAATATATACTTTTAATCTAAACTATAAGTTAAATTATGGCATAACAGCTCAAGGCAAACGATGTTAAGAAAAACGAAAAGTGGAAGACAGAGAAAAGATGAGAAAAGGTTAATTAGATTAGTGATAGAAATGTACCTCTTGACAACACTTGACACTGCATAATATTAAACACTGCCGAGATTCCCTCTGTAATTAGAAAAGGAAATGGACTGCATGGCAGCTCTGTGCTTGCAAATGTCACTGTTAAGCCTTCAACTTGCTTGAGAGTATCTTATAGGGAATGCTGTTCGAAGATTTAAGTTGGAATGTAGCATTAAATCAGCCTTATCTAAATGTCACTACATTACTGATTGTCGATTATGTTTTGATCTCAAGTCTTCTTTTGTCCTCCCCATTTGTCCTCACAGCCTCATGCCCTCTGTCGCCGCCGCCCACAGCTTAGTCAGAATCCATGCAGCCTTTTCTTTTTTATGTGTTCGGGAGGACTTGATTTCCGTCCTTAATGCTTTTATAACCCTGCCACTGTCTCCAGGCAACTCAAAGGCTGTCGAGCTCGTTAAGTCTCTATCCCCCGAAGAGGCTGAGCGCCTTTAAGATTTTATTCACTTCTAGAACCTGTGAATGTTTCTGCTGAAGATCAGATCATATTCAAACAGCAAGCACTTTGAGAATAATTAGGGCAGTTATAGTGTTAGGCAGTCCGAGCCCTCATTAAACTCCTGTTAATGTGGATATTTGAAGCAGTTGGTTTTGACACAGCTGGGCTTTCAAAATGCATAAACTGAGACTAATAATTTCTACTAATAAATGTAAAGTGATGCAACTGTTATTTTCAGTTTTTGAGAATGTCATAGGTATCACTTCATCTATGGGGAAAGGTGCCTCAGTGGGTAAAGAAGTACTCTTGCAATCAGAAAGTTGTAGGTTCAATTCCAGCCTCTTCTTCTCTCAATCTGCTTTTATGTAAAGCACTTAATTTCAAGTTGCCAATAAGAGTGCAAATGGGTGAATTGGACTCTCATGAAAGGCATTTTAAGTGGTCAGAATAAACCAGGTTTACAGTCATAATCCAGGTCAATGGAATACATTAACATACTGCATATGTAATCGGTTATAATAAATAATTTCAATTAAAATTATTTACTCTAATTAAATAAGGATTTAATTTCCTAATTATTAAATCAATGGTAAGAAAGCCATTGTTTAATAAAACCATTAAATCCACATCTTCATGATAACATTAAGATTTTATCATGTTAATAATAAACTAAATGAATATTTGTTTGTCTGGACATTTATAGGTTTTTAATAAGAGTAACTTTTAAAATCAAAGATGAATGACATCTTAAATTCTGTTGTGATGTGCAAATTATGACATTTTCAATGAACAAATGGCATAGATTTCAGTTCACAATCTAGATACAAACAGCAGAAGAAGTAAACAATACGACACTGGGAAGTGATGCATAATCAGAGGACGAAAACCGTGCACTCAACAATGCAAAAAACAGAGGTTCTGAAATGTGATCATGGTTCTGAAAAACTACAGAAAATGGAAATAACCAGCATTCCACAAATGTATAAATGTTTCAATGTGATGGCTGACAATGATGTTGCCAAAAATGATTAATTTTTTCCCCACATTAAAACTTTTATATGCAGTGGATTCTGAGTCAAAATAAAACATAAATTTCCCATGAAGTAAAGCACCAGTTAAATGTGTGATGAGCTTTCATTCAGTCATTTTCATCGGGGCTGGAGCTGGTCCCAGCTCGCTGAGCGGGCGCTGGAACTGCTAATCCATCCAACAGAGGAGATAAAACCAGCCCGCTCACTCACTCCAAATATCAACTTATAACCAGCTGTGAATCTAAGATACATTTTTAAATGGGAGAGCAATGGAGCAACCACAGTGAAGTCACATAAAGAGATGAGGAAAAAAGTTTTCCGAACTGCAGCAGTAAATTTCTTCACAGCCAAAATTCAACATTCCAACCAATTATGTTCTTGCGATAAGACAACACTGTCAGTGGTACTTCTCCACCATGATGTGTCAGATGAGCATATATTTATAAACATTGTTAAAAAATTAAGATACCATTGTGCATTTATAGCCATGCATTACTGCTGTCAAACATAGATTGACTGTCTGTTTCTGCCACCCAGTTTAAATTATTGAAGCAACTGCCAGTATGAACTGGAGCCTGAACCAAAAGAGCAGTTGCTAACACTCATTTTTTTTTAAATTTACACTGACATGAGGCAAGTCATGATAGATCTGTTAGGGGATGATTGCTAAACCAAAAATACCCACATCAAACACCAAGAGAGTGGTGTTAATAAAATAAACGACAATGATAACTTGTGAGATCTGCAGGGGATTTTTCTACAGTCATGAAAAATTGTTGGAAATAATTGAGATTTTTTTTTAATCAAAATAAAACAATGAAATAAATAGTTCAATTGATAAAGTTTACATTCTTGACAGATATTTATAATGTTTGCTTTTATTTTCACAATTATAAATTTATAAAATAAGATAAGCAACAATCGTCCATGTGTTCAAAAGGAAGTAAATTTTTTTTTTTTTCAGATTTCAGAGGCTTGAATGGGATTTGTTCTACATTCATTTAAAAAAAAAAACAACTAAAGGTTTGACTTTGTCCGCTCACTCATTCCATGTTGTGGTAAAACCAGGCTTGGGTAAAAACTATGCTGGTGCCAGAAAACTGCTCAGTTTTACACTAAAACATTTTTCTTTGAAATAGATAGTATGCATCACCAGATTGACCACATCTTAATTAATTTTAAGTTTCATAATGTCTGACTAGTTTTACAATCAATTTATCTAGAGTTCACTTCAATAGTAGAAGATATGCTTCATCCAGTGACAAAATCAATAAATGTTTTTTTTCTTTCTTTTATTGTAATATGTATGACAAATCTCCAATGAATAAATTGGCCACGTCAGATTGTTTGCAAAAGTCAGAAAAGAAAATCTGCATCCACAATGATGTTGTTGGTTTTGCATGCTAAATTGAATTTCCTTCAAATTTAGAGAGAAAGGAAAACAACAGACCTGCTCCAATGTATAATGTGTACATTTCTATGCATAATATCTCTCCTGAGACCTTAGACTGTCTGATGCTTTCTTTTTTTTTTTTTCTGCCAGACTGTGAAGCAAAATGAAACAATTGCTGTCTCCGCCATTCCTTTAATCTCCCAGAGTGGCATCAGGGACAACAACAAAGTACAGTCTATTGTATAGGCACAGTATGTTTTCACAGTTTTCCCACATCTTTACCTGTTCTGTGCATGTTTCGCACATCAGACACACTGTCAGACACCACAGCAACGATGTATGAGTGGTTCCAATTCCTTTCAACAATCAGACTGGATAACAGACTATTCTCTTCTGAGAACTCTGGCAATCAGTGTTAATTCTAGATCAATTAAATCATTGCTTTAGCTGGACTGGGTCAAAATAAATATGCTATTTCATGTAATGTGTTGATCATATGAAATAGTCGGAAAATGCAAAGCATTTTACAAGTTAAAGCTTCACAATGTGTGTCCATTTGTTAGTTTGTCTCATGATCACAATGATCACACAGTTTCTTTGCAAGTTGTGCTGCTTGTTTTAGCTGTTATGCTTCTAAACACTTTCTAGATCATTTGTAGCTTCTCGGCTCATTGTGATGGAAGTACAAAGCAACAAAATATTCAGTTTACTCAAATGGAGGCAAATTCCTAAATCCCCCTTGCCAATCTTTGAAAGATGAAAAGACTGCCAAAATTACATTAACCTCTTCAAGTTATAAATGTGATATTTGTTCATACTTTTAACAGTAGTTGTTCTGTAAGAGGTTTCTTACATGCAAGAATGCAGTCGTGGTTCATCGACCCAAAATTGCACAAATCACACACAGAATGTACTACGGTTTTGTGCACAGAATGTTTTCTAATATCTGTACTTATAACAAATTCGCCTCAGTTAAGCTCCCGTCCAACCTTTAGTAAACACACCAGAAAGGCTGACTCTGACTGCCCAGTCTCATTGGCATTTCAGTATTACCAGCAAGTAATGGTGATGCACAGGGTGAAAGCATGGAGATATATAATAACATTGTTATTGAAACTGAGATCACATGCAATCACTGTAGCTACATCAGCAGGGGACTGTAGGTAAGCGTCTTCTGTGGCAGTGCAATTCAGTTTGATTACTTTCTACTCGAAGAAAGAAAATTCAGATTCAATTTGTGTCACCGAACCTGAAGATTAAATAAATCTATATGAATGAAACTGAATATTTAAGCAATAATGAATATTATGATTACTAAATATAATTAGATAATAAAATCTAAACTGCAAGATTGTCTGTGTGATTGTTATCTGTAAAGCTTCCATATTTTATCACCAACCCCTTCATCACAAAACCCTCATGTAGAATCCCGATGTGATTTTTGGCTGTTAGGCTTCACTGTGTCAAACATATTTCTTTATAAGAAGCTGTCTGTCCCCCACACCTTTCCCAGGGCTGTGCAGTCTGTCACCCAAACGGAGCGTGTCCATCTGTCCTTTCCCATTTAAGCTATGTTGTTCTCACCACTGCGTAGCCCCGTCAACGTAACGCAGAGACGGTTGACAGCTGTTTGTTGATTCGATGCCACGGCTTATTTCCTCTGCCTGTTTGTTTGGATGTCAGCATTCAGTAACGTCAGCAGGTGAGCTGGTGTGTTTCTGTTTTGAGACCCACTCCTGACATGAGGACATAGATACAAACACAGCTGGTCTTCATTTCAGACAGGTGTGACCAACTTAAGTCAAGCAGGGGAGTGAAAAATGCTTTCAGAACTCTCTTGTGTGGTAATCAAAACAAACTTTATCATGCGTCTGTATACTCCATGTGTCACTAAGGCAGTGGATCTAAAAAATTTTTACCCGACTGCCACTCACTGACGGCAGGAGGATCCATAGTGATACATCGATAAATATATATTTTTAGGCACAGCAACAGTGATAAGTGGTTTGAAAATAAGAGTGCAGGGCTTTTTAATGTTAGTGAATTGTGACAAAAACTAAGAAAAAAACAATATCCAATATGGCTGTCATATATAATATGATCAGTGACTGTTGCAGTGCACTTTTAAGGATTTGTAACACATTAAATGTTCTGTAACCTTCTTTGCAGAATATTTTGCTGCAAAGTTTGAAAGTAAAAGATGCAAGAAGATTTATATAACATAAATTTCTATATTTATACAAATCCACCCATTCATTGTCATGTGCTGGTGCCTATCTCCGGCAGTCAAAAGACAAGAGACATGGTACACCCTTGAGGGGTCACCAGTCCATCTCAAGGTAAAAGAAACAAACAGGACAAGCAGTCATGCACACATTTAAGAAGAATTTAGAGAGATCAATTAACCTGACAGTCATTTTGTTTGGACTGTATGAAGAAGCCAGAGTACCTGGAGAGAAACCATGCATGCACAGGGAGAATATGCTAACTCCAAGCAGAGAAATCCTGGGTTGGGATTATAATTTATATGGTTCATAATAATGCCCCAATTATCCTGTGTCAGTATTCTTAACCAGCAGAAAAGTTTTCAGCTCATGCTTGTTGATTTTATGTTTTTCTACCACAGCAGCATTAAGTTCCATGCCATTTATGAACTGTTTGTGGTGCTCTTTTGACATCTACTCTCAGAGCAGCTATGAAGATCTCATGTTTGTTGACTTTTAAGGATGGTATTAAAAGTGATGATTTAAAACCAGCCTAAGTCTTGCCAGTCTAATCAAGACGTGACATATGTCAGGAGTGTTCAGATCTCATTAGGCATCAAGGCATTTCAGATCTACATGAAGAGTTTATTGAAAAAAAACATAATAATTATACTCTAAATAAAATACATGTTTGATTGAGATTTGCGAAAAGGTTGGAACCTAAATTTAAGATGTTTTGTTCAATGAAAACACCTGTAGCATGCTATTGATTTTATTAACCACGTATCCTCACATATGTACACAAATAGCTATTTTAACCAGACAATGAGTCACACTATGAATCATGCATGAGTGTGAAGCATGAAAACAGGATTGCAAGATTCAATATCTGACTAAATGGTAGGATAGGCAGAAAGTGATCTAAACAAATTTAAATGTGATCTGATGTTTGAACTCAAACAGGCTGTTTCCAACATAAACACTATTTGGGAACATTTACTCACCACAGTGACTCCAGTTTAATCAGACAGGTGTCATAACCAAAAGCATGCACACAATAGACACCTTGTTGCCAAGAGAGGTGACAAGAGGATGAAAAGATTTGTTCAAGATGACAGATTCCCAGCACACAGCAGCTCAGTAGTACTGTGATGTGCAGAGGAATATGCGTCTTGAATCAAACAACTAGTCAAATTTCAAAAATGGATGGAGCGCAGCAGCAAAACATTATGGCTTTCCACACTGTCAACTCAAAATCAATGAGAAAAGCTCCAAAGCAGGAGGTGTCATCAACACAGCATAGCAAGGACCTGTGACAGATGGAGAGAGGTTTGTGTTGCAGTGGTCACGTCAATCGTGTGAATCTGTCCTCTGTGTGTGATATATTGGCTGCTTAGTTGAGTATTTCCTTTAATACCAGCTGAGTATTATGACAGAGCAGACTTAAATATTTCTAACACAGATGTATACAGTATACATTCATTGAAATAAATGCTTTCATTTAGACTAGCTATCAGATCCTCTTAATATATTTCTTGAAACATCAAAAAGCAAAAACCCCACAAATTCTTCCAAAGAAATCACAGAGGTAAAGTCAAAGGTAAAGCAAATGAAATGTTTAAACCAACCCAGTATGCGTTTTTTTTTATGCAACAACATAAAACCACATTCTTGGTGAAATGAAAATAATAGATCCTGAAGGATCTGCACAGTACTCCTGCATAGCATCTGTTTAATTTTTTCTCATTTTAATCCAGCTTCATAAAGTAGCTTTTATGTAACAGAAGGGTACTTTACTCAAGGGCTGTTGAGGTTTTTCAATTTATAAATTAAAATATGTTATGGAATTCTGCAAAACTCTCTGACACCAAGTATACATTAAGTCCAAAACACTTAACCACATTTACTGCATTCCATTTGTACTTGACACAAATTGACACAATTGTAGAAGTTGAACAAAAAGGTGTTTTAAGGTGAATTTTTAATCTCTATGATCGAGTATATGTTTTTTACAGCAATGGTAATGCATGATGATGTAACAAAAATGGCATTATTTTCATCCCTAAAAACACTAGATTCACATCATTATCTGTTTTAGGAAAATTTTAAGTTTCCAAACTCTTTCAGTCACCATCATGATTTAACAGTCCATCGGTCAGGCTCAGTTTTAAACTTATGGCCGCTTTAGAAAGTTCCAAAATTACCAAATAAACACAATGGCAATTTCTGAACTTCACTGTAGGGCCAAGTGTTTACAGGTTTAAAACAAACATACATTTGTCTGTGGAAAAGCAAAAGGCCAAAGGCAATAAAATCTTTGGTTTGTACTCCAACCACCGATGTAGTGCAGCAGCCAAGTAAGAGTAGCATTACTTTCATATATATTTTACTAAAGTAAAAATAAAAAGCAGCATTCCAAAACAAATTTGCCAAATAAAAGTAAAAAAAGTATTTGGTAAAAAGGCTATTCAAGTACTGGATAGGCAAACAGACATTGCCTTTTGCAAAATATCAATATAGAAAATTCTATTGTTTTTAAAGACTAAAAATGCAAATATTTACAAATTACATATGATTCTATATAATTACAAAATAAAAAAGTTAGGCAAAGGTAAATCTTCCCTTAGCTTCTTTTTCCCAGTCCTCACTACAACACAAACACAAATATCAGCCATCTTGAGTTTTTGCATAGCTTACTGATAGAGAATTTATGTTAAAGCTGATTTGCTGATTATCCTAGACTGAATTATTCTTTGTATTGTAAGGAGGGAAATGAGCATAAAAAAAGTAAATGAATATTTTAAACAAACCCTTCGTATTTTGACAAAGGCTTGGGAAGATTAAAGTAAGCAGGGCTTGTCTCCTCTTATCAGCACAGCCAGTTAGTCTTACACCTTGATGTGTCTGTGCCTCATGCGAGACATAAAGTAGAGCTCCTCCCTGAAGCTGCGTATCTGATTCGTTGGGACAGGCATCCGCTGTGTTCAGAGGAAAATTCCATCTATCAAGCGGTGAAGATGTAAAAATGTCTGCTTTTCTTTAATGATGCGTTGTTAGTGCAGCCTGTCGCTTCATTCATTTCACCATGCAGAGGAAGAAATTAAGTTCAGCAAGAACAACAAACCCGTGGGCTCCAAATGACTTCAGCTAAGTCGCTAATTTGATTTAAAGAGAGAAGACAATAAAATGTTTCTTTGGAACGTGTGTTGCTTCATAGTACTGCATAAGGAGCAACACAGGCAACATCATTACAACTACTATTTACTAATGGTAGCTTAAGAAGTCTTTGAAGGGTAAATGCTTTTTTTTTTTTTTGGCCATGCTGTAATTCTACCATAGCATGCTTACAACTTTTGCTTAGTTAATTCCATTTTAAAGAACTAAATTAGGTTGAAATGTTCATGCAGTCGAAGATGGATTTCCCACCATGTTTCTCTTCTCTTACACAGCGCTGTCGATCCTTTCCTGATCTCATGCCCTGCTCCATTAGAGCTCAGCTGAAGTCTGCTCTGGCCTTTTCCATTTTGTCTGTAGGCTTTGCATTTTGATGAGTCTGCATAAAAACTTCCCTTCCCCTCATGCTGTTTTTCCTTTTCTTTTTGCACTTGTTGTTCATTGTGAAGCTTCCTTGGGTCTTATGTTTTATTAATCGTATGTTCAAGTATAACTAGGAAGTGAATGTGATTTCTTTTTTGACAGACCCATTGTTCCCAATAAAAAGGGTTTGAGAACTGAGAATTGTATTATCAGACATACTAACAAGAATGAATGTGGAAAAACTCATTGATGTTTTTGGAAGTGCTAGGATATTTTTCGACATGCTTTTGGCAAGTCCATCAAAATAAGTATTTTCACAGAAAAAGCACATCACTGTCATTATCTAATTACTTCCCTTCAATCTCAAATAATGGTTAACTGAATCTTCAATAAAAGAAACTACATTTAAATAGTAAGAATAAAATAGAACTAAATCAATCCCTATCTGTCTTATAAGACAAACCATATTTGCAGCCAAGACTACCTTGTCAGACATTACTGGATCCCCTTACTTTGTCCAACCAATTTTTTACAACACATAGCACATCACAAGTTGTTTAACCTAGGTCCAAATCAAGCTTTACATCTTTGAATTACTGAAATAAACAATTTCTCATCAAATGCATGTTCTCTAGTCTACATATTGCACTGTGTAACATAAAGCCATTTAGTATTTTAACAAATAGCCTGTCCTTCGCTACAGCGAGCCAGAGCAGCGACATTAGACCTGGGATGATGTGATCTATTTTTCTAGTTTTAGTGAGAAAACCAGTGAAGACATAGGTCTTCCTAAAAACACATTTGACTAAGAATATAGACTTACCTTTCGTCAAACTGAATTTGATTAAAGATAAACATATGCACGAGGTTTAATTCAGTATGCAAAAAGTTTTAATACAATTTGATTAAAAGCTCTTAATTCGATACTCCTCAGTAAACAACATATGGTTTCGAACAGGGGTGGGCAATCCTGGTCCTCGAGGGCCAGTGTCCTGCAACTCTTCGATGTCTCCCTGGTCCAACACAGCTGAATTAAATAGCTGAATCACCTCCTGAATGCAGCCAAGTTCTCCAGAGTTCTGCTAATCACCTCATTATTTGACTCAGATGTGTTGAAGTACAAACACATCTAAACGTTGCAGGAGACCGGCCCTCGAGGCCTGGTTTAGAAGGTTCTGTTGTCTGCCCACAGAGTCAAAGAAAGTTTAATAACCTTAGGAAACCATGCTAAAAAAAATATACATTTAAAACGTTTGTCAACAAGTCTAAACAGTAAATACGCTCCATGGTTTGTGACACATTATGATATGATGAGTGAGACGAAGTGTAGTGAGTAAATGGGAGAATATAAAAAAGTTTATTTTAATAAACTAGCATAACAACAATGGAAGCTTAAATGTAAACTAAGTTTTACATTTCTCACTCATTAGATTGTTTTAATTAAATGAGATTTGAAACCCTCTTTTATATTACTAAAGGCATCAAAAAAATTGGGGTTATCAGTTTTCCCCAAAAACTTATCAATAGCATACACTTTTTATTGTAGTGACAGCACCATTGTGTTGACTTGTCTCAAGAGCTGGATGTAACGTTGTGGATTTGCAGGCAATTTCCCGTGATTTTTTATAGTTAATGAAATTGTCAGGAGCTTTCTTTTAATATATGTGGCTGGAGCAGACAATCTTCATCGTCACAGGAGGTACTTTGCTTAGACCTTGTGTTTCCAGTGCTCTGAATCAACTAATGTGTGCAAGGGTAGGCCAATTAAGACTCAGAAGACCTCTCAAGTGCAGCCAAGAGGGTTCCTTTGATTTCACTTCTCTTGCAGGTTTTCTTTTATGTTTCATAAACATTGCTGCAAAGAATCGACTCAAACAGTTGGTTTTTTTTCTTCTTTCCAATCATAAACTGAAGCAAAGTGAAGCCCTCAACCATTTAAAAAATTAGAAAGATGAATGTTTCTTCCAGAATCTTAGAACACTTTTATTTTTAGATACAATATTTTATCAGAGTTTTTAGAGCGGTGTGGATAACCTTGAAAAGTTTTCTAAAAATGTAAGTTATTGAACATGTTTAATTTTTAATTTGTCTTACTGACAGATTAACAAAAACAGACAAATTTTGTAGTATTTCCAGTTTTATTGAAGTTGTTTGACTTTGTAAAATGAAGTCAAAGGGAAGTGAAATCATAAGGACTGAGCAACAATAAAATTACATCTTCTTGTGCCCACATGCAGCTTGTAGCCATGTAAAAACCTAAAAAAAATTTTTTTTTAACAATGTGGTTGCAAAGGAGACACAAGAGATTCTGGCAAAGTCAAATGAAGGTGAGGTACAGTACGTAAAACCCACTATATTTAAATCAAGTTTAAAAAAAATCCACTAAAGCAATTTCAAATTATTTATTGTATCAATATTCTTCTCAGTTGACATATGCAATCCTACACAAATCTATTGCTTTGCCATATGCTCTAAGTGCTAAGGACAGTCACTGTATTATAAAGCTTGCCAAACCTCTTATATTTGACAAGCTCTTACCTTTGCGGCAGTGTTGCAAAGTATGTCTAAAGGCTTTATTAAGGTCAGCTGCTTTGGTAAGGTCCTATGAAATTTAAGTCAATCTAAGAAGTAAGCCTCTTGCAGCTCTTTGTGAATAAGTATAATTTAAAATTTCTCACAGCACTCTCATTAATGCAGTCAATCTATCCAGAAAGTTTCTACATGCAGCAGAGAGGCAGGCCTGTCATCTTACTGTGAACAATAAAATGATTGATTGAATTTCTTCAATCATCTTAAATCCACTTATGGTAAACATGTGAGCCTGACAAGAACAAGACAAATCTTTTTGAGGAAAATGAAAAAAAAAAATAAATACCCAAAATATTCAGCATCTGAACATCCGTCACAGAGTTAAAAATGACAAGGTCTTTACAGGGGACATTGCAGTGATGCAGAGTCTTTACCAAGTTTTCCAGGGATTTAGGATTATATACAGCTCTATATTTTTGGTGAAGTGATATTTAATTTGAAACTATAAGAGGCTTTTGGACACAAACAGTGGATTAGTTTTTACAAGTGTGATTTTAAGGGCATTTAAGTTGGGCACGCAGCATTTGGTGTGGCTGAGGTGCTACAGAACGTTTTGGTAAACTAAGCAATATGAAGTACTGAAATGCAGAATTCCAATGAACTGATAAGTTATTTAGTTTTTACATAGTGGGCTGTTCTAAAAGAAACTAAGCCTTGAGGTTATTTTGCTATTGTATACAAGACTGTTACTGATTTTTCAAGTATCTACTGTAAATACTACTGTTGTGTCTGATAGATTTACTTACATTTCTTTTTATTTATATATATATTTTTAACAGGAGTAATAGATTTATAACTCACATACTAAATTGAATTGGACAATGCATAAAGTCTATGTTAAACTAAGACAAAGCAGTATGATGTAAGCATACCAATTTTATATGTATTTTGAAAAATATCACTATGATGTCATCAAGAAAACTTCTGACCTGAGCACTCATGGATGCAGTCGGAGTCCAAAGGAGGCTGAGCATGCAGGTTGGAAGACAGCCAGTCTCCGGCTGTCTTTTCAACTTCAAAACTGTCCATTGTGCAGAATGTCAGCGCTGTAGAGAGGGAGCCTCTCAGGAGAGCTTTGGATGGGATAAGAGGAAACGACTACACTGCTGCTGTCTGAGTGATAAGTTTTGAAGAAACATTTCAAGAGTGGTTGAGCTGCAGCAGGTCAGTCGACCCATGTGGGATGCAACATCTTACTTTCCCAATATGTTCTGGGACAATCTGTCAAACTTGAACAGACTTTTCTATTTTGTTGTCTTAAGACTACTTCACTGGTGCAATCTCTGGTCAACATGTACTAAGAACGTTCAGAAAATATGCCATAAAAACTTTAAAATATGCCTCCATCCCGCTATGTGTCAACGGTTTAGACAGCTGGTGGTGATATAAATGTGTGGGAAATAGGCTCTGGGCACTATTTGGGCCTTTTTTGCACCAATTGAGGATAATTACTTCTGCAAGATAATGGAAAATTATCACAAAGCTCAAATCATCACAAGCTAGTTTCTGGAGGATGGTGGTGATGTATTGTACCCCATTGGCCTCCACAGGCAGCAGCTAGTTGGCCATATAAATATTCTTGTGTGATCACATGGAAGTTCAATTAAGGACAAAGCATAAATATTAATTTGAAAAGCTTATAGTACAGCACATCAGTTGCACTCTATGTATCGGAACTATGTTGTTTTTATTCTACTGCTAAGTTTAAGTTATTAAACTGTAGTCTAACATTTACCCAACAGAGCATCTTTGGGATATACAGTTGAAAAACTGGCTGCAATTGTGTGATGATATCATGTCAATCTGGATCAGCATATTCATCTCTGAGGAATGTTTTTAGTACTTTGCTGAACTGGAAAGAAGAACAAAGAACTAAAGTAGGTCTGAAGGAAAAGACGGGTCCAACCCAGAACGAGAAAGATGTATGTAAGATGACAGTAACTATGTGGTATATTGAATATATTTCATAGAATACTAAGATTTCTCACCAAATGTGGTTTTCACACGCTTTCTCTGCTCTGCACTAATTGTTCTCTAGTAATCCCTGCTCATTGTCTCAGTCCATTCTGGATCAAATAAAGTTGTTTTCTGTTTCATTAAAGAAAGAAGGTGTAAATGTATGTATTGGACAGAATATTTTAAAAAATGGTGATTCCAAATACATTCACATAATGTTTGGGGTTTCTGGCAATGGGTGTTTGTAAACGTCATCAGTCTGAACTGCAAAGCTATGTGGAAAACTGCAGAGTCTGGGCTAACTGAATGCATCCGTTTCAATGCAAGTTTTAATCTATTTAACTTTTCCTACTTGGCAAGTTTTGTACTTCAGAAAGGTGGTGCTGCAAGCCATTTTTAAGATACGAGCTTAATGTTTTTTTTTTTTTTAGACCTAAAAAAAATAAGAGCTCAAATAGGTAATACAAATTTAGTAGCTCCACTGTCATAAATTCACAATTAATTTGCTGTTCAGGGCAGCTCCTTCCCACCTGTTTTTATTAGTTACAATTAGTAGAGACTAACACCACCTGCAATTATTTTTGCTCTGAGCACAGTTAGCAATAGCATAATCCAGACTGATTTAATCAGTTATTGTGTTGTTGCTGAACATTTACACGCTTTATTGACTGACTAGCCAGCCTGGGGAAAGCTTGTGCCTGTGTGATTAAAATGCCACATAATAGTATAATTCCACCTTGTCATTGCAGGTGTAAATAGATTACTGAATTATAGGCCATAGAGTGCTAAGCACAATTTGTTGCCAATGGCATTTTGTTGTGAATGAGAAAACAAAGAGTACCATCATGCAATTATTGATTTTGCTTTGAAGTGCACACTCTGAGGGAGCATTCAAACAAAAGGTCAAGAGAAATTAGATGGGACTTTCTCATTATAATACTGACGTCCCCCATTGTGTCGGGTCACCGAGTGAATCCTCCATGTGTAGTCTCAACAGAATAATATCAGGCTTACAATTCCCAAATGTTTGTGGCCAAAGTAGATTATATTCTAGTTACTGCTGAGGTGAGGTAGGTATTCCTGCAGTTACAGTACACAGAAACATTTTGGTTGGTTAATGTTCTGATGTTTAACAAGGCACTGTAAATAAATAAAATAAAATAAATAAATAAATAAATAAAAAAAACAAGGCTTTCGGGCTCCAGCTTAGGCAGGCTGCTTGTTGGAATATAAATACAGAAAAACTCTCCCCTTGATGGGGATAATTGCACTGCTTCTTCTTCAATCAGCTTTCCAGCTCTGCATGAAACCCAGGATTCTGACTTGGATATATTTTCATAGCCTTTCAACAGCTTTCAGTTTCAGTCAGTGTGAAACTGGCACTAGAGGAAAAGAACAGTTGCAAACCATAAATTAAGGCTACCGCTGTGTGCAGCTCAACAAGAGGACGCGATGCTGAATGTGTAGTACCTATCTGATAATGCTTTCCTGAAGAGACAGGCTCCTCTAACCACTACTTGCCATGGCAACGCATCTGTTTGTTTCATTTGTGATCTTTTTGTCTCCTCTTATTCTGCAATCTCTCGACAAGTTGCCAAATTACATCAGGAATAAGTATACATATAGGGGATGTTGCTGTGAATACAACCAACAAAAAAATGTTCACTCTCTCAGTGGGGCTTAAAAATGCATCCTTTATAAAAGCTGTTCATAAGCTGCAGCTTGAGTAATGATTTTCTGCCTGCAGCATGAGGAAATATTGCATCAGTGAAAGTCAGGAACTTAAACCGCTCCTTCAGAGAAGCAAGTTTGTTTTCTGCTCAAATTCTGTTTACATGCTCATAGGACTGCATAATAATCAAGGCAAATCTGTAAAGGTTTTAGAACATTGCACACAAGAGAAACAGTTTCTCAGCCCGTTGTCCTTCACTGGCAGGCAGTTGAGATTTTTCCCCTTCACAAACAGAGGAGAGTTTTGCAAGGAATGCCATTCATGGAGTAGAAACACTGGCTTTACAAGCCTCTGCTCCGTCCGCACTCTTCCGCTGGTAGGCAAAAAAAAAATCCTACTTCTTTGTTGAAGTAGAAGATGAAAATTGGAGAAATGTATGCAGTGTTCAAATGCAGGTAAATTGTTGGGCACCTTCTCAGGCGCTTTTTCTCTCTCTCTCTTATTGAACAAAAGATGCAACAACTAAGTTAGTAAAGAAGGAGTAGGCAAAGAGATATTGCTTACAAGCTGCCTTTTTTTTACCTGAAATATTTTCATTTGCTTATTTTAGTTAACATAACATAATTAACATAACTTGATGAGTAAACACCACAATTCACAGCAGCACCAACTACATGATATTATCCAGCCATTGTCTATGCCTGCTTATCCTTCCAGGCTGGCAGGGGGCTAGTACCTATCTTTGGTGGTCATTGTGCAAGAAACGGGATGCACCCTGGGCAGTTTGCCAGTCCATCACAACACAGAGACAGACAGGACAAACAATCATGCACACATACACTCACACCTACGGAGAATTTAAGGAGACCGATTTATCAGTCATCTTAGTGGTCTGTGGAAGGAAGCTTGAACACCCAGGTAGAACCAATTCATGCATTGGGAGAATATTTAAACTACATGCAGAACAACCCTGACGTGGGTTCAAACCCAAAACCTTCAAGTTGCAAGGCAGTAACTTGAAGGTTCTTGACTCTCTCTCTCTCTCTCTCTCTCTCTCTCTCTCTCTCTCTCTCTCTCTCTCTCTATATATATATAATATATATATAATATATATATATATATATATATATATAGATATATATATATTAGATATATATATCTAATATATTAGATATATATATATATATATATTATATATATATTATAGATATATATAATTGTTGTATGGTGTGAACAATTTCATAATTTAATAAATCAAATCAAAAGTAAATCATAAAGTAATGCTCTCTATATGTTTAAACTTGCATCCCGGCTTTAATAGCACAATTGTTTTTGTTTAGTTTCTGCTGACCAGTGCAGTGCAGATGCACAAATATTCACAATTATTAATATGAATATTGTCAACAGGGTTTTAAATGCATTGAAATGTTATCTGCCATTTCACCAAAATGCAGTCAGAAACACTTTAAAAGGTTGGAGAGGTTGCTGGGAAGAATCAGAACTCTAATCCTAACCCTTCAGAAATGGTGCTTCTGATCAAATCTTCACCAGACAAAGTCCCATTGAGATCACAACTGAATAGCTGCAGCACAGACTGCAATTTGATGAGGAATATTGTGGAGTTTTAATATCTCATAATGTAGTTACATCTGAAGCTAATGCTATTAGATACTAAAGCAGACATGTCTGAGGACAACCCTGCTGGAATTTACCTAATCTGATCAAACTGTTTGTGAAAGCTTTATATTAGTTATTATAAGGTGACTCCAAAATACTGAAGCAAGTTTGTCCTCCACTGGCTTTGTTTTGTCATCACAGCTTGTGGGCAATTTTCTAAGTGACAGGAATGTTGATAAGCACACACTACTTAGTGGCTATGGATTGAATTAACTAAGAAAAAATGTGCCACATTATCAAATGCACTTAATTACTAATGCACACTAAGTGGTGTGCATTAAAGGTTTCATTTCAGCTGTTTGTTTCTTTAGTCCGATCTCCTGTCTTTTAGTGTCCACATTTAAGCATTTATTCAAATGTCAATGTAAAGGCCTTTAAATATTTTTTTTTTTCTGATATTTGTCAGTGTGTAAAATGTGGCCCATTTTATTCTTAAACTGTTTGATCAGATCACTATGCACAGTGACTCTCATTTGCTCTGACATTTTCCCTTGTGCTATGCGGAAAGCGTTGCCATAATGTGTTGCCATGTGGGAAGAGTCATGAAGCCAGAGGCTACCAGCCGAGCCACTCAAAGCCAAAGTCAGAGCTGCGCCTGCCCTTCACATGCGCCCACAACACACACCCATGAGCCCACAGTACATTTTCAGCCACTGACTTTCATTGCAAATGAGTGTTCTGTCAATGTTTCCAGGCTAAGAACACTGCTCTCTTAAAAGGGAGTTTGCATCATGTGTTTCACAGACTTATTAAAAGTAATGAAAGCTCTGATCTATATTCACTTCACTCCCCTTTGTGTTTTCGCCTAAGAAGCAGGTTTCAACCCATAAATTCACGTCTATATACAGTAGCTAGCGCCTATGGTGCATGAAGAGAAGGTTTTACTCCTACAGGGGCCAGCATTTGGCAGCCTCACTAATGGGATATGGTCCACAGCTCCACCTGTTCCGATGAATTTCTCTCCATGGATTAGACCGTGTCACGTGGGAGGAGGCTATTGGGAGGTAATGGGGAGGTAGCGGTTTGTTAGACAGAGGCCATCATCCCTGATTTTAGGAATATTAATCTGTTGGCCATTTAAAAATCAAACATCATCCCTTGTTTCTCTGAAAGGATGGGGATGTCGGGTGGTGGTGGCGGCCAGAGGTTGGAAATTAACAAAAGGGTACAAGGAAGGGAGCAAAGCAAAACAGGCCTGACAGCCCAACTTGTCGTGCTTTTCCAGAGGATGTGGCTGCGTCAAATATGATCATTTCTTTTTTATCACAACAGACTGACAGTGGAGAGAATTCCTCTGGCTATTCTATTCCAGATGGATATCCCTGCACATTAAGCAAACTCTATTATGTACAAACACGATTTGACAGGTTATTATTTTGGGCATGAAGATAGAAGTAAAAGTTGCCTGCATATAAACTCAAGGGCAGGCCAGACCCATAATTTACCTTTCATCCTTGACTTGAAGCCTATTTGATACATACATTTTCATTTTCAGGCCTTTTGATGAGCTGTGAATTTGTGACAGCAGGTTTATCGCAAATCTATCATGATAATTGTCGTATGCAAAGTGGATATGGAAAAGAGTGAGACATATTTATGCACCACCACACAATTTCATTTCATCCGTTTTAACACCATCTATATACAGTAAATCTTGCAAAGTGAAAATGTGTTCTGTCGAGCTGAGGCAAGGAGAATATAATGTCGGGGGGAGGATAGTTAAAATGAGCACAAATGCAGAATGGAACTTGGATGCTTCTCTCTAATTCTTAAGTTTTCTCTATTTCTGTAAGGTTTCTTAACATAGAGTTAAGAAACCTTTTGCTATGAAACAACCAACCAACGTGTGGGTTTCAAAAAGTAAAATAGTGGTGTACATTTGTTTTCAACTCTCTTTAATTTAATATATCTAGAATGTCCTTCAGAATCCACCTGATTTCTAAATAGACTGCATTGTGTGTAATCCAGTTCGGTGAAAAAATTATTTGATGCGTCAATAGATTTCCCTTCCTACTTTGGTACAAGGATTCAAATGAACATTAAGAAAACAATTGCAGTTTCACAATACAGCATTCATTCTGTAAAATAGCATAAAGAGTTCAGTTGGCTAATTGTAAAAGGCATGTTCAATGACTTGAAAAATACAAAAAAGGAAATTATTAAATTAGTGTCATCAGCTAACTCTGAATCAGACTCAAAACTGTGAAAAACATAAAATTAACATATTATTGCTTAGAAGTTTAACTATGAGCAAAAAACAGGCAAAATTATATTAAGAGAATCAATTTATATCACCAAGCAGCAGAGGCTTTTCACAAATAAACCACAGTGACGTCAATAATTGATCATCAGCAAAGAACAAATCACAGTAGCTGATGAATAGAAAACATACACAATAAAAAAGAGTAGATCAATATGGTAGAGAAAACAAAGAAAACATCATTTTTAGATTCCCCTCTCTCTCCCTCCTCGTCAGGAGTTGGGGGGCTTTCGAGAATCCCGTCCCCCATTTGGATTAGCCTCCATTGATTCAGTTGCACTATTAATCCAGCTGTTCCATGAAGAAATCAGAGGATTGTCGCAGAGTATTTTTGAACAAACAGTATCTTGGGGACCAAGCACCACAGACAGATCAGAGTCAAAGAGGCTGATAAGTCTTGAGCAGTATTAAATTATGAAACAATATCACTGATAAATCCGTCATCCATTATTGATGGAAAGTAGAACAAAACTTTCATCCTACCACTGTCCACTCAAACTGATGGGCCGAACAGCTATGGAAAAGAAACAATCGAAAGAAATTCATAAGAAGTCGTGTATGCAATTTTCAAAAACACATTCATGCAGAACAGGAAATATGCAAAACGTGGTGCTTTGGTTTTATACAGCCAGTGTGTTGTATGAAATTAATACCATACATCATCCTGAACATACAATCCCAACATTGAAACTAGATGATGCAGCATCATAATGTGGGGATATTTTCTCCAACAGAGAGTTGATGGGAAAATGTACAATGAGTAACAGAGGGCAAATCTGTGAGAAAACCTACAAAAGATTTGAGACTGCTGTGCAGTTCACATTGCTACAACATAAAAACGCTAACACCAAAAAAGAGAAGGGAATTAGATGTACTGGGTTTAATTATAGGGGAGCAGATAAGAGTGGGATGAATACAGTTTTTTATTTATAAAAATAAATGTGTCAACTATTTATCAATTTACCTCTACTTCACTGCTATATAATTATGTCGATCAGTGTATCACATAAAATTCCAATAAAACAATATGAGGTTTGTGGTTGTAAGGCATCAAAGTCTGAATCAGTGGAGTGAAAAGAGCATGAATATTTTTGTAAGGTAGTGTACGCTTTGTTTGGATATGTATTATCTCGGGATGCTTGTTTGCTAATGGAGTCCTTAGGTTGCAGAACTGTGTGACAGGTGGTTCTGCTGGCCTCTTGTGTGTGCTCTCAAGTGCTCTCCTGGGTGAAAACTTGTCACATTCACTTACACCCCCAGCCTCTTCCTACCTCTTTAAACACAGCATCCCTTCACATTTTTTTCTTCATAAACAGGCCACTTTAGCAATTTCATCACTACAATTTCACAGTTCAACCTCCTCTGGTTCTCAACAGTATGCAGGCACATGCTGTATAGTCTACTGTGCAAACAAATATGCATAGGACAACCCAGTTTACATCAAACAACACTGGATATAATAATGTATGAGTTTTAATGAAGGCCTCAAGAAAAGCTATTAACTCAAGTTACTTTTCTTTTTCAGTTTTGACCATGGATGCTGTTTGGCTTTTAGTATGCATCGTACAGGGGACAAAAAGACAGACCCTTTTTTGTTAGCCCCATCTCTAAGAGCTTTTCTTAGCAAAGAAAAGTTTTTTACCCTTTCAACTTCTTAGTTGAAATATGTGGGGAAGAAAATGTCATTCCTGCTCTGCATCAACTTTATGTCGCCATAGGGACATTCTCAATCGTGTGCACACTGGCTCTTCGAAATGCTTGCTGCGGGCTTTGCAATTATACATCCTGAGCTCTTGCATACAGACATTAAAGAGACATCTGAGTTTCTGCAGCCACATATTATGTTTTGTGATAAAATATAAAAATAATTAATTTTACAGTGGAGCATCTCCTCACCGCAGGCTATTTTAATGTGACATGCACAAAATCCTGGATACTGTGTAAAGCTACCAAGCAACAAATTAAAAATATTTTTAAGAGACCAACCTTTTCTTTAATCCAGTTTCTTTCTTATTTTTGTTCCCCAAAGAATAATATGATTTGGTTTGCATCTAACTTAATTTCAGACTTGCAGAAGAAACTGGTAATATATTCATTCAGATGATTTCTCATCTCATGAAATGTAAAAGAAAACTTTTACATCCAAAAAACTATTAACACACAGTTTTTAATGTAATACAGAGCATATATAATATGCCTTGTAATGGTCAAATTACAGAGCATACTACCTGTTGTGAATAACTGCATCTGGTCAGTAGTATTTCTACAGAATAAGAACATATATTTAAAGGATTCCAACATCTTATTGGAAAGAACTGATGGAAAGGTGAAAAGCTTCAGAAGCTGGCACACTCTCTCAGTATATTCACCATTGACATGCTGTAAAATGCAATCACGGAAGTTGCTTTAAATTTGAAGCTCTGAGCCTTTGCATTTCAAAACACACTGGCGCCATCCTGTGGCATATTGTAATAGTTGCACCACGGTGAGAAATTTGATTGTGCTAATTCTCCTGGCACGGCATGGTGAAATGTTCAAATATGAAGACCAGAAAAACTTTTAAAGCCTTCTTGTATTTATTTATATTTTTATTCTTTGTCATATTTGTTAATATTAGGGATCATATTCATTTCCAAAAATGTAATTATCAAAAAATACCTTTATTTCAGTAAATCGGGCAAAAGGCAAAGCTCATACATTGTACAGATTTTTTTTTTTTTTTGCTCATGGCCTGTTAACTACATTTCATGTGGTCATTTCTTGTCATCTTAATGGCTATGGCTCACAACTTATAACTGTGGTGTGACGTGGAGGTGATCCTCAGATGAGCCATCATGTGGCTCTTCTGAGGTGTTAAGGAAGACTGTGTTGCTTCAAGAGCATCTCTGTTCTCGAGTTTGGTGCCTTTCATCTTCCTTTCGACAATACTCCATTCCTGTAGGGTTTAGGTCAGATGAGTTCATGGACCATTCAAGTAACACAAGTTTTAAGCAAGGCCTTGGTACTTTTTTTCTTCTCAGCAGAGGGAAACATGAAGTAGCCTACTCAAACATTTTCTGTTTGAGCACAGAAAATGTTAGATAGCTGCTGTTGTAATAATCCAGCATACAGCAGGAAAAGGTATTCTATTAGGTTTATCTGTTTGAATGTCTTATATCAGGCCTTATAGAGGTTTTCAAAAAGAACAATTTCAAAATTGACAGCATTTTTCTGTAGAATATACAGATCATTTAAGCAAAGGTTCATTTAAGCAGTTTAGAAATGTATCTGGTCATAAAAACACAGATTAAATGAAGACTATTTATCACTCTTATTAACTACCAGCCAGAAAATATAAAGCACTATGTTTTTTGTTTTTAAATATTTGTGCTAGAATGCTTGTGAAACTGCAATAGTTCTTCTCTGAATTGTCATACCACAAAAATCTCATTCCCCTCAATGCCTACTTCTTCTTTCTATTTATGATTTTTATTTCTTAATTACATTTCTGAAGAAGATCTCAAGTCCTCACAATTGTTGATTTACGACTTGGGAAATCACAAGTCTAGGATAGAGCAGGGCATCACATCTCCGATCTTTCAAAAAATTGTTTAACGATGCAAAATACAGATAATATTTGCTGCGTCTCGTAGCTGCTGGTCTTCTTAATTGAAAAGTTGAGTCTAGAGTTGAAACAAGCTGTTTACATTCTCTTGCATTCATTGAATACATTTTCACTGACTGACATAAATATCAGTTAGTGAAATGATTTCTATTCTAAACGAAATATGGAAAAATAAGCTGAGTTCTGGGGGGAGTTTTAAAATTACTGTCCTTAAATTAAGAAGTTTGCAGAAATTAATTTAACAAAAGCTCATTTTATTATGCCATCATTTTGTAAACTTCTGAAAGGTTACTTAGCAATATTAGAGTAAACACCCTTAAAGACTTTGAAAATATACTGATGAAAGCTGGTCAATCAGTATTTTTGACCATACTGTCAAAACTATTCATGTTTGAAATGAATACTTTTAATCTGTGGTAAAACTACTCAGATACGTACTCAGACTAAAATGGCACTCAAAGAGAAAGAAACTACAACTCCAAGACCAACATAAAAACCTTACACTTAGTAAATACACTCAGTAACACATATTTTATTAATACATAGAAACTCCATCATGATAAAAATAAAATGTTACATTTGAAGGGAAAGGACTGTGCCACCTGGAGGCTATGTTCACAACGCACACGGATGCAACCCAACTTTTTATTGTAGTGAACAATCCAATTTTGATCTTTCCACCCCCTACAAATTTCATTTGTGCCACATGGGGTGGTAAATCGGAAATGTATACATCTAAGTTTTTGCATTTTGTCTGACTTTTATGCCATTGACGTGAGACATGCAACAAAACCGGAAGAAGTGGGTTGGGGTTGGAAAAAAAGGGTTGCACATTTTTCTTTGTTTCCTTTATTTTGTTTAGATCTTGTGACAACATTGTTGTCTCCCATCACTCCACAACTTTAAAATAGATCCACACGCTTTACTTTTGTACACAGTGTGCTGCTCTGTGACTTTTAGATTGTTCTTCTGCACATGCAGGTCGCTTTGTGGTTGTAAATCATTCACACAGAAGTCGAATTGCCATCACATTTAATTAGCAGTATGAATGACCACACACACACAAAAAAAATTGCATTTTTTTGCATCAAGACCGACTGTGTGAATGTAGCCTGAGAAGACCAACTGTGAAGAATGGGATTGGCAGCACTGTGTTTTACGACAGTTCTGGTGTGGGAGGCATTAGAGCATTGTACAAAGTAGAGAGCTGCCATTTTATTTAAAAAGTAGCTAAAAAAAAAATACAACCCCCCCCCCAAGAAAGTCAATGCTCTCAAGTGGACTTCACAAAGCCCTGATCTTTTTTGTGTCTCAAGAACCTGACTAAGTTACACCAGGATTGACCAAAATTCTTGCAAGCTATTATGCAAAGTTTCTGAAAAGGGCATGTTTAAGACTATTATGGAAAGGTTGTAAAATTAATAGTGGAATTGCTACTATTTACCAATTCCACTAAATAGTAAAAAAATATATATATATATAAACATCAAAAATGAAGTCAACATTCTCTACCCTTTATAGAATGATGTTTGGTTTGCACTTGCTGCCTTTACTCATATACTGGTGGTAGAGTATCATATTTATCACAGGCTTTGTAGGTGGTTAGTATTATGCAGCATAAAGTGAGTTGATAAATAGTTATTTGGCATCTAAAATGTTACTTGGTTTGGTCCTTTATTGTGATTCATTCGGTAAAATGATCGTTAGCTCAATGAAACATTGCAATTAAAATTTACATTTGCACTTTATTCACGGTTGCTTGCCATGATTCATGGGCTGACCTTCCTTCAACCAGGAGCATGTTGTTACGGATCAATTCATAGTGAGGCAAGCTCTATAGCTCATGATAATAACTTATTGATTACCCTGGTCAGTAAAGGAATTGTTAGTGGAGTTGCTGGTGATTTGCTGAGTGTTGCACCAAAAGCGGAAAAAAAAAATAAAAAAAAACTACATTGAAAATTCAAACCTGGGTCTGTGTTATTGACATTTGCAACTTTTCTGGTCCTCATCTCATCCGTATCTCCCCAGTGGCAACTTTCAAATTCCAACTGAAACCCGATGGAAGATGAACACCTTGTGGAGGAGTTGATTTATGATCAAAAATTCAGTTTGAATGCTTTCCATGTAAATATTTTCTTTTCACTGCGATGCTGATGCTAGCAGACATCCTACTCGCTTCTCTTTGGGGGCTGATGCTGATCTTATGTAGCATCTGCAGGAGACTCCTTTGGGTTTCAGCATGACAACCTGCCTCGATGAAGGCCTGGTAATGAGACAGACTGTGTTGATGCTGCCTACATGTCAGAATGATGCATCACAAGTGTTTTAAGAGCTTCTGTTCACTCTGATTGTCTTTTACTGTTGCTTGACAAGAAGTGAAACCAAGTTCCTTTAAATACACTCAGACATTTATCCCCCACATGCAGTTGTTTTTAGCTTAATGCTGTGACTGAAAGCTTTTACATGGGTTTTGAAAACCTCAGATTTTTGCTTATCAGATGATGTTTCTTATTTATGTAAGAAACATGCTGCAAAGCTAGCTTAGAGTTAAAGAAAAAGTGATATGAAAGGCATAGACAAGGAAAAGCATATTGTACTAGTTGTTAATTTCAACTTTAATACATTTCCTGCTTTATGTTGGTCTGAATGAAATTACCAAAAAACTGAATTTACAGATTTTCCCCAATTATAGTGTTTGTATTGTTCTTTACACATTAAGTAATTATATTTAAAAGTAATTGGGTAGTTATGTGGAAAGGATTTGAACTACTCCACTGAAAGGATTTTTACGCCTCTCTGCCTCCAGAAGTTATATTATGCTTTAATAGAGATCACCCTAGTGTAATTTAATATTAGAATAAATCCAACTTCTATGTGAAGGCCTTGTAGGTTTGTATCTCTTAAAAAATATCATCATGAAGACCAAGAACCATAGGTACAAATTCACACGTTGCTAGATGTGTAAAGAGAACATATTCTCAAAAATTTGAAGTTGTAATTGCAGTTCTACAAAGTATTTACTCAGCAGGAATTAATTAGATTGCATGCCACAACTTTAGGCATTTTTAGAATAAATTTAGAATAATTTTTAAATTATAAGTCATTTTCATTCATATTCCCATTTGTTCAGTGCTTTGTGGAAATCTAGGTTTACATAAAACCTGTAAAATATTTGAAAGTTGTCTATGAGACGTGACAAAGTTTTAAAAAGTAATTTTGCAAGTCAAGACATTTGTTGACATTCTTGTCTTCATGTTTGAAAAATGAACCACATGTTATGTTTCTGTTTTCTTTTTTTCTTTTTCTTACCCAAGCCCTTTTTTTTTTTTTTACCCAACCCCATAGATAATGCAGTTTGTGCCTCTCTAAAATGCTATGATACATAAAAGAGATTAGAGCTAAAGCACTCAGCAGTGCATCTTTGCTGTGGAAAGGAAATATTTATGATGTTTGCTCTGTGAGGTGCAGACCACAAACTGATCTAGGGAGAACAAGGGGTCAAGCTTGATGAGACTGTTACTGCCTGGAAAAGCAGGATTGCAACAGCAGTCTCGGTGTAACAACGGGGCGGGTGGAAAACAAATCTGACTGAGCACATGGACTAAGTATCCTTAGTCCATGTGATAGAAAGAAAACATTAAAACCACAGCAAGCCACTGTGCATATTAGTCACATCTGATAAATGTTGCACAATGAAAGTATGAAAGTATTTGTATTATTCAGTTACCGCTTGCTTAGCATTTTCCAGTTGAGTGATTATGCTCAAAAGAAACTTTAGATCTTTCTTTGTCTTATATTTTTGCTCTTTATTTTTCTTTGACTCCACTGCAGCATCAGCAATGAAAATATTTTCTAGGTCTCTTTGAAGTGAACAAAACTGAATGAGACAGAGACTGGACAGGGGAGGAGAAAAGGTCTTCACAATTAAATCCTTAGCAGATGATGCTGACAAGTTCTGAAGAGGATAAGATTTTCCTTTAAAAGCCTCCAAAACCTGTGGTGCTGTCACTTGACTAGTGTTCTCAAAAGTTGATGCTGTGTCGGATGAATATGTGAGTAAGAAAAATGATTTTCCCACAATCAGAATCATAGTGTTTTATGGTGCTTTTTTTTTTTTTCCTTAATCAAATTTCATTTAAAGAGCATTTTTCATACTGTCAACTATAACATGTGGTTACATTTGCAAACAAATATCAAACCAAAAAAAATCCAAATTATGTAAAAACGATAATGAAAAAAATAACTAACTGATTAAAATGCAAATTTATGTGTCTCTGGTGTTCAATGTGAATAATATAAAGACTGTACAATTTCAGAATAATAAAAACAAAACTTAAAAAATAGAATTTAATCAAGCCAGTTATATGGACATAACCCAAGTAATTGCATTTTATTTATGATGATAGGTATAATAATAAACTGTGGAATAAAAACACCAACATTAAATTAAAAATAAGCCAAACAAAGGTGACTTTTGAAATTTGATAAACAGGAAAACAGAAGAAACAAAAGGAGAAGCATATGAAATAAAATGTAAGGCTTAAACAGACACACAGAGCACTGTTGAGACCAACACCTATGGTGTACTTCTGTGTCTGAGACAAACAATTAGTCATGTGTTCTTAATGTGACTTCAGTTCTGTGATTAGGAGCGGTGGCCCATAATCTATCCATGGCTGCACTGATTTATGTAAATTTGCATGTTGGTGCAGTTAATTAGGCTGTGTTCCTCCAACACTACAATGCACATTAGTATCAAACAGAACAGTAACATCGTTAACAACTTGCTCTGTAGGAATCAAAGGGAGATTCACCTCCAATTAAAAATACCAAGCTTTTATCTCATTTGAGACAAGTGGTGTAAATTATCCATGCTTGAACATATTAGAGTTGGGACTCATTTTAAATACTCAAAATTAATATCTGTGCTTTTTTATTCTGTGTTTACACATTTTATATTCAAGCTTTTCAGCTGTTGCATGAGAATATCTACTTTGAGGGACATGAATTTCTATTCTGTTCAAAATTGTGACCCAAGCTCTTAATAAAATCAAGATGCTCCATTTTGACCCATTTTGTGAACTTCATTGTTTCAACAAACAAAAATCTTCTACCAAACTTGTGACCCTGTGATTAGAAGAAAATATGACATGTTGAGCAGAGAAGTAAGACTAGCGAACTGTTCTGACCTGTGGGGTATTCATTCATCACATAGATGTTTTTCAGCATTACAAAGTCAAATTTGTTGATCTCTCTGAGCAGTGATTCAGCAGCTCAAAGAGATTAAAAAAAAAAAAAAAAGATATATTTTTTTAATAAGCTTTGTTCAAGATGGCAATAGTGATTCAGAATCAGACAAATAGAAATGCCAGTGGGTGCATAAGTGCAGAGTCACTGCAGGTCAGTTGCTTATGGATCTGAAACAGCTGTTTCACTAATAAACTTTGTTTACAAATATAGCAGCTTTTTTCAGTGAAAAAAAACAAAACAAGAAAAAGGACAGAATAATAATAATAATAGTAATAATAATAAACATTAATTTTCTGAAAATATTAATTAGTAATATGAGAAAATGTTGACCAATTTCTTCAAATAAGGATTGGAATGCCAATCCAAGAGACAGTAAAGAGCACTCGAGAATGGCACTCGGGATGGTAGGCCATATATTCAAAACTGCCACTGCTTTTTCTGAAGTTTCTAAAGTTTAGAAATGTTATTGAATAACTGCTTTCAATTTCAGTTGGAATTTCTTAGCAGTTGGACTGAGTTGTCCTTTTGACTTAAACAAAGGCAGCTGTGCTTCCTTCAAAAATAGAAAGACAGTCCAGTTGCCCTCTGTTCAGGCACCTGGGGCAACATAAGAATAATAATCGAGCTATATTTGAGATAATGCAGACACTTACTGTGATAATGATGAGATACTCAGAAGGAGGCCAGAAAAGATGGGAGTGACAATATAGTTGGGGGAATATAAAGATGGCTGACCTCACTTTAGTTGTAATTTAATGCATTATACAGTTAATATTAATAATATAAAATTTTTCGTGATCTAAAAATGTATCATGTTTATGTGATAATGGAACTACAAGTAGTTGTATTCAGGGCTATGTTAACAAAAAAAAAACTGACACTAGTTTCAGCTCTGATTTTCAGCCCCTTCAATGATGCCTTTGGCTCAAGTTAGCCCATGTAGAAAATTGAGTATGCTCTCTGGGTGATTGAATAGGAGTAATGAAGCTTACATGGAATGTTCCCTCTCCCCACAGCAGCAAACAGTGGGATCTTTTCAAGTTGTTTTTGTCTGACAGCACCATAATCTCAAGGTCCCACAAGTGCCTCTGAGATACAGAAAGGGAAAACATAGAGACAAAGAGTCAAGAAAAATAAAAATAACTTAATTTTCTGTTTGCTGACCTACAGATAAAGAAAATCTCAGTCCATAATAATAGATATTTTAAATTTATGTGAACATGATAATAGGCAAGGTGAAATAGTGACTGATGACTAGATGTTGCACTTTTTGTAAAGCTGTAGAGATGCTGTGTTCATCATACTGAAAATATCTTACACTAAAGGCTCGAGTGACTTAGAAAAGAGAAGTGAAGTCTCCATCTGAAGTGATGAAATTCAAATATCATGCCTGAGCTTGGTAAACAGAATTTCTTCCTGTACATGTGAACTCAGACTGATAAAAATCACAATAGCTGAAACTAAAAGTTTAAATAATAATTCGACTTCACAACAGATATCAAGACAAACGGCCTATTATCATTTAGCCCCATGATGGTGTGTACTTGGGGATGAAGGTGGAATGTCTGAAGCAACAGGCAACCTCACAGGTCTTTGAAACTCTGTGAAGATGCCGACCAGTTGGTCAACAGTCTCTCAGGCAAAAGGAGAGGACATGAAGTTAGCTTGTCCAGGTAACCTTCTCTTGTGATGCTGAAAAACCCTATTTACACCTTCCTCAAATATCTGATGTTCAGGCAGAGGAGAGTGATTGGTGCCTGGGAAGCTTTTGTCTCAGAGTTCAGAGTTGGTGGGAGCGGCTCCTTTCATACCTGAAGAGAGAATACAACTCACTCAATCAGACACATGGTTATGAACTTTGGGAAAATTTGAAGGACGGTATCCCTAGAGAATCATAATTATAAACCTTTGCCCTAACCAAATCCATTATGACTTAATTAAACATGCTTTACGTTAATGCTTGCCTGAATGTCTGTTTGCTGAATGTTAGGAGAGATCTCATAGATCACGACACAATTACGACCTTTTGCCATGGGATCGCTGCTGAAAACAAAACAAACAACATATTAATTTTAGCTACACCCTGGTTTAGCCACCATGTCTGACATTTGCAGCTATTTGTTTCTCATGGTGCATAAAGGGTCAAATGAGCTTTCAGGCGCACCATCCCCATTGGCCTCATTTCTCTCCAATAAAGACAAAGCCTTTCAAGCGTCCCATCTTTCAGGAGATGGCTGCTAATTTGGCTTCTTGTCAGAACTGTAGCTTATATAACATTGCACTCCCCTCTGGTAAGCAGTTGACTTTTGCTTTTGTAGAAACAAAGACAAAAAGTTACTTAAAAAATTGATCAAATTATTCTGCATGAAACACGGTTTCTATGACAGACACTTTTTAAGCTGATGTATCCCTGGAGTTACAAACTAATTTGTCAGCTTGTCGGTTTAGCAATTTTATTGATGCAAGTCTGCAAGCGGATGTTGATTTATGGCATTGCCCACTGATTTTATCAATTTGTATGCTAGGATCTAATGTACTTTACTCATATCTGTGTGTGTCTGCAAGTGTCAGCGTGTGAGTGAGACATCTACACATTAAAAAGACAAAGATGTTCACCGAAAGTGTACACCTGCGACTGCTGCAACAAATATGATTAGACATAGATTTTTCAATTAGGGCTACATCCAGGTAGGTTATATTGGCTTATAAAACAACCAAGGAACACCACAGAGTTCCTAATCATGACAGCAATCATAAACATACATTTGTTACCAAGTCATAATAGTATAAAGTGGGAGGCAATAAAATCCCTCACATGAATGCACACAAGATATCATATCTGAGGTTATAAACAAGCTTAAAATGGATAACGGTGTTTTTCTGTGGTTCCCAGTTGTAATTCTTAAATCAAAATAAAAAAAAATGTGATAGCACCATTAAAAACAACACATCTTTGCCAAAGAGGTTTGAACTCAAGCCACTGTGCTTTATTTACAGTGAGTGCATTATGTGTTTGATTTTAAAAAGAACACATGGTCTATTACTTACATTTAGCATAATTGGAACATTGTTTAAAAAAAAGGACTTTCGTTAAGTCTCAAGCCAGCTCCTGACTTGAGATTTGACTCGACTTTTGCCTGTCTTTACTTGAGACATGACTCGGACTTGAGAACAAAGACTTGAGACTTGCAAAACAGTGACTTGGTCCCACCTCTGATGTGTAGTACGAGGCAAGCTATTGAACAGGTTTAGGGCAACCATTTTCAGAAACAGTACAAGTTTATTTTTAAATTGTGGCTTCCCAGAGAAACTGACATGTCAACTAAAGACATGTCATGGTTGTTAACGAGATCAATTATATATGACACAGTTAGACCACTTAATAGTTTTAAGTGGTCTGACTTAAAAACATTAAGTGTTTAGACACAGACAGACCACTTAAAGAGCATTGGTAACATGGATAACATGGATACATTTGTCTGGTTCTAATTGATTAATAATGCTTCATTTTTATCCTGTGAAATTATGTATGTAATCTTTTGTTTGTTTTACTTTAAAATCATCTGCAAACATTCCCCTGCAAGACTTTGCCTGCAAAAAATTTACTTGTAAAGGTGGCAATCCTGGGGTGACCTAAGCCAAATCAATCAGTCGTAGAGCTTTTGAAGTAAAAACCTATCACACACATAATTGCATTAATTGTTATAAATTCAACATTTCTTTCATATTACTCTAAATAAAAAACAAAAAGGAAAAAAGGAAGGAGCTGAACCAAGCAAGCTTTATAAACTTAGCATTGTTTGTCCCTATATGTTGTAGAAATAGTGTCATGATCTACCATGTTGGAGACAATGAAAGGTATAAAGCTGTCAACAGTAAAAATGAGATTTGTAAAACTATTTAAAAATGGATGTTTCATTGCTGCAGAAAGTTTTACAACCTGATTGGAACTTGTGACCATATATCCCTGAAGGTGATTAAAAATGATGTTGACCTGTACTATAGAAGGAGGACATTATGTATTTTCCAGGAACATAGCGCCATTTTATAGTACAATCAAGTAACTGTGACCTTTGATTATGAAGAAGTAGAAAATATCAAATATAACTTAAATGAAATTTTACTTAAAATTTCATGCCTTGAAATTGGGCTACTCTTTCCAACACTCCCCATTCAGCAAATCATAACAAAGCTCCTCCATGTGTCATTTACAACCATTCTTAATGAGAACAATGGATAAAGGGATGTTTATAAGACCTGATTATCAAAGGTAACATACCACAAAGATGACACAATCTAACATTATAACAATGCTATGTCTTGGTTTAATGACCACGTGACATTGCACATCTGAAACTGTGAGCAGTAGTTTTAAATTGACACCAAATTGTTTTATTTGAAACAAAAATGGAAAATCTAGAACCATATCCCTTGTAAAAGAGAGTGGATACTGCATCAACAAGAATAAATTGATTCAGCTGCAATTTAGACACATAAAAATCTTAAGAATTAAGGCGCAATTTTAATTAGTACAACAGGGGCTCCTCTGATGTGTACGATGCCTGGAGGAACTATTCCAGTAGAAACCAGGAATATCTCATGATACTGAAACGCAGTTAAACGATTTATGTAAGTCTTCAATAATTAAATGGATATGCTGTGCAGATTTACATTTTGATGCATAATGAGCAAGCCTACTGGCCATATTTACTTTTGTAAATAAAATTGTATGCATGCATAAATTTGGTGAATTTTCACTTTGATTTATTTAAGCATTTCAAATAATAAATCTCCCAGGGTTAAAATTAGTTTGATGGTTTTGTTTACGAAAGGACAAGTGAAAAACGCTCAGGGAATAAATCCAGACTAAAAAAATGGTTTATTGCTATTAACATTAAAACAGAAATTATTTTGTATAGACCTTTTTCACGGCAACCGGAAGCTGTATCTGAAAGGGCTGCGGAACTTCCTGTTTTGGTGACTGTAATTCAAGTACTCTGAAAATGGCTCTCCTCTTCCGGTCCTTTTCATCGTCCTTACTTAATTTGCCAGCCCTTTCTTTCGCTGATGCGGAGGAAATTTATCCACCAACAAACGTGTGAAAGGATACAAGATCTTCCACGAAAAATATATCCACCACTATCAAGGTAAGAAAAGACGTAGCTTAGCGAACTAACAGCTAGCTACAATATATGAACTACACAAACATCGTAATGAAGCTTAACTTAGTTTGCTAAATTACGTGGAATATTAGAGACAAGCATAATTTAAACTTTTCAATTATATTCTGATTACATTCTGAAATGTATTTGCCAGTACAGTTTGTGAAAAACAGCATGCTAGGACTTAGTTATGAGATACTAGATGACGCTTGATGTTGAAACTGTGCTTTACTCCTGCATGCCTGCAGTGTCCAATATTGTCGAGGGACAGGTAGTTGTCAGAGCTAGATGCTTCAGATCCATGAAGAAAAATGAGAGAACTGACTTTGGAGAGAACTTCAGAAATTTCTGAGGCTTTTACCTTCTCACGACTAATCCACAGGTTGATGGAAGAGAACACAATGAAGAGGTAGTTGGCCCAGGTGATGGTCACTCGGCTGACAGTAGCTATGCTGACTTGAAACATGTCAGCAATGAGCTGCTCCTTCATGCCCACTGCTAGCCTGAATGAGAACATCAGGAACTCATCAATCAGAGGCATGCAGCGGGCAGGGCTGGCTGCAGCACATGCTTCCTCTCCAAGTTTCTGCGCCAGTACACCAGGCGTGATGCAGAGGGTGCAATGGACTCCCAGAAGATCCGGAACACACATTCAGATGGAAATTTGGTGTAGAACCGGATCTGGTCATCAGAGGCACATTAGCGGCTAAAAAGTGTGGCAGAACAATCCACTTTTTGAAGTCTGGCCTCCAATTCCTTAATATAATCCAGAGCTTCATCAAGTGCGCCTGTAAAACCACAAAATAAAATAGCAAAACATACGGTTAGCAATAAGTTTTAATTAAATATTTGAAACATTACTTCTGTGAAGATCAATACATGTTGTGAGTCGCAGCATGTATGTATACAGCCAATGACTTAATCTCTCCTCAATATACATAACCACATAATCTCATAATTTCATTATTATGAGATAATAATAATAATAATAATAATAATAATAATAATAATAATAATAATAATATAGCAACAGTTATATTTTACTGAAATTCTCTTACATGGAAAATATATACAATATACTATCTTTTACCTGCGGGTGGATGTGCCGTGTAGTCATGGTCCACAGTAGCATCTTCAGCCTGGCTAGCTTTCTGAGAGGACAAACTGCCGTTTCTTCGCCCTCTCGACATCAGACTCTCTCATTGCCGGTGCAGTGAAATTATTCCAGGCAAACAGGGAAGGAACAGCTCCACTTTTAAGGCGGCTGGTGGTGGATCCGCTAACAAAACCTCCGGTGTGAAGTGGCGGCTATATACGAAAGTGCTCCCCGTCTTTATGCAAAAGTCCGGACCTTCATCTCTTCGGATCGCCTGGATCCACTGCCTCTGTTGGTCCGGGTCCGTGGGGAACGCATGATATGACAGATAAGGCTGTTTTCTTGTCCCTCATGAACAACCAGGGACTGAAGAAAAACAACTGCGCCGAGACTGAGCCATTTTCCTAGCCTTTTAATGCTAACGCTATAGCCACCGGAAGTTGTCCAACCTCACATCCGCTTTCAAACCCGGAGGCGTGAAAAAGGTCTATTCCTTAGTTTGTGTAAAACTATATGCTCCTCTCCTTAGCTATTAAATAACTTTCCTACCTGAAAGTCAGTGGATTTGGGGATTTTCAGTCACAGATACTACTGTGGTAAATAATCAATAATCAAGCCAATAATCAACCCAAAAACCTGTGTGCTTTTATGGACCTAGATTAAGTGATATAAAGCCAGAAATCATTCCCAATTAAGCTTGTAATAATGCTTCAAGGGAGTAAAAATATTAAAAATTATTAGAGCCAATAAATTACAATAAGCTGCATTAGCTTAGGTTTTATTGCATAAGGCTTTTAATATAAAAGTTAATCTAAAAGTAATTTTCTTTCAGTATTCAGCTAAGAATTGAAATTATTTACCCATTATAAATGGGTTCCAAAGGCACTGTAAAGTTGGAATAATGAACTGTTTTAACAGGTTGTGTTCGCAAAGTTATTATTTAGCACTGAAGAATCCATTCAGTATATTACTATTACTAAAATAACTTCTAGGCGAGTTAATAGCACTGTGTGTGAACTGAGACGAGGTCACTGATAGTTTTTCAAATAGAACATTCCTCAACAAAATTTAGACAACCTTTCAGGATCACACTCCAAGCAGTGATAAATATTTGATTGTAAAATTCTAAAACATTTAATTTCATCTCAAAAGTTTGAAGTCTTTGTCATGAAATTACACAGAAAGTACCAGAGTGACTAGAATTTTTGCTGGCTCGTCAGGTTAATCTTCCACATCTTCTCAATGTCAACTTCAGTCTCCTTTAAATCCTCATGTTGGCTCATGTGGACCATGTTCTACATAGAGCTTGTGTGAGGCAAAACCCAAACTGTGTCCTTCCAGAGTAAGGTCACTAATATGTTAAGGAAATGTTTCACCACAAAAGAAATATCCTGGTGTGTCTGTTTGTTCAGAGCTTGCACTGCTGGTCATTGTTCTACATCACTGACATTTCAATTAATTTACTTATCCTTAAATGCAGTTGGAACCTGGATATCAATGAACATATCTAGATAAGATTTTGTACTTTAAATATTTTTTCTTGTGGTAATTATTTGTATGACTTTATATGTTGCTAATGGTCTTGGTGGATTAAGACATTAATGTTTTACTGATTCTTGATAATCAGTAACAGATATTCTGTCATAGGACATTTCTAAGTCCAACTTTGTAGAACAGACAGATATGAGAAAAAAATAGTTGCTATTGTTCAATTTTATGTTGTGTTGTTGAACTTCTTGGTTTTGTCATCTTTCTCTCTAAAGAGCTACAATATTAATGAGTTAGACAAACCTTGAGGAAAGGTTGGGGACTTCTGTCCTTGACGCATTTGTCTCTTCCTTCCCATTTGACCTGCAATGAGAGTAATGTTTTATTCTACAGGCTTGTCATGCATCAATAAAACCTCCCATTCAAACCTTCTTTACACCACCAGACTGTTAAAAAGGTTTTTGTTGAGGTTAATCCCCGAAGCCTATATGTGTTCCACAATAACTAAAACTTGTCTTGTTTTACTGTTGAGGTGACTTTTGACAAAACTCAAAGAAACTTTTTTTTTATCCTTTTCCCATATTGATTAAGACAAACTAAAGCAATGTGAAGTGCTCTGGTAAAAGAAGAACAGAAGAAAATGTATATCTTTGTTTTGAATAGGGGTCCCTCTTTCAAGAGTTTTGATAGAAAAATTTACAAAATTAAAGGTAAAATTATGACATATTTTATAAATAGCAACTGTACTTTCTAATGTAACTGTATTTTGGGGTGTACAGTTCACTTAGTCTCAACTTTTTTGAGGACCATCTATCTTTTTTCCAAGATAGATGATCCTTGTAACAAAAGTTATTACTACATCCTCTAATTTATTTCTTGCCAAAAAGCAGAACAACATCCATTTAACAAAACAAAATATAAAGTGACAAACATGAAGAAGGTGTTGTTATACATGCTATGTCACATTCCATAGATGGTTGTGTCTTCCTGGTTTTCTAAGATGTTATTGTAAATGCTCTATTTTCAGAAATTTGTTTTAAAAATCCACACTAGTCTAAATTACATATTCATATTAGATAGTTTTTTAGATTTTTGCCTGAGGTTTTTTTTATATATATATTTTCCTCTTACAAAATGACATTTGCAATTGCTTTTGGAGAAACAAAATGTCTTTTAAGTTTTTAGGTCTGCACAATTCTCATTTCTGCCGTCATGCAAATCTCCTGTTATAGCATTCAAGCTGTCAGCCTAACTGTGCTGACATCATTAGATGAAAAGCATCCCCTTTAACTCCACCCCTCTCAGGAGCAGGCTGTTTAATTCCTGTGAGGGGATGATTTGGTATCCGCCCAATAAAACTGCTGGTTGCTGTCCCAAGGCACAATGTGTCGCTCCTAGCTGCACTTCAGCACTCAAACAACCTCCTGGCCTTGTGGAAACCCTGTATGCCACAAGCATTAGGACTTCAAAAGTACAGATGTAATCAAGGAATTGGTGTCCCTCGTAATTTGACAGATCAGCAGGACATATGAATGAAATCACATCACAGACAACAGGGACAGAGAGAGACAGAGCACGTCATTACATCTGGTAAGTTTTAGTATTCATTGACTGCTAAATTAAAATATACTTGTAGGTAGTAATCTGTATTTATCTTTAAATTTAATTTTAAGATTTGTCTTCATGTACACTAACATGGCATTTTTTAAATTTTGTTTAGAAATTAGGATCTATAGTTTGATATATTAATTACACTTTAATGTGTTATTATACTAGTCTACACAATGCTTAAAGAGAGACATCCTGTAATAGAAAGTGGGTGTCTTAAATTTCTGGTGGAGTTATGTTTTGCCTACAGGCTGCTGTTCTGATAGGGCTCAGTAGATTCCCGGCCACATGCAGTCATCAGGAATATACAAGTAGGATAATAATTTTTCTTGTTGTTTTCGCCAGGAGATTTCTGTCCTGCTCTAACCGTCGGAGCGTAATGGTGGCTTTTAAAGGGATCTGGACCAAAAGCTTCTGGAGGGCTGTTTCAGGAGAATACCTGGCAAGCGTTGTCTTTGTGCTCCTTAGCCTGGGTTCCACTATCAACTGGCATGCAGGGGAGGAGAATCCCCCCTCGGCTGACTTGCTGCTAATCTCCCTTTGCTTTGGCCTCAGCATTGCCACCATGGTTCAAAGTTTTGGCCACATCAGTGGCGGCCACATAAACCCAGCTGTAACTGCAGCAATGGTTGTATCTAGAAAACTGAGCCTGGCAAAAGGTGTGTTCTATGTGGTGGCTCAGTGCCTAGGAGCCATCACCGGCGCTGGGATTCTCTATGCAGTCACACCTGCAGATGTTCGAGGATATCTCGGCGTGACGATGGTAACAACTGAAGCACCTCCATTGTTCGATGTGTTTTGTAACAAATCTAAGTGTTACTCATCATTTCAAACAGAATATTGTGTTTTCAAGGTGAGCTCCAAGATCTCAGTAGGACACGCGCTTCTGGTGGAGCTTCTCATCACATTTGAGCTGGTCTTCACTATCTTTGCCACTTGTGATCCCAAACGCACAGACCTAAGTGGTTCAGCAAGCCTCGCCATTGGATTTGCAGTAGCTATAGGACACTTATTTGCAGTAAGTAACTTTCTCTATAGTTTATCTCAACTCAAAAATCACAGTAGTGATACAATAAAACAGCATCACACAAGTGTGATAAGGCGCAGATGAACAGTTTTTGGAACTTTCCATAAGCCAGTTTTAATGCCAACAAACTGTTTTCAAGATACACATGTCAATAATTGGGGCAAGAATGAACTCAGAAGAAAGGCTGTTGGTTCCTTAGTTGAAAGAAAACAGGTATTCTCAGGGTGTAATTTGTCAGTCTGTGATAGTGTACTCGGAAACTCACAACCATGTGTGCAGATCTTCACTAGGGGCTGCCATCGCATGGCAACCAATCTCCAGAGGCTTCCTGAACCCTGGAGAGCAAATGAATGTGCAGTGAGAAGGATGCTACTTGTAACGCAGCTTTGCTTGTTTAGCAAATGTTGAGTTCACAGATCTATAAGCTATAAGTTTTGGTTCTGTATGAGCTTGTATTTAATTTTATAATATATATAATATTTAATTCTTTAGATAAAATCAATGATTATCTGTGTCTTTTAGATTCCTTACACGGGGGCCAGCATGAACCCAGCTCGTTCCTTTGGGCCGGCAATGGTCACACTTAACTTTGAGAACCACTGGGTAAGAGGCAACTGTTGAATAAAATGATGTAAGATTTTTGAAAGGAAATGTATTCATTGTAACATTTGTCAAATTATGCTCAACAAGCTCTCTCCACACTCACCTCCTAAAAGAAGTTTGGAAAAACAGAATAATGGAAAACAGCAGGAGGCAGTAAACATGCATGAAGAGATTTCAAGATGTTTACGTAAACAAATGGTGATTCAATTTTCTATTTACAATATAAGAAAGCTTAAGAGTTTTCTTCATCTGGTTCCAGCATTGAGTGCTAAGTTGAAAGTCAATCCATGAGTCTTTGCTTAGAGAAATCATAAAATATAAACAAGGATTTTTATCTGTGAAAGCATCACATAAATGAATGATGGAAAAAATAATTTTAAAAAAGTTAATTTCTAATAAGTTGGGTGAGTTAAATATGAAAGCTCTATGTAGCAGGTCCAAATGTGAATGGTATTATGCACTTTTTAAACATTCACATTGCTCTATAATTCATTCTCTCACAGATATCAAAAGCACAAAATAATCTAAGGAATGAAAAAAAAATACAAAAGAGAATTGGTACAAAGCAATTTTTGTTCTCTTAGTTTTTCTTTTGTTTTTTAGCCCAGAGTAATTAGTTTCTATCAAGCTTTATAGGTTTTTTTTTTACAGTGTGATTTTGAAGACCAGGAGGTTCTGCAAAAATAACTCTGTTATTTAACCACTGAAATGTTTCAGTTGAAAAAGTAGCAGTAGCACAACCAAAAGGGGTTGTAGGTCAATAGGAAACAGCTTCTGGCTCCCCATTTGTTTGATCAAGTAATATCAATATTTATTTCTATTAGTGTGATGTTTTGTCCATCATTCTCCCTTTTTTCAATCACTGAGACTCATTCACTTCTGATCCTGAGCTCAGTCATATATTTAGGGAGTTACCGTATTTATATGCAGGTACATTAAAATTAGAACCTAAAGATTATTAGGTAGTTCAAAAAAATCACAGGAATATTTTTTTTTTTTTAATAAAACTTAAAAGAGTCAGTTCTGTTAACATCAGCACCCTTAAATAAATTTATTTTGATAGATTTTTTCAGATTGATTCTATTAACATTCATTAAAGGGGAAGGCCCTCTTGATTATTATTTGTTCTCCTTGTGACATTTCCCTCAATTAAGGTTGAGGGAAATGCTATTTCCCTCAACCTTAATTAAGCAATTTGTTCAGAACTGTTTGGTTTATTTTGACCAAGAAAACAAACATTAGATGTAATGATGTTTAATATCTCGCCAATATCATACCTCCAGCCTCCAAATTCATTCTTTTTAAAAACTATAGCATCCTTATTTCATTTTTCCTTTCCAATCACATAATCGCTTAAAACGCTTCTAGGTTAAAGCCTGGAGGTATTTAAGTCCTATAAAGTCTTTTCTGCACCATATGTTACAGTGTAACTCAAATCATATGAAATAGGACTGACTGTGTTCGGCACATGCTAGAAAGTGCAGACAATAAATATTTAAGCAGTCACTCATTAACCAGCTTGCTAACAAGGGTGTTTCCTCTCACTTATTATTGAAGGTGTACTGGCTGGGCCCCATTCTAGGAGGAGTCTTGGCTGCAGCTTTATATGAATACCTTTACTGTCCTGACCCCGAGGTGAAGAAGAGGCTGAAGCAAGTCTTTAAAAAAGATTCAACCGGGAAGTACAAAGTGGTGGAAAGTGAGGAAACCATCATAAAACCAGGCTCTGTCCATAACATCGATCTGACAGAGAAAGTGGAAAAGAACGATTCTTTCCAGGAGCCGTCCGGAGAAGTACTGTCTTCTGTATGACTATCACGTGCACTGGAAATGGAGACAAATTTGTAAAGAAGAATGTCAATCAAACTTTGCGATATCAATCTCGAGCATGTCACCCTGCAGAATTTAATTTTTGTCAGACTCACAATAAAGCTGTATTACCTTCACTGTCATAAAGTTAATGCATTACAGCTAAATCCTCCAAATATCTGCAGTCGATTCAATACTCCTCCCCAGAAACCTTCTGAATTATTGTTTCTGCACACAATGCACCCTGCTAAAATGACAGCCAGCAATGCATTGTGGTAGGAAAATATGTGTCCAGGGGGTCAACCAATTATGTGGGGTCATCTCATGTATTGGAGGAGTGAGGAAGAATATGCAGCCTTGTTATTTTTGGATTAGTGTCACATTTGTTCTGCCTTCTGAATGTGTAATAAAAGGCAGGATTGTCCTTGTGATCATTAAGCACATTACGGATGCGATGCAATGTAAGACAGTTCTGACAAGCTACATGGGCAGAGCTGTATTACAAAGCTCTCCATTTTCAGTGCATTAGTCAGGGAAACAGCTTGTTATGCTTTCTGCAAGTTCATCTCCACTTCGCTGTTTGCTACTGTATGACTGTTTTCTGATTTCTTTTCATTGCAATTCTTATTTTTTTATATAGATTAAATGTATTTTTTTGTAGCATCTTGTAGGACTTGTCATGCAGAGGCAATTCTAGCATGAATGGGCAAGTACATATATGTAAAACACCATACATACTTCAAGAATAGAAAAAACAGCAACTTCATGTGTTTAATGGATATTTTAAGCTTTATAAAAATAAGGAAGTCCCTTGGGAGATTTTTTAAAATAAATCGATTGATACTGTCATAAATTAAATAGTGTTTTTAAAAAGTCTCTGTCAAGTGTCAAACTATCCAATTTAGGTCTTTCTCAGACCAGTTGTTCGGATGGTAAAATGCAGCTCAGGCTCTTTCAAAAAGAAAACTGTGAATAACAGTAAACACTCACAAAATAGTTTGCAATATTTTCTTGCATGTACTTTTGCCAGAAAAGCAATGTATCCACTCCTCTTTTCCAAGACATGCAAATAAGAAATATAAATTGTAAAATGGAAGACACTTGTAAATAACTTCTTATTATTGTCATTGCTTGTACTGGCCCATGATGAATTGCTGCCCTTGGTGGTAACTCATGTCACCCATTATAAAATCTGCCACAGCATGCATAAGCTGTTATATCACCTAAATGTTTAATTTACAAAAGATTGCTTTTTTTCTCAGATGTTTTGCAATTTGAAAGTGTAAGATGTTATTAAGTTTTAATAAAAATTAAATTCTGGAATTGTCAAGGATTCTTTTATAACAGATTTTTTTCCCTTCATTGGACCATTCATACATGAAGGAGAGATATACTTGACACAATATGTAAGGAAATTTGCATTTGGTTAGTTTCTTTGCTTAAACGATGCTTTTGACAAATATAACACATAACATTTGAAATTATGTTAAAATTCCACCGGTGAATAATAGCCATCTGGCTATTATTCAAAAGGCAGGATCATGAAGCTTGAATAATAGCCATTTGGCTATTATTCACCGATGGAATAATAGCCAAATGGCAACTTAATATTTTGAAATATTAATTTATGTGCATTTTTCCTGTCAAATAAATTGATAAATAAAATCAAAATGTATATATATATATATATATATATATATATATATATATATATATATATATATATATATATATATATATATATATATATATATATATATATATATATATATACCTCACAAAAGGTACTAGGCCCTTGGAAAAAAAAAAGCTTTCCAGCCTAGTGATGGATTGAACCCTTCATTCCTTGATTATCTGTCCCTATTGTCAGATAAATGTCCACTTTGTGTGCTCCTCAGAGTTGCCCTGGTGAGAATAGTTCCATTTTATCTCATTCTATCAAAAGAGGGCCAAGGAAATGATACTACTCTGTGATGGGAAATAGAGGTGATCTGTTATATGTCTGCACTTAATTTCTTTTGCTAAAAGTGGAGGTGCTCTTGAATTCTTCTCTCATGGAGGACCCTCCTGCAAGCTGTCTACATGGTGCAGCAATATTACATTCGCCGGCCGAGAATAGCTGTATAATTTTGATGTTAAATCAAAATTGTTTTTTTATTCCCTCATGAATCAATACCTTCCTCACTGCTTCAGTCCAGTCCACGTGTGTGGGACTATAGCCTCACCTACTGGCCGAGTGGATGTATTGCCTGAAGTGTTGTAATTTCATTTTGTCCAGGTGAGGGCAGCCATGAGCCTTGATAGAGCCAGGTTGCTTTTCAGAGCTAGTTCGACAAATGTTGGTTTTATTCATTAGTTTGAGTTGTATTCTGTTTGATATTTGTCCAGAGCATTAATTCACAACTACACAGGAGGATTAAGCGCTGCATTCCAACACAGAACCCAGCAGTCAAATGGGAGAATAAGCAAGTCAATCATGAAGCTCTCTTTTTGGTCAGCCTTCATGTTCCTGGAACTTGTTCAATTTTGGAAAAGTTGCTTAGAAATTTGAAGGCGGCATATATTTCATCAAAATGCCTGAACAAAATTGTGTTCTCAGTATGTTTCTGTTCTTCAAAATTAAAATGTGTACCTAACATTAAAAGTGTTTCTACAGCATCATCCTCTACTTACATTACAAGCTGCCTATCAGGATTTTGGAGATGGAGTGTGGAAATACTAAATATTTACTGAATGTGCTTCCTATTGGCAATGCAGAGGCCAAACTTTTGGGAATTTAAAGTGGGTGAAAAGGAGATAATTGTGCCTTGTGTCAATCAAATTGGGGAGAAAACATAAGAGTGTGCTGACAAACTTTGTGTAAGTTTTTGCAGTCATAAAAAATAGGAAACTCTATTAAATGTCATACAAAATACTCGATAAATAATTGTTTTCTGTGTTTGATTTCTAGCTGACACACCAAAATGGTTCATCAGCAAAATGTTTAACAGAAGCAAATTCTTTTGCAAAACCAGCAAAGACTACAGCATTTTTCAAAATTATTTATAGTTGAAAACTACCTTGTAGTTTTCAACATTCGGTCACAACCACAAACCTCGATGTATTTTTATTTCAACTTTCTGTCAGATTAACACCTAAAAATCAAAAAATGAGGTATAATATAAACACATGATTTGAATATTTTTGATGGGTTATGCAAAAAAAAAGATGTGTGGTATGCTTTTGTATTGAGGCACATGAGACAATATCTTATACTGAAATTACATCTGCAAGTCTATTAGTGCATGTCTCGCCCAGATTTCCACATCTAGAGGCACATCAATTATTTCAATTTCAAATTGATTCCAATCTGAACTTTGACCTTGGAATTCAAACACAGGAATATACTTTGATCTAAACCATTTAATTGTAACTTTGCCTGTATGTTAAGGATCGTGGTTCACCTGGAAGTTTCCAGCTGCCAGTATTTTGGAGTCTCAAACAAGTTTGATCCTCCATATTTCTCCGTTAAAGGAGAAATATAGAAATTTTATTCATGCAGCACTTTTTCAGCAACAAGACAATACAAAGAATTAAGATGGTGTGTTCACACAAAAGGTTTTATACTGGCCGTGTTTCCACCAGAGCACCTTCTTCTAAATGTTCCCTACATGCATTTGGTCAACTGCAAATAGAAAATTTCATTTATCTTTTTCTTCCTGGTAGTTTTCCATAGACTCCAGATTTGTAGAGCACGGTTTCCCTCTTAAACTGAGAATCTCTGCAGCTTCTATATACTATATTTTCCAAAGGTCATTTGGCTCCTTCTCTGAATAATGATTTCATCAGCTGCTCGCCCATCAATTTATGTATTAGGATATGTATTTGTCACTCTTTGGATTATTTATTGAAGAGGGGATGTTCAAAGTGTGGGATATTGTTTTGTAATGTAACCCTCCTTTACACTTCGCCGCATTTTCTTCCCTGAGTTTTGAAATGTGTGATTTGTCTTCATTAATGTTCACTAACAACTTCCTGAGGTCTTCTGAGGTCTCTATTTAGGTATACACTCATGGATTATTTTAACTAATTATGTGACTTCTCAGGACAATTGTCAGTACTGGATTTTAGTAGTGATCAGAATGAAGAGAATAGAGGAGTTGGAGTTGTTTTTTTTTTTGTTTGTTTTCAGAAAAAAAAATATGCATGCTTTTTATACTACACAACATTATGGCCTCGCTTGTGTTGGTCTATTGCATAAAATATTAATAAAACACTTTGAACTTTATGATTGTGCTCACTTAATCTATTTTAGAGCATGCAGATTTGTGGGAGTTGAAAACTCCTAATTTTCAGCCCACAACAGAAAAGGCAAAAAAAACAAAACAGATAAAACACATACCTTAAAGATCATTAGCAATTAATATTTGGGGATTCGTGGAGAAAAACAGCGTTAAACACTTGTTTAATAATTCATACTATAAACAAGAAAGTCTCCTACTTCCTTAATAATTTAGACGTAAGCTAATGTTGATTTATTCAGGAAGGTCTCTGCCACCAGCGCAGCCTGGAGTGCCCAAATTTGAATTAAAGTAGGACAGTAGCAGGCGAGTCTGTAATAACATTTGTATAATTTTATTATTGCTCTGGGCTCAGTTCATTTCCTCCTCCAGTAGCTGCGTGAAATTGTTTGATTCTTGAAACTGCCTTGAGTCTGCGGCTCAGGGGTTGGAGGGTGGTACAGGAACAGGAAGGCATGCGACACTCTCCCCGTCTGATGCTGTCAGACACAAACACACACACTCACACACACACGCAACTCCACGTGCATACACTCATGCAGAGAGAGCAGGAGATAAATAACTTTGTTATTCTGGGTTTTGTAATATTATTACACTGGCTCACTTAATAACTTGAGCTGTCTTGAGAAAATGATTGATATTCTCACTTTGTCAGCTATGATAAATATTAGACTGCCTCCATTTGAAGAAGCTAGGAAAAGGAGTAACTCATTCATCGTGTAATCATGTTGTTAAAATATGAGTTTGTATTTTTATCCATTTTCAGCAGAAAGGTTGAAGAAATTCAGAGAATTGAGTCAGCTTGTAAATAGGTTGTTTTGGTGAGCCTACGGCAATTGTAATGCTTTTTGGGGGGGATTTTTACAAAAACAAAAGTTTGATGTCTCTTCCTTCAGACAAATTATTAAACTGCATAACCATTTTTAGTGCATGTGTGAGGGAGTTAAAAAGTTTTCAAGTCCTATTCTATGACTTCCAGTTTGTGGTGTACCATATTGTGATTATGCTCGGCAGTGATTGGACTATCATTTCCAAAACTCTCATTTACAAAACTCTGATTACTCCGGCACAAACAATCAAGTTTGCAAGGTATTAGCTCGTGCAACACACACCTGAGACCCCGGCGGTTTTGAGTCGCAGAGGGAGGGTGGAGAAGTTCTGATTGGTTTCCTCGAGGCTCTGCTTCCAACTTCCCACCCGCATGCATTCCCTCACTCCCCTTCTTCCTCCCCCTTCAATTCCTTTATGCAGAGCAGCCCAAACTGCAGTTTGATGAAACACATTTGTTTGACTTAACTCTTGCCTCGCCATCGCAGCTAAATCTCAAAGGCCTGTCGGTGTAATGTGGCCCAAAAGCAATTGGGTTAATGAGAGGATATATGTACAAGTGTGGGACTTGACCTGAGGAGCTGTTTTCCATTTGGGTTTGGTCTGCTCATGTTATTAGGGAAACCTTTATTATTGTTGCCCTCTAGTGGGAACCATATAATAGGATTACATTTTATTAGAGCCTCCCAGCATTACCCAAACACCCCCCTACCCACCCACCTCCTCTTGTCTCTGCTCCCCTCGTAGAAGTGTCACTGACTCTTCTGTCCATTGTGGGTGGGGTGGTTCCATTTGGAGCTGAAACAGAACCAACAAGTGGGGAAAGCAAATTATCCAGCAGAGACTGACGTTTAAGAAACACCTGTGCATGTTGAAGTGAAATCATTTGGTCAAATAGCACAGTGAGGTACCTCCAGCAGCAGAAAGACTATATGTGCAATGCAGTGACAGCATGAGGCATGCAGTACCTTGCAAAACTATTCATGCCCCTTGAATCTTTATCACATTTTGTCACCTGAAAGTGACAAACTCCACTGTGTTTTACTGGGATCTTATGTAATAGACTAACACAAAGCGGTACATTATGGTGAAGCAGCAAAGAAAATGATACAAGGTTTTCAGAATTATTTATAAGCACAATAAAGTTCTTGGTGTTTGTATTTATTCCCTTTCACTCTGTTCCCTTAAAATCTGGTGTGACCAGCTCTCAGAAATCCCTGAATTAGCAAATAAAAAGCATCAGAACAACAAAGAAACTCACCAAACAGGTCAAGGATGCATTTTAAAGCAGAGTCAGGCTATATAACATAATCCCAAGTTTGAACAACTCACAGGGTTCTATTAAATCCATCATCCTAAAACACAATGAGAATGACAGAATTCTGAATGTACCAGTGCATTTTTCTATTTATTCATTCATAAATAGAATGACAGGAGGCAAGGAGAGCATTAATCAACAGCTCAGATGGGAGAATCTGTAAAACGGAAAACTATTACTACTATTCTTAAGGGGAAAAGGATAAAAAAGGCAGTGTTAAAAGAAAGTCATGAGAGCTTTTTAAAGTTTATCATAAACCACATGGAGGACACAGCCAACATGTGGAAGAGGCTCTGCTCACATTGGACCAAAACTCTCCTGTTTGGCCTTCATGCCAAATGCTTTGTGGGAAAGAAAACTTACTCTCCACATCACATTGGGCACACAGTAGTAATCACTATGAAACATGGTGAAAACATAGTGCTTCTCTTCAGCTCTGGGGAAACCAAAGCTGTAAAGTGTTGATGGGAATAAGATTTGAAGGCAATTGGAAGAAAATCCATCAGTGACTACAGAAGACTTCAAACTGGGCAGAAGCAGCAGGACAACAACTCTATGCATTCGAGCTACAATAGCATGCCATAGATAAAAAAAAAAAAAAAACATTGACGTGTTGGAATGTCCCAGTTAAAACCCGGGCCGCAATGCAACTGAAAATCTAAAGCATGGCCTTTTTTTTTAAAGAGGCTAATCTCTCATAGCTTTAACTCCATTACTGTTAAACCCTCTATGATCACGATCCCTTCACTACAATACAGCAAGAGCTGAGCTACAGTCTCAAACACAAAATTTCTTTGTGCCAAAGATAATATTTGACAAACAATTCTGGCCTAAAACTGTGCAAGCCTGGAGGGCAGAGTGAGTCAGGATCTGGAACAGCTTCAGCACTTTCCCTTTATCCATCCCACTCCCTTATATAACCACAGGCCATTAGAGGGGTGTGGTGAGCGTAGAGCTGCAGTTACTAACCGGGTCGGAGGCAAAACCAACATCTCTACCTTACACAGACTTTTAGCAGAAATAAACCCAAGCAGTTTAAAAGCAACTACATAGATACTATGCTTACACATAGCTGTTTAAGGACAAAATGAAGAGAAATTAACATAATTAATGTTGGTTTATACAGAATAAGTCCTGCTTAAACATTTCTTTACAACTAGAGGTCAAATGCAACGTGCAGCAGTGTGCAAAAGTCATGACTTGATTTATTTATATGTTGCATGAAAGGAATCAGACCAGCAATATCTCTTCAGACATAAAAATTTTTAACATTTTAAATTCTTTTGGAAAGGAGGGTTTGTGAAGTGGGGGAGAACACTGACATATTATTTTTTTTTGTTTATTTTTAGTCCAGTTTTCTAATTTGTTGAGCCACTTCCAGAGTCCACAGAGTCCCTAAACAAATTAGTAACTAAGCAGTTTTTTTTTATATTTAGTCTCTGTGGTAGCTTGACATAAATATGTGATTTATACCAATATATTTAACTGAATCAAAAAGAAAATTCAGATAACGCGATGCATGAAAAAGGCACTTCGGCATAGACAGATTATTCCCAAAAAGATGTTAGTGGACACGATGATGCACAAAAGATGGGGGAACTGAATGACGCTGTGTCTGAAATATTTTAGATGTTTTCCGAAAATATTTCTCAAACATAATTTTTCAAGCAACCAAAATTAAAGTTTCATAGTTCGAAACAAGTGGGAAAAAGCTGAAATCTTGTAAAAAAAAAAAAGTGCCCAAAGTTTAAAGAAAAGCACAAACACTTGGATAACTTTTGATAAATAGCACTATGTCAGACTAAAAGACTGTTTCAACAAGAGTCAGAAGAAATGGAAAAGCTGAGTTTTGCTCCTGTGATTTCTTTTCCTATATTTCTGTCTTTTTACAAACTTCAAAAAAGTTTTACCGCCTCCTCGAATCTTAGCGTCACCATAAATTGTAACATAAGGAGTTATCTGTTCAGATTTGATTCGCCGCTTCTTCTCTGAGACATTGCTGGAGGCATTTTCTCAAAATTTCAGCAGGCAGAGTGAGTTTTCCAGGCTTGGTCTTTTTTTTTCTCTCCAAGCGTAAGTATTTATAACCAGATGATGTCATTCAGGTCAGGCGATGTGTGTCTAAGCAAAACTTACATCTGCAACTAATCTGGATAATTTGACCACCAAAGAAAAAAGAAAAACCTTCAGCTATCCGCTGCTTGCATGTTGTAGTTGTTTTAAGTTAGCTCCAACTGAAGTGAAACACTTTGCTTTTACAGTAACTTTGTAACAATAGCAGCAAACTGCTATTGTTTCAAAGTCAGAGAAACTTTCTCATTTGCTTGCATGTGATGCATATAAGAATTTCATAAGGTTTGTCGTTTCCTTTGTTTCTAAAATGGATAACGCCTGGATTTAAAACAGTCATGCGGTTTCAATCAAGCACATTTAGTCACGTTAGTGGTATCCTTTGTTTATTTTGCTATATAATCCACTTGTGAAAAGTAGAACTATTTGGATAATTGTGGTCATTAATTATACTTTCCCTAAAGCATTTATTTAGTTTTGTCATCTGCTTTGACCTACCTGTTTGATGTATTTTCCAAGTACCAGTATTAATTCCCACTTTTTTAATTTCCTACTTGAAAGAACACAAGAATTTAAAATGCATTTGTAAATATTTGTCTTACTAAGATGTTTGTAGATCTTTTTTCATGTGTTGCAGCCTCTGTTTTTGGAGCAGTGTTTTAGCAAAGCCTGTGATGAACTGGTGACCTGTCCAGGATGTACCCCACCTCTCGCCTGTTGACCAGCACCAGCGGCTGCACCCCAGGGATCCCCGCAAGGGGTAAAACATGTTAGATAGGGGATGGGTGGTTTCAGTGATGGAATAGTGTCTTCCAAAAGTATAATTTTTTTCACATGAACTTCAAAGCATTTCATTTGACACATCAGCAGAAGATAGTGTGTAGTTATAGTGTGGAATATTTAATTTTTCAAAAATTTAAAAAAGTTGTGTTAGCATTTTTAAATAGCTCCACTGACTCTAAACTTTGTAGAACCACATACATATGGTATTTCAGTACCAGCTTTGCATAATAAGAAACTCAGATTATATTTTATGTTTTTTTTTTTTTTTGCCTATTTCTACAAACAATATGACTCAAGATCTGTCAAATTTGAAGGAGAGTTTATGTTAACAAAGGATATTTAAGTCTTGCAATAAATCCATAGTTTGATTTAAGTCTGGATTCAATCTAAATCATTTAATTTCAGCTTTGATTGCAAGATAATGGGAACTGCCCAGAGCAAGCTCAATCCATCAACTCTGACTGGTTTTCCTGTCCCAGTTGAAGAATATCACCACAGCATGATACTGCTACCACTATGTTTTATAGTGGGCATGCTGTCTGAGACATTCAGTCTTAGCTTTCTGCCACACAAAGTGTTTTGAATGTAGAACAAAGAATTCAAATTGCACTCATCTCCCAAAAGAAGCTTCTTCCACATGTTTCTCATACATTGTTGGTATTAAATCTTAAATGGGACTGCTTTTGGCCTTCATTCAACAATTGCTTTTTTTATTTAGGGGTGTCGGCCCAAAAGAGGCGCAGCACACTTTTCAATTCTTTTCTTGCAATTAGTTTTGAAATCAATGAACCAGATTCATTCGACTTCAACAGTCATTAGCAACTTTGTGTGACATAAATCTTATCAAAATGCAATGAAGTTTGTGCTTGTAGTTTTAGAGACACTAAAGAAACAAGAAACAAGTTCAAGGGGTATAAAAACCTTTGCAAGACAGTTAGTCCGCATGCTACCACGTTTTAAAACACAGAGACCAATAGTTGATGCTCTCAACAGTAGGGGGCGTAAGAGGGTTTTCCTTTTAGCTTTGATGGCACTGAAACAATTAGAATGTAAAATCTGTCCATTCTATGGCCAGATGTGCGCCGAACACAGCAGCACTCTCAGGTCAGACAGAATAATTATCATGTTGACTTAAGAACGCTTTTAAACATGCGAGTCCTTTAATGTGTCCATCCCCGGAGTAATTCTAAAAAATCCTCAGAAGTGCCTCAATCTTCCTGAAATCATGCATGGTTGAACATTTGAAATGAGCTCGCACATCACCCCCAGGCACTGATTCAGACTTGATTGAGGAAAGGCAAGCTGCAAGTACTTATTTATACAACTACGTCATCTGGAGGCTGTCCAGAAGGAGGAAAGCGGCTAAAAAGATTGCACAGGAGAGGCTTATAGGGGAGTAAGAATTCCATTAACCACATTCCATTAATTTAATATGCTGATGCTGGACTAATCAACAAGTTGTCTGGTGCTGCATTGTGTCTTTATAGCACAGAAGGGGAAGGTGGGGGGTGGGGGGTATAGATGGGTTTGATGTTTGAGAGGGGAAGGGGGTGGAAATCAAAGTACTCCACCAACAATCTATATAATTATCGTCATCTCCTGCTTTTCCTCTCTGGCAAAGAAACACTCCATCCATTTGTAGAAATCGCCCAGGGGAGCGTTACATCAAAACTAATCATAACGATTAAAATCAGCTTCTCTGCAGGGAGGAGGCAATAGGGAAGTTAGAGGCAGGGGGTGAGGGTGTTGTAAATATAGGACAAAATATATATGTTATATGATTTTTTTAAAAGAACGTAAACTCAAGGGGAGAAAAAAAACTAAGGCACCACTCGCAGTTTTATTCTGCATATTGGTTTAGACTTGGACAGAGACATGAGCTAATTGTATCCTGATCTTTGCCTGGAGGGGTTTCGGGAGCCCTGGAGCAAGTATTCTCTGTATTTTGTTCTGTCTACCTTAGCCAAGCTATTGCATTTCTCGCTGGTGTAGGAAGAGAGGCAGATCTCAGGCCAAATCGGAGGAGGGGGAAAAAAAAGGTTCACAAAAACCACTTCATGTTTCAGGTAAGCGAAGATTTATTTCTGTTTGCTGTTATTTCCGAGGCTGGGTGGACTGGGACATCGAGGCGCAGCAGCTTTTACGCATGTGCCAAGCGATTCGAGCCGCACCAGTTCTTAAGAAACATTTAACCACTTCCTGGCTATTGTTCCATGGTTAGAGGGCGACGGATTTATTCGCATGGCAACAACAACTAACGCAACAAACGGGTTGTGGGTGCGATCTCGTCGTGCGAAAACGTTCCGTTTAACATCCAGCGCGTGAGTTTGTGCTCCTGGCGCGTCTCAGCACCCGATACTATCCCCGTCCGTCCTCCTCGTCACCGCTCCGTGTACACAAGTTGCTCACAACTTAGTTAAACGCAGTTTAGTGTCTTTTAGGAACGGCGTTTCAACTTTGTTGTATCTGGGTTTTTTTTTCCCCCGTCGTGAAACATTTCCATTTCCTGACTGCCCCAGATCGTGGAATGAAAGACGCCATTGTGGAGTAATTTCGCCCAAGGCGTATTTGTTATTCTGTATGACAGGATACAAACGTCAGTGCAGAATATGGGAATCATCCGTTAATAAAAAACAACAAAGCTGTGTTAAGAATTCTAGCTATGTGGAAAAAGGCAAATATGAGAGTCATTTCTGTTTGTTTTATTCCTCCTGGTTAGCATTATGACCCGCGCTGTGCGTTAGTTCTCATCAGCAAACGCTGTGACTAAAGTGGTACAACATTTGCGACTGGCACTGAAATACTGCTGGAAGTACATGTCCACTTGTGAGCACTTACTGTAGATACGGTTTGTTTTCAAAATACAGATTATATAAAGGATGTTTTAAAAGAACAGCCGTATATATGATGATCTAAATATCAGTGGGAGAAAAAGAGAAAAAAACAGTTTCAGAGTAAAGAAACACATGACACTGAGATGGTGGCTTATGAGGACCAATCACCTGATGGCGCTGTTTCAAACCTCCACAGGAACTACAGTGAGATGACTGCAGGTTATGTTGCTCACTGAAATTATACTGTAGAATATCAAGTCTGATACTATATGCTATCTGACATACAGATTTACAATTAAAGCATTTCATAAACACATCGTAGGGATCAGTTTCATTTGAATAAAGTTTTTTTAATTATGCATTAGAATTTTTATTTTTGTTGCATTGGACTGAAGAAACAACTGTACAAAGTTGAAAAAAAAGAACAATTCTGCACAAATATTTTTAATTTATTGTGGACTTTTTCTAAATCCACATTAAATTGGATTTATATATGTCTGTATAAAGTTATACAGACATCCCTAAACATAAACAACACATTAGCTTCCAGTAATCTGTGGATAAAGGCAAGTTAGAAAGTTGCATTTCAACCCCATGTTTTCTATAGAGATCAACAAAGTTTCTGACATAACTGTGGCTGTGCATTCAACCGTTATGAGAATTTAAAGATGTAATTTATGACGTTTGGTTTCCTGGCAGGAAGTTGACTCTTATGCCTTGTTCAAATATTTTCAGCAGGGTGAAGGTCAGAGCTTTGATGGGCCCTTTTTAGAAGTTTAAAGGAATAGTTAGAATTTTATCTGCAGCTAGTCAAATGGAACTCTTGACTGGTTGAAGCCAGTTTGAAACAACTAATAAAGAAAAAAAACATAAAATGGATAGATATTTTTCATTTATGATTCCACTGATAGGTCTGTCACAATATTCACAGTAAAAGAACTTCTATGTTACCTTCTTAAAGTTATGTTAGCGCTGATGTATCTTTCCGCCTGATCAGCTGATCCTCCTGCCACCAGAATAATTTCCAATCAATTATCACCACAGGAACTAGTTTTGATTAGAGCAGACAATTATCAAGGTAGAATTATACCAGGCAGGACCTTTTTGACGGCTATAAAAGTTTTATGATCAAGAATCAACATTCAAAGCGACATCGCAATATTATTGGGCTTGTTTATTTATGTTTGAGCTTGATATATAAAATAAGGTCACAGTTTAGAAAATTCCTAATAAAATTCAAACAGGTGCATTAAGTGTTTGTCTTTAGAAACCACTGAGGTTGTATGTTGTCATCACCGGTAAACCTTTGAAAAAGTCTCAAAATAAATAATTTAATGCCAAAACTGATGTGAATATTCATGCTGTATGTAAACTTCTGACCTGTACTTTAATCCCTGCCACTCCTGCGCCCTGGGACAGTTTGATTTGTGCTAGTGAACATGCACCACAGTCTGCCATAGCCTGCAGCATTGGTTGGACTTTCTTATCTAAGATGTCATGCTGTTGCACAGCTCTGGTAGATCCTCCAAAAATACTGTGAAAAAGGGAAGCAGTTGAAAAAAAACTGAGGTTTTGTTGATCCTTTCTAATTATTATCAAAGCAGTCACATGTGAGTCATTTACATGTCCACCTTTTAAACTTTGTGCCAGTTAAGCTCAATGAATTTTCTTTTGCAGTTCTAGGTATTTCATGAAGGAATTTGATTTCAAAATGTAAGGTATGTTCTGCAATATGTCCTTGCAGAAATGTATTGATGCTTTCAATACATGTCTGTTTTTCATACTGGGGACTTTATGCCACTTATAATTTAAGAGTGAAGCATTGCAACAAAAATATTTTATGACCTCCCTCCCCTAAAAACTTCTTTAAATGCCATCACAGAAGAAAACTCTGCCATTGTTGCTCTACTGTAACTTGTCCAAAGTTACCACTAAACCAAGCTTCAAAATCTCCCACAGGCCATGTTGTTATGATGCTTTGCTACCTGTTATTTTTGCTCCCTTTACAACAGGCTCTGACTTAAAAGTAAGCCAAAACTGTGTAAGCCGTGAATGTGTGTGGACATTTGAAGCAGATAGCTACAGGCAACAGAGCAGAGACAGCCCATCCAGATTATGTAAATACTGGTCTGCCGTGCCTCAAACTGAATGTTAATGCTCTGTTCTGAAATGCTAATTATGTGTTGTGTGATATGTCAAAAATAGAGATGAACCGCATTGTGGAGAAATGACTGAAAAGTTCATTTGTTACTCATGCAGCTCCTGAAAGGCTGCATGATGACTCTGGTTGCCTTGTATCATTCTACAGTCACTGAACAGCTCTAATATTTGTTCCAAGGACTTTGAAATTATCTCCATGTAGAAGTGCATGTGGACGCATCAGAATGTTGTCAAAACATTATTTATTCCACTAATTCATCTGAAAAAGTGAAACTTGTATTTTGCTGATTCATTACACAAATAGTAATATATTTCAAGCATTTCATTTATCTAAATATAGATTGTGAATTTAGATGACTATGCCTTACAGATGGTGAAAAAATAGCTTCTTAGAAAATTAGAATATCACATCAACTATAAAAACAGATTTTAAAATTGGAAGTGATATATTATGACCCACACAGTAGTTGTCCATAACTCATTTGAACACTTTGCTAAGAAACATATAGAGAGGGCTACTATTCAAACATAATCATGGAAAGTTTAGTGGAAGGAAAAATGATGAGTTTAGCAAAGCCTTTTCAAAATTCAAAGAGATATTCACAGGTTGTGGACCGTGCCTGGAATCAGTGTTTCTGAGCTTCATACAGATGTGTCAAGAATATGGGCAACAATTGTCAATGTCAGAAAATAATGTTAAATGTCTTTAGCATCTAATAGATTGCATTCAGTCATCCAATTTGCATCAATCGTTATTCTTTAGCATACACGTGTTGATACATAATGCTTTTTTGAGGTTTGTGCATTTTATGGAGCAATAAATAAGAATGAGTTGCATAAATGAGACAGACCGCCATAGCTTTATTCCTGACAGTGAGTCATTACAGGTAAAGCGCTGCTATGGCTGTTATCCTCTGTTCATACCTTCTAATGGTTGAGATCTCATCCAGTTATGTATCCTAGTCACCTTTTGACCTTTGATCTGTTCTTAGGTTAAAAGTGTGCATGAGGCAAATGTCATGCAGGCATTTGCTCATGAAAAGGTCCACTGCATGTTTATGTTTACAGTATTTCCAACTGATTTTGTGATATAGGAACTTATTTCCTCAACCCCCACCTACCACCCACCCAAACGCCTGTTCTTTTTCACTCCTTCTTCTTTCTCCCCTGCAATTTTCCATAATGCCTCACAGATTTTACACTCAATCCACCTTTGCGATGACAAGGCTTTGAGGAAATCCAATTCCACCGAGCTGTTTTCAGAACTTACTCTCCACAGGCACACACTCACTTCCGCGCACACACACTCCACCATCTCCACAAATTAGTCAGGGAACAAATTACCTGCATTCTGAGTGTGATCCCACGCACTTTGCCGGCTGCCTTACACAGGTCCCCTTTTGAAGAGCAGCCATGTGATTTCTCTCTCTTTCTGCCCTGCAGGCCCCCTTGCCTTCTGCGAGGGATTCTGGAGTTGAATTTTAAAACTATGTAAGGCTGCTGCCTGCGCTTATCAGCGCGTGCACAAGTGGCATGCAAATCAAACGAGGATCACACACCGCATTGGAGGCCTACACTCAAAGGCAAGCTTAATTGCTAATTGGGTAGCTAGGTGTGAAACCCACACTGCCAATGAGAGGAGGAATGTGGATGTTTTAAGGCCAGTGGTTGAACTAATTAATTTTAATCTGAATAATATTAAAAATTGTGGATTCCCTACATTTTCTGTAAAGAGGAGAAAAAAAAAACAGCCAGGAGAAGGCTTCAAAAGTTGTTTTAACTGCAATTGGATGTGTTGTGGTTTGGTTTTGTGCAGTGGGATATCATAACAGGGATAGTTTTTGCAATGCTAGTATTTGGATTGGAGGAATTCCTTTCACACCGCAGGCTTCATTTCAGAAGAAGAAAAGTTTAGGAGGTTTTAGATCTGTCTAGACTTCATTTAATGGCAGGTGGTTGTTTCTTTGTAGTTTGATGCAGTATCTCCGGTATCACAAAATGTGTATTTGTACACAAAAGTAATTCTCAATAAGAAAATAAAAAGAAAGACAGGCATATAATGGGCAATATGGCTATATGAGCATGGTACATATGGGTTTCTCACATTCAAAGGGAAGCACTGGTGTCAAAAAGAAAATTATGTTACCCTGACCAAGTTTTCTATTGCTTTTTTTGTAGGTCCAATCACTTGCGATGTAGCAACTCCCGCTTTTTGCAAAGTTGAAAGCATCATAAGAGCATGTGCCTCTTATGATGTCTATCTAAGACATCTATCCTATCTTGCACTTAGGATAGAGTTTGTGAACTCCATGCTAAGTGCAATACTAAGCTAATGGGTTTTTTAACTGGTTTTCAAGGACACTTGAATAATTAATCTTCTCTTATTCAAAATCTAAAATATATATGTTGGTCAAATTTGATTTGGAAAGCAGTTCAAATTCTGTACTGAAGAGAAACTCTTTATAACAGCCTGAGATTTAAGAAACTTCTGTGTGAAAACATTGACTATATTTAAAGTGAGCAAAGTTGTATTAATTTTAACTGACTGACTCAAGGCTTCTTCTGATTTTGAAGACATGAATCCAAACATGGATCTTTTTCTCAAAAGTGATAGTTCTCTTTTAATTTAATTCTGAACTGTCAAAACAGCAATAATCTGTGGTCAATGCAGAATCATCTGGTTTAATCAGTCTAATTTTAGATCGTGACAATTAAATATTGTCTAGATTTATTAATAAGTAGTGGCATAGCTTTAGTTTAGTAATAAAATATATTACTTTTGTAGCTGAGCAGTATTAGCAGTCTATTAGTTTGCTCTGTCACAAAATCAAAAACTTAATTCTTTGTTTCTAGAAAACAAATAGTAATGCCTTTATAACCTTTAATTACAGTTGAGTAGCAATGGTGCACAAACTTTTGTCAGTTGCAAAAAACATACAGGGGATGCATTGACAGATTAGAATGTTTGCTAAAAAGTGATGGATGACAAGACCAAGTTTAGAACCAAAATAATAATTAATTTTCACCCACACCAACAGATGTTTATAGATATAAATTCCCCTTCAAGCTTGAGCAATATCACAAAATTATGGGTAATGATTTAAATCCTTAGGTGTGGAAAGCTTGTATATTCATACCTCCAAAAACTGCAACTGCAGCAAAAAAGTATAGTCTACTAGACTCTAGGAGGACAAGTGCATGTAATGCTTTTCATATATTTTTACTTCATTTTCACAGTCACAAATTACAGTATGTGTTGGTCTGTCAAGCAACATCCTACTGTACACTAAAATTTGTACTTGTGACAAAATTTGGCAAGGTTCAGGAGTTATTTAAACTAAAGCAAGGAACTACATAAGGATCATTCCACTAGATATTATATTAACCACAATCAAGAGGAAGTTTAAGATTAGATTGATGGGAAGGATACATACATATGCCCTTCTCCCCATATTATTGCCAATTTGGCCTAGGGCCGGTTTCATGTCAATACTGCCACTGCGCAGAAAATGAATTCATTTAAGTTTTTTTATTTTTATTTTTTTAAATTAGGAAATTAGAGGATAGAGTCCAGGATGTTGATTGAACTCTGTGTATTTTTTCTACAATACATAGAGTCCACTCAACCAGATTAATTAAGCTAATTAATCTGTGAGACTGAAAAGAATCAGGGCATGTCGAATAGGAGACCTGCTGGTCAGTGCGGAGCATTTTTGTGCACACACATCCATGGATGAGTGTTGGCTCTGTCACTCTTTAAGCTTTTGCACACGGAGAGACTGTTATCTTGACTGAGGCTTTGACCTGCTGCACAAAAAAACAGCTGCTGAACAATGGGGCAGCAGCTTGAGGGCAGGAGGGCACAAACAACGCTCCAGATAGGGCAAAGGTCAGCTGTGGCAGGTCCAGATGTGACTGTTGGCCGGACTCCCCAGAACTGCATGATCCCGCTCCGACAGGCTGCGTTTGTTCTATTCTGAAAATGCGACGCGCATACCTGCCACCGAAACAGCGACAGCCCAAAAAGAGCCGCGGGCGCTACAATGCTAATGTTGTCGGGGGCTTTGACTTCTCCCAGCCACTGCAAAGAAGCCGCGCTGTGTGACAGGCACGGCGCTGCCGCTCTCCGTCCCGATCCGCCGCTTTTCACGCCTTTTTCGCACATTTTAGCAGGTGCGCTTCAAGAGAAAAGAAGAAGAAGGAGTGGGAAAAAAGAAAGAAAAGAAGGGAAAAGCCGATCTCCTTGAACGCTTTACGTAAGTAGTGCAAGTAATGGACGAAACGGATATCATGGACCTAACGCATCAGAAGACGAAGAAGCGACCGCGTCCAATCAGTTCCGTGGATGAGACGGTGCACGCTTCGCTCAAGCGGCTGCCGATGCGAGCGGCGGAGTGCAGGGAGCCCTCCCTGATGTTCGCTGTCAGAGGAGAGCCTGTCCCTGCAGCGTCTCTCAAGCAGAATGACCACTCGGTGACTTCCTCTCCAACCACAGTGATGCCAGCACAGGTAAAACAAGAAGGAAGGAAGGAAAAAAAACAACAAAAAAAACTGAAGTTTCTCAGAAAGATCAAAGTAACCGTCGCCTCACTGCTCCTGAAAGCTTTGTAACGTAGGCTATTCAATTTTCTTTATTTTTTTTCTTTTGTTTTAAATCTCCTCCACCGCTTGTAGCCTTCACCTCCACTCCACTGTTATAGCTTCATTTATATTTGTCTTTTTTCACTTATACCCTATCTTGAAACTTTTCTTTTTTTTTTTCTTTTTTTTTTTTACAAGACACCAAAAGTTGAAATTAAGAGAGATCTTCTGTTTAATGGTGTTTGTAGGTTAACATGAAACAGTTTTGCCCCCAAAAATCCTATTATGGCTCTCAGATCGAGAGTCATTATTACTCACTTTCATGAGAGAGAGAGGGAGAGACAGAGAGAGAGAGAGAGAGAGATTGATGCTTCAAATTAATTTGGTTTTGGAGATTATGGCCCACAGGAGAAGATGCTTGTAAGATAGTGGCAACATTCAGGTCAAGGTCAGGCTTCTGTATCCTGCAGTTACAAAAATTTCTATTTTTTCACTCCTGGGCTCTGGAGTGTGGAGAACAAGTGTGTTTCCTCAGCTTGCTTTTAAATTGCATCTGAATTTTAGAGGGTTTTATTTTTAAAGAAGTGAATTCACCCTCTTGTCTTTTTTTTTTTTCAGGATAATCGCTCCAGCATGTCCAGACCCATGATCACCCGATCACCAGTGTCTCCCTTGAGTAACCAGGGCATCCCCACACCTGCACAACTCACCAAATCCAACGCCCCTGTGCACATTGACGTAGGCGGCCATATGTACACCAGCAGTTTGGCCACCCTAACCAAATTTCCTGAATCCCGGTGAGTCTCCTTCTCCAAACCTAAAATGAAGACAACTCTTGCAGCTTAGGGTACGCAACAAAGGTTTTGCATCTACAGTGTTGTTGCTTTTTTAAGACAGAAAAGAATAATATAGAGTGGCCTGTTCAAGTTAAAGCGTGTTTGGCAGTGCCGTAATTGTCTCTGAGTTTAATGTCAGCTTCGGTAATGTTTAATGTCATTATGTGACAGTCAAATGTCACAACTCCTCAAATCACGCATGCATCTTGGGGAGGCACTCGGAAGAGTTTGTGATGTATGAAATATGTGGTGTCGTTCGGCTTTTAATCACTCAGGTGCACACCGCACTGCATCTTCTCATTTTTCACACCTACTGTCTAGAGTTGTGTTTGAGAGGTAAACAATTTGCAGGAGCTGGAAGTGCAGACTGCAGACAAAAGCAACTTGGTTATTCTGACAGATGTCAACGCAGCAGCAAAGAGCCAAAGGCCATGGAGCCATCTGGAGGCCGGGAGGCCACGCTGTCGCTCCGAGACCAGGCCCAAGGGTGACTGGCGCCCTGCCTCAGGCAACCAAGCACCAGCTGGCCCTAACCTCTCCAGACCACCGCTGCTATTAATGTCTTTTTCTTTCTTTGTCGGCCTACCTTAAAAAAAAAAGAAGTCTTTGAATCTTTATTTTTAAAGGTAGAATAAACATTATTTTGCTAATCTGTACATATTGTCCTTCTACCACCTTCCCACCTTCCCTTTTCCCCCACACTCCCCTCCTCTCTCTGTGCAGAATCGGTCGTCTCTTTGATGGCACAGAGCCCATAGTCCTGGACAGCCTGAAGCAGCACTACTTCATTGATAGGGATGGACACATGTTCCGCTACATTCTCAACTTCCTCAGGACGTCCAAGCTTCTCATTCCCGACGACTTCAAAGTGAGTGCATGTCTGTTCTCAGAAAACTGTAAAGTCCCATCAGCCAGTCAGCAGTCCTGTAACTTAGCGTGCACAATGCCTAGGCCACCAAATGCCTTCGGTCTCTGATACTACATGAGCTCCTGGAAATGACTGAGAGTGTAAAATGTAAATATCTATCCAAGGATCTCTCCAAACAAACAGCTCAACGGTATCCATCTCAACATCAAGAGATGCCTTTCAGTCGAGTGTTGTTTTAAATCACGTGCCTTTTTTTTCCTTACAAAACCAATGATCTTCTATGCAGGTAAATTGGCTCACAGGCTCCCATGACAGATTATTTCTGCAGCTCAATATATGTCCAGCTGCCGAGTGTCCATCGACACTGACTCCCTCACTCTATGTGACACATTAGCATTCCTTTTTTTACTCATATGTGTCATTTACTCAGTAATTACTAAACTTGCCCTGAGAGAAAACAAATAAGCACATGATCTGTTGGACTGTCTAAAGCACCACTCAATCAGTGGAAAGTATGCCAGTTAAAATAAGCAAAGGCTCAAGTTCAGATGGAGGTCATTTTCACATTGGGAAAGCTTTAAGAGTAGCATGTGGAAAGGGCCAAAGCAGGAGGAAAAAGCATCACTTTCACACTGCATCTTCATGTTAGATATTTTATCGTTTTTGGTAATGTTCTATACATTTTCTGACCATCTGAACACTCTAACTTATCCTCCGCAGGACTACAGTTTGCTGTATGAAGAGGCCCGATATTTTCAGCTGCAGCCCATGCTTGCAGAGTTGGAGCGCTGGCGTCAGGACCAGGAGCTGGGCCGGGTCTCCCGGCCCTGTGAGTGCCTAGTTGTGCGCGTTGCGCCTGACCTGGGTGAGAGAATCACCCTCAGCGGCGACAAGGCCCTGATCGAGGATGTTTTCCCAGAAATCGGTGATGTCATGTGTAACTCTGTGAACGCTGGATGGAATCATGACTCCACACATGTCATACGCTTCCCGTTGAATGGCTACTGTCACCTCAACTCTGTCCAGGTACACTATTCCTCCTTACTTGTAGGATTTTAATATCTTTGACCAGAAGTGATTCTACCAAACACCTACAGTAAAAAAGTCTTCTGTATGGAGATATTTTTTTTCATTTTCGATCAATGTCTCAAGACCTGAGATGATGATCTGTTCATTCCGCATTTCTTCATCTACTGTTGAGAAATCTTTACTTTCGTCTCATTGCAGACTCTTATCTTTTTTTTTAATCTTTCCAAAGCATAAGAAAAGCCTTGAAGAAATTTGACTCTTTGATGAGTTCATCAAAGGATCAATTTATTGAGTCATCGCTGTACATCTTCCACAATCCTCACTTCTCTGTTGTCTGACTAGAATATTAATTTTGACTTAGCCTCCAAAGCTGGTGGATGGACAGTTTTTCTTCAGCCACACTGAGTTTTCTTTGAACTCAGTGTTGGTAGTGCCTACCTGAGTTTTTACAAAAAAAAAATGGTTACTGTTAGTAATATGTATGCATGTTAATAATAACTTCCCAAAGAGTAACTGAGAATTTATCAGGCATCCATAATAATCCTGCCTTTATGAAGAAATAAAAAATATGAGAAATTACTGTCTGATAACAGTTAATAAAGATTAAACCTTTTCCTCACTGCTGCTCGTCAGTACCAGGCAAAACACAAATGTATCTGAACTTTTATCCACGGCTACTGTTTTGCTTTCCTGGCCTCAGCACAGTTGGTATGCTGGCAGAAATAATATCCTGGATGTACGCTTGTAGAATAGGGGAGACAATTACATTTTTATCACTCAGGCCAACAAAGACCTTTACAGATATGCAAGGGCCTTAAATGCATAGACATTTAAGGTCCATTTACAAGAAAGATTGTTCAGAAATATATGTGAATGGAAATAAATGCTAGAAATAAGGAAGGAATTTTTTTATGTATATAGTAAATATGTTTAAGGCTTTTGGGTAAACCAATATTTTTTTTATATACCTAAAACTAGTTATCATTATTCCTTTGACACTGGCTTCTACCTGATATATACTGTATTGTTATTAAGGGTCTCAATAGGGTATCAATATCCCATTTGCAAGACTATATCAAAATATTTTTGTATTGAAAACCAACCCCACTGCTAAAACCAGCAGGAATTGGCAGTAATTCACTATTGTGATTTTTTATTGATATTCCACTGATTCATTGATGGTAATGTCCTCGAATATGCATCAATAACTGATGAAAGTGAGGCATTTTAGCAAAGATTTCACAATGATTTGGACTGTGTCTCCTTCTGAGGAAGTAAAATCTCCACCTCCTTTCCAAAAACACACAGACAAAAACCCGTCTCTGAAGTGTGTGAGTAGTGGAGAGCAAGCAAAAGAGTGAGCACGCTCCCTGGCAGGTTGTCTCCAGGCAGGGCCCATAATCCTGTTTGGTTATTAAAGCACGCCGGCGGTGAATGCTGTATCTGCGGCTAATGGAGGCAGGGAGGCGGAGGGGAGTTGGGGGAAGCTGGGAGAAGGAAGGGGAGCAGAGAGAGCTGCCAGCAGTAGGGGGACCTTTGTAGTTTTGGCGGAGGCTTGAGCCTGGGGCAGGACTGAGGAAAGGGGAGGTTTTGCTCGGCAGCCCACACTGAGCCAAGTGGCAGAGAGAAAGCCTCACTGCTCCCTGGGGCCTCTTCGATGGAATGTGATCCTACAGCCCCCCCGGACACGTCTGTAGATGTCTGCAAGGCTGCAAGATCAGAAACAGCTACACACACACCCAAAGACAAACACACATATACACAAAAAAACAATAAAAGGGAGGCAGGAGGCAATATGAGAAGCTCTTTGTTTGGTGAAAGTCTTGTGAAAGTCTCATCCCAATTCCCATCACAAGCCGAATGTTGCCACAACTTAGACCCACAGCTAATTCCAGTGGTAGAGTTGGCGCAAAGGCAAGGACACATAATTTTTTGGGGTAGTTTTGTGTTTCTTAGTCTCACAGAGGCAATAAAAGGTTAGAGATGACAGCCATGTTTTGGCATAATAATTTTAATTGACTCTTGCCAGTTTTGTTTTTAACATATACTCAGCGTTCGACCCTTCTACATCATCCACAGGTTCTGGAGCGTCTCCAGCAGCGTGGATTCGAGATTGCTGGCTCTTGTGGCGGAGGCGTGGACTCATCCCAATTCAGCGAGTATGTCCTGAGGAGGGAACTGAGGAGGACAAGTCAGCGAGGACCCAATTCAAACAGGATAAAGCAGGAGCAGCTGGACTAGAAACCTCCAGGGCAGCAGGAGGTGCTAGACTTTTCTGTAGCAGCCAAACAATCAGGGCTGCAGAGCTCTCTGGACTCTGTTTTTCTGCATTTCCTTGTTGATGTTTCTGTTTTCTTACACTTGAGAACCACATAGAGAATAAAAATGAAGTGCAACAGGAGATTTTTGCCATACGAAGATATGAGGCATTTGATAACTTTGAGATTGCAAAGACATTTGTGATTGTCTAGCTCCCCATAAACCAGTTCTAAAAGTATTTATATATATATGCTGGATCCCCAAACAAAGTTTGTTTTAAAACTTGCAGCCTACATTAGGTCAAAAATTTGATTTCTAACATACTCATATGAATTAAAAGTCTTTTATTGATGAAGTAGTGTGTTGCATAGCTTGTCGTCAGTGACTGTTTTTGTTGTTTCACTAGCATATTGAATGCAGAATTTTTTTTGCCCCCCTCAAAAAATAAATTTTGTGTTGCTTAGAGAGCAGAATGTCTCAGACCTTATCAACATCTATGTTAAGAAAACACATTTTTCACAAGTGACATGTACAGAAAATCCAATGAAGTTGTGTTTCTGAAATTAGCCATCAAGGATGTTACAAACACAGTGGAAATGAATATTTTTGTAAATTATTGTTGCACCATTTGCCTCACAGGATAGTATGAACCACCAATCCGTGTGATAACTTAGGACTTGTTTCATTGGAATCAAATTTTTCTCAGTCACAACCTGTACATTTTCATTGTATGTTTTTTGTGTTTTTTACATTGAATCTTTTTAAAGCAAGTTTCTTGCCTCAGACATGACTGAACAGATTAAAAGCTTATTGTACTATCCAAACCGAGATGACTTGTATTTGTAGCACATATTGATATGAAGTTCGATATAAAGTATTTCTAAGATTACTGAAACTCCTACGCTCCTTAGATTTAAGGGGAATGTAGAGTAAAACAATGTGAAATAAATCTCAGCTAAAGTTGTAATATTGTCTGTTTTTCACTTTGTGGATAGCTTAGATAAATTTCCTTACATCTGTCAGACCGTCCCAAATGACATTAGTAGTAAAATCAAATATATGAGGTTAGAGCAAACTATAAAGACAATATAGTGTTTATCTTAGTGCATGAATGACAGTGCAGGGTATTTTTTACTTTGCTATACTGAATAAGGTTGACTTTTCCACACAAGCACTGTCAGTTGTGATTCCACATATTCCTGCAGGGCCAAAATCCAAAGTGAAATCCCACACAGAGCACTGTCGCCTTGTCTCCGTCCCTTTTGGCAGAATCTCCACTTTCTATGACTATCTGCAGTTTATGCTATATGTCTTCCTTTTAGGCCTCTTTGTCCCAGATTTCTGTTAGAGCTGTCTGCTACAATCATGAGGTGCAACTGTGGCTAGAAGAGAGTGTTATTCATAAAAAATGAAAGTGTATTTTCTTTTCAAACATTTGTAAATCTGTAATAATCAAAGAGATGAGCTCAATGAAACTATTTAGAGCAAAGATTTTATAACTTGAACATGATTTTTAGTAATACTGTTCAATGATTCAACTCAAATGATCATCTGTTTCCATCTGTAAAGCAATTGGTTTTGTAGTCATACTGGAAAAATACTTACCCATTCTCATCTTTTCAAATTTTTCAAATTTAAGAAGACAAAATACATTTTACATAAGCTTCTGTAGGCTGCGCAATAGTTAACGGTATCAGTTTTGGGTTTGAGTCTTGGGTTCTTTCTGCATGGAGTTTGTATATTATGTACACCGATCTGAAATGGAACAGGTGTCACAGAGAATCACGGATAACTCCCTACCACACAACTCTTTACACCTACTGTACTATGATCAAAGAAGGCTTGACTCTATAGTAGTGGCTATGATATAGTATGAACAGTAGTTCTTGATAATCAGGTTGAGTTTTATTCCTGTTTCCCCATGGAACACATGAAGCCTCCTTGAAAGGGGCTGCTTTATTTAATCCAGCCACCTCCATGGGTTTTCAACCACATTAGTGGGAACATAAGGATGCAGGGGTTAAGCAAACCCTGCATAAGGAGGTCTTCATATTTGACGTGGCCATTGCAGGTTCGATTCCTGGCTTGATGACCTTTTGCCGCATGTCTTCCCTCTCTCTCATTACCCTAATTTCCTTTCAGATCACTTTCAAATGAAGGCCACTGGAGCCAAACAACCTTAAAAAAGTCTCCTTGAGAGAAACATCAAATCTAATATTACATACTGTTAGAACATTCTGAAGGCAATTTGGTAAAAATAACTGGTGGTCATTATGCCAAAGAAAACTTCTACATAAAGTCAGCTCGTTTATTTTCATATGATACAGAATCAACTCTGGCTCATATTGTATACATATGCTGTAACCTCGAGCAGAGTTAAGAGTAGATATTTCCAGAAAGCAATCATTTGATTATTTTCCTTGTCCATTATTTTAGACCTTCAGATCTTCAGACATTTCATTGTGGTCTGTTGTGAACTTAATAATCTTGGCCAGCCTGATAACTTCTTATTTTCTAAATTTAGACCAGGTTGAACAGGACTTTTAGACATTTTCCTCACAGAGTATAGCCTGTTGGAAAGTAAGATAAATGGTCTCAGTCCTTTTTTAGAAAAAGGGTCTGAAGGAGATTATAAAAAAAGGAAGTTTTATATCTTTGAATGTTGCTTTCTGCCTCGTCCTTTTTTGCAGTTTTAAAAAGGCAGGATAGGGCCTAGAGAAAGTGGACACAGCAATCTTTCCTTCAATCTACAGGCTTTGCTTACTCACCACTGGTGAAGGTCAGAGGAGGGATTCATTCACCTCCTCTTCAGATCATCACAGTCCTTCAGTCTATACAGACTAATATAAGCAGTACCTGTCGTTCCTGACTGTATACATGTATGCGATTCTAAACTGTTCTCTGGATTTAGTAAAACTATTTCCAGCTTTTTCTCATATTCTGTGTTGATCTGTAGGTAATATTTTGCACGGTAGGTGCCTCCCACCTTTATTGAAAAAGCCTCATGGCCATCTTATGCGAGCAAGATAATTATAAATGTAACCTATGGCAAAACAGCTAAAAAACACAACTCCCACATCTCTCCCTTGCCATTTCTCACTCTCTTTCTACTTCTCTTTCTTTCCTTCCCTCCCTCCCTCTCTCACTCAGCCTCAGGAGCTGATTTCAAATTTTCAAAGGTATCTCATGGTGAGCCTGGGAGATTGAAAGCTCATAAATACCTTTATTATAATATAATGGTCACATATTACTGCCCATTATTTCGAGGAGAAAAATTGGTTCATTTGTGTGATGAATGCCATCACAAAGGTCTTAAATGTTCTTAGATGGACAGTGGCAGGGAGAATAATACCTCAAATGGGCACTTACAGGTAGATTGATATGTTATCGTGACTTTGCTTGACTCAAATAGATTCAGGTCGTCATGTTACAGAGATTTTACTCAGCCATACATACTTTTTTGAAGCAGTATTTTTATCAGTCATGCAAAAGTGGAGGTGGATAGGCAATTATTCCAAAAAGACATCCACAACTCACCTGTTAGAACAGAGAACAAGATCTAACACATTCAAGCAATCTTTGACTCAGTTAGAATCAGTATCCATGATTCAACTATTAAAATCTACAAATTATGCTTTCATAGTAGAAAGGAAAAAGTCACTGTTGGCCATTAGGAATACAAACGCCTGTCTCACGTTTGCTAAGAAGCATTTTGATGACTAGGAAGACTTTTGGTAAAATGGTCTGTGGAATAACAAGACAGCAGGGGAACATTCTGGAAATAGAACAGTATACTAAGAGTCAAACATGGCGGTGGTAGTGTGATAATCTGAAGCTGCTTTCCTGCTTTGGGATTTAGATAACTTTCTGTAGCCAATAGAAGCATGAATTATGCTTTCTACCAGAATGTCTGTCCATCAACTAATCACCTTAAGCTTGAAATCAACATTTATATGGATAAGGATGGTTTGAAATACAGCAGCATCCCTAGATCATCAAACTGAATGTACTGCATTTGCCTAATCAAAGTCCAGACCTAAATCCAATTAAGATGCTGGGGCATGATCTCAAACAGACTGCTTATGTTCCCACTAATGTAGTTGAAGACTCGTGGAGGTGGTTGAATTAAATAAATATGAAAGGAAGAGAAAAGTACTAGTGTCTATGAAGGTTTTCACATATTAAAAACATGCATGTTATCTGATGATTCTTAACTGGCCTGATGTTGTGATAAGACTTGTCATGTCTTCAGGATCTGATCTACACTCCTAACCAGGATAAAGCAAGTGCTGAAAAAAAACTGTGCATGTTACACGATCCTGTGTCATGTGATATAGTAATACTAAAACACTGCGATATGTTCTGTCTAACAGAAGTCTGTGAAGCACTGTGAATGACACTAGCATTGACAATTTGACTCAGTTTGGCAAAGTTAGCATTAAAGAAGTCCCACCCACTCTGAAGAGTTTTGTGCACCAGCATGTTGGCTTGCTGGTGCAACATGCAAGCCAATAATAATAAAAGACAGACAAGACTAGGACTTCTGATTTGTTTAATTATATTTGTGAAAACACAAAAATTACAAATTAAATGCATTTTTGTGTTATAACGGAGAAACAAATTAACAAATAGAGGATGTTTTATTTTGCTACAAATTTGAATCAAAATCCACAAAATCAAAATACAAACCCAAGGTTGGTAACTCTGTTCCATCCTTTGCTTATATTTCATTATTAAAAGTTGTTTTAAAAAATAAACAAAGAAGGATCAATACAAAACAATTATTGGACTTAGGGGTAAAACTATGGAGCAAAGGTCCTGTTGAAAACTGTGGAACTTGGAAAGTCAAACTTGAATTATTTCAAAATTAACATTTTACAGATTATTTTGTAACGCAAACACATACCAGTAAGTATATTAAACCAACAAATAAAACTACCAGTGAGAGTTTTAGTATTTTTAAATGCAACTGCTCCATCTCCTTGCATAGCTTTCTGTCTGGATAAAATGGGATATACACATTAACTGAAAAGTAAAATAAAGAAAATATTTCTGCATGATTTCTCTTTTAGTTAAAAAAAAGTTTCTTGCATTTTCACTATGTTTTCTTTTTTTTTTTTTTTTACTACTTGTATATGTGTAAGCATGGTAAATGTAGACAGAAGCTCAATGCTTGTTTTCTTTGATTTTTAACATCAACAGAACACTTTCTTCATTCATTGGGTTGCAATATGCAACAGTATTTCAGGTAAGGAGTTTAAAGTACTGTGCAACATCCCATTGCTTCCTATTGTTTATTTATCAGTCAGGCCTTGAATTATGTCTCGCTTGCAGTGAGGAATTTTAGACCGGACTATAGTCGCTGCAGGCCCATTGGCATACACTGTACACTGAGAGGGAATCATTTATATTCTACTCCAGAGGTAACAGAAGAACATGAGATTGGGAAACAGCTCAAACACCACTCTGTTTGTGAGGCTTTAGGCAGAAAGAACTCAAGCTGTTTTTTCTACCTCCGTAGTACATTCAAGCAACTTCTGATTTTCTTTTTCCAGTCTGTCTAAAAAAATCTCTCAATACATAGAGCGTGCCATTTACTGTTATACTTTCATGCTCTGAATGTTTACTCAATTCTGTACGGCTCATCGAAGGTGTAAAGGAATGCTGGCTTTGGTGAATTCTTAAGCAGCAGTTAAAATCAGACTAGGAGAAGCTTCACGTAAAATGCTGAAGGTACCACATTCTAACCAACGTTGAACAAAGCCTGCGGGGCCTTTTCAGCACTGAGATAATTGCAAATGTATTCTTTAGCGAAAACATCAGCAAACCTGCTTCCTCCCTCACTCTTTTATTTTTCTTCCTTCTCCTTTCCTTCAACTGAGAATTAATAGGGGATACCTTACCTTGATTAACAGGTCTGAACTATACAATGTTGTGCAACAGTAGCGAGCCTCCCCTGCACCAGCTTCTCACATGGGTAGACCTGCATGCAAGGCGTGCTCTAATGATTCTGGAGCTCGCCATTCGAGGGCCACCCATCCATCATAGTGGTAAGGCCAGCGGCTTTATTATAATACAGAGGACAGACATGCTCTGAGGCTATGTGGGACACAATAGAGGTCTTTCAACAGACCTATAAATACATGATCTGTCAGACTTGCTGTCCTAAGGGCGCTCTCAGCCAGGCTCTAGCCCTCTGGTTAGCCATCACTTATGCTAAGATATGCGCTGGCCCTGGGGCTAAGGCTAAGGCTCAGTTCATTTCAGCCCCTCATCAACCAGCACATTCTACCTCGAGCCATGAGAATAAATAAGAACAAGATGAAAAAAAGGTGATTCATTATGATGGAGTGCAAACCTTCACCAAAACAAACAAATCGAAGATGTGAAAATAAACAGTGATAGCCAGCTATTGACTTTTTTTGGCAGTGTCTGATGAGTTGTTGCTGAAACAACAGAAGGGTATTTTGATTTCAACTGAGCATTGCACTATGTTGGAAATGCTAGACACATTTGTTACATGCTAACATGTTGTTTTCTGACAACATAGATGCTGAGAAACCTTTGCAAGCATGTGAAGTGTAAAAAAATATATATAAATAAAAGTCTAATTGGTATGTGCCACTTTGAAGTGGCACACGTGCCTCCTGTCGGTTCTTCCTCCAATATCATGTGGTGTGAGTGTATTTTAAGTAATGTGCAGCTCCTCCTCCTCCTGCTGCTCCTCTCCTTGACTTATCTCAGGTGAGAATCACTTTTTCTCTGTTGCCTTCAAGCTAAGATCAGCAATCTGGGAGTTGGGTGTGTTCTTTTAGAGATTAATGCGGATGGAAGCTGTTGCATGTTAGAATAATAAACAGGTGAACACTTTAACTCTGCATAATTCTCTATCTTGGTGCCACCTTAATATATTAAAATCATATTCTTCCTTCGGGGCAGGAAAGCAGCAACAGATTATGTCCAGGGCATGGTGAGTGGAAACCCAATGACAAATCCCACCACTCTCACAACAATGATCACCTGGGCATCAGGTTGCTATTTATCATAACTTTCACTCAATCCTGATGTTTTAAAAATGTGTTGGCAATGTAAACAGTAGGTATCACTAAAGTGCCAGGTAATTTGGTAATCTCGCATTCATGTTGGGGCACACTTAGCTAAATGTGCAAAAAATGTGCCTTTACACACTCAGCATAACATGCAACACCTACAAGCTAGTTTTCTATTGTTATTTAAAGTGCGCCAAGCTCACAAGAGGTTAATAAAATTAGTTTGCAACTGTTTCCTCAGTTTCGAAGAATCTATGTACAGTACACAGAATGAGGACAGTCTTGATGTCAGCGTCAACAGAAACCACAGCATATGTTAATATGTTTCTGACAGTTATTGATCTCTAATTAATGCCCTTTCAGATTGTTTAAAATATCTCGCCATGGACATTGGCACAGGAAAACTAGAGTGCTGATATTTAATTACAACTGCCGTTTATTTTACTATGGCAGTGAGTAAAATATGACTTAGGTGGTGCATACTGTCATTATTATCCAAGCACATTGAGTTTTTCCACCTACAGCTTTTAAATGAAGACCAATATGCAAGAGTCTTGAGTCACAAAATTAAAACTATGTGCAGAACCCTTTATGTCTGGCTAAACAAAAAATAAATAAATAAAAACCTTCACAAAACACTTTTTTAATAACTTTGCGAGGCTTATGAATCTGACAAGGTTTCCTGGACCTTTAGAAAAGAACTACTGTATGTCCACAGAATCACAGATCCTCCATCATGCTCAAAATATGTTTCCACATAATCACTCTCCAAATCTGCTTGAAGTGTTAGTTGATAAAAAGCTCAGTCTTACTCTCATTTTGTGAACAATAATGGTTCCAGATGTGTTAGCAGTGTCTAGCAAACTCCACATGTTCATGATAGTAGCAGGGGAAAGGTTTTTGCTGACATGGCTCATCAATAGCTAGTCTGTGTGTACAGATAGCAACTAAAGATTGTAAGTGCAGCTCAAAAACAGTTTTCTTATTTTAATTTTTATTGATGTGAAGAAAAGTCTTGACTTCATTGACACTGAAGGGAGGTTGGTTGGATTTGACTATATTTTTAACTTCATTGTACCCAATGATTTGTTGCCTGTTTTCAAGTCAGTTAAAGTCTTTTAGAACATTTGTGTTTGCATTTTAGAAAAAAAAAATTTTCTTCAACAGATGTAGTTGATTGTGAAGCCATGTTATAACTTACAACTCAAAGAACAGACTTTGCTGACTTTTTTTTACCTTTTAGCACTTGCGGGGCTCTGAATAGATGCCTACTAACCAGGTAGAGGTTTGTGCTCGTCATGGCCTCGCCTCATGATACATCTTCTTCTCAGCTTCCTCCCCTACATCTTCTTCTTCTTTCTCATTTCTCTTTCTTCTCCTCCCCCACCTCCACCCAGATTTCTCTTTGCCACAGCTGCTGCCTCTTGGCCTCACCCAGAGGCTTCAGGAGGCTTCCCAGCAGCCTCTCCTTTCCCCTGCAGCCAAAAAGGAAAAGCAGGCAAAGAAGGAAAATAAAACTTGAGGCACACCACACAAGGCCATCTGGGTAATCTTGTTCAAAAGGCTTGAGGTGATAACTGCAATTTACACAGGCAAAAAGAAAGAAAGGAAGAAAAAAAAAGAACAGACCTCATTTCCATACCTACCAGCCTCAAGGAGATGAAATTGAATAAACTAAAAATTAGAAAAGAATTACAGTAAAACCAATACAGAATATTCAACATTAGTTCATTTTGTCCTTGTAACACCCCCTCTTTATGCACACATCTTTTTTTTTTTTTTTTTTGCTTTCTAAAGAAAGAGAACAGTTGAGTTGACATGAAGGTACCATGGACAACAAGCTAAGGCACACAACGGCACACACTTGCTAAAACATTTCCACTTAAACACACATCCAGGCACACACAGCCGAGGGGGGAAGCAATATTTGTGATGAAAGCAAATCAAACTGAAATCCAACATGTTAAAGTCAAGTTGATTAGTGTGAAAATGTAAAAGCATCCTCAACTGGCATATCCCACAGTCATGAAGATATGTTAATTTGCAACTTAATGGCTGAGAGCATAATTCTTGCTTATATAAACCTTGAAAATGTGCTTGCATTTCTGAAATGTGCCTTAATTTAATGAAGTAAACACCACCACAAAACAATAAATGCCCCAATTAAAGAACAGGCATGAAGAGAAGTGTCTATTTCCCTTTTTGCCCCTGCGGACATATGTGCCCGAGCGTGTCTGCGCACTTACCCACACGCACAAGCATATGCATCGTGTGCAGCTCATAAACATCTTGCCTTTGCGTATCATATTAGCATATGTAGCTTGTTCTTTTAGATGTAGGTTATCTGGTGCGAGATCGAGGCTGCATGTTTGTAGAAATCTTAGTGAGGCAACTGAGCAATGTGTATCTTTGTATGTGTATGTCTGTGTTGGTGTACAGCTCTGATGGCATGAGGTAACTGTATAATTAGTCTATAATGTAGTCGATGTTACTATTCATAATTGCATGCATGTTGCTGAAACATATTGTGCATCAGAGGCAGGATATGCCATCTTCTATTCTTTCTTCTTTCTTTTCCTGCCTCTGTGCCTGTTTGTCATCTGGCCTGCTTCGCGCCCCTGGGGGGCATATCCCATCAGGCTTGCTGTGCTCCAATGTGTCCCGACAGACCTGATGTGATCTGAGTGGCTGACGGGTTTTGTCCCTGCTGCCCGCTGTCTTTTCACTTCCCTGCTTCACTCACACATGTGCTTTAAATGTAGCACACAACCTGAAGAAAGGCTGACTTGAGTTTGTACCTGTGTGCGAAGGTTTCTAGTCGTTTCCCGTGTGATTATGTGATCCGTGTGAACGCACAAAATGTAAGCAATAATTTTCAGTTGGATCTTGATTTCTGGAGTGATTTACAAGCAGAACACTATTTATTCTTTACTTTTAAGGTCTACTTGAACGTGTGCAAAACTATGAACGTTCAATTATGTAGCCCCGCTGGAGAGAAACAATGCCCACTTGCTTCACTAGCCATCTAACACACACACGCGCACACTCGTTTATACACACACACACTCAGAAGCCTAGGGGGGATGCGGTAAGAGTGGGGGTTGGATACCATGAGACGAGGGCATCAAACTGGGGCTTAGGAACAGAGATATACCAACTGGAACCTTATAGCTACAGGGTGTATGTCTGTATCTATGTGTGTGTCTGCTCCTGTCCTTGTGTTAACACAAACTCACACATATGGCGGAAGCAAGTGTCACACTGAGAAGGGGAGAATAGGATGAGGGTGTGGGGGGTTGGTACAGTTTATGGAAGCTTTTTGTGCATATGTGTGTTTAAATATAATCTAATTGCTCACAAGTTGAGGACAAAATTGTTTTGCCTCTAGGTTGGAGAATGGATGGTGCATGAGGAGAACTGAACCCACCAATCGACTCTGCTGAGCAAGGCCAGGATTTTATTCCATGAAATCCAAACCTTGCTTTTAATAACAGTTTTTATGATAAAATTATATCATTTCTTTTTCTTTCTTATTTTTTGCTTTACATTGGTACAGGTGAATGGCCAAAGGGGACAATTACCACCTGAGCATATATGTATATATGCTCTTCTCCACTCTTGCAGATTCTGAAACCTAAAATTAAAAGAGTTCTGTCTTTTTTCTCCTTGGAAAACTTAACACACTTTTGACATATCTACCTGAGGGGTGGCTTGACACAAAGAAAGCAACAGTTATAACCCACTTCCTGGACACATCACCTTTTGCAGTCAGTTCTTCAAAAGATGACTACTTTTGAAGAATTGACACGAGTGGCTCCATGGTTCTCCAACCTTTTGACAACGCTGCTCTCTCTGTTGTTTTTCTCACCTTTCATCTCACTTTTTCCTTCCACCCAACTTTTCATGAATAAATTCAGGCACAAAGCACTGTAATCAATTAGTTTTTAGCAATGATATATCAATTGCTAAAAACTCAAGGAGTTTTAGCAATAAACTTCTTGAGGAATTTATTGACTATTGAACCATTAGCAGTCTCACCCATGATTTTGATTTTGCTTTCTTTATCATGGTTATTACACAGTCACATTTGAAAAAAATATGTGCTACACTGTGGCACATTTGCCAAATAAATTGTATCTTTGGAAAATAACAACCTTTGAACAGTTATTTAACATACCTTTCAACAACCAATATTTCTATTTCTTTTTTATCAGTCTGAAGTGATACTCCGTTTTCCAGACTGGTGGAGTAGAAAATGTTATAGTTGATCTCATTTCATATACTCATTTTCTAAAAAACAGAAATTTTGTCTTTTGTTAGCTGCAAACCATAATTCTCAAAAGTAAATCAAGTAGTTACCTGATATATCACTTTGTGTGTGATACCTGAGATCTCCTGAAACCGTTGGCTTCTTGTGTATTTATTGCAGCTCTCGTTCAAATAATATTATTAATGAACTGGTTGTCCAGTGATTGAAGTGTTAGGGAGAAGACAGTCTGACACTGCTCTTACAGAACAAAATTAATTTCAACATCTGTATCTTTAGATGTAATTCTTTTATTTGTTATATTTAGATTCTATATTTTTTATAAAATAATTTGGATTGTGATGTTTATGAACATTACCTTGTCTTGCCTAATGAATTTTTTTTTTTTAAATGTGGTCATTATTTAAGTTTTATTGAGATTCACCTGCATCCATCATATTTTAGCATATATTTGATAGAGTAGGATAAGTGCTGCTTAGTGGCACATTTGGTCATAGTGCTGCCATGCAGCAAAAAAAAAAAATCCTGGGGTTGAATCCCAGCCTCGGATCTTTCTGCATTGAATTTCCATGTTCTCCAGGCATGCCTGGGTTCTTTCTATTCAGGTACTTCAAAATCAGCTAAAGTGCAATCATGGTTGTCTGTGGCTTTGTGTTACTCTGTAATGAATTGGCAAGATGTGCCTTGCCTTTTGCTCAATGACAGCTGGAAATATGCACCAGCACCCATATTTATGCATTTGTTGTTTGTTTGATTGTCTTTGCATATGCCACATATATGCTTTGAAGGAAAAAACCTAATCCTAGTATCCTACCAAAGCGAATAAAGTTAGCTCTTGAAAGTGGATTGTTCCAAAGAGGCTTTGGTTTAAAGGTTCCATTCAGAAGCAAAAGGCTCATCACGCTTTAGCAATTCAATTTTAAAAAAAATAAAATATCAAGGGGGCTTTTATTGATATTTCTCTTCACACTTCAGGCACAGCAAATATTATGCCCTGAGTTTGCAATAAGGTTTTTTTTTTTTTTTCTTTTCACTTCTTTATTTATTTTTTGATCTGTGATTAACTACTTTAGTCTGGATCATTTTTAGGTATTCGACAAAACTCCATCATGTCTCATGGCCAAAATAAACCCCAGCATAAAGGAAATATCTGTAGAAATGGCTCAAGGAGGACAGTGACAAAGCAATGCGATCATTCTGCTTGTCTCCAATCAAGCGGCACAACTCATTTGCTTGAACTCCGCAAAGACAGGTGCTTTCAATCACTAATTTCCTCAGTGACCACCATCACTTCAAATGATGGATAACTTGCTTAGTTCTCACCATGAAGCTCAAACTTTTTTCCACTTGAATAGTATTGCAGCTGTACTGCTTTAAGATGACACATAAAGTTGGCCATTTCTGACATGATGTTTTGACACTGTCAACTTGGAAAATTCTTCCCTGGAAAGCCCAAGGCCATAGCCGCCATTTTAGGGGGCACATGTGACCCTTAACGTTGCTTTGCGATCATTCTAACTGACTCGTTGACAGAGAGGGAGGGGTTGCAAGAGGCCAAGCAGGTCAGGAGTCACTCGAGTCATGTGACGAAACCCCAAGGCATTGTTGGGAGTGACGGAGAGAGACCAAAAAGCAGAGCTGTGGTATAGCTGCAAGCCTATGGGTGAAAAGGAGGTCAGTGGCCACAGGAAGCGGAGAAAAATTGCCCCAAGCTACTGCCCTTAATGAGAGCACATCCCCTGAGGTCTGTATCCCAGCAGCCTAACTGCCACATGAAAAACTCCAATTTATATAGAGAGCTGCAGGCACGAGGGAACAGCCATTTTCATGGTCCATTCCCTAAGCCAGGAGCCATCTTGTGAGGTAAACAAACCAAAGTGCTGAGATGTTCACCTTGGTATGAAGTCAGAATTGTTTTTTTCATTGCTACAGAGCTTTATAGATCCCTGTCTTACAATGTATATACTTCAAACAGAACACTTGTGCCTGTGCCATCAAAGCCTTGTAAACACCTTCAGTAATTCAGAAATTCAACAGTGGAACTCCTATAGAATGAGTGGTAGAGTCAAATCAGAAAAACTTAGTAAGTTATTAGATTAAGTACAATTGAAATAATAACAGAGTTCTGCCTGAGGATGGAAATCTCATTAACATGATATTTGATTCTTCTTTTCAGTACATTTGTGTAAAATTGCGGCAGTGTTCAATTATCACCCGCACTCTCACCTCCAAGGCTTAGGGTGGCATGAACCCCCCCAGAGAAATGTGCAGGGGCAGGGGCGGTGCCACGTGCACATGACTAAACACATGCACCCAAAACACACACACACTTCCATTCATTCAGCCCCACGCCCCCTGAGTAACAGGCTCTCTGACCATTTGTTTCTTACAGTCAACAAACAAGACAAGACCTGGAGGGCTGCTACGGCAGTGCCGTCCCATTCTCAAATGAGCCTGAGCACATGAATCACACATTTATTCTCTCAGGTCTACACATGCCTAAGAAATCATACCTACAAAAGAGAGTCTGTGAAGTCTTACATACATTTAAAAGAAAACGTCTTTCTGCTGGCCCTACCTAACTTTCTTTCTTTCATCTGTTTCCAATCTTCCTATTTGCCCTTAGGCTATGTCCTTGAGGCATGAAACTTGGAAGCTTCTGTTTGCTCTGGAACCATTTACTGTGCCCTCCTCCCTCACAAGAAAAGGCATAGTGCCTGAGGGGAAGAGGTGCAACTTAGCCTACCTGCAGTGCTGCGCCTCCACCCAACAAACCTCTTAATGGAAGTCAGAGACCCTTTTCTAAAAGGTCTGTGCTTATATGAGCTTCAAGGAGAATGAATAGACACAGATTTAAGATTCTAACATTTACTTAATCAAAGATGAAAACACTATTTTTAAAACATAGGACATACAGTGCTTCATAAAAATATTCACAACCCTTAATCTTTTCTGTGTTTTTTCCTGTCATAACCACAATTTTAATGTATTGTGTTGGGTTGTTATGTGATGGAAAAACACAAAGTGCTACCAAGTGCTAAGAAAATTATATATTGTTTTCTAAATACATGACAAATAAAAATCTGAAGAAAAGGTAGTTTAAATATAACTCATACGTATAAACCAACAACCTAGATTAGCAGATAAAGGCTACCTGTGTGTAATATGATCTCAGTATATACACTCTATATATATATATATATATATATATATATATATATATATATATATATATATATATATATATTATATATATATATATAATATATATATATATATATATATATATATATATTTATTTATTTATTTATTTATTTATTTATTTATTTATTTATTTATATATCTCCTAATAGGTCCACACTTGTATATAAATTTGAAAACACAGTACAGGCAGGCAGGCAGGCTGTACATTAGAAAAGTCGGGCAGACAGACAGACACACAATATCCTAAATCTGGAATGGGTAAGGTCTGAATAAAAAAATTGTACAATAAAGACATAAAAGTACAACTATGCAAATAAATGTGTATCTTTTCTAATGTACAGAAAATAATATGCAAATATACGAATATATATACATATGTAAGTATCTTGTCTTAGTTAGAGGCAAAAGAGAAGCCTTTCTTTTTCAGCCCTCCAGTAGCAAACCTGGCATTTCCATTTCCTCGTTGCCTACGCAACTGCTGAAAGTGCTGTACATGCTTGGCGTCATTTTTGGATTCATTTTATTTTGAAACGGGTTGACACTTGGCGTGACAGAGGATGAGGGAATAAGTTAGGAAAATTGGTTCTTTGAAAACGAGTTTTCATTTGAGCAGAGTGTGATGTTGAGGTGTGAAAGAGCTGCACTGAAGAAAGAGGGTGACAAAAAGGTTTCGGTTTATCAGTGGCAGCATCCTACCTACTCGCTTTTAAACAAAAACGTAGCCTGTGATGGAATAAAAAAAAAAAGTAAGTAGCTGTGTTATAATCTGCTTTCTATATTACTTTCTGGTTTGCTATCTTCAGAACTGGTCAGGACTGTCACCAATGGTTTTCAAACCGATGAACATGTGTCAACACCAGCTAATAAATGTGCCAACAGCTGGATAATGATAAAAAAAAAAAAGGATTAGATTAATGTCTTCTGTCAATGACTTCTCAATGACCTGCATTTCATGTTAAACAATGCAAACTTCATTTCCCGTCAATTACCTCAAACACTATAATAAACATTAATACAGAAAGTGGCAATGAAAACTGAGTTGTAACATATCAAAAAATACATTTTAATGTTGAGAAGTAGAAAATACATTTTATGTTTTAGAACACTTAGCTAAGTTTTATTGTCTACAAACTGTTGTCTTCACACTGTTTGTCACATTTCTTTTTCTATATATATTAGTCTAAGATTAACTTACAGCAGATATTTAATATTGCTGTATAACTAAAAAACTGCCATTAAACGACACCTTGTGTGCCTGGAAGAGATGCCAAAGGCTTTGAGAAAACAGTGGTATTTCACACCCTGGGAATAGGAACAGGTTTGCTGCCCACACATGAAAGCTCAGCAAGCAAAACGGATACATCTGACTTTCACATAAAACGCAGTGATCTGACACCCTCCAGCAAAGGAGTGGGCTTGTCTCTGCATTTAAAATGTATCTATAGAGCAATTGGTTTTATTTCTCTGATTTATCGCTTTGTTCTGTAAATGGTACACTCTTTTATGTTGACTTTCTTTCAACTGCTCGTGGCGCTATTGCTGCCATACCCTTAACTTGGGTTCAATTAGCACTTTACACACAGCTAACATCTATTGGTACCCCTTGTAAAGATGCCTTTAAAGCTTTAAAATCAATGAATCTTTTACCCCAGCAGCTGTATGTCACAGTATGAGTTTTTAAAGGATTTGAGCATATTTATTCACTTGAAGAAAAACAAAAATCCACATTAAGAAAAATAATAACCACATTTCCTTGTCACACTCCTGTGGACTTTAGTTATTTGTTTCTTATTTTGTGCTTTTGTTTTGTACTCAAAGCATTTTATAAATTTTAATTTGGATTTGTAGCTTGTTGCAATTTACCCTGTAAACCTCAGTCCTTAAATGACTGATTTTTGTTTTATTCTGAAGCTCTATCTTCATTTTTCATTCATTTTATTTACTTCATGTTTTGTTCAGACTCCTTTTTTTGAGTTTCTTTTTCACCATGTTGTGTTCAGTTATATTCTGCTTGATTGTTGCTTAATTTTCTGCTTTCTAATAATTAGCTTGATTGTCTGGGATTGTGGTGTGGGGGCTGTTCTATAGAAGTCTGCAGTCAATTTCTTAGTTCTAGTAAAGGGAATTCTTAATGCTGGGTAATACAACACACCTTTTGGGCAACTTCATTCTCCTGACTCTGAAGGAACAGTTTGAAGATGGCCCCCTAAGCTTCAATGTGGCTGTGCAAGAGTTAGATATGTGTGTATTTTTGTACGATAACAGCACGTTTTCTGATTATAACTATAGGCAGTCACGATCTGTGGTTCTGAAGAGTTTTGTGGTTACTCATCATAACAAATGGCCAAAAGTTTTAAAAAAAAAGAAAAGAAAAATCAACAAAAATCCTTCCAGCAGCACAATAATCAAAACTCTTTCTGGCAAAATCAAAGAAATTAAAAGTTTTAACAAAAAATAAATAAATAAATAACAAAGGAAGGCCTGCAAAAGACAGGTTTGATCCCTGCTCCACCTGCCATTGTCGTTTTTCTTGGGCAAGAAACTTCACCTCTCCTGTCTGTTGGTGGGGGTCAGAGGCCCCCGTTGAACCCATCGAGCCAAAGACAATGGATGGGTAGAAATTAAGATGACAACTGCACTTTAACAGTTACGCTTACACTGTTTTAAATTCATTTGCGCTGCAGTTTTAGAATCCAGGGCTAAATTTTCTAACATTTGTTTTCATTCATCAAAGTTTACAAAAGAAGCATAGGCAAACCCACCTTGTAGAACTGGACGCTCATCCTTAAATGACAATGCACAGTTGGATTAATGATTGCAATAGCATAGGCCTCTTGCACAGGGTTTACGTTAAGCTTCTATTAAACCAAACCAAAAAAAAAATGTGCAGAAAAGTATGCTGCAATATTATACCATATGTGTTTATGAACACAAGGTCAGCCAATTCCTTTGTTGGAGTTCATTTGAAACATGCAAATACCTGAGACGACTGTTGCTACATCTGTCATAACGCTGACAAGATTTGTTCCTACTGTGAAATGACAGAACTTAAAAAGGCATTGATTAAAAAGAATTTCTTAAACCGAAATGAGTAATAATGTATTCCCGATGGACTGTGAATAAAAATGCCTACATGCAGTATACACATACACACACAGTCAAAGTTTTAGTGCTTAGTTTTGATTCAGCTCTTCATTAGCCACAGGGCCCAACTCCGGTTAGCTCCAGTATTAGGCTCAATTAGAACAAGATCCAATTAGAGGGCTCCTTTCCCCTGGGGCAAGGAGAGGCAGGAAATGGAGACTGAGAAATGTATAAGTCGACAACATGCGGACACAGCCAACATAAACAAACTTACTTTGTTGATCTCTGGTGTTGCTACGCAGAAGTCCTATGGGAGTTAAAGCCCTGCTAGTCTAAGCTATGAGATAAAACAAAATAAAAAAAAAGCCCCGGAGCGAAACATGAACTCTGTGAACACAAGGGCTCCGACACCATGAAGGGAACGTCTGGGCCCAGAAAATGAAAAGCCCACAGGCGTTTTCCATTTACAGTTAAAAATCCTGCACTAGCTTCTAGCCAAGGTTTGTATCAGGCTCTCAAAATGAACACTAACACTATAGGAGGAACAAATGAGTACTTTTTCTATTGTCACTCTATTAAATCAGTCGGTTAATCGACATATACCTTACTACTGATGGAAATCAATAATCTTGAGTAAGATAAAAGGGGAGAGAGAAATAAAGAGCAAAAGCAATAACTGGTGAAAGAAAGGAAAGAAGGACAAAAGAGAAGATAAAGATCCAACTTTGTGATTCTCAGCTGAGTATTTCTGTCCTCCTATCCATATGGTTTGAGGTAGTGATGGCGGCAATGTTTAGCAAGCTGTTTGGGCTTGCCCTTGCCTCCGGCTTCTTGTGTCCCTCCCCCGGGCGCCATGTGAGGGAAATGGTGTGTGGTGCGAGGGTAAACCTTGACCTGCCTGTCAGGAGGCTGTGCATGGAATGAAATGAGCACAAATAAAGCAAGGGAGAGTAGAGAGAGAGGAGGGGTGTCAGACAACAGTGGGAGAGGTATATTGCTTCACTTGCATCACAGCTGCACTCTTTTTAAGCATGTGCATGTGTGTGTTTGAGATCCGACACAGGGCACAAAACCCACACCCATGTCAGTACGCACACATCTTCCTGATTGGGAGCACTCAGGTGTTGTGGGCGGCATCCTCGCGTAAGGCGAAGATGGAATGTGAAATGTTGCATTTGCCTTCATGTTCTGCCAAGTTATGTTTTAGGGGCAGATGGAAATCCCATTATGTCACATGCCTAACTTGGCCCCGGAAACTCTGAAACTCATTTGTGAAATTGGGTTCAGATCTTAATGAGTTGCAAAGTGGTTTTGGTCTTATATATCTGCAGTGCATATATTTGTAGTGGCACAGAAAGTATAGCTGTGCATCGGCTCTGAACTCAGGTTCAATGACAAGAAACTTGTAACTTGGAAAACTGAAATAGCAGAGTTTCCCTTCTACATTCAGTAGGGGTTGCAGTTTGAAATGTTTTTACTCAATATTAATGGCTGTCAAACTTCTTTATAATAAGTAGTTTTAAAAAAAACTGTGTCACAAGACATGGATTTTTCTGTTTGTTATGTGGGAAAAAAATAATTGTTTTAAGAAAGTAAATTAAATTGATAAATATGCATCCCATATTTACTCAAAAGTTAAAATTAACATGTTTCAAGTTGAAGGAATAAACTGATATTCTGATATTCTCAATAATTCAGATAGGTTACAAACTGGCTGGGAGTTCACTGACCTTTCAGAAACTCACTCAGAGGTAGTTGGGGCTTTTGAGAACCGGGTGGGGCGCTTATTCTGCCCCACACAATTTGCCGTCCTGGGCAGTTGCCCATGTCCTTTTCATAGTCTGGTGATTGAGCTCAAAACAGATGTGCTCATTAAAAGTCCACTGTAGCTGGTTTCCAGGCACATGGGATGGGGTTGATGTCATTTCCAGATCCAAGTTCAAACTTTAGTGGAAAAAGTCAAATGGCATACATAGCCACCAGCACTTGTTCATTATCTTTACTTTTATGCCCTTCACTTTATAAAGGAAATTCCTAAAACTTTCTGTACTTCACACCTGTTATTTCAGAAATGATCATTCATCTTGCAAAAAAATTGTGGCAGAGTACCACTGGTGACAGCCAGAGTACCACCAGTAGGACTGGTTCTCACAGACCCAGAACCATGGATCTAAACAAGTTGACTTAAATGTGCATCATATCAGCCTACCTACCTGTGAAAAGCCCAGTGAAATCCATTACATACTTTGAGAACAACTCATGAATGGAATAATTAGCACAGCATGCTTTTCCGCCTGGCTGGAAGTCTCTCTCGATAATGAACAAAGGAAAGGAAATTAGCTTTTGTCTCATAAAGTCACAACTTCAAAGATCCCTGCCATTGCATTAATACAGCTATAGCCTGCAGCAGCGTGAAAGAGAATAAAATAAGCACCCTTACACAGACCCCATTCTCCATCAAGGTCGTTCTCAGGACAAATGCCAGGTGTTAGGTCCTTATAGACCACACACGCTGCTCTGACTGAATAGGAATAATTAGATATAGAGGAGTTTACCAAGTCTTCTGGTGTGCGACTATTTCAGTATATCATCCTTCTATGCAGCTGATGTACAGTTAATCACACTAGGTCGAGGCTTTGGCCCAGGGCTTTCCCAGCTGTGCCCTCCGCGACCTGTGAAGGCTGTGTTGCCTAAGTGCTTTTCTAGCCAGCTAGCCCAAGGAGTGTGAGTGATGCACTGATCTGGTGCTGGGTCATCTGGCTGGACTAGCATTGCTACATTACAGCACATCAACAAAGGTCTCAACAGTCCAGTATCTGCAGAAAACCTGAAATGCTCCATGGAGTTTAGGAAATATTTAAATCATTTCAGCACGCAAATGTCTTAGATCGAGCATCTTGCTAAATGTTTAGGTTTGACGGTAGTGCGCTGTGTGACATCTCAAACTCTGAATCAAAATAGAAAAAAATAACTTAATAACCCTGTGACAAAATGACAAAAGCTAAAGGAAACAGTACTGATGACCAGAGAAGGGCAAGTGTTGTCCAAGCCGTTCTCACCTCTCCTATCTACTCCTTTATCTGCCAGGATCAGTTGTTAGTGCTGGCAGTTTTCCTTTCCTGTCCTCTGGAGAGAGGTGGCTCTCAGCTGGAGAGAGCTGCCAGAGGCAATGCACTGTTTCCATTGTGTGGTGAGAGACACACAGAGGCATTGAGATACTCAGTGCAGGTGTGGAAAGAAGGTAAGGCAGGGAACACACCTTAGGGGATAGATTCTTTTTTTTTTTCCAGGGAAAAACTTGTTTTTGAGGGACCGTTTTAGTGCTGACACATTTGTTGTTGGGAGGACTTATTTACTTGAGGTACACTGTACTGGAGGGTACGAAAAGGCACTCAGGTGGAATGGTATCTCTGTTATTTGTTACAGATGAAGGCTGCCAGAATTAACAGAAGTTTCACTGTTGATTCATTATAATAAGACCACGAGACTAATAGTAGTTCAAAAGGCATCAGCAAATAATAAACAGTTTAGGCACTGCCAAACTTTTGAACAAAGGCTTAACTTTGGCCACATTGTATTAAGTAGACACATTTTAAGTAAAGATCAGCTGTTAAGGAATAATCAGAAACCAAATAGAAAATGATGATCTCCTCTTGAGTCTGATCATTTCTGATTTAATTTACTAAAGCATAAAATACAAAATAAATATTTTCTTTCCAAGATTTTAGAAATTAAAATAAAAGGTCAGACACTGCAATGCACCATGTTAATGAAGAGATTGCTCGGTTGACACAATCTATAAATTAAAAATAGATTAAATTGATGAGTGTTATGATAATTTACATAAAAAAAAACGCAGTAAACATAACATACTTGATATTAAAAAAATGCTTTGGTGTTCTTGAATATCCATAACACTACCTCTGTTTTTTCTTTCTTAGTTACACTTTGCACAGTGATTTCATGTTTAGCTTTGGCTCTTTGGAGTCAATGTCTGAGGTTTTGCTACCATTTACTGCAGGGACTTCATCAGTTTTCTTTAGACACAAAGTCCTACTGTGATTTTTATTTGTTGCTCAAAGTGTCTGACTGATCGATTGCTGCCATTTGTTTAAGGGATTCCTTAGCTTAGATAGCACTCTTAGTTCAGAGATTGTATGTTTAGCTATGCCTCTTTTTATGATGGAGTCGTCAACTTTATGTATTATCTTTGAGCTGTTTTATTTATTTATTTATTTATTTTGATAATCAATTGAATCATATGTTTTTCATAAACATATGATTATGTTTATGAAAAAAAAAACATAATCATATGTTTTTTTTCTGGAGGGAGCCACAAACCAAAGATAATGTCTTCTAATATCATTAAGTCTATGTACTTGACAGTAGTATATAGACTTACTGTAATAGCTTGTGGAATTATCACTGATACAAAGTCAACGATTCAATGCAATAAGCTAGGCTTCCTCAGACACAGCATCCTACTATTTTTTTATGAAGTAATCAACTGGATTTGATTGCATTGTAAAAAAAAAAAAAGGAAATGGACTGTGAATGAGCTAATCAGAATCTGGCAACGTGATTGCACCACATTAGAATACATTAAATCTATAATAAATTGGAACTAATTTGGATTATTTATCATATGAATTTGAAATTTGACTTGTCTTCTGAATGGTCTTGAGCCTACATTTGATGGAGAATAGTGTTATGTAAACAAACTTGAAATTACAGATACTTTCGGTGTTCATTTTCAGGAAAACCAACTTCATAAAAGTATTAATCTAAAGTACCATTTGTGATGTGCCAGAGCTGTTTGTCATAAATATGAGCGAGACCACAGGTTTTCAAATCGTGACCCGGCGGCCATTTGCAGCACTTGGAATGAATTTGTGGACCCCTCAACCAGAAAAGAAAACTCAGATGAATTCTCTTTGCTACTAAGGGAGTTGATGCAGATACACATTCAAAAAAATGTAAGGGTGCAGGTTTGCAGGCTTTTCGAAAAAGATACAGAACAATTAAGACATTCTTGAAATGGGAAATGTATTTCTAATATATCTATTTTTTTGGCTTTCCTTTGAATATGATAATAAACCTATGAAACTAAAGTACATTTTATCAGCTGGAACAGAGCTGCTTGGAATCACAAAGCCAAATTACTTATGGAATATTTCTTTGTCCAGTAAAAACAGTTTTATTTGTAATCTTGTACCATGCGTACATGAATCTGAACTCATAAATAAATGGTTAATTATCATTCTCAAGAAATTATCAGAGTATGTTTACTTCTCAAACTATTCAGTGTGTCTAGTGGTTTGGGACAGCAGTAGAGCGTGCTGTGATGAGACATTAAACTAGTTCCTGTACGAGGTCGTGTTTCCTGATACGCTCACAGGGTGATTCCTCACATAAACACAGCAACCCAAAGCCGATAACTTCCTCTCACACTGGGAGGTTTTATGTGAAAGTGTGCCGTTTGCTAACTGTTAGTTTAAAAACTGACAGGCTACAAGACTCCCTTTGACAGGGTCTATTCATCTCTAGGTGTCAGCTGGAGAGAGGAGAAGGTGAACGAGGGAGGGATTAAAGAAACAGGGCGGAGAGAGGAGGTGTGTGAAGCGAGATGGAAGACCAACAGAGAATAAATGGGAGACTGGTGTGCGTTAACAGTAGGTGAGGTTTACCTTTAGCTTTGAATCATTTCTCTGATCATCCCTGTAGCAAATTTGCAAAAATTCATGTAGCGAGTGCTGATGTTTTCATCAGTTTGGTTTTAATTATATGTCTCGCTCAGCATAGTCTTCCTTCTACCCGGCTAATTTAGATTGAGATCCTTCCAGGCTTTCCCCTATCTTTCTTTTCCCTCCCCTCCTTCTCTCCTCTCTGCATCACATCAGCCTCTTTGTAGAAAAAAAAGAGGAAGGAGGAAAAAAAAACCTTCATGTCTGTGACTTTCTTGCCCTCCAGCGTATGAAGCCCTCTTTTATTTTGATCATCGCAGCACAATGGATTCATGCCATTCTGGCAACTTTATTCAGTATCAGCCCAAATTTACATACTGCTTAACAAGTTTGTGCATGACTGTTGATGCCTCTGATCAAAGTGCTTTTGGAAATCTTTCTCATCTGATTTTTCTTCCCCTCTTACCGTCCTTCATTTTGAATGCATGCTGCAGACAGGCATCTTTAACTCAGGGGCAAAGAAAGGTAACCTTACTGCTGCACAAGCCCAAATGTCATCCAACAAGAAGGGCTCATGTCCCGGGGATAAGGATAATGTAATCTAAGCAGTATACAGTGTATGAATGTGTGTCTTTGACTCTGTGTGTCTCTGCACTCGCCTCAGTGTTTGTTGCAGGCTTGAGTTTGGGGGCGTAGAGAGACAGGGGATGACAAAAGTCAAAGCAGTCATGTGTCATTTTTGGTGCTGAAGGGCTGGGACCTGCCTGCGGGGCTGTCCTCTCTGTCAGACGCACTCAGATATCTGTGCTGTCTCTTTCTTTCGCTCTCTCCATCCTTCTCCCTGTCTTTATCTGATGCACGCCTATATTTGCAGCTGTACGTCTGTGCCCTAATGTGCAGCTTAATGTTTTAGGAGCAATAAAAGCTGAGATGAAGCTCCGTTTTACAATAATGTCTCAGAAAACAGCAGATGTTCAACCATAAAAACTCACTTTCCACGTGCAAAATGAAATGATTGTTTAAGGTTTTTATTCTCTTTAGAAAAGGGGCGATGTGATTTGTTCAGTAATTCAAAGTGTAAAAATCCAGCATTAAATCAGGTTATAAAAGGACCGCACTTCAAACCAATGGTTCATGAAATTCCCATAAGTATAGCAAATGGGAAATCATATGAAAAAGGCATCCGGTTTACTATGGATACTTGCATACATACATGGGCCACCAGAGTAAACAACAGTACTGCACACATCAAATACCCAAAAGAGAAAAATGGATACAAAAAAACAATGAAAAGAGGGTGTGGGTGGAAAGAGTGGAATCGTGGGAATGCAAGATTGCACCTCCCTCAGGCACTCAAATTATCCTATGGGCCGATGGTTCCTCCTTATGCGTCGGCTGACATTTTCCTGTAACCCCATCCCGAGTAATGCTATGTGATGTGTGTGACTGGCTTCTGCCACGGCCCTGAGAGGCCACAAACCCCTGGGGCCATTCGCTCGTAGCCTGCAGCACCCTGAGAATTGTTTATTTTATCTCTGTCTACCCTCCACCACCCCCTCTCTTTTTTTCCCCCCTCTCTTTTGCCTCTCCGTCTCATTTAGTCGTCTCTCCTGTTCTCCCTGTCTAGGCCAGTGGTGTCTACTTTCAATTAGAGGAGGATGCACTCTGAGTTTTCTTCTGGGAGACAAAACCCACTGACAGGTGACTCTTAAGGGGTAACTCTAAACCAAGCCTTTAGTCTCTTCATGCAAACTGTTAATATTCCGCCACCTTTCAGGCGACACGAAGGTAATGACAACAGACGATGCTGCCGGTGTCTGTTACTCAGCTGTATATGTTTCTCAGTGAGATAAGACTGGAGGCAGAGTTCAAGAGAAAAACAGTAGAAAATCAATGTGTGCTGCAAAACTGTGAGCTAGGGGAAGAAAAAAAAGAGAGATTTAAGGACATAGATGATAAGATGTGTGATACGAGATAATAGACTGATATTCAAACTATTCCCCTGGAGCTAGAAGTTAAAAGAGAACGTTAAAAGAAAACATATTTGGATCACTTATAGATGTGTTAGGCCTGTATGAGCCAATATGTGCAAACTTTGCTTCATATTGATGCAAAGCCTGACACCCCAAGGGCAGGAGAGGAGGCAACCCAATTTGCCATACAAATATAGTGTATGTGTGTAACTGTCGACATGTGACGCGCAGAAAAGGGACAGTGTTGAGAGCGTAGCCTTTTATGACCCAACACACTCTGACAGCTCGGCCATGGCTCGAGGACACGAGCAATGTTGCTTTTTCATCTGACAATTTTGAGCAAAACAACTCCCACTCCATAGATTCAATTGTTTCGGACTGCCAGTGCGGCTGTGAGCTGAGGAACAGAGACAAAAACATGTCAGCGGCCAGTGGATTCTGCTCGCTGTTAGCTACAGGAGTCACACTGTCAATCTGCAGGACGGGAAGTGAGAGAAAATGTAAGCGATACGATAGGCGCTGCTTTTATGCAACACTGCCCTCTTCTGGTCCACGAAGAGGCGAGCAGAAGAGGTCAATCCTGAAGCTTCCGGAAAGTGAAATGTGTTAAAGAGACGGGCTGCCTTGCAAAAGTGTTTTGTCATGTCACAGTCAAGCTAAAGATTGTTTTGTTCAAGGTTTTCTGTGATATACTAACATATTAATTCATAATTGTTGAATTAAGTGAAAACCATGCATGGTTTTTAATTTTATTTCAATTTAAAAATATCTCAATTGTGGCATGCATTTCTATTCAGATCACTTTACATTTGACACTTATTAATAAATTGAAGAGAAACTAGCTATCCTCAGAGGTCACTTTAATAATACGTAGATTTGATCTTGCCATAAATACTTCTGAGGATTGTTAGAAATCATTAGTGAATAAATCGCATATGAAGGACTAAGAAATACAACACAGTTCAGAACTATAGTTGTGAAGTTTAAGGTAGGGTTAAGTTTTCCCAACTTTTTGTATCTCACAGACTGTTGTTCAAGCTAATGTGTAAAAATTTATAATTTTTGCACTGGAATAAAAATTGAGACCACTTCACAGAACCCCAATCGAAACCTCATAGTTATTACTCATAGTTATTCCACCCAATATTGATTTCTGAATCCTTCCTGAGTGAAAACATTAGTATTGTTGTTTTAACTTGTTTTCTTTGGATTGTTTGAGGTCTGAAAGCACTTCATCTTTTTTCTTTTTATCATTTTGACCATTTCTGATTTTCTGAAAATAAATACAAAATTTTAGCTTGGAATTTCAGAGACATGTTATCAGTAGTTGATAGAATAAAAAAAAACAATGTTGATTTTACTTGAACATAAGCCTATCAAAAAGTAAAATCAGAGAAACTGTTCATTTTAAATGGTCTCTTATTTTTTTCCTAGAGCTTTATATGTTTTTCTTTTTTTTTACTGCAAACCTACCAAGACATGGCGTTACCACCCAAACCGATAGTGCAAGAAAAGCAATAGTAAGAGATGCAGCCAAGACATCCATGGCAACTTTGGAGGAGTTGCATAGATTCACAGCTCACCCAGGAAAATCTGTTGCTAGGACAACAATTAGCTGTGCACAACAAATATGGGCTTCATGCAAGAGTGGCAAGAACAATCCCATTCACTGTTAGCCTGACATCGTGCTGGGGACACAGCAAATATGTGGTAGAAGGGATTTCCGTGCTGTTAGTGTCAGACTGGGGTGGTCCGCCTTCCAAAAGGTCAATGACATTAAACTTACATGTCATGGAGTCGAAGTCCAGTTCATTGTCCAATTGAAAATCTGTGGCGTCTGAATCTGAGTTGAAAATACATTTTCATAAATCCAATAGTTTGAGATTGAGAGGCTGCACAGAAGAATGGGCAAATATCTGAGTTTTTATATGTGATGAAGACATCCTAAAAAATTACAGTCAAGGTTGCAACAAAGGACAATTCTACAAAGCATTGACCTGAGGACCAAATACATATCCACACTAGTTTATATTTATGCTGTATTTGAAGTTATTTGTTGCATAAAATCCAAATAAAAGCTAGACATTTTCCAGTGTTTCCCCTTTGTGCATACAACTGGCCTACACGATGCATACATGTGTGCACAAACAGTGCTCTGTCGACAGCTTGCAGGACTGCGTAGTCTTGCTTGGAGAGTGCATGTCCTCAAGCCTGGTTCCTCTCTCAATGACCTCTGGTGAAGCCATTATTTTTTGCATTAATGATGAGCAGCAGCCAGCGATGGGAGAGATGGACTTTGTCCTGAGGCACAGCAGCACTGATTGCAGGCAACAACAATACCAGGAAAAAAAAGGGAAAGAAATAAAAAGAAAACTCTTTTCCATAAGCAGTTCAAAGGACAAAATCTTAGCAGTAGGGAGAATAAGCTGCCCCTGGTCTATTCAAAGCACGGATCAGATGAATTTTGTAGCTAGAGGATTACCCAGGATAAAGCTAATCCCACGTTACCTGCAGCCTTCTTGGTCATCCATTCATTCTCTTCAAACTAGTGGTGGAACATTAAAACTAAATCTCAACAAAATAGCGATAAACAATTAGTGTGCGAGTGCATAACATAAATTAGCACAAAACTAATTGTCCCAGGAGTTAATGACAGCATAGTTGGGAACAGATCAGAAGCCAAACTGATCCATATAATTAGCCCAAAACCAAACCCCCAACAACTCCCAAACAAGACAAGTGCAGACATAGTTAAGGCAGCCACTCAGGAAATCTTGGCTTGGGGAAGATGACTCTAAATGAAGGACTATAGCATTCACCATTATGTCTTTGGTAGGAGTCAGAGGGAACCCCTGGGGCTCTTCAGCACAGCACAGCACAACTTTTCAAAGGGCTCCAGATTAAAGTCACTGAAAGTTCCCACTGGGGTCTGAGGCCAGGATCCCATTAAGCAGCCCAACCACACCGCCGGCCATAATTGTGTCGTTGAGAATTCAGAGCAGTGGTTGCTTGATAAGCAAATTTAGGGTGAAATAAAAAAAAAAAAAGCAGGAGGCTTAAAAAAAGAGAAAAAAAAGGGGGGAGTAGAGGAGGACCATTATACCCTTCATTCCCTCAACCCTAATTTGTTTTAAACGACTGAGGGAAAGGTGAGCTCTTATGAAGCAATCAAGCCCACACTATTTTCAGCCATCTGACAGCTGATAATACTTTATCACAACATACTGCCGTTAGGTGTCTTTGTCACAGTACTCGCTTTGCAGTAGAGCATTCAATATAATGGGTGAGGGTATTCTCTTTAACTTTTCTCTTAAATAATTAGAGTTAATGTTACAATGTCTGATAATGTTACTCAGTGTTACACACCAACACAACTCATTGAGTCAGTAAATAAAAGTACTGAACTTTGAAAGACATAAAAAAAATCCACTTTTATTGATTATTTGGTTTCATTCTGGTTTTCAACATCATGTAGAATGTATTCAATATTTCTTCAGAGCCTGGCAAAAAATCTAAATTCAAACTTGAGAAAAGAATATCTAACATACGCAGTAGCAGTTAGCTGTGGACAAACAGAGTTTGGATTAATGGTTGCATCCAACCTTCGACATCTTGGTAAGAACTGGTTTTCTTCATCTGGTGCCTCACCCAAAAATGTTTGAAAAGGTTAAAGGAGTATCTGCAGCTCTCAAGTTAAGATTCAGCTCAACAAACAAATGAAACAAATGAGCACATTCTTTGAAACTAATGTATGGAACCCAAAAATACTAATGTATTGCAATAAACCAAAAATTATGTCAAAAGTTTTAAGTGGATTTTTTCTGCTTTTTCTTCTCTGCCTCCTCTTCTTTTTCTTTCTCTATCTCGGCCACCAGGGTCTCAATTTCCTTGGACTCCAAGATCTATAAACACAGAAATCAGTTAATGCAAAAGCTAAAATAATAATATGCAACATATTATCCAGATTAGTTTAACGGTGTACCTTGAGTGGCTGATTTCTTCTAATAACAGCAAGTTCAATATTCTTTCCTCCTGACTGGACAACCTGTGATCAATTAGGGGAAAATTTAAATGTTATTAAAGGACAATTTCCACTTAAGATGAATATCACTTGATGGTAAAGCTGTTCAAAAATACCTTTACTATCTGAACAGTTAGTCTTGAGATCAAGTCAGAACTGTTTTCAGTTGCAAGTATATTTCTATAAATCCTGAAATTCTACAGTCGACTTTATTGCAGCAAGAACTTTTTCAAACTGTTTTAATATATAGGACTTATGAGAACAAAACATTTACTGAGTTAGACTATTTGTTATGCTGAAGTTGGATTAGCCCTCATGTTAAAGGGCTACCTACGTTTCGGCATATGACCATCCATTTCAAAATGGATGGATTCATAGATAATTTACATGTAATAAATAAGATATGGGGGGAAAAGTGACTTCGACACCAAGCATATGACCTTTAAAAGTAAATTATCAGCGAAACCTTAATTTTGATATTGAAAGTTCCTAAAATAGTTGATATAATTCTTTGTTTATTATTGAAAACCAATACAAGATCAAAATTCCATCCTAAAACCTTGATCTTAGAAGACTGGGCTGCACAATATCAGAAAAGTATTAAATTGCAATACCATTGCTAAAAAATAGTTATACTGATGAGAAACAGTGATTTTTAACATCTCAGATGTGTCAAATATACAACAGGCAGTTAGCCAAAATATACCAACATACATAAATTATTGTCTGATACCTTAAATATTATATTCTATATTTAAGATATATATGTGTTTATAGATATTCTTTGAACTGTAATATTCAAAGAATATTGCAGTTCTTTGAAACTGCAATATTGCAATTCTGAATATTGCAAAGCTCTGTTGAAAGCTGCAGAGGCAAAAAGGAAGATTGTCTTCTTTTATATTTGAATAATTTAGTCAGTAGCTCAAATTAAGTGTTGAATTGCCATATCAAAATATTAACTATAGTGTCCAGATATTATTCAATGTAAGCAGAGTTGTGCATAAATTCAGAACTGTATTTTCTAATCAGTGGAACTAGGACTAGGTCTAGAAACATGAATATGCTACATTTTCTTTTGGTCTCCCTCCCAAACAGTGTAATTTAAAATTACACTTTAGGTTAATTTTTCACTTTAACATTTTTGTCGTGGAAACGCTCAGTGCAGAAATTAAACGATGAGAGAGCAACTTTAGGAAAACAAGCTGATGCAAAGGTTTAATATGACCTTACCTCAAGCAAAGCTTTGATAGCCAACTTGATGGCCTCATTGTCCCCAGCGATAGCTTCATCTGTGTAATTCTTCTCCAAAAACTCCCTCACTGTTTTCGCGCTGCGGCCGATTGCATTTGCCTGAATATTTTTTTCACAAAGTTGTAGAGCAAAATCAACGGGAATTGTTTTCAGACCAGCACTTTCCTTGTCAAGCAAGCAAAGACAACATTGTGATGAAAATAAAGATAAGAATAAAAAAACACTGACCTTCCAAGCGTGGTAAGTCCCCGAAGGGTCTGTCTGATACAGCCTTGGGGTTCCATCGTAGTCAAAGCCAACAATTAATGCAGAGATTCCAAACGGCCTGCGTCCGTTGCTTTGAGTATAACGCTATTAAGGAAATCGGAGGAGAATACTCACTATAACTAAGTCGTTGTCATTTGTCATTGTTCCCATTGTTACTTTCCAAAATTTGTAAATTACCTGTTTCAGAGTAGCGATGTATCTTGTGATATATTCCACTGTGACAGGATCCTCAACTGTTAGCCTGTGACTCTGGCATTCAACCCGAGCTCTGTTTATCACAATACGGGCATCTGCCGTCAGACCTTAAAAACAAAGACAGAAATTAAACCACTAAAGCAAGGAGACAGTGAAAGAAATTATAAGAAACATTGATATATTGACCTAACTTTAACCCAATTATCTAATTTTCTTGCCAAGTATCCATCAAAATCAAAACTGATTTCTGAGTTACCCGCAAATGCCATGCAGACATGTTCATCCAGTGCACAGATCTTGCGGACGGTTCTTTCTTCCTGCAATTTTGCAACAGATTTCTTCTCCACACCAAGAACGACAATATCTTTACCTCTGATTCCAACCTGAGGACAAGAAACAGCATATGATTATTACTAATTATTTTAGAAACAGCAAATATTTTATATCTATCGGTTTAGATGTGATGCACTTACTGATGCAGAGTAAATACACAACTCCTGTATTCAACCAACTAAAAAGACTAAGGATGTGTTTCAGTAAGAAAGCCCCAACAAAATGTGAATATAATTCAGGACCTATAAAAACAGCCAAATTAAAACAGATACTACAGAGAGCTTTTTGCATAGATAAGAATTACTTTGTTTCTTATTTAAAAAATAATAAATATAAAATCAGGAGGAGCATGGCACAATGCAACTTTTCATCAGAATAGATTGGAGGTTCACTGATGACACTTTTAAAGGCAAATTTTTCTTTATTATTTCCAGATTTGACAGATTTTCTTTTTTAAAAGGACTAGGGGTCTGATTACAGCCAAACAATTACATGCCAGTATGTTGTTTTTGCAAAGGTTTCTACACAAACATAAATATTTTTATGCGACTACATTTTCTGAATTAGTAAATGTGTTAGATTGTTTCATCAGCTGTAATCATTTTTCAGAGCTGTAATTACAGCTACTCAGTTTGCTTAGTGTAAATGAAGAACTAATAAGTGAACACTGCTTCTTTTCAGACATTCATAGAGCTTTTAAATCATACTTATGAGAAGGGTTTTACAGAAGAACAAAGACTTAATGTGTTAGAAGTTTTAGGTTAGGTCATTTAGAAAATAAAAACTTCATCTATAAATACCTTAAACCTCATCTCCGAATTATTTTGTTGCATTTGTCCAAATTCTGACTAATAGTAATAACTTGTTGATCAACATTTAGATTTTTATTCCAAATGGAATATAAATACTTTTGGATAAAAGGATTTATACCAAATTATTTGTACCAAAAATGATTTGGTATAAATTCCTGTCCCTGAATAGATCAAGTTTATGGCATATTCTGTGTGGCAATTAGAAGATTATTCTGAAAAACATTTCTCAAGACTATTATACTACACGTAAAAACAAACGTGACCATTATTTGGCTTGATTTTAATTATTTTTAATCAATCTTTTCTCCCCGTGTCTCGTTATTTAAAATCACATCAAAACCGAAAGTACTGAGAGTGACACAGCGACAAAATGCTAACAGTGGTGATTTTCAACTCCACGAGTGTCGTCTCCACTATATTACCAGTGCGATTGAAATAACTCATGTTCAACAACAACATTTAGACCAACATAATTCAAAATGTAACAGACAATGTTAACAAATTACACTACTGAGCAAGTAATGAGTGATTGCTAGCAGCGAGTTTGTTGGCTAAGGGAGGCTGACAACGTTAGCTTTAGCATCAATTCAATTTAAAACACTTACTGCGGTGGAACCTTTCTTTACAGCTTCTTGTGCATACTCTACTTGAAAGAGATGACCGTCTGGGGAAAAGACAGTAATTGCTCTGTCATATCTTGCCGCCATCGCACTGCAAGACAAGCTGGACGAGACAAAAAGGAGAAAAGTTCAATCTAATGATTCAGCTAGTTAGCAACGAGCGGTTCAAGTTGAGAATTGGGACTGCGCATGCGCGTTACCTATGAACTGCGGATGCTAAAAATGGCAAAAGCCGCGTGAGTGTCAATTGTACGTCAGTGACGCCGCCATTTTATAAGTGGCATCTTTTAGTTAAACATAAAAAACATATTTAAGTTTAGATCAAGCTGTGTATCTAATGCTCGAGCATTTCATATAATTTTTTTTATTGCAACTAAATATGTCTATGTCTATATTTCTTTATGTTGTTTTACATCTGGCGTGAAGCACGTTAACACAAGACTGTCAACAGTTACTAATTCATTATTAACATATAAGCGTCTTTCTATATTTTTCGAAGACAAGTACATGTATTTTGAGCAATGGTTTTTCATGTAATAACTCTTGTTCAAAGTCTCAAAAATATTTGTGACTCTTTAAATATCTTCATTGTATTTTATTTTATTGCTTCCAATTAAAAAAAACGTCACAGTTTAATTGCTTTTACCAGGCGAACTTGCCACCCGCAACATGACGGACACAGCAGCTTCGTTTCCAGGGGCCAACATGTCGAAAGGGCCAACAACGCCCATGCTTGCAGATTCACAACAAATTAGAATCACACACACTACGCTTAGAAAAGCTACACTCCCAAAAAATTACAGTTCTATTTCTTATCAGTTCAGTACGTCCCATAACGCATAACGACGTGAAAAAGAGCAACATTTATTATTATTATTATTATTATTATTATTATTATTATTATTATTATTATTATTACTTAAATTAAAGTTTGACAGTTTCCCCTTTTATGGTTTTCTGCTCTTCTGTAGACTGTTCCACTAAACGATGAAGGGGTATTTCAATTAAATAAAGTCAAAAACGATTGATTTGCCAAGAAAACCAAGTATTTAATATCCAACTATTTATGTACGGCAACTGTGATTTTCTAGTTACAACACAATGGGAAATAAGATTGACAAAAAGAAGTATGTTTGAATTTCCCGTCACCCCCCAAAACGGACCGCTGCATTACGAAATTGCACCGTATTGAGCGCTGTGGGATCAGAGTTTTACCGATTTGTCCTGTGTTAGCCACTTGGGGACTTTTTATGCTGTAGCTCGCTTTTATCCGTAATTTTTTTTATCACCATGTCGGTGGCTTTTGCACCTCACAGACAGCGAAAGGGTGATATAACACCCGCTGGAATACAAAAGGTAATTCACCAGGTTTTTTTCCCCCCCGCGGATCATTATGGAGGCTACGGTTTGAGACGCGGCTGCTAGCTGTTGAGATTCTCTATGTAGCAGTGCCCATCTAAGTCTCAACTGTGGGCAGATCGGTAACACTGTTACACGATCAAAGCGCGGTGAATACGAAACTCCCTAGAAGCAGGATCCCGTCTGTACACGGGGAAACCAAAGTTAACTTGTCATGCTGATGGAAAATTGTTCGTTAGATGAATGAAGGCCTTTGGTTTTGTTAGCAATGCACAGCTAGCATGCAAGACACGTCTTTGTTAGCGAGAAAAGCACGCTTACATTTTACGAAAAAAACCGATCTCTTTGTCTTCAACTGCAACAGAATAAACACCAGAGAGCACAACTATCACGGGACTGACTATACAGTCTTATTTCGTTTTGCCTTAAAATGATGAGAAGTAACACAGAAGTTATATTATCCGCTTTTTACTTTTTCAGTTACTTGATGAAAACAACCAGCTGATCCAGTGTATTATGGACTTCCAGAGTAAAGGCAAAACAGCCGAATGTTCTCAGTAAGTTTCCCAAGTTTAGTTTCTTCTGTACAGTTCATTTAATTAAATGTGAAGCATTAATTAATCTCAATCTACCATACCAGTTATCAACAGATGCTGCACAGAAATTTAGTGTATCTGGCTACGATAGCAGACTCCAATCAAAACGTACAGTCTCTCCTCCCTGCTGTGAGTATTATTAACTTCTGTTGATGTTGCTATGTTTAGTCAATGTCATTGTTGAGGTCCTCTACCAGTTATAGGCAATTAGAGTAATTTGAATAACATTTTTAAATGTTCTTTTTACTGTTTGGTTTTGAAATTAAAATTACGTATTCATTCATTCTTTTATTTTTTTTTAGCTGCTGCTGTTTTCTAAAATCCCAGGTTGTAACCAATACATGATGTGATGTTTTATAAGGTTATGAAAAAAATATTGTTTAAATTCATTATGATTTCAGCAGATTACTAAAAAGAAAGTGTCTTTTATGTGTTGTCTCCTTTCCTCTCTGAATTATTATGTCTGTATTCAATGTATATATTTTTATAGTACAAGTTTTTTATTTAAATCTTGATGTACTACTTGTCCTATTTGATTAGTGAGAACATTTTAGATTTATTTTTTTTTTTCTTACCAGCTTTTCTTTCCTGCAGACAGATATGTCATTATTTTTTCAGACAACTGATGTGTGTGTTTGTGGTATTCACCTACAGCCACCCACTCAAAACATGTCCATGGGTCCTGGTGGCATGAACCAGAGCGGACCCTCTCCTCAGCCCCCTCACGGTCACAACATGCCCTCTGAGGGGATGGTTAGTGGTGGCCCTCCAGCTCCCCATATGCAGAACCAGATGAATGGACAGATGCCTGGTAAGTTCCCTGTCTCAGCAGCCCCAATTTCTTGTCTTTCTTTCTTTTTTCTTTCTTTCTCCCTTTCCACAGTTTCTGTCTCACCCTGAGTTGCCTGGCAACACCACAGCACTATGAGGGAGGTCGTTCGGCTGAAGGATGATGTCACCCATTCGTGCTGTGGTGGATCTATAATGTGATCTCTATTTCTGATTTTTTTTTAATTTTTTTATTGAAACGCAGAACTTTGTTGTCATGTTGTTTCTGACTCTGATGTGTGGAGGTAAGTCACTTTTGTCGACCAACACCCATGGAGTAATTGGAAAGCAGTGCATTATCACTATAGCAGCAATCACATTCACTAATAATGTAATAATTTAAATAAACTTCAATAATAAATGACAACTTAACATATTTTACATTTTAAATAAAGAAACAAAATGTATTATTCATTGCACAAAAAGATGAAAAGGCTGGTGTTAAATACCATATTAGAGTATATCAAGTTACTGTGATTTATTTATTTTTTTGCTCTGTTCTGTTTTCTAGGTCCTAATCATATGCCCATGCAAGGTCCTGGTCCGGGTCCCAACCAGCCTCCAAATATGCCCAGCGGCTCCATGAACATGCCCCCCAGCAGCCATGGCTCTATGGGTGTTTACAATCACGCGGTGCCCTCTTCGCAGGGCATGCCAGCTCAGAGCCAGATGAACATGACCCAGGGTCAACCTATGGGAAGCTACGGGCCTCGACCAAACATGAACATGCAACCTACTCAAGGTAAACTGATGCATTTGCAAGTTTCCATTTTTGGCTGCATTGATTTAAAACTGTTCATCACGTTCAGTGGTGTTTGCTGTGAGACACATACAGCGTCATGCAAAAGTATTCATACTTCTTGAACTTTTTCAAATTTTATCATGTTAGAGCCCCAAACCTCAATGTACTTTATTGGGATCTTATGTGAAAGACCAACACTATCGATTGATAAATGTGGGGGAAAGCAGGAAATGGTACTGAGAAAAACAATTCTAAATATCATGTTTTGGGTATGGATTATTCATCAGGCGCATAGAAATTTTTTCAGTTATTGGGAAGAAATATGACAACTACTTGTTAGAGATTGCAGAAGATGAGGCAAAGTTTCACAATCCAGCATGGCAACTCTGTCAAATCAACAATGGGGTTGTTAAAGTGAAAGCCTTTTCCAGTATTATTTCCAATAGAACATTCAAATCTAAATTAAGTTGAACATTTTGGGGCAAGACTTTAAAGTTGATGTTCACAGATGCCCCCACCAAATCTATTTGAGCTCAACCTGTTTTGCAAAGGACATGTAACATTTTTACTTTCCAGATTTGCAGCTGTCATTACTTCAAAAGGTGATTCTAAGTACTCACCCAGAGTGGACATAGAACATCTGAAATCACATGTTTATTGCTAAAAGATGTGGAAACCATGTACTACACTCACCATAATTCACAATCATACACCACTCTGATCTGTCAGATATGACAAAATGTGAAGATAAACTAAGCAATTTATTCAAAGTTGCTTTGGCTTTTTACAATGCCTGTGTACTACAGGTCCCATGATGCATCAGCAGCCTCCATCACAGCAGTACAACATGCCTCCTGGTGGTGGTGGACAACACTACCAAGGGCAACAGAATCCAATGGGTATGATGGGCCAGGTCAATCAAGGGAACCATGTCATGGGACAGAGACCAATGCCACCTTACAGACCTCCGCAGCAAGGTATTCCTCTCAGTTTCTCTTAGGTGTGCAAGTTGTGAGTGTTGGTCTTTCTTCTTTATAACCCCTTCCTTCTACATTTCCTGCTCCTGTTTCACTTAGTTTCTTCTACCCCGTCCACTATAGTTCAGATATCTCGATGAGAAATGGGTGTAACTTGAAAGTTTTCAGCCTTGAGCAAAACAAGGAAGCAGCCAACAAAGAGCTGTCCAGCGAGAATAAGCAGCAAAAGAACCCATCCTCTTCAACCTTCCCCTTACACAAGGCATTCAACAACACCTTGAATCTACCTGTGTATATGTTGTATGTAGGACCCCCCCAGCAGTACCCAGGGCAGGAAGACTACTATGGGGACCAGTACAGTCACGCAGGACAGGGAGCCTCAGAAGGTAGGAGAACCCTCCAGTCACTTGGAGAAGATGTTCACTGAATTGACACAGACCAAGAAATTGTAATGAAGCTGGAATTTAGAGTTTCTTCATTATTACCTCGGAGAATGCCCTTTTTGAATATGGTGCTCTGAATCTGAAATTGTAAAACATCTATGTTTTAGAGGTTCACACTATTTTGAGAAGGTGCTGCGTTTCATCAGCAAGTTAGGATCTTTGCAGAAATTGTATAAAATGGTCATTTTTTGCCTTTAATTATATGGCATCATACTTCTGATGCTATGGACAATTTGTTCTGTGGTTTGTTTATAGTAATGTTTGCCAAGCAAATTATTAATAACCAGGGACATGCAGAAGAGCACCACAAGTGGCATACAAACCGCGAGCCATTGTTGAGTGGTGTGAAAGAGTTGGTGTTCTCCAGCTTGTTGGGTGAAGGATTGTTATTGATGCACTAGCAACAATGCTAGAAAATAAGAAATATAAAACTCTTTCTCTTTGTCCTGTTAACATTTACTGTTGTTTTCCTCCTCTACTCACCAATCCCTTTCATTTAACCCTATAAACATGTTTCACTTTCTAAAGTAGTTATGTGGAGAACTAAAAACATGGCTTCTTAAACTCCACTCTTCAAAATCTGACCTCACTATGCTATGCTGAGATTCTCTGACCTTTATATAATTAAAATCAGAGTATATATTTCTATATCAATGTGTCGTAGTATTACTTATATTGTCAAATCACAAAACAAAGAATTTTTTTTATTACTTTTAATTAGCTACTCTTACAAAAATCAAGACATTTACACATCTTCACTTAGTGGTTGGTAGAATTGACATTAATGTATCAAATATTTTGGGTCTTCCTCAAAAAACTTTTCACAATGGCTTCCTGGAGTTTAGGCCCATTGTTCCTGACAGATTTATGGGAACTGAGTCAGGATTTGGAAGCCTTTAGTCGGGGTGATGACCTGAGGCTTGTGAAGCTGCAAATGTTTTCTTCCAAATGTAACAGTGGTCATTATGGCCAAACCCTTCAAATTTAGTTGAGGGCACTGAAGTCCTAAAGTAAACAATGTAAGAGCTGGACTTTCCCAATATTTTTTATGCCTACGTAATTGTAAATGTGGCACCTTTGGGGATTTGGAATTTGGACCCAAGGACGAACCAGACCTTAAAGTCTCCACCAGTTTCTTTTGAAACAGCCTCCCATATATGCTGGGTAATTATTTAAACAGTAAAGCAGAAGTTGATTGCACTTTGCAACGACTGTGCGTCCCATTTATCTACATGTGGTTAACAAGTCATGCTCGTACTCCTTGAAGGTAATGCACAGTATGGCCAGCAACAAGAAGCATACCAGCAAGGCCCGCCACAACAGCAGGGATATCCTCCTCAACAGCAGTATCCAGGTCAACAAGGCTACCCACCACAGCAGCAGGGTTATGGTAAGTTCCATACTTTTACCTTTAGGAGACATATTTGTCCTCTAGGAGGCACTGTCGGTTTTCTTATCACTTTTTCCCCTCCGCAACTATAATATTTTTATAAACGTTTTAAATTAACAATCCAGATAGATTTCAAAATGTTTTCAGAGTTTATTCAGAGATGGAAATAAAACCTGTGTCTTCCATTAGTGTTAAGTGTTAATTAATACCCTACATGTGCTTTTTTTGCAATACCTCTAGAAAAAAAAAGTAATTTCTTGATGTGATTTACAGTCAGAGCCCCTTTGAAAAATAATATTGCCTAAGGCAATTTCACTGTTTATTGTATTTGAGCAACATTTTGTGTGAAATCTGAATATTGTTATGGGACTTTGTAATTTTCCCCCAAAACATACCAGTTAGGTCAGGACAATATTACGAAAGCAGGTTAGGTAAGAAAACAGCATGCCAAGTTTTCAACATATTGTAGAGTCCATCCATCAGATGAAAACGAGAAGAAGCACGACATTCTCCCCACAACATCAGGTTTGCATACTTGGACATACTGTCCATGCTGCAAGAATGGCATGTTAACCAGAAAAAAGGAAACTGGACAGTTTATTGGAAGATGGAGAAAAACTAGATCAGAGGTTTAATTTCCAGCACCACAATACCATAAACTTATATTCTTTCAATTACAAGACACTTTATCTTGCTTCTCTCTACAACAGTTGACTGTTTATAAAGTTTTTTTTTAAAAATCATAATTAGTAAAATTCCTGTGGAGCATGATTCGGTATTATGGAATAATGTAATATTTTGAGTTACTTGATTTGTTGTGGTACAATAAATACTTTGCAACTTTTTTGGATGAACTGAACTTTCCATACTCTGTTACAGGTTGACATATGTTTCCCTAATATATTAGCCAACATCATGATATTCACAGAGCTTTGAGAACTAAATCTACCTTACCATTTTTAGAAACCTTTGCTGTTAAAGTTGACTTCTTGAATCTCTTGAGGCATGTTTCCTCATCACATTTTTTTTTCTTTTGTTGGAACCTTCCACCATTTGGCCTGTGTCTTAGCCAAAGCTCATTTTAGTAATGAGCTAGCACAGAAGCAGAGGCTGTGAGGTGAGATTCATCTGGCACACACACATGCCTGCTCTCGAAGGCCCCCACAAGGTTATACACAACAGCATAAGGCATTACGAGCGCCTAACGATGCTGCGTGGGCCTCATTTGACTTCAACCCTCAGTCCTTCACAGCAGTTACAGAGCTTGTTGCAGTGTGCAGAGGCTGATGAGATGATTTTTTTTTTGTTTTAAATGAAACTTCCTCCTCTAATGAAGACCAGCAGAATTTCATTGATGTCTTCTTGCATTAGTGGACCACTGCCTGACTCGCTTGTTCATTGCAGGTTCAGCCATTAAGGAGACAACCTAACCAACTAGGTTCAAAATGCAGATATAAATTAACTTGTTGGTACTAGGGGTAGACTAGGAATATGTTTAATAGCAATACAACTTCTGGAAATTTTAATGACAATATTGGCCACTCTTTTTCTTTTGTTGCCATTCCATATAGTCTCTAGCACCCACTATTAGCTTTAGCTTCTCACTTTCTGAAGACTGGTGTAGCCATTAAAGCTGCACTCTGTAACTTTTATTTTAAAAAATTGTATATACTCCTTAAAGCTTTCATTATTTTCTGACAGTATAACATGAGATACTTAATCTGTGTGAAAAAATTTTGCTCCTCTGCCTTTTCCGTGTGGTTCTACTTCCATCTGTAAAACTACATCTCTCCCAATTTGACCCAACCAATCAGATCCACGAGTCAGGCAATAACGCTCATACATATGCTGCTCAATCAGATTCAGAATGCTTTTATTATTATTGTATTATTGTATCACAACAAAACTTCATTAAAATTTCATGATTTCAATGTACAAATGGCAGAGAAGCAACTTACTGATACAGGAAAACTGTTTATCCATTGTCATTGGTGCCCATTCTAACTAGCCTGTGCATTCACTGCAGGCTCTTTTGTGGGGACAGATCTGTAACATAGCAAAGAGCAAAGAGGGGGGCGGGGTGAGCAGCACATACTCAAGATGATTGACAGCCCTCCTTCTAGCTATGATTGGTAGTTTTATAGCTGAGCTGTATATTTCTGTAGTTGGCTGTAGGACAGGAGGCAGAGGAGTTTATTTATTTTATATTACCTGACTTTTACTATAGTGTCAGAACATAATGACAGTTTCAATAAATATGCAAATAAACATTTAAAAAATAAATAATACTTACATACTGCAGCTATAAGGGGAAATTACCAATATAGTTAGGAGAGGATATTGGATTAAATTATTTGTCATACCCATTGTTGATCCTTAAATTAAACCAAAATACCTTTAAATGTTGAATTTATCAAAGCGTTAAAACACCCTAAGTTTGGCTGGAATATGTTTCAAAACTTTACGACATCTTAAACGACTCCGTTTAAAAACTAAATTTAAAGTCATAGTGTTGGCAGCATCTGAGAGGTGTCAAAACTTGCTTTTGTAGATTTTTCAGTCAACTTAAAGGAATGTAAGCATGTCTTGTTTTCAATTCTTTCTGCTGAATATTTATTTCAGGTCCCTCCCAAAGTGGCCCAGGACAGTATCCTAACTACCCACAGGGTCAGGGTCAGCAGTACGGGGGCTACCGTCCCCCTCAGCCCGGACCCCCACAGGGCCAACAGCAGCGCCCGTATGGTTATGACCAGGTGAGTATAGCCAAAGGACTAAATGGTCACAGAGACTTGTTTGTGCATCAGGTTTAGTGTTTTTCTTGTTATTGTTAATGTCAAATTATTATCAATGAAATGAGAAAACATTAATGGGTAGTGTGTTTTGCATGCTGTTGTCATTTTTGGTGGTTAAATGTGTTCTTCCCAGTGGAAGTTATGTGTTTAGTGTCTTTTGCTCTCAATTCTCAGTCTTGCTTATGTTTTGTGGCTTATGTGGAATCATATTTCAGTGATAAATGAGGGCTTTAAAGAGGATTCTTCCTTCTACTTGATGCGGCCTGCGTCAGTGTTTTGAAGGGGGATCGATTTGCTGCCCTGTATTACCTGTGGTCTTATGTGGGGACCACAGCTGCACTTTGATATCTTTATCTTTGAACATTTAGGGGCACATGAGGAAATAAAGAAGCGGGGATTTGAACCCCTGACTAGCTCTATAAGAAGCAAAGGTAATGGTTGCTGTGAAGACCTCAACGTTAAATCTAGACACTTGACCACTTAGCCTTAATTTGCATTTGTTGTTTCTTCTGCCTCTCCTCTATCCCTTTCAGTCTTTCTTTGTAGTTTTCCCTCCCTTCCTTGTTTTTTTACACTTATGTATTTTTTATTTTTTTTTTATCTATCAGGGGTCGAACTGTAAGTAATGAGGTCTAAGAAAAAAAACCCATACATGGTCTGCAACCAAAGGCTGTGCCTTTAATCAACTTTAATTTGCAACAGTTCATTGCTTAAACTGTGCTTAAAGGGGTGTAGCGGTACATGTGATGGTGCTAAGCTTATTTTTGTTGTAACTTTTATGAAAAAGTTACAACAAAATTAGGCCTTTTTAAACTACAAACCGAGGGCACATGGGACATTTTGTCAGTCACATAAGTTCCCTTCTTCATACTTCGGTCCTTACCAGACCCTATGCAATGTATTACATTAAGGCTGAGCTTCAGGCCCAAATGAGGCCTTGTGTTACCATGCGTTTTTGCTAATTTAGATAAAGAGTAGACTTCTCTAAACATGGCTATTTACAGACGGTATTAAAATCTGGCCTGAACTGAAAATTGTCAGTGTACCATATTTATCTGAAGTAAAAGTTAAAATATTTTTATTGTTTTTGTGCATTTTATCAGAGGTTGCAACAGTTGTGGAAGTTCCTTTTGTAGTTTGTGTAGTGGTAATGCTGAGATAATTATTAAAAAAAAAAAACATTTTTTACGTGTTTTTAATGGGTTTTTTTCAAGCATTTTAAGTCCTGGTGAAAAATTAATAATGTTCATTCCAAACCAATAATTATGTGTGCTGTTACACCCCTAACATTATAATTTGTTATCAAAGTTTAAATTTATAGTTTCTATTAATACCAAACGCATATTTCGACCCCTGTTTAGGAATGCATTAAATAGAACTGTTAAAGCAGATTTTTCTTATTTAAAAGTAGCTTCCTATTTTTCAGAAGTAATTTTTGTGCCCAAACTTGATATGTATAGTTAGTTTAGTGCTTTTAAATTGTGAAGTCATGTTGCCACCTGCTGGTCAATTCCAGTCAGTGCAGATATATTATTAATCATGTTTTACAGAATAACATTGCGACTTGAGATGTTTCTTTGCACCGTGCTGAGAGTTGTTTAAAAGCTCAGTAACATGTGTCTGTCGTATTTCACTCTACAGGGCCAGTATGGAAATTACCAGCAATGAGAAATGGTCACAGTTTACCTACACAACTCCTCTCTGATCTCTGAGTTTTGACCTCTGGTCAACTGCTAAGCAGACAATAATGATGGTTTCAGCTCAGATCCTCCCGGACACAAACACGCATATGAATACAAGATATGTTTTCCCCTTTTTGGGCTTTTATCCTCTCCAGCAAAATGTGTTCCTGTTCGTCATGCACATGTCAAAGTCAGTGACCTTGCTCCAGTGTCTCAAAGCGGCAATGCCTTAACAAAAAATAAACAAACAAATGGAACTGCCTTATCCTTTAGCATTGCAGAGTGAGGAATGTGGCAACAAAGATTTTTGGACACCAAAACTGAAATGTCAAATTTTCAATGTGTTTGAGTGCATCAGTTCCCTGCCCTTCAACTCTCCAATCACAAGAAGCAATAACGTAGGGATTTGCTCGGGGGTTTGAAGACGAAAAGATGCACCAGGCAAATTTCCAACTAGGCCAATGGTACATGTCTCAGTGTATGTGATAATGTAAAGAAAAAAACAACTGTTATTTTGTGCTTTTTAGATCAAGCTAACTTTGTATAAGATGTTGAAAACTAGTACTAAGCCTGTGTCGTTTATTTTAAAGAAGCGTATGTGTCCCTCTTTTTTTTTTTAAAGCTTTTTAATGATGGTGAATCCCATACAGTTTTCTTTCTTTATTGAATTGTATGACTAATAAATTAGATCTGCAACATATGTGACATAGCTCTGTATAAATCAATATTTTATGAAAAATGCCATAGATAAAATTTCCTTAAAAACAATATGGGCAGCATAAGACAACCCATAAAAACAGAAGTGTTAAGTGAGATATTTTTCTGTCCTTTTTTTTTTTTTTTACCACAGTACCTGACAAAATAAGGCCTTCTTCCTTAACAGTTCTCAGAGAGGTAATACTGTATGTAGCAGATTGTAAATTAATCTCAGTTGGGAGTTTTTTTTTATTATTATTATTATTTTCTGAAAATATCGACAGCTTGTTTGAAGAGTGGTAAATGGGAAAGCCCAACATGATTTATTTTCTAAGATTATGTTTTGTTTTTATTAGCCTGTTATTTGACAATGCTGGAATCATGTCGCCCCCTTTGAAGAAATGTCTGAGTTGATGTCATTCAAGTAGTGTTTTGTGTGAATAATGAATATTGTTACTGTCAAATATGTAACATAATATGTGAAAATAATGTTCTGAAGTGGATTCCTTCAACACAGTAAAGACTGGTTGTGCAGTTTTATATCACTGGCTTGATATCTGTATTATGGTGCATATTTTATTGATCCCATATGTACAGCAACGTAAAGATGAGGAACTGACAGTCCTCTGATATTGTTTATATGGCTGTTTTAATATTTTTCAGTCTGCACCCCATTCAAGTGGAGGTCACATAATGTGTCTTGGCAATGTGAACTGTACATTCAAATAAATTGGAAGAATCTTTAATACATTTTTGTGTGGATTTTTTTTAGCCCCTTTTCTGAAGGATGTTATGAATATACTGTTATGCTGCTGTTTCCGTAACTCTTGAAACCTTTCAGGTAACATTGTATGTTATGTTGTGGAATTGATATATACAGTGTCAATTGTGAAATGGATGGCATTTTTTACATAGGCATACAAATATAATCAGCCCGCTTTTGCTTTGAATAAAAATTCAGTACAGCCACCTGCCTTCAGAAGCCAGCTAATTGTAAATAAATACAGTCTAAACTGTGCAATTCACCTCAGCATAAATACAGTTGCTGAAGGTGTCGTTGGTGAGCAAATGGCATTCAGAAGCACAATGAACTCAGTCGGAAAGTCAGAGTTAAAAAGTCAAAGTATGGCAAAATGCTAGAATTACCACGACATGACCTAAACTGACCCATGGTAACTGGTAGAGAAGCAAAGCTCCACAGACTTCTCCTTCTGCAGAAGCCTGACCATATTTAATTCATATACGTTGTCTGTGGTTATTTTATTGTAGGTTCGAGGAAAATACCTAACACTCCACAGCCCTGTCATCAAGAAAACTATTAATTGTACCCTCCAGAAGTCTTGACTTTATGAAAGAATAGCAAGAAGAAAGGCTTAAAAGGTACTTTTTCACAAGGCATCAAGGGGACACAAATGTGGAATAAAGGGCTTTGGTCAGATGAGACCAATATGTAACTGTTTGGTGAAAAGCAACACATCACCCTGCAAGATCATGGTGGTGACAGTATCAGGACCAGAAAATGTGGCCCTGCTAAAAGCTTAAATCTGTTCCTTCCAGAAACAGTCCAAGCAAAAAAAAAAAAAAAAAATCAACAATTTTTTGCAGTCATTGGATTTTGGTGTCTGGAAAATAAGCTATGTTAAAAACCTGTCCATCATGGTGTTACAGTTGGCAGGTACTGCTCCTCACCTGGAAACTGGTCAATCCAGACCCCTCACCTAGTAACACAAGCAGAGCACTGCCCATTTCATTAATAGATTAGTATGTTTGGTCAGCTGTTTTTACCGCTGTATGTGCTGTACAATGGCTGTTGAAAAAGACAAGTGTTTTGTTGGCTGTTGAGGCACCATTGCTGTGTCATTGTTGGCTGAGCACTTCTTCTGGGCCTGACTCAGGTCAAAGATATACAGTTGTGCAATTGTGCATCTGTTTGCAGCCACTTTCAAGAGAATAAAGTGTGAAAGTAAATCTGAAGTTGGAGGCGCAGCCAGAAACAGCTTATTTACATACAAATTACAGATACCCAAAATTGTGAATTCTGAAAGGAGCTCAAAATAGGCAGAGCTGAAAATGTGAAATCTCATTATCAGAGAATGATTTTGTGCAAAAAATGGAGTGAACCTGTTTTGTATAGCCCACCCCAACATGTTGAAAATGGAAAGATAATAGGCCCATTAAAAAAAAAAAACATAAAAGGGATTCAGATACATGAACTCTTGCAAGAAGAAAAGCATTCATCCTGTGGCAAATATCATAAACAAGATGTGCGCTATTGGTGCTGTCATAATGTGACAGTATGATCTAATTGTTTTATGTGGTTGTGAGTTTCCAACTGATAATGACCCTGCCCTGCTCAGCAGTGTTCTGCTTCGGCCAGATGCGTCCAGAGAGGTCCAGAGCACATTTACACCCAAAATTATCTTCCATGCCCCCTCTTTCCTTTGCCGCTTCCTCCAGAGAGGTAGAGGGACTACCTGTCACTTTGGGGGGAGTTATGCAGATGGTACAACAGATGTGTGGCCGAAGCACGTGACTAGAGAGCTGCGTTTGGTGTTAAGAGGGCCACTGACTTGGTACAGATGGTGGAAACGATGATGAGAGCAATAAAAGTGCTGCAAGGTAAAAAAAAAAAAAAGAAAAAAAGATTTTAACTCCCACCATACCATACCTGTTCACTGTGCCTATATGTTTAGATGTCATATTTACATTTGTGTTTCCCTGCTACGATTTAGTGGCATTGCACCATCACCCCACACCACCCTGCTGCTCCACAGCTGGCTGCCCCACCCTTCCCAGCTGCCACTGGGCCTCCCCCTGGCCCGGGCGCTTGGCAGAGCCGGCGTTTTGGGCGCTCCCCCACCAGTCCTCCCTGGCAGCTGCTGCCCTCAGCTGCGCTCCTGCAGACGGTATTGGGGTCGGACAAAGTCACTCCTCCTGCGACCGTGTGTGAGGCCGTTGTGGGAGGATGAAGAGGAAGCAAGGCTCAGATGAAAGATTCTTAAATTTAAGATGATGAATGAAAGACATGGAGAATCAGGGGCAAGCCTTTTGAAAACGTGTTTGTGGCTTCTTAGTCTTTTTATATCTGACAAAAAGCCGAAAGCTACAAGTACTGCAATGCAAACAGTGAAGTGGCAGCATCATTAAAGGGGATGATTATCTTGTTCAATATTTTGATAATTATAATTCAGGGCACCTTTCAGAGGAGGCACCTAACCACTGAGGAGAAAATGACATTGTGATCATAGCTGGCAGGCAAGATGTGATCTCTCTCTCCCTCCAACCAGCTCTCCTTTTCACTCTTTCATACTCACACTCTCGGTGTGACAGAAAGTCTATGGGGAGGTATAAGAGGTAGTTATGGGGGGAATGCAGCAGCCTCCACAGTTTAATTGGAGATGTGTCACACTAAATAAATGGTGCAAAAACAAGCGCTGACTGGAGGCTTGAGGGAGGGGCCCTGGGGATGCAGCCTGTTTTATTGGGCAGGAGCTTTTGCACCGCTCCAGGGTGAAACGGGACTGTGCACTTGCAGAGATGCCCCCCAAACCACTAAAACCAACGTGCCTCCCAAAGACCACCGTGGAGGATAAAGACAAAAGCATTCTTTCTTTCTTTCCTTTTTCGCTCTGCAGAAAAGCGTCTCAATGGTGGTTAGAAGAAGGTTTAAGGGAGAACAGGGTGACCTGGTTGTTTTCTCATTCAGCGAGGGAAAAATCTTCATCCTCATCTGTAATTTCAATTTCTGCACAGGGCCAGACAAATCTATAACCGTAAAAACAAAATCTTGAGCAAGCACTGTCTGCACTACACAACTAATAGATCCTCTTTATGTCAATTTATGTTTTTAGAAGGCAAACCACAGCCTCTAGCCAATTTCATTTCTATGTGTAATCCATATATGACCTCTAAGTAACCAGGAGAATGTGTTTTCCAATATTATATTAATTTTTATATAACTTTGCTCATGCCGTGAGTGTTTGCACCTTTGCTTCCAGAGTTCATGGCACAGGGCCTTGATTTACCTCTAGTATGTGCTGCAGTAATTGGATGTGACACCATTCTCTCTGCTCTCCCCAGGGGATATATCAGGAATCTGACTATTATGGACCTAGTCATGAATATGTCACGACAGCTGCAAACAAAGGCTCTCCATTTGGATAAGGCTCCTCCTCAATACATGTTGTCTCTTCACTAATGTATATGACACATTTGCTGCGTATTTATTTTCAGCTGAAGCAGAAATAAATAATCCACACTCGTCATTGACTTGCTTTATTTGATTAAAAACTAAAATACCACTGAATATTTGCGCTGCCAAATGTCTGTTATATTTAGTTTGTTTTTTTTACAGACATTTTACATTAATTTTCAATAAATAAATAAATATGGCACAGGTTGTCAAAGTACACTTTTCACCTGTTGCCAATAGACATGAATTACAGTCAACTTGTAATTCAGGATTTAAAAAACAAACCAACGAGGTCCAAACATAAGAAAAGCCATGTTTGAAACTTAAAGTTTTCTTAAAATAACAAAGGTTAAGTCTGCCCCCAGGCCCACACAACAGGTTTATTTCAGCTTTTTTTTTTTTTTGACACGTAAATATTTCTGATTCTAAAGAAAATTTTACTTCACTTACGAAAAGAAAAGGCTATCCAAACGAACCTTATTTAATGTCAGAGATCTCAAACTGTCCTGCAACTTTTAGATGTGACTCTGCTTCAGCACACCTGACTCCAATATTAGCTCATTAGCAGAGCTCTGTGGAGCCTGACTGCATGCAAGTGAGGCAGTTTAGCCACTTAATTCAAGTGTGTAGGACAAGGGACACATCTAAATGTTGCAGGACACTGACTGTGGAGGACTGGAGTGTGAGGGCAGTGCCTTATGTGTAAAATGTATTACCACCTGAACCTAATAAATGGTTTTGCCACTTATTAGCAGCAAAAATTAGAGTGAATTATTTGCTATAGCTGGCAATGAGTCTCAATTTGTCTTCATCTGTATTTTGATCCATTCAGAGGTGCACTGAATGGATCAAATGTCACAATGGATCATTGTGACATCTGTTCTTGAATTTCTTTAAATCATGGCATAGGACGTTGCATTTTGAGATTGTGCCTACTTCATATTAGCTTGGAAAAAAGCAGCAACTTGGTTCAACACATTGTTTTGTACAGGGGTCTGGATCCTTAGCTATGGAGAAATGACTGCTTGTTAAAATGGTGGACTTTGTTTTTTTTTTTTTACTCAGGCTGTCTTTATCTGACATTAAAATTAGTTGGATAATATGAAACATCAAAGTGTCACGAAATACAATGTAATAAAAGCTGTGCAAAACTATAATTCTTGCAACAGTTATTAAAACCTCTGCAGGGCTGCAGCAGGATTGGTTGTCACTTTGACATTGACGTATGGTTCAAACAATGTCCTATCAATGATAATGTATCACAAATTATGCAGACACATGCTTGCTTTACAGTTATGTGGGTAAGCTGTCATATCAAATTTCAAAAAAACTGAAAATATATTTTTGAACCACAAATACACAAACATGTTGATACCCTAGAAAGACATTGTTTGGCATGCAATTGGTGCGCAGTGCTTCATTTAAATCCTATTGTTTGTTGAGAGTTTTACCCATCAATTCAAATTTAGCGTGGTGTTTTGTATGCGCTATGGCCCCCAAAAAAGTAGTCTCTGGGTAAAATAGCAGGTATGCTGATATCAGTATTCCCACAGCCTGCATAATTGCTGTAATTTGCTTTCCCTTTGGGTAATCTGTAAACATGGCTGTTTTGATGTTTTTGGCATCCTCCATTGGCTGAGCTCTCTACTCCTCCAGCGGAGCCCCCATCCCAGCCCAGGGTGACACAAATAGATCCTTCCCCAGAAGGCGCACGTAGTTCCACATGGGCACAATCAATACAACCCAGTCATTGCTGGAACTGTAGCGGTATTAAAAGCACCCCGTAAGCTGCCTCTCACCACGCCGGTATTTTAGGGAAATAAAGCTATTGATCTTCCGGGACTTCAGGCAGGGCATTAACCTGGGTTCACAAATTAGAACGTGCTCATCTGGACACATCTGCCTGCGATGTTGCAAAAAGGCCTGCCCTGAGGAGAGAGGAGGAGAGCTGTGAGGCCTGCTGCTTTCAGTGATGAGAGGAGCGCTACACGACGCCCGTGTCAGAGCAGGGGAGGCGTCTGGATGCCCAGGACTTCCATTAGAAGCCCAGGATGGTGGCATGGGTCGATGTTGTAAGGTTTGGTTGGGGGTACTCCATCTCAGATCAGTGTGGTTCCTTCCCACTGATGTTGAGGGGGAGAGGGGGCTGACCCACAGTAAAGCTGAACCCCTAACTGGAGGGACAATGAAAGAAAGGCTTGCTACTACTGCTGTTTGTTTCACCAGAGCTAGAAAATGTTACTATATGAAACCAAATACAGATTTTTTTTTGTTTTTCAAAAACATATCACTACAAATTATTAGTAAAGATTGCACAAAAATGTAATAGTCATTGACTCATAAAGTTACTGACTCATTAACATCTAAAATCGATGGAAAGCTGCAATGTCAGATTTTCACAGAACACAAACAGAGGGCAAAACTCAGAGCTACACTTGATGTACACTATAAAACTCAATGACCCATTTTACTCTGATGGGTCTTTTTGGTTGAGCTGTCATACAAATACAAAAGATTTTTAGGATTGTGCCAGCACTTTTCAAACGCTCCCATTTCTGACACCAGCTGTTAAGGCAGTTTTTTTAGATCAATAATGATCGAAATGCCTCAGTGAATGATGAGAGAAATTAATAATGCCTTTCTCATTACCTTTATTTTCAGAAGAACCCAGAAAAAGAACATTGTACCAGAATCAAGCAGGGGATGCTTAGTGATTCAGTCTATCATGACCTCAGACAATTGTTCCTCAAAACTATTCATTCTGCACTCTAGTTGAACAACCTGCTCCTGGAAGTTGAGTATTTGGGCTTATTTTACTGTAACTTGAAACTCTACATGTCCCACTCTCAGTACATGTTTCACATTGGAAGATCTTTGATGGTGAACTACCTTTTTCACAGGTAAACATTCAGTTGCTTCTATTGATATAATTGTCTGATACAGAAAGAACGACAATTTAAAGTTTCATGAAGTAGTGCCCCAGAAACCGCTATCAGGTTTTTGAGACTGGAGTTGTCTTAGCACAGTAAAAATGTATCTTGGTCTTAGCTCAACTTGGACTCACTGAAAAGAATCAGACTTCACAATGTTGTATCATCTAATATCGATTTATACAAAGTGAAGACACCAGGAGAGTTAGCTACTACTGCAGGTAGAATATTGAGCTACTAATTCTTTAAAAAAGACCCTCACTCCAAACACCCAATTATTCTTTTTAAAAAACCTTTTATAATACACTTTATTTCTATTGGTTATGGTGCGCAAATGTCTGAAACTAAGTTTTTCTTTTTTAGCAGTGGAATTTGAAGCTATTTATCTGCCTCAATCGATATGTCAAAATACACCAGAAACCTTATTCAGCCTTCGTTGTGGCAATTTGAGTTACATCTTGATTTTACTTACTTGGAATGTGGCAAGTTGCATTGTTTTGAAGCCATTGCTGAAAATCAATAAACATTTGCCATTATTTGAATGGCATATTTTGCTCTTATCTTTCTCATTCTTAAGAGTAGCTAGTAAAAATGATCCCCTTAATAACAGTGCAGCTGTACAGGAAGGACACAGGAAGTTGTAGATTATTAATTTAAGTTATATTTAAAACGCTTCAGGTAAACTGAAGTTATTGGAACTATTTTGTAATCCTCTAATTGTTGATTTTATCAAAAATCAACAATTCAAATTTTTTTTTTCTTAATGTGCGATATTTTTCTGCAGCTAAAAGTTCACATCTTCACTTGATTTATCTTAAAATTTATTTTCACCAGTAAATGTGACGGGTGCTGTATGCTGTTTTTTGAAGTAATGTATTTCTCCTTCCAACAGATTTCACATGCTATTTGCATGCACACTGAGACACTTTTGGAAACTTTCCCCCTTTCCTCTGCTTGCCCTCACTGTGGGAAGCTCGGAAGTTCTCTGCCCCAGTTCTCCATGTCCTTGAGAGTTGTGCCTTCGGGCCGGGGCTGCTGGGGTCCCGTCGTGCACAATGTGTGCTTCTCACTCAGGCTCCCGCTGTACTCCATCGCCCCTGCATGGCTCTGGAGATTTGCCAAGCTCTGAGGGGTTGTCGGTGAGAGGAGGAGGAGGAAGAGGATAAGGAGGAGGATGAAGAGGAGGAGGCGAGTCAGTTTGATTGTTACTGCAGAACACCTCCGAACATCTCACTACCTTCCCCCATGGATGGTAGCCGATCTGATATATAAATCACTCCCCTGGATTGGCTACAACAAATGGTGGGGAAGATGTTTTGGATAACCAAACTAATTGCAAACACTGTGAAGTGATGTGCAAATGACTGAGGGTCATGTTTTCCACACTGCTTTTGCAAATGTTAAATCATGGCGCGGGGTATTTGAATTGAGCATAATGACGTCAACAACACTGCTGGAATTTAAATGAAGCACAAAGAAAATAAAATTTGTCTTGGTATACATTAACATGATTTTACATCACATTCTGACTGAACCAACAAATCTAGGTCCATAATTTGTAGCTGCATGTTTTGGACTAATCTCTTTATATATGATTTAGCACCTTTGTGCTGTTTTTCCTTTTTGTAATTAATATGGATATTGGCCAAGAGCAAAGATAAAGATCCATTTTCTAATATTTTGTCCTTGGATTGAGCTCTCAGGGAATTCACCCCCCTTCTTCTCTTTCGTCTCCCTGGCTAAGGCAAGGGGAATTGGTGGGATGAGAGGCTATTCCCTAAATAGCCCATGGCAAGAGGTATCCTGATTAGCATGCTGCCTGCTCTCTCGCAGCAATCCTCCAGGCCACCAGCACTATCACTTATGTGCTGTTTGTATTTGTAGTTGATAGTGTGTGCTGTTATAATTGGAATGAGCTCAGGAACCTCGTTTGCTTTTGATCCACTGCCAGCCACTCAGAGAGCTACTGGGCCACAGCTCTCACCTCCACGCTCCCAGTGGATTATGGGAAACTGCAACGCTTATGTTCTAAAAAGCGCCTGACAGCATCTCACTCAAGGTCGAACAATGCAACAGTGAGCGTGGGGAGCAGAAGAAAAATTTGGAGAAAAAAAAAACAAGTTTAACAGATTTTTGATGTGACTCTGGGATTTGAGTTGGGAACGTCAAAAAGACATTTTAGACTTGTGAGATTTCGAGGGAAGGTGGCGGTGGGGAAGTTTTGGGTATTGTCGATACCTTAAAAAGGTAGACTGTAGGGATTTACACCACTTTGAGACCTGTCTAAATCTACATTTTTACAGCTTCAAACACTGAATCTGTAGAGAACCACACAAACTCTAAACTCTAGTCAATAATGCCAATATTCAGTGTTTTAATAGGTTCCACTTGAAAATCATTTTCCTGACCATGTCATTATAAGATGGTTTACTGTATAATATTTTGATGAAAACAATTAAACCTAATGAAAACTATTACTATTAGATGAAAAGGATATTTCTGTCACCTCTGTCCGTCATCACATCCGCCATTGCAAGCACATGTTGCCCAACACACCCCACACCCCAGAAAAGAATTATAGAATCTCTGACCAGAAAACAAACTCTGCTCTGCATTACACTTTGGACTAAAGGTTTGTCTCTCTTCTCATCATATCCCATTCCACTCTGTCCTCACAAACTCTCCCCCATGTTCATCGGTCCTTATGAAATCCATAATCAGTACCACCACAGTTTGTCACTGTGTAGTGCTCCTAAAAATGTCCCAACATTATTTTCGTTTTTTTATTACTCCAGATTATACTCATTAGTCCCTGGTGTTCATTCAATCTTATTCATAGTGAACCTCTCCTCTCTCATCACCTGCAAGAATTCACCTATTCCTTCATCCCACTCACCCTCTTGCTCAAAGTGTTCCTACTTCCTAGAGTTCTCTGAACCAAAGTGATTTTTTTCAGCAGATAAACCCTAAAATGATATTGATAGTGAAATCTCCAGCTCAAATGCAAGTTCATATAATTTATATGTGACAATGGTAAAACATAGCGGCATCCTTTTCTCTTCTGACATGCAACCATCCTCAGACCTGAGCAGCAAAACACAATCATAATCCTAAGTGTGATTCTAAATATATACTGACAAAACTCACTAATCAATTTTTAAAAACAACCGCTTTGTTCCTATGTATATGTGCCTACATGGCAGGATTGCGTTCTTATGGTTTTAATGTGACTTCTGGTTACGGACATCACTGGACAACTTCTCAACATCGGGCATGTAAGATGTGACTTTAATCTTTCCACATTACCGTATTTTTCGGACTATAAGCCTTTCCTTTTTCCCCACACTTTGAGCCATCCGGCTTATATATGTACGTTTTCTGGTTTTTTGGGCTTTTTTTTTTTAATTGTAGGTGAGGCTTATAGTAAGGTATGTTCTATAGTCCGAAAAGTACAGACTTTTTGTTATTTGAAAACTTCTGACTACAGAGCAAACAATTAGGAAGTACTTCCACATTGGCATTTGTATTCTGTAGGAGAAGTTAAATCCTCTTGGAGCCTCCCAATGACCAATTTCTGGCTGACTGTAAACATATAACTGACGCTAGTGGTGAGTGAAAGGTTCGGCTTAAACATGACAAATTAGTCTTAAAGAAGGGAAAAAATCATGAATGTGATTTATTCCTGTAAGTACTATCAGTTACTGTAGATTTACTGGCACAGCATAGCAGTTCTACCTAGACTTAAAATGTGTTCCACTAATAAAAACATTCTCAATATCTAATGGAAAACAGGCACGCATCAACTCTGCTTTCCGCGGCATTATTTACACTGTCGCCATAATTTATAATATGAAGAGCACTGGCACATGATGCATTATTTTTTTTGTTCATTCGCGTTTCCTCTGTGACTTGTCTACAATTTGACTTGCTGGCTCAGCTCCTTTCTGGAGTGGACCATCTCCAGGGACTTATGGGAGTTTGATTCTCTCCTGTTGCCAAATGCCAGCAGGCCAATGAAAAAGGATATCTGAAACTCTTAAGTTCAATATTTAATCAAGAACAGGGTTACATTTCCTTTTTGATTAGTTAGAAAATTCTACTTCTCAGAGTCTCTGACTGCTTTGGCAATATTTGACCAAAACATTAATACTCCTCTCTGAATGGAATGCTTGCAAAAAATGTATCTCATCAAAAGTGATATCATAATTGTGATACTTATAATTCCTTGTGGCCAGCACAGCATCTCTTTCTGCATTTTTTTTTCTTTTTAGGAAATAATTACTTGCATTTATTATTATTAATACTATTATTATTAGTAGTATTATTAACAATAGCATTGATGTTACTGTTGTTTTTTATGCTGTTAACACTGTCCTCTTCAATTGCCTCATTAATATCAATGTTTTTGACCATGAGTCCATCTTCCCTCGTAATCACAAAGGAGTGCTAGGATCCACCTGAGAATAACCCTAATGAGTTTGTTCCAGGAGGGCATTACCACTGGATAAGCACAAACACCTGCTAAAATATTGGCAATTAGGACATAATTAGTGGCTAATGTATCTCTAATCCAAAGTGGGCCAAAGATTTGTCTTTTTTCGCAAAGAATCCCTTTTTTTAATGTTCTCAGTTGTTATTGTTTTCCTCAGGTATTTGTATCCCGAGAACATTGACTAAGTGCCCTAGTTCACCATATGCAAATGGCTTATTAATTACACATGCATTATGCCCGTATTCAGAAAACATCAAAGGCGCCGCAAGTCTTCAGATGGTCCCCCTTCTGTAACCGCGCTCAGGTTACAAATGCCTGCGTGTGCACTTTCCTGCATGCCTTTTCAGGCAGAATGACTACATCCTCAATTAAAAATTTTCACAGGAACCACTCTCTCTTCTTGCTGTCTGATATTTGAAAAACACCTCCGGTGGTTGGCGGGTTGTTTGCTAAATTGCAAATAATTATTTAAGTCAAGATTATGCAGCATTATTAGGAATCATGGTGATTTTGATTGTGCTTTTAGAAAAAGTAAAGGGGAAATATGGTCCTTTGAAGGTTTGGCCTTCAAGTTTAAAAAAAAATATCATCTGATCAGCTCTGTATTAATGTTCGTGTATCAATAGCTCAATTTGAGGTGGAGGTATGTCGTTCAGTTTGTCTGCATGTTTGCTCCCTTTATTCTTCCCTGGTGACCTCTCTGTTAACGACTCATAGAGCAGGTGTCAGACTGTGATTTATACAACCTATAATGCCGCACATTGATTAGCAATAGAGCTCTAATGGGATGCCAGTTCTCGAACTCGGGTTAAAAGGAGAACAAAAGGAGGAGAACGAAATGGATTACCACCTTTGTCTTTGTTTTATGCCTTCATGCATCCTAATACTGCATGAATTTCAGCAGCGCAGCCTTGTCCAATAAGATGGTAGAAAGGAAGTGCAATCACAGAAATCCTGGGCAGAGCAGTGTTATCAGTCTCATGTGGGCTCTGACTGGGTGCTATCCCATAATTAGTACACCACTCACTTGGATGATAAAATGGGTAACAGAACGCTCCTCTACCTAATTCCAACATCATTAATTGATTTAATTATAATATTTTTTGCACTATTGGTGTACTTTCTTATTTTTGTTGGAAATGCAAAGGATTTTTTCATGGGCAAGGCTGCACTTCATCTTTCAGTTAAAAACATTTTCATTTTAGGCAGTTTTTGAAAGTTTATTTGCTAAATTTCTGAAACAATCTAAAAAAAATTTTTAATGAGAATCTGTCCTGTTATGGTAAATAAAAATGTGCACAACCACAGTTCTATATTATATATTATATACCAAATCTTTCTTTTTTTTTGTATATAGAAGTGTGTGTGTTTGTGTCGGTGTGTGTGTATCAAAGCCACCAGGTGGGGCTGATTCTTTCAATTCCAATCTACTTATTTCTGTTCAGACTCAGATAACACAAAACCGAGGTGTTATTCTACAAGATTGTTTTCGTATCACACCTCCAAAAGCATCATTTCTCATTAGGAGACCAAACTGTTAGCTGTTGTCCTCATTACTAAAAAGGTAGAGCTCTAACCCCCCAAAGGTAGCTTCATCAACACCGGAGACAAATCTATCTTAGGTGCTCTATTTATATTTCTGACTCAGTGCCACAAAGATTTATTCTGCACTGCTGTCAATCCATCTCTCTAATGGGCAGTGGCAGCCTTTTTAGTTTAGATGGCTTGTATCTGTGTGTCTACATGCACAAAACTTTAGTACTATTTTGTTTCTATCGCAGAAGAAGAAAAAAACAAGCACCTTGAAGTCACATAGCTGGTCTCATCTTTAAAGAGTCATCTTTAGATAGAGAGCTCCAATGTCATGTAATTAAGAAGATAAAAAAAAAAGCCCATTTGCACTTCCATGGGTTATTAATGTGGACTAATGATGCTCAGATCAGCTATAAGATGTCTGCTAGTTATGGGGTTAATCTGCTCATTCTTGCAATCGCCATGCAGAAATGGGCTCATGATAATCCCCAGAGAACTTCATCCCGACATCATAAGAAAGTTTGAAAGAACAAAAATAAAACTGCTGTGATGACTTACTTGGTCATTTTTGCAAATTCCTACATACAACACAAAGCAATATAAGCAATGTTGGAAATACATGGTGGAGCAGGATGTGAGATTCATCCACTGAGATTTAAAACTACATTTGTGCTTACTCCAGTGGGGTGGTAATGACCCATCCAGCTAATGGGACTAGACAACAGTGAGGACAAGGGGGGACGAAATAAAATTTATTTTTATTTTTTTTAAAAGACCCATTTTTTGTTATAGTTCTAACAAAAAACATAAATATTCACAAACTGCCTTGAAAATAATGGTAATCCATGTTAACTATTTAACTTCAGGTTCAACTCGTTCATGTTCGTGTTATAGCATTGTTTTTATTCTACAGTAATTCTGGGGTTCTAATAACTAACATAGAAGTACCAAAGAGGCTGTAGGTTTTGTTTTTGCACATGCAATGAGGTTTAGTATCTGGGCAATGTAAGACAAGAAGAAAGACTGAATCTCAATTAAGATTTAACATAGAATGGCACGTTGTCAGTTTGCCTCTTCATCAATTTGTACTCCCAAACTTTAAATTTAGTTTTTACAAAATTTAATATTTGGAAACAAACCATGTTTTTACATTTGAACTTAGTTCAAAGTTAAAAGTTACTTAAGTTTATTTGATGTTTTTCACATAGATAATTATTCAAAAAGTATCAAATTCTCATGAACTTTTGTTGATTTTCTGTAGGCTTGGTGTACTGTCTATATCCATTGATTGGGGTTCTGATTCCTTTACACATCAGTGATCCCCACTATCGGTGTGAGGGTTACTGCTCCTTGGAGTAGGCCATCAGTTAGTTTCAGAAAAATCATTAAAATCATGAATTAAATTTTAAAATGCCAAACAGGCACAAAATGGACAAATTGGACAGTAAAAATTGTGGCATGTTCAGAACAAAACCTTCTAAGACAGATGACTCCTTCTGATTCTGGACCAAGTAGTGTATATAGGAGCAAATGTACAAAATCTGGAGGAGTCAAAATGAACCAAATCCTTTTCAATTCAGTTAAAAATATATATTATTCCAGAGGGAAAGTTAAATGCTCTTTAACTTTCATATTATTTAAGAGTTGTATTTAATGGGTCAATCGGTCTAAAATTTTTTGTCAGCAACAGCAATCGGCACTTTGAAAGACAGACTCAACTTTGATGAGAAATACTGCAACATTTTCATATTGTGCAATAAGATTTCCCCCAAAATATAAATAAATAAATAAATACAAAAATGAATGATAAATATTTAACTGTGATAAGCTACGTAAGCATTCATATATAAAATTAAAGAATAAGCACTGTGCAATTTTAATTCCATGAACTGTAACAAATAGTCCATAACGGATTAACAGTTCAATACATTTTTGTGTCTCCATTAGACTGAATGTACAAAGTTTTTGCCTCAGAAGTTAATGTAATGAGCTGTTTGCAGTCACTAAGGGTCACTGCTGACAATTTTATATGTAAAATTTTAATGACTTATGAGTTTCTAACATAGAGGAAGCCACAAGAAGGAAGCCGAGGTCCGCAACAGTCTTAGGGAAGCAGAAGGCCCCCATAATACATCAAATACGTAAGTGTCAAGCCTTCTGATGACTTTATCATAAACGCTGTGATCATTACACTGTCATTAGTTAGCTGACTCGGTTCCACCTCGTTAATGCGCACAAACAATCCGAGGTGCTGGGGATAATGTTGTGTGGTGTTGGTGGTGTTTAATGAGGGTCCGCATTTGCATACTGGCCTCCACCCCCACTTGCATTCCCATCTTACTCTCATTTATAAAAATAAATCACATTAGAACATCACCGGCTAATAAAGTAGACTGCAGCCCTCATCCCACGTGCCAATGATCGCCAAGATTCGGTTGCAGAAAAAACACAAAGCAGTCTCTGAAGATTAGAGGAGACCGATTATGGTGAAGAATCCTCATACGGCACTGGAACATTCTTCATATTAACAGTGAGCTGCTGAAGTAAATTATGCCATTGGTTGTGCATCCAGCAATCAAGTAATTTATCAAAATATCTTCTGAAAGTTGGGGCAAATGTTGAAATTCAAGCTTATGGAATAATGCAAGTTCTCGTGGAGGTAAGATTTAATGAAATATCGCAGGACTGAAAATACGGATAAATAAGAAGTGAGCTTGATTTTGAAGTAGTTTTTAATCTTGATTGCACATAATTGTACAGGATACCACCTGAGGTGAGTTCATTTCACTGCCATTTCTGCATCATTGAGAGGCTTTGATTTAGTGGAAAGGAGATTATGCTTTGATTAATAAATGCTTCCGCTAATAGCAAAGGGTATATTTTAAGTCCAAATAACTACGGCTGCTTTATATTCCTGAGACCATGCAGTGTTTGACTATAAGCGTTTCCACTTCAACTAGAGAGGTCAAAAGCTGCAACCTTAAAGGAGTACTTTGTCTTGTGTTCGTGTTCTATTGTGCACCCCAAGTCCAAACCCACTAAATAAACAGTGTGTTTCCTGATGCCTAACGGTGTGCACAGTCCATGCACAGCTGATGTCAATCCACCCAGGACTACCAGAGGCCCCACTTTGCTCACTTACTTACTCTTTGGCTCGCTCCATCCTTCCTTCATGCTCAAATTGACACTTGGTGCAGAGGCAGGCAGACGGGGGGTCTCTTCGCCCCGCGCCTCCAGAGATGTGGCCCAGCTGTCAGCCGTCTAATCCAGTCCAACCTCCCCCTGAGCCAGGCAGGAACTCCAGGCTGCTTCCCCTCATCCTCACGCCTAGAGGCACAGCAAACAACTCAGCCTTCCTCGGCACCGTGCACGGCAAACCGGGAGGGGAGCCCTTCTCTAGTCAAATCGCTCTTAACTGTTCCTCAGAAATCAAGCTAGGCTCTTTGATGGCACACTCCAAAAGGCTTCTGATTGTGTTGGAAGAATAAAGTTTCAGTGATCTTGAGTTCATATCAACTGATCCATGTATGGTGCTATCGACAAACACAGATACACTCATCACTGGCATGAATGTTCTATCATTTTTTTTATTTTTATTGCTGCATTTGAACTTTGTATTTGGGATTGGATTATGTTACGACAAACATTTTCAAATAACTTTAAAACTGGGTGTACCAGGTTACATTTATTTTTCACATTTTATGACATCCCACTTTCTGTAGCCATCAAAAACATCATGAAATATTTCTGGCTGGATATTTTCTTGCATTTTGGAAATTTGCTTTTGGTGTGTGTCTCTGGTAATTTTAGAGCTTCATAACGGATTCTGTCTGAGTTTCAACTGTTTATTGATGTTATGGCAGGATAACGAACCCTCAGAATGATGCTGCCACCCTAACCCTTCAGCATAATGCTTGAGCACTGTCAGTCCACGCAGGAGTCTCTTGACGGTGCACAATCTAATTTTCTGAATACAACTGTAAAAGATTTATTACTTTTGATTAAACAGGTTTTAGGATGGATAAAGCAGGCTCACATTAAACTTCTAGAATTGTGCTGACCTCAACCTCTTAAAAAGTTATGGACAGTATCTAGCATATTTTTGAGGAGTTGGACCCAAGCACAGACCGAACAACAGCAGCGTCATATTGGTAATGATTAAGTCTAATTACTGAAAAGACATTTCTCAATAGCCAAGAGCCCAGACCCTCTTTACAAAGTCAACAATGTAAGACAAGGGGGCTGGTTTTTACCAGGTTGGATAAGTCATGTTGAGAATTTTTTTTTTCAAGTCTCATATCTTCAGGGTCCAAGCTTTAATCAAATCTGTACTATTTAACTTCTGTGATATAAGTGAGAGTGGAGCTTCAAACTTTAGTTGTCATCCTGCTTGAAAGACATAAAGACTAACTGTAACTGTGACTTGAAAAGCTGTGACTCTGTCCTACTTCATGTCCAAAATTATCATGGCAGAAAGACATAATAATGGCTCTGCAACACATGTACATATTTTAGGGACTCTTTGTGATACTGTGCTGATTGTAGCAGAAAAAGTTTCTAGTCAGTTTTTTTAGAGTGAACAAAATACTGACTTCAATTTGACCTTACACATCATATTATATGTATTACGGCTTTCACTTGAAGCTTTAGAAATAGTACGGCACAGAGGAGAGGATATTTTCAGATTTATTCAAAAGTCTAAGAAATTGTCTTATACAACATTATCTTGTCATCCAGTAATTTTCGTCTGGATGAGCGCTGTTTTATATAATCATAAACTGAATTTTTAAAACTGTATTCATTTCTGTTACTTTGGAAAGCTTAAGGCACACTTGTGTGTTTTCAGGAGTGTTTGTGTACCTTTGTGCGGCTCCCCATGGCATTCCCAAAATCAGTATTCCTGTAGATGTGTTTGATGTGTTTGAAGCCACGTAGCATACCTTGGAACATGACAGTAAACATGGCAGAGGCTTTCCCTCAGTGGAGCAGTGATGCACGTCACCCCTTCAGAAGTCTGTGACGGGTGTACAAACCAAACCCGCCGGGCCACACCGCCTCCTGGGATTCTTCCTCACTTTGCCTCGTTGACTGGCTGCGTGTTGCTGCTGATAATAATTCCACCACCTCCCCTCGTTCTTCCCCCCCCCAGCCCAGAAAACAAAAGAGCAAACTTAAAATGAGTGACAAGCAAATAAGAGAATTATAAAACATCAGCTCGTGACAAGTTATGGAACCCGCTTAACTGGTTATGTGACCCAGCAACAGCAGATGTCGTGATATATTGTGGTCTAATGTTTTGTCTGTGATTCATCCCTGGAAAATCACTAGTGTATGTTTCCTGCATGCATCCCTGGGGAAATTAAGAGGCGCACCAATGTATCTCAGGAGGATTCCCCTAAGAATGAGAATAAAGCAGGCAGCATGAAAGAGTAGTGTTGGTGTGAGGGAGTTATTGGTCTGGCAAAGGAATTGCCAACACATCAAAATAGCACGGGTGTTGAACAAGACAGAAACTTGCACCATTTACACCTGCCAGAGAGAGAAACAAGGAGAAAGCGCAACTCTGACATGTAAAATTTCCATAACCACACACACATCTGTGCACGCACGCATGTACACACACACACACACAACATGATGTGAGGTGCAAAAGTTGAAGCTTTGTGTCAGGCTGAATTTCACAAAGTGGCAGATACAACATGTTCACATGACAGGGGCGCTTTAAGTGTTATTTTGGGGAGTTGTGAACATAAGTCATTTGTATACAGAGGTGCATTTATATTGTCATGTTAGGACTGCTCTGAATGAGGATGAGCTTGTATTCAGGGGACAGATCTGAGTGCATGTAAACTTCACAGAAGAGCCAGCATATATACTGGGTACCAGCTATGGACAGAGAGAACTGACTGACTTAAGTTGCTTAACTTTTAAAAACCCAAACAACAGATCTCAACTATAGTCAGTAAAGTGGTGGATGTCTCCTGGTGTCAGTCTCAGCTGCTTTGTCAAATCCAGAATTCAAATTTCATGAATACTCCACTTCTGGTAAACTCTTTTTTTAAAAATAGTATTATTAAAGTTGTAAGCTAGTAAAACATAATATATACTTATTTAAAAAAATCATGTGTTACTTTTGCATTAACTATACTGACTAGGTTTTGTGAACACTGCACAGCAGATGATTTCAGTCAGCAACATTGTTAGTCAGTTATTATGAATGAACAGAAAGCTTTATTTTATTTCAGAAAAAGCTTTAGTATTCTCAAAATACCACTAAACGTAAACATAATAACATAAACATAAACATATATAAAAACAATGAATGCATAAAAAAATACATGGCATGGCAAACAGTTCCAACCAGCAGCAAACAATCAAATTTGTACTGAACACATCTTGTCATGAGATTTAATCCTGTCTGATTTTATCATAGTCAAAAGTTTGGTACTTTTAAAAACTCTAAAAATAAATCTAGCTTATTACAAAATATTCAACTATAGTCTGGAATGCATAGTCAATAATTCCTCAATCAACATTAACACAGTAGCGTTTCAAAAACTTGTTCAACTATTTTGTTTAAAGTCTCTAATAAAAGTGTGCAGGCATACAGTACACTATACTGTACTATATAGATGTTATTGCGATATTTAAGAGATCAACCCTGTAATCTAATGATATAAAACCAACCAAATCAAACACAGTTTCATACATTATCTGAGACAATAATTGGACCTATAGTGTTTGTTGTGATTTGGATTTTGTAGGTGTTTCTACCTGTGAGTCAACCTAACTTTTTCCATATAATAAAAATCAATTCAGTACTGATAAGGGACGCAATGATCACATGAAAGACTTTCTTAATTCATAAGTGCAGGGAAACTATGAGGATGCCAGAGAAAAAAGTTACACAAGAACTTTTTTGTGACTGGGGTGGAAGGGAAGAGTCAGTTCACTGAAAGCTGGATGAAAATAAAGAACAGATGAGATGGGGCAGCTGAGGAGTATTTTGTAGATGAGATGTTGCAGAAGGAAAAAGGGTGGTGGAGATGAGTAGAGGGGGGTTAGGGGGTGTGAATCTAGGCCAGTGTCCAGACTCAGAGCACCAAAGGCCCCGAGTCTCTGGATGCTCCGTGTCAGCCCTCTGACAGGAGAAATGGGACTTTAAGACAGAGTTTTCCACCACCAGACGCTCCCCTTCTCCTCTGAAGAATATCACCCCCCTCCTCCTCCTCTTCCTCCTGCTCCTGCTCTTCTTCCTTGACATACTCACCAGTCAGAGTTTGAGGAGAGAAATGCACTCGTTACAATAAGGAGGGCACATGGCATGGGACCTCAGGCTTTGAGTGCCGCCTCCTCCACACTCTCAGTAGAATTGGGATCTTTCCTGCAACTACAGAGCATCTCTAAAGCTGATGTGCAGTAAATAGAATTTCTGAGGAGATCTCAGTCTGCTGAGGTGCATGTCCACACAACATGCTTCTTTGCTCGTTGCCCAAATAAACCACATGTATTTGTCATGAATGCACAATTCCCTCAAAACAGAATTTGAATATTCCTCCTCAGTTTTTGTCACCCTTTCGTTTTGGTGAGTTCGACTTGTTTTCCCCTGCTCCACGAATAAAGCAGACGTATTGTCAGGCTTAATCAGGTGGTCTGTTACCTTGGCAATTAAAGCCTTGTTAGAGATATAAAACCTTGAAACTCAAGGAGTCCCCGGTGAGTCAAATCACAGAGCAAATCCTTAAACCAAACAACCTTCCACTGGGAACACTTCTTCTCTGAGGATAGATCTTTAATTATGTCTGCGTGTTTGGGGGCTAAAGGAAGGAAAAAGTGTTACACTCCCTTTTGTTTGGCTAAAAAGCTCATGAGTATTTATCGGAATTAATTAAAGTGGCAATCAGTGGTTGCTTTCTTCTTTATTTTCTTGAATGTCAAAATATTGGCTTAATATTACGTCTGTGAGACACGATACTATGAATTCAGTGGGCAAATTCTTTTGTAACAGAGAACAAAAATAATTATATTTTAGTCTAGTTTTTTTTTTCTGATTTAACAAATTAATTTTTAAGATATTGCTGCTAAATGTGATCCATTTATCATTTATTCCCAGCTGATGCAAAAACACCTTTCTTTTTTTGCTAACTCTCCTAAACTAGGCCAAGCATTTTCCCTCATGAGCGCCCCTTAAAAAAAAACATAATGCTATATATTTGAGCAAAATGAAGAGATAATTTATCATTATTTAATGATGTCTCAAACAAGCTACCTCACACATGGTGCAGTCAGCAACAACAGCTGTGTAGGATGTCATCACAGAGTCTCAGCATCTCTGGGTGCTAAGTCCCTTTGACCCATTCTTTAGTGTCCAATAAGACTTGTGTCTCCTTTTTTCCTTTCTTGATGTTCCTTTTTCAGTGCTATATCTTTGTTCCCCAATGCAAACAGACCTGGCATACATTCCATTTTCTAAATAAGGGTACTGGGGAGCAGGGAGCAGAGGCCTTCACTAATCGGCACATAGCCGAGACTCAGACCAAAATTCTGGACAGGTGAGTCAAATCGCTGCCTGCACTCCCAGGATCATCTTCAGCGTGAGGGTCAAATCAGCTCCATCCTTTATGTCCTGGTTCCAGATTCAGCCTGCAGTCCCAAGTTGCCTGGCCTCCATCTCTAGTTGCTGGTGCCTTCCTTGTGGATGCTGTGGGAGAAAACAGCGAGCAGCTGTTCTATCATGGGAGCCTACTGCGTGCACCCTCTGCCGCCCCCGAGAGTGTTGACCTTTTCCTTTAATTAACGCTTTCCCAACTCCCGCCACCACAGTCCAGGGAGAGGTTTTTTGCAAGTGTAAGAGAGGCAGAGGGGTGAGTCACCAGGGAGCAAGAGAGGTGGTTGATGGGTGGCAGCGGTGAAGGTGAGAGAAGTGAGGAGGAGGAAGGATGAATAATGCCCGCATGGCCTGGGAGGGAGAGTTCTTCTAATCCTTTGGAGTCGATCTAATCCACATGTCTTCACACAACGTCAATCTTTCTACACAGATGACTATTTTCCAGAGACGACCCTAACATAAATTGAATGCAGGTGACAGTTGCTCTTAATTTTTTACAACAAACTTGTTATTGACAGTTTGCAACTGAATGAAGCTGTGGACATTTAAAAGACTGGTTTGACTCCTCTTGGTTTTAAATGTTTAGAGTGCCTTGCAAAAGTACTTGCAGAATTTCATTTAACTTTTTTCTTTTTACATTTTCTCACCTCACAAATGTCAATACTCTAGACAGATTTTAGAAGATAAAATATAAATCCAAAATTTGTACATGTTGTACATGTAGAAACCTTACAAAAACATGTGTTGCGTCTGTATTCAGCTCCTTTGAGTTAATATATAGTATAATATATAAATTCACCTTGGCACATCTAGAGCTTGCAAAGTCTTCTTCTGTAACATTATAAACTCACTGAGATTGCACTTTTTTTTTAAGTCAGATTCTAAATCACTTTTAGGTCAAAAGTTTAACTGGGCCTTGAAACATGTTTTCTTCTAAATCTTTCTTTTTATTCATTGTTCAGCTGGCAGTCTCAAGAGTCTTTAACTAATTTCTTCCAGTATTGCCCTATGTTTACTTCTACTTCAACTAACTGTCCATACTGAAGAACAGTATCTCTGTAGCATGAACACGAACATTGTTCACAGGAGGATGACACAGGGAACTCTATTTATTGATTGAATTTTTGAATTGAATTTTTTAAATTCCTTCACACATCGAAAGCCCTAAAAAATTTAGTAGGAAAATATGTTTACATTTTCTTTAACTTCACAGTCATGCAGTGATTTGTATTGGTTTATCACATCTAATTTTAATTAAACAATGACGTTTGTGATTATAATCTGAGAAATATGACAAACTTCAAACTCAATGGATACTTTTGCATTTCTCTATGTGGTAAATTACACGGAGTTGAAGCTTAGAAATATTCATGGAAACACCATAAATTCCTTGTATATTTATTCAATAATGTACAGATAATAGACCGTTTCTGCTTCACTGATGTGTTAAATTCAATGTGAGATTCACTGAACCTGATAAGCATACACTTCTTGAGGTGTCAAGCTCCTTGTGTAAAATGCTCTGTATGATGAGGGTCTATGTGTCACAGCTACGTGTTGCAGCATAGTTACTCACTGTACCAGCAAATATGGTGGTGAGAGCATTTGATCTCATCTCCATGTGAGGATCTCTTAATGAGAGTGCGGTAATGAGCAAGAAAAAAAAAGTCCCATTTTAAAGTGAAGAAAGGTGTGCTCTATGTTCCTTCCATCTTGTGAGGTAGTGCCAAGTGGAAAAATGTCCATCGTCCTCTGGGAGGTTTTTATGTTCATCTTGGCGCACGCTAATGTCCCCAGAGGATCCTCTTTCTTGGCATGTTTATAGTGGTCACGATTTGCTCTATATGGGCTGTGGAGGTCAAAACTATTTGTGAAGGACATGGAACCCCAAGAATAATTTTATCACAGTATGATGCTGTCCCATACCACTCTTTACACAGTTATTGTCAAACAAAAGTATTCATAGTGCTTGGAGTTGTCATGTTAGGACAACAAGTACTGATTTATTTTGTTGGGATTTTATGTGATAGATCAACACAAAATGATTCCTCTTATGAGAAAAAATATTCTTTTTCTGATAATTTTTTAAATTTCACCAAATAAAAACACAAAATCTTTGTTATTCGTTAACTCTGACATATGAATATGCATGCTCTGTCTATATACATACAGCAATTGTCCAGTCTTCCCACAAAATCTGGATTCGGGACTTTGACTGGGTCACTTCACACTCCAGCCACATTTGTATCAACTCTGACCAGTTTGATACTGAAGGAAATCACAACCACAGCATGATAACTCCCCTCCCACAAGTTGTGTTTAGTTTGCAAACCAAAATGTTACCAGCCATATAGTGCTTCCTGCATGACTCATGGAAAGCAACAAAAGATTTCTTCAAGACTCTTCTTGCCGCTTGTTCTCAAAGACCAGATTTGTTAAGTTCCTGACAAAGGCTGTCTGGTCAAAAGATTCTCTCACCTGAGCTGTTGAGCTCAGTATTTTCTTAAAACTTGAGGGCTGCTCCCCTGATCAATGCTCTCCAAGCCTTTTTCTGACAGTTTATCTGAATGGCCCTGTCAACGGTAGGTTTGTAGTTGTGCTACAGCCGTTGCTATTGCCTTTCCGTGTTTTGATTGTCTTATGACAGTTTTCCACGAGACAATCGAAGCTTGGGAAATTATTTTACTTTATAATTGCTTTAAAATTCTCCTCATCTTCAATCCTGGACTTGTTTGCTGTGTTCTTTTGTCTTCATTATTGAGGTTTTCTCTACTGAATTTTGTGAGAGAACAGAAGTCAACTGGACAGCACAGATGTAAATTTTTATTTACTGTGATTAGCTGGTGATCTCAATGAAAAAAAAAGCTCAAGATATATGAATGTTTTAATATAAATAATTGGTAATTGCATGTTGAAGTCACTCAACTTACTCACCAAAATAGAGCTAACATTCTATATATCTTATCGTTACATGAAGGATATATGGGAGTGCAACATGTTCTGACCTCAGTTTCATGATTGAGTAAGTCAGAAGGGAAGCTGCCAGGACCTTCTCCTCATGAAGACCCAGAGCAAGGGCACTATCTCCCCAACCCCATAGATCAGCCAGGCCTGAATGTCAAAGCGCACAGCAGCCGCCTTGGTGCCAGGAGTCCCCCCTCTCACTCTCTCTCTGGCCCAGGATCTGCTGTCTGGTGACACCACTGTGCTAATGACCTGCTTTGGGATTTGCTCCGTGGGGCTCCTTGGCTTGGGAAGATGGAAGTTGCAGATTTCCAGCTGGAAGGTCACTGTGGACGATGACCACTTGCGCTACATATTTTCTGTTTTTGTTGACGTCCTTTAAATTGTTACCCGCAACTGTCCCTGACATTTCTCATTATTTGCACCATTTCTTAGTATAGATAGACTCTGATTTTGCTTGGACTGCATACATATGATAATTCCTAGCTCCAAAATCTAATTGCGCAACAATTTGGATAACGGTGAAGTTGGAAAGCAGAACTCACGCCTTGCTTGCCAAATCTAAAGCCCTCTGATTGTTAGCTCTCCATGTAATTTTTGTTCTTTTTTTTAATCAGTTTACGGTGAGTAGATTCATCAGTACTCAGAGGCCAGTGTTTTCAGTCACTCATACTCTATACTTTTTTTTTCTTTCTCTCAGCCTCAGGAGTTTGGCTCATTGGAGCAGAGTGTGAAGCCTCCGGAGGGGGCTCTTCTGGTGTTGGAGGCACCTCAACGACCTCACCCGTACGCAGTGTGGGTGGCATCCAACCGGGGAGGCACCACAGACTGAAGACGGTGATGCTCCTAGTGGACTCTCCCAGGATTCAGCCTTATTCCGGGGTCGTGCATTCCAGCAATCTCTGTAATTATAAGCAAGTAAGACAAAAAAAAAAAAGTTCAGTCTTCTGTTTTTCTCAGAATGAGCTTGCCTCACTCCTCAAGGGAAACATTCACATGTCTGAGTTTCAGGAGCTGGATGGGTTTTAATGAGGCAAGTCAAATGTGTGTGTGTGGTTACATGTCTGTGCATCTGCCCTCTTCTTAAGACCATAATTGACCAAGTATGCTTTTAAGCCACCCTTTCTCCACCGTGTCTTAGCCCACTCTGCTAAATAGCCTTCAGTTATTATTATTTCTACAGGAGATGTATCATTGGGATTTAAACTTTCTTTGTTTATAAAAGTTTATTTATTACTTTCTTTTTTTTTTTCCTTTGGAGATCATCTGAGCCAAATGGACAGAGGGTGAGTGAGGGCACAGGTCAACAAGAGCTACTGAAGGAACCAAACACCCGAGGGCCTCAGATTCCACTGGGGAACATTTCACCCTGCTGGGAGGCAGATTGAAATCTCCAGTGCTGCAGCACAGACTTTCTTGGTGTGGTGGTTTAAGGTCTGACGAAAATGGGGAAAAAAATGCACACATAACTGTTCATATTTTCTTTAAAAAAAAAAAGCAAAAAAACAAAGCTCTTAAAAGAAGACCGCCTCTGCATTTTCAGTTGTATCTCACTGGCTTGTAGACACAGAAGGACAATTAAATTAGGCTTTCGCTTATGCCGTTTACGAGAATGAACACATCACATTTTGAAGGAGCATAAACGCACATGCTGATAGAAATTTATGTGCTTTGTTTTGTTATCTTTGCACGATTCCCTTTCTGCTATTTCCGCAGAGGTAAGACTTGAGAAAATAACATTTTTGTTGATTTTTTTTTTATTTGCTCCAAAAATTTGTACTTTTTATTCTCCTTTCCATATTTATAAGGTAAACCTTGAGGGGAAAGTCATGTCAGGCAGTTTTTGGAGCATCATGAGCTGCCTTCTTTGCATGAGGTTTATTCTAGAGGTTCTTGAAAGAGAGGAAAAAAAAAATAAAAACTTCTGAGGGAGAGTGCACTTTTACTAAGAGACACGGCTATGTGAGCTGAGAGCCGACTCAAGCCTTGCATTGTCTAATGAAAGTTGCAAAGAGCCCTGGAGGACCGCGGAGCAATGTTTGTTTGTGTTTGAGAGTATTCGGGAGATACGAGTGGGGTGGGGGTGGGAGAGGTGGGGTTGGGTAAGGTGCCAAAAAACTTTGGGAGATCTGTCTGACAGAGCGCCGCGACGCAGAGCAGGAACTTTGGAGCATTGTTAAACATTGAAGTTTCTAGGCAACCGGGACCTCCTGACAGATTTCCTAGCACCTACCGACAGATGTTTTACATGTTTGTGTTTACCAAGTTTACTGTAGTTTGTGAGGGGGCCGGATTTACCAAAGCGTGCCGTGTCAATCTGTGTCACACTTGTTTGTATTGATCTTTTGCTAATGTTTTGTGGCAGCAAGTGGGTTAGGGAGCTATTTGAAAAACAAAAGGTGCAGATACAATTACAAACAAAACACCTTGACATCACAAGTAGGTCATAGGCTCTAATTTAAAACACTTAGATTTTATGTCTATCACAGGTCTATGTGCAAAGATAAAGAAAAAAAAATAAGATCTGTTGAAACAAAAGGAAAATAATGACTGTCATTCTGTATATACAGTGCCTTGCAAAAGTATTCATACCCCTTTAACTTGTTGACATTTTGTCATGTAATTACCTCATGCTTCAATATAATTGAAGTGATTGTGATTTATTTGGTGTAAGACTAACAAAAGAAGTATATGACTGCAAAGTGGAAAAAAATCATGCATAATTAATTTTTTTCTTCTATAAATTAAAATCTGAGAAAAAAATGTTTTACTCAAATAAATTAAGGCAAAGCATTAATCAGAGTTAATGCTTTGCATGACCACATCATGAGCTCTAGCTCATTGCTCATCCATGGGATGAGTTTTTGTTCATTTTTTAAAATGAAAAAATGTTTCAATCAGATCAGATGTAGGGCCTTTCAGTTGTTAAACAAATTTAAATCTGGACTTTGACTGGACCATTCTGAAAAAATGAATGTGCTTTAATACAAGTCATTCCATTGAAACTCTTGCTCTATGTTGCTGATAAACAAACCTCCACAACAAACTCAAGTTCTTTGCACCTTTGGAAATGTTTTCTTTTAAGACTGCATTGTATTTAGCTCCATCCATCTTTACATCAACTCCGACCATCATGCCAGCCAGTACAGAAGAAAACAACCTCCAGACCTTGAACTGTCTCCGACATGTTTTATGATGGGGATGATGAGTTCAGGGTGATCCATCTGCCTTAATTTAATCTGTCAACAGATTCTCCAAGAGCTATGGTTCTCTGCAACTCCTCCAGAGTTACTTTGGATCGCTTGACTGATTTATGAATCTTGCTATCCTGTTATCTTAGGTTTTCTGAGATTCCGTGGAACATATGCAGGAGTACCTTTCATTTGCCCTTTTCATTAAATAGATGAAACTGTGTGAAGTCTCCAAAGCTTTGGATGTAGCTTATTAACTTTTCTTTCAATCCAGAATAATTTATGTTGCTCTATCACATGAAGATAAATTAATATTTTGGGATGCAAGCTGCAAATGATGCCTTCTCTTCACTGTAGCGGCAGTTTATTTTGCATTTAAATTCCTGTGTCATAATAACTCCGTACCTTTGATATCCTTAATGGTATAAAACCTCATTAAGAGCTGGAAGGAAAAGTGCAGAGATGCCCTATAGAACAAGACCAAACCTAATGTGTACTTACATCATTAACTTTTACAATTGCAGTTAACTTTTATGGTGAATTTTCTTTTCACAAAACTAGATAGGGCAAAGAAAAGGCTATCAGGGGTTGTTGTTAATTTTCCTTCTACTACGGCGGCACACTCTTGGAGTTGCCCTTTTGACTTCTTGTCTCCTCTCCCCAATAGATCTGCAGCCACAAAAACCCTGACCACTCTCTTACATTTGGCTGAGCCCAAACAGAAATGCACTGCCTGGGATTTTGAGATGGGGCCTCTGGCAGAGGCTACACCTCCAGCCTGCAGACGGGGGGAAAGAGCAGAGCAAGAAGCCCACCGTGGGGATCCTCTCTGGATCTTATTTTCACATCGTGGGGAATAGTATTGGGGCCTGGGCAACTGCCGGCAGGTGAGGGGCATAGGCTGCTGCAGTGCACCTTTGAAGTGTGAGGAATAGAAAGAATGAAAAAAAGAAAAAGAAAAAGGGAGAAAAGAAATATAGAAGAAAAGAAGAAAAGCTCTGAGAAGTAAAAAAAAAAAAAGAATAAGATGTATATAAGATATATCTAGTTATGTAGCATAAGTATATTTGTTTTCATATATCAAAATCGTGTTTTAATTGACAAAAATTCCCCTCATTTATAAAGCTCCCTCAACATCCCTTTGAATTTTCACACTTTTCTATTTCATGCATGCAGCCCAACAGCCGCACAGAAAATGTCTTTCTGCTTAACTGTTTCTACCAGAAGGGGGACCAGTCCGTCTGCCGTAGACGGAGAGTGGCCGACGGCGAGCATGAAGGCAGAGGAGACGCCAGGGTGAGCAAGCCGACTCTGGGTTTAGAGTTCGACTCCGGATCCGGGGACCGAGCGGATCCAGCAATCCGCATCTTGCCACAATCCCTCGGATTTTAATCATGCCTCTCTGTCTGTGTGTGAGTGCAGGCAGGCTGACAATGATTTCCTCAGTGATTACGTACAGAGCGAGTCCCTGCGGGGTAGGGGCCCCCTCTGGAGCCATCCTGATGGCTTTGGGGGCCTTGCTTCCATTTTCCATTATTATGTGGACTACCGGAGCGACAGCGCAGTCCAAGACCTTGCAGGTTTGTGATGAGGAGGGAGCTTCCATCTTCTCTCTGCTTCTTCAACCTCTTTTAAGAGCAATTTAGACGTAGACTTAGATCAGATTCCCGAACCTAATTCATGATTAGCTGACCGGAGGGAGAAAAGACAAGAGTCTGCAGTAGTTTTTATGCTGTTAGATGGATATGAAGTAAAAAAAAAAAAAAAAAAGTGTGATTATCATTTTTTTCTGTTTTTATTTTTATGGGGTTTCGTTGGATTTTTTTTTTTTGAGCTCTCGCAGGAGGCGTTTTGCAGATGCCTTTCTAACGCGGATGCATTTGAGATGAGAAGCGAAAAGCTTATAGCGATATTTCGCTTTTCATCTCTTATCTGAGCGATCATCATGCCCACACGCGTGTGTGTTTTCCCGGAGAAAGGACGCGGCATGACGGGATCGGCACATTCTCGCACTTTTCCAGCTCAACTGTAAACACACCGATCGGGGGCTAATTGGATTTTATAACATTCCACCGACTCATCACAAAATAACCAAACTCGCGTCCACACCGCGCGGCCACGCACGGCTGGAAGTTGCATCCTTCTGTAATGGCGCGATTTTTCAGCCAGAGCTATTTAGAGATACCATACCTATAGACTATCCCGACCTACACTGAAATTTACAAGGCAGAAACTGAGCAACTTCAGCTGGGGGTTTTCTTTTCTGTAGGATGTCGCGCCGCAAGCAAGCGAAACCAAGATCACTGAAAGGTAAGTGATAAGCCTGTGTGTTTTTACTGGCTCTCTTAAAAACATTTGCTCGTATTAAAGGAACGGGAACGTGTGTGTTTTCCATTCTTTTGCGCATTTTAATGTGATCTAAAAAGAACAAAAAAAAAAAAAAAAAAAAAAAACAGAGAGCGGTAGCATACGGACTTTATTGGAGGAGAAAATAATAATTTCTATTCTAATCAATTTCTAAAAAAGCATATCGCCTTCAGTTATATGACTGGGTTGTAGTGACAGTTAAAGTGCAAGGGCAGGGCAATGGAGAATGTCAGATAGAGAGAGAAGAAGAGTGAAAGAGAGAGAGAGAAAGAGAAAGCGAGAGAGAGCGAGCAACAGCGGAGCGCGACGCTGGCGCACATCTGGATGCGTTAAAGACGCTCCAGGTCGGAACTTGAGCCGTCTGATGGAATGGGGGGGGCTGGGTCACGTGATCCACCTCTGTCTGAGAAACTAAGGTGGAAACATTTTATAGGTGAAGGGGGAAAGCTTGTGATTTCTTTCTCTGCACGGATGTCTATATAACTAGAATTTAAAGAAGGATCTATAAAGTTACATTCTAGCCATCTGCATTATTTATAAGTTAGATTATGCAAATGTGGAAAAGTTGGGGGATCTCATCTCTACACACTATTTTCCTTTCATCCCCCTTAGGCTCCTTGGCTTTTACACAGTTGCAATGGTTTGCAATTTGATCCACCATTTGTCACTGAGTGAGAAAGGGGGGAGGGAAAGTGAAATAGAGACAGCAACACAGAGCAATATGCACACACGCTCTTCACACATGACTTTTCTGAGTTGCATATTTAGTGTGTTTGTGTGTGTAAAGGGGGGAGGGGTGTGGGGTTCTGCTGAGTTTTGGAGTTTGAGCTCCAGTTCATCTGGCAGGCATTGTATTTTGCTCAGCAAATAATTGTCCACAATTTCACTTTCTCAGCTTGTGGTCTGTAGACCCTCTTTTCCCCCTTCTTTCTTTCATTCTCTCTTCCCGTTTTTTCTTTCCTTTCTCGGAAGTCTTCCTCTCAAAGGAAGATTACATGGTCTTGTGGTAGTACATTCATGCAGCCACCATTTTAAATCAATACCCAGGAGAGAAATGGAAATGTGAGTGCATGCACATCTTTTTCAAAAATCGTCTCCGTTTTGCAGTAAACAACTCCGTGAAAACGTGCTCCTATTTTCTCAAAAACAATCGGCACTGACGAGTTTCCCTTCTTCGTCTTTTCTCTTTTTTTCGCGAGGTGGTGTGACATTGGTTATCCTTAAAACAAATGTCTTTTAAGCATTATTGTCTGCTGCCAGCATTCTACAAGTGTGTGCGAAAATATTCAGGAGAACATCTGTTTAGATTTGTGCACATCGACGTGTGAGACAGAGAATGGATGTGGAGTGAGCAAATCAGCATGCAAATGAAGTCAGAGTGATGACATTGTTTGTATTTGTCGTTGTCACTGAAAATTGAAATTGGGGGAGAAAAAAAAAGGGCTGTTACTTTTGCGTCTTCATTTCCACTGCCTCAGCCGATGCAGAAGTGCAGCGATACGTCAGAGATATTTTACTGTTTTTTGGATCAGACCCAAGCCAGGCCAGGCAGATGTTATTTATTGTTCTTTGTCTATGTCTTTCCTCGGGGACTGAGATGCACTCATACAGATGTACATAATAATTTAACTTGTCATTTCCTTAAATTGTTTCACTCTTTCGCACTGTTTTCCAAATAACCAAAATGAACATCTTATTTGTAGACTTGTGTTTCGGAAAGTCTAATTTTATATTTGTGCTTTTACCCTCAGTATATTCCTGTCCCCTGCAGACATGCGTGAGCCTGTGTCTGAATAGCTGCATGGTTTCAGAGTTCAGGTTTCACTTTTTGAGAGTGTTGTTTTAGGGCAGCGGTCAGTGTGCTCATAAAGAGCGTGTTGTCCAGCAGAGTGCAGAATAAACAGGTGCAAATGAAAGATGCAGGCATAATGTGTATGGATACCACAGACATGGTGTGTCTGTAGAAGAGATGATAAAACAATGCAGTGACAGTTGGCGTTATTCCTTTTTTTTTTTTTTGCTGTCTGCCCCCCCTTCCGTAGCCCTCCACCTTCTCCACATGCATACCCACTTTCTCAGTTTTGGCGGCTTGTGGGAGTCAGAGGTTATGTTTTTTGGTCCCATCGAGGAAAAGGGCAACATTACAAGTCCCGTTTCAATTAAGTCTGAGAGACAGATCCGGCTACGTTATTGCTTGGGGGAATAAATGGCACAGGACGAGACCATACATCATTCGCTTATATGCAAACACTTCACCCCGGCTGCTGACATTTACTCAATCCCGAGCCTTCCACGTTTCTCAACTGTAGGCACATTGTAATTTTGTTTTGATGCGCAGTGGCTTTGGGTCAGCACTCAGTGAGCAGTAAGGAAAGGACGATCTTGCTCCTGAATCGTGCACAACCACTGCCACGTCGTCTGTCCTACAGTGCTTCCTGAATAATGTCAGCCTGGGTTGATGTTTTTATTCCGAGCACAAACGACACTCCCAGTATTCACCCGTTCATTGGCTGAGGGAGAGAAGTTTTCAGGTCTGTCGTTTGCATGTATAAATGCATTTTCCGCACCATTTACTGCGAGTGTAGCGATTGTCCTGAAATCAGGCCTGTGTCATGTACACCTTAAATATTTGATGCTTTTTTAGAAGCAGAAATTTGCTGCCACGTGAGTGAACTCTGGAGGATTGACGTTCTGTAGTCACAGGAAAAAGAAATGCATTATCTTAGCCGCTAATAAATTCTTTATGTGTCTGATTTGTGAATACTGAAACAGATCAGACATGTTTCAATTTGTGCGTGAATCAATCCACTCAAACACTCAGTATTACATTAAAAATATTTTTTCAAAAAAGCAATGTTCAAATGTTCAAAAACAGCAAATACTGTTTCTCATAAAATTATTGTTTTGTTTTTTTTATTTCACCAATGAGCTCAAGTAGATATGAGAAGCAGGGCCCTCCTCTCATCAGTCATATTCTTTAGAATTGTAGAACAAAAATGTCACTAATGTTAATTACTCTAGTTTGAAATAACTTCCAAACTCATGTAACGCATGTAAAATGTTTAGTCTGGATTGTCACGAATTACTGTTCTAATTAAGATGCAGAAATACACTGTATGTCTTATTAACATTTCTCATCTTTCCTTACATCCTTATTAACAGTTGCGTCATCCTCAGCTGCTTTAAATTTCAGTCCGTTCACAATTAATGATCTGTGGCATAACACCCATTAACGCTTTTCTAATGTGACACAAAAATATGGTTGAGAATTATCATTAAGGAAATTACGATGAAGCCATGGAAAAAAATCCCATTAGCACGCCTGTCAGTGTTCTTGACGTGCGGCTGAGCGTGTTGGACCCGGGTGTCGCGGGAGCTGGCCGATATCTGTCCTTTTTCCGTGGCATGTGTCGCTCTTGTTGTCATGGCTTGTCTGCCACATGGAGACACACTTCTGAGTCAGAGACAGTGACTGATTTGTACCACTGCTGTTTCTGATATAATAGTATGAGGACGATTGGCATTAATATTTACTGGAAGCTGAATTTGCACAACCTGCATTATGAGATTATTGATTCATGAGATTTAGAAAAAAAAAGAAAGAACTGGGATAAATGGGGTTGTTTTGGTTCTTTTTTTTTTTTACAATTTGTTTCACACAATATGTGAAACAATATGTGAAGGACTACAAATATTATGCAACACGATCAACATGCTTTTCTGCAGCAAATTATTTATGACACTAATCACCAGTTCAAATAATGCTCATTAAGAAAGTTATTCATGTGCAGTGCGTGTCCTCCTCCCTCCCTTCTCCCCGGCCCTAATTGAGGAGGGTTGACCTCTTGACCCGAGCTAAATTGAGTTGTACTCCCCGTGGCGAGCGTCTCCTTCCCGGTCAGTCAGGGCGGATTACACAGCCATTGTGTTCGGCACTGTATCGTCCTCGCTGGCTGTAACCAAGCAGATGAGTCACGCATATCCAGGAACACACTTCGGGGCTGTTTAAATGTCTGCGAGTTGCTCACCCCCAACACACACCATACAAAGGCTTACGGGCACAAGTATGTGGGCATACTTGTGGAAAAAGAGCATAAAACATATCCTCTATTCGTACATCCTTGTGTGCTTGCACATGCACATACACCCCCCTAAATCTATTGTCTTACATGGTCTGATATTCTTTTCTTCTATTTGAGTATTTTGAAAAAGTGCTTTTTGCAGCTTTTCCGGGTTATTTTTCTCTGTATTTGTATTGTTTTATTTCGTTTTATTTATTTTGCATATCAGATAAAAAGAAACATTTAACTGTAAAAATCTTAAGGGTATTTAACAACCATTACATGTGTTTATGGTCAGTATGTTAAGTGTTGCAGAACTGTTTTTTTTTCCACTGCAATTTTTTAAAAAATTCAAGGTTCTTTGCCCAAATTGTCCCAAGTGTGCTCAGTGCTGTATCAACAATGCGTAGCACAATGATTGCAGCCTGACGTCGCTTGAGTGATACACTGTACCTTGTCAAACATTAATTAACTGATAGCAGCGATGCGTCTACAATAGTGTGAACTAAGTTTTACTCAAGTCATTACAAGCCAATCATAAGCTTAAGGACACATTAATTAAAAAGCCTCTGTTAGTTATATTTGCTCTGTTCTCTTTGTTAATCATAGTCCAGCTTGTTAAAAACATCCCTTTACTTGACAGCTTACCCTTCGTGATCGCTCCAAGCTGGCTATTAATTATCAAGCAGCCAGGTACAAATGAGAAAAGCGTTTGCGTTGTGGTGGAAGTTGTTTACTTTAAATGGCAAAACTTTTAATAAGTTCACAGTGGTGACAAATCATCGCAAACTGCAGTAATGTTTAAGTTCTTATGGCATTGTAAGATAGAATTTTCTGCCTGAGCTCCCTCATCTCGCCAACAGTGACGGTAATCAAAACAAAAACTCTAGCTCCCGCCACCATTCTCTGATAGAACGGCGGGGGATTTATTAGGACCCCCTATCTGTAGCCCATTTAAATGATCCGAGATGCAAGGCGCTCAACAGTGCTACAGAAACTCATTAAACTCTCAGGGCGTCAGTCACAGAGGCCTCCTTTAACAGGACAAGTTTTCTCCGAAGGCTGAAACAGCGGTTCTGAGGGGATGCACTACTGCAGTGGTCTCCAACTAGGACTATGTCACCGTTTTTAATTGATTGAGCTAATTAATTGTCTGACTTTTGACCAGTTGTTTTGCATATTTTCCATATGCAATACATGGATGCATGAAGGAAATCTTTCCAAAAAGAGCATTACAGGCATGTAAATGATTATTTTCTGGAAGTCATCATGGACTGGCAAGAAAACAGACATCTTCTGCTGTTTTGTGTTTCACAAAAAGCAACTCGACTCTCCTCTTCATTTTTCCACTGATGTTTGCTGCCCTGCTTGACATGGACTCTTACTCCCCTGAGGAAAAGGCTTCTGCCACCATAGGATCCCCATCTTAATTATGCAAAGTACAGGATATTTTGTGCAATTTTAAAAGTGCGCCAATTTCTGCTTTGGCAGTCACTGCCATACTCCCCTACTGGGAGGTCCTGTCAGTTCCCCCCCCCCCCCTCAACTTCCTTCCTCTTTGCCCAAGAAAATGAAAGGCTAGAAAGAAAGGACATAATGGAGAATGCATTTCAACTGCAGGGGTGGAACGCAGAGGCGTATGAAGTCCTCAGTGAGACCCTCATTTTACATAGAACAGGTGGGAGACTCTTTTGTTCTCTTCCCGCTGTTAAAATCCATTTCGTTTCTTGTGCTTGACATGCCACAAGAAAGTCTCACCAGCTCTAAAAAGGCTCCAATTTAAAAAGGTTCTGCCTTTAACTAAACACAAGACATGTTTTTTCGAGGCTTGTGTTGTTGTCAAAAAGTCAAAAGTGACTTAGTTGCCATGCACCTAATGAGAAGAGTCTCCATCAAGCGATCTCTATATTGTCACCTGCCTGTTAGAGTTAAAGCACTTTGCTGCTGCTTTGACAGTTATGACACAGAAACTGAATCTTAACTGGGTATTTCATAATAATAGACATACACTGATAAATTGACCAGAGAGGAATCAGCTTTTCCCTTTATCAGGTCTGACCAGTGATAAAACCCAGAAATGTTTTAAGGTTTTTATACTCTATGCATCAAAAACTTAAGTTCAATAAAGTTTATATCAAATGCAATTAATAAAAATGTTTAATAAATTAGTTTTTAATTTAACAGACAAAAAATAAATACAGGAATGTCTTTGTACAATTTTCCTTCTTTAATAGAATCAAAATTGCTACTTTCATATATGGACCTGTAGCAAATATATATTTTTGATGTGTTACAGTTAAAGGAAGTAGGCAGATCTGACCTTAAAGGAAGCCAGCAATTGGTATCAGCAAGGAAACTGGTGATACTTTTAGCATGTGCATTTTGATTTCTGTGCACTGGAATCTGTTCTTCCGTCTAATTTGTTAAACTGGCATGCTGCTTAGTCGTCTTACTAATGTAGTTGTCAAGGTATTTTTTCCTCTGACTTAGTCGATGTTGATATCAGGGAGGCGTTTCAAGGGAGACGTTTATAATTCATCACGTCATTACCTAGTCCAATATGTTATTTACGTGTGTGGCTGTTTGCCTTTTTGCCAGAGCTCATACACTTGAAAGGCTTGTGTGGATTCCCAAACCACAGGTTGAGCCATCGAGAGCATCTGAAAGCTCTTTTAGTTTCCACATAGAAAAAAAAAATCAAAAATCTCAATTTGTCAAAGTTGTTTTTCACTGTTAACTGTTTCTTTCCTTCCATTCCCCCCCTCTTCTCTTTTTTTTTTTTTTCTGGCAGTAGAAGACAATGTGACAGAGGACCAGCACAGTCCTGGGCAGACTGCCATTCCAAGCGGTAATGCTCCATTTCATATTTCATCATTTTCGGCTGGAAAGTGGATCATGTGTCTGTATGCGTGTGTTTGTGTGCGTGTCTCGGTCTGTAAAACCTTAGTTTGGACAAGACTGATAAAAAAGTATGAGGTTTCCTGTTTTTTATGGTTTTCATGGCGTAAACTGTATGGTTGCATGTGTTTTCCACAAGAGAAAGGCAGAGAGCGGTGATGTATCGTCTTGTGTGCGTGCGTGTGTGTGTGTGTGTGTGCATGCCGGCTCTGCATGCATGCATGCCAGTGTGCCCATAGCCGTCCTTGTGTTTCTGTGTGTTCTCGCTGTCTTTTTTTTTTACACTCTTTGTTTCCCAGCCCTCTGTATGATGTAAAATAGAGCTTCGCAGATGAATGTGTCCTGTCTCCGTGCGTGCCATTCACAGTGGCCCTCCAGGAACAGAGCGGTAATTCAGGTCAGGCTAGCAGAAAGCCCCCTATGAATGAAGTCTGCTTCTGATTCACCACACAGTATATTTTCATTTCATTTGTCTCTGGTAAAGGTTAAGTCTCAGGCGTGGTTATTTTAAACCCGATATGGATGGTTTTGCCCAGCAGGCTGGGGACCACGAGTACACCTAGGCTGCCACATTAGTCCGGCATTTACCCATAGCTCTCAGAATGCTCCTGTGCAAAACACTGAGGCTGTGTGCAGCACTATAAATACTTGCTTTGCTCAGCTATGTTTGATCTTTTTAAAACTTTTATGTCTAAGGAGTTTTAGTGTAAAGAGATCTCATGCCACAAGATCTTGCGATATTGCCACAGTATTCCTTGTCAATCTCTATCCACTTGCTCTCAGCATGTTATCAAGTAAATTTATGACTTCTAATTAAATTGGCCCCAGATGTGATGCGATTCCTGTGTATTTGTTGATTTTCATTTTCAAGTAAGACAGGAAGGAGTTCTTGAGTTTTCTGTTGTGTTGACAGAGTTGACTGACAAAAGTACACTGTTGGTCTGGCAATACTTGATTTCAGAAGCATTAAAAGCCTTCATCAGTATTTATGTAATATAATTTTGGGTACTCAATATTATAAACATTAAAACATATACAAACAACCTGAAAATTATTTTTAAACACACTAAGACTACTATATGTGAGTAACCAATGGCACCTAACAATGATAATGTTAAGATCTGCTTAAAAGTTTACGATTGGGAATAAAGCCCTCCACTTTCAAACTTTTTTTAATGAACTTGGACTGCATTTGGTCCATTCCAGTTTAAGATTAAAATGTGACCAAACCCGAGCTGGATATTTCTGCTGAGAAATGTTTCTTTAGAACAGATTCTAATTTATGGAACCTGATAGAAAGCACCATTATTGTCCCATACTTTTATTTTTTTAACCAATGTATTGATAAGTATCAGTTGGTTTCTTTTGTGTAAAGGAACTACTTTTTCCCTCTTCAGCCCTGGACATAAGAGACTAACTTGCCTCAGAGATCTCCTGTCAACCAGAGCCAAGGCAGAGCTAATGAGTGTGCCTGATTACAACGACCCCCTCAGACACACGAATCTCCCCTCTCACCATCCCTCCACTGCTTCTATCTCCAGAGTGAGGGGAGACAGCCGCTGCATGATCGATGTCTGCCTGTGGAGAAATCAGGAGGGCGCACAAATTAATTTCTCACTTTCCTCATTTGACTTCATCTGACTGATTTATTTTGTGCATGGATTGACGAACGGTCAATGAGAAAATGAGCCATTTCGAGTGGAAAACTTTTAAGTTGCTGTCAAAGCCGTCACCTGCAACTTTAAAAATGTTTCGACACAGCTAATCAAACAGCGGTCACTTCAACTTACAGCTGAAAAACCTCGAGTTGAAAAGCAACAGAAAGGGGTCACCTGATTTTTCTCCATCTGGCATGTTGATGGACAGTCCCACAAAAGCCGTTTGACTTCTGACAAGCCAATAGCTTAATCAAACAGGGTTTCAAGACCTGCCACTGTAATTTGTGGACTTTTGTGACTCTGCACTCTTGCTGCAAGTCCTGCATCTTGGCTCTCATTCATTTTTGATAAGAAGCAGAAGCAAGGGATAAATTCTAACAAAAGAGACTCCTCTAACAGATAGACACTAAAATGTATAGTATAGAGAGGCAAGAACAGCTTGATGTCTGAGATTTAATGAGGCAGTATGCTTTTTTTTTTTTTTTTACCAAGAGAGTCTGGGTCGGCTTAAGATCTGCAGCTTGGCTGTACCATTGTACAGCCTGTATGCAATTATGCCACGTCTTTGTCCTTGTTTTCCCGCCTTTAGATTTATATTATTTTTTTCTTGCTTACTTGTTCTTGGTGAAGTGAGACTAATAAGGCTTTTTTTGTCCCTATAAAATTGTTTCACCTCTGTCAAAGGAAGGTGGCTGAGAAGAGTTGTAGAGTTCTGAAGTCTTGGCTAGGTGCTGTAGTGTATGTTCAGAGTAGTGTGGTGTCATTGTGTGGCGTTGGAGTCTCCGGCTCTGCTTAGGTTCTGGCTGCCCACAGATCAATGTACTGCAGGGCTCACTACAGCAGGAAGAGGAAGGGACTCTTTCACTCCACCACTTCAGAAAATCATACTCTCTATTATTCATTTCCTTTGATGTTTTCCTGCACTAATGGCATGGCAAGGCGCTCTGTTCAATATTATCACTCCCAGTGAGGGAGTTGGTAAGACAGAAAGAGAAAGAGCATTCGGTATGTTCAAATGTTGTTTCTCATTCAGCCGCTTTGATTTTCCCCCTCTTTCTTTGTACGCTTGTATCTCTTCTGCGAGTTCAGGTTTTACTGGTGGATGACGCCGATTGTGTACCTGTGCTTCCTTCAGTCAGCATTCTCTCTCTCTGCGTTGTCTTCATTGTTTCTTCTTAATAGATTGTAATTGTTTGAGATCTGTATCACTTTCATCTCAGCTCTGCTCAGCGTGCATCATAATGTTTTTCTTGAAAAATGTACGGCAATTTTTGTTTTTTTGTGCTAAATAATAAACCCAAATTGTGATGTGTTCAGAACGGTTAGACAAACAGCTCTTGACGAACACCTTTGCCATTCTACTTTTACCTTTCCTCGCATCTGAATATTAAGCTGTCCTTTAATAAGAAGTTGGAGGACTGGGGGCGGGTAAAACCGCGCACATCAACCATAAGAAACCCCCGACCTTCTCCCTACATCTTCACAGCTACAGTCTTTCTATATAAGTAAAGTCTTAACAAACGCTAAGAATCCTGCAAGTTCCAAGCTTGCAGCTTTGTCGCCTGGATGATGATGTTCTTTAATGATGGGGGGGAATGAGTCGATCTGATGAAGAGTCCTCTGAATCCCATCCACACAGAGGAGGGTACACTCAGAGGCACATTTGGCATTAGAATGTGGTGTGACCTATATATGTTGGGTGCTCAGCAGAAGTTTTAGATTTTTAAATAATGAGGTGCCGGCAAGCCTGTGAAGGTTATTCAATCTTAATGTCCTCCTATTTCTGACAGCCTCCCTCACTCTGATAAAGAAGTGCGCTCACCTTTGATCAGGCCCGCCGACACGTGTCGACAGAAGCTGCTCACTGGTTAAAATAAATTCTTAATTTGAACTTGGGGGTGGGTGGTTGCAGGGTGGTTTGCCAGGGAGGGAGACTAGTGGGGGGGGAGTCGTGAGATGAGGATCTCTTGAAAACGATGGAAGGGGGGGAAATGAACGGATCGGTGCACTGGTAATGATATTTTTGACACCACGTTCTTTCACTGCACAAAGAACGCTCCATCAGGGTTTAGTCTGATTGAGGCCAACATGCTTTTTTCTTCAGGCTTGTGAGAACATAGCCCTTAGTGATTTTATTCTTCTTTGTATATTGTGCCTAAATTTGGATGAATGCAAAATTAAAACAAAACATCCATGAATCTTTTCCTTGTTTTAGGATCTCGATGCTTTTGTCTAACCTTTTTGATTAGGGTCAGACACAATTCTATCCCAAGAGGTTAAAGCAGAAAATCTCATTCAGAGTTAACTTTTCTGGTTAGAATTCTTTTTTATACAGCCTTCACAAAAGCTTTGTGTCACACTTTCAGGCATGAGACTGAAACTCGTAACAGTATAATAAACATACCACAATGCTGTGTGGATGGAACTACTATTATAACACAATTGTTTAAAACGAAATGTTTCATCTTATCTAATTGCTTTATGTATATCAGCAAGAATTAAAAATGTTAATTTATATAAACAACAATATAACAATATAAATTTTAGCATTCATAGTTTTTTTTTTTTTTTTTTTACTGTAATGCATATCAATTTTATGTATGTATGAGAATCATTAATCAGTAATAAAAAAAACTGGGGTGATGGCAAGGATGCCTTTCAATCTAATTAAGAAATAACCAGATTACCAGAGGAAACATGCAAGAATATGGTCTAGCAATTACAAGAATGGTTTTATCGCTGTAATGCCAAAAAAGATTTTTCATTGATTACTGAGAAAGCTGTGAATAATTTTGACATGCCATTTTTAATAAGGTGTATGTTAAAAATTTATGTTTTTTTCAGCATTGAACAATCTCTTGAAAGATTGTTAAATGTTCAATCAGAAGCCACCATCTTAGTTGAATGATTTTTTAAAATCTAAATCTGTCAGGTGTATAACAATGTGAAATGTATGTATAGGTCTAATTTAATTTTTTATTGATTTTATGTTTTTGTGTCTTACCATATTTAAAATGATGATTTTAAAAAATAATTTACTATATAAAATAATTATAATCATCCCATGCCTGCTCATTTTATTGCCTTATATACTACTAATTATGGTACTTCTACTATTACCACTACTACTACTACTACTACTACTACTACTACTAATAATAATAATAATAATAATAATAATAATAATAAATAGTAATAACCTTTAACTTCATAAGGGGATTCTGGTTAAATTATAAAAAATATTATTCTATCTATTTTCATTTAGTTGCATGAATACAAAAGCTAATATCAGTTGTCAGTCAGTTTGTGTGGTCAGCTGTAGTTGGTTGCTCAGGCAATCCTTGTTTCAAATATTTGTCCTACCTGAAAGCTAAGAGGAAGTATAGAAATAGTCTTTCAGCCAGCTGACCAACAGTGTGTAGCAATTGATGGAGGAAAGACAGTGGTGTACCACTCTAAGCTCTATACAAACATACACCTCTAGCCAATCGTATCAGATTCTCTGTCTAAATAAAGCAACTTTATTCCATTGGAACATTATAACAAAAAACTGTAGCACTGCTACAATGTACAATAAACTTTTCTGTAACTTCATACCAATAACCATCCCATGCCTGCTCATTTTATTGCCTTATATAGTTTTTCCACTCCATTCCTGTGGGTTTTTGCTCTTCCTCTTTCCCTGTGGTCAGTGTCTCCACCTGTCTCAGTGTGTGGGCCAGACAATGGTGGAGCTTCCCTGCCAGGGACCACAGATCCCCAGTGGGGCTAATGGAGCAGAAAGGAGAATATCAATTAAAAGGTTATAAATATTTAAGAGCAGAAATATTCAATAATATAAGGGTGGGGGGTCCAAGAGACTCCTGAAGTCTCAAAGATGAAAGTTGTGGCATGATAAATGTCACCAGGCACCACAAGAGTGCACATGATTGATGGATTTTGGACTCAGTGTGATATTACATAGCTGTAAAGATGTCAATATCCATTCAGATCCCCACATTTTATGAGCCCACGATTAATGCGCTTTTAGTTTGGTAAAGATTGGAAATTCATGTGTAGAAATCTTTTTGGTGAGATCTTCATTATCCCCCTGTGGCCCTGACACCCCACCCCCACATGAATAATTTCTTAGTGACAGCTATTATCCTTCTTTGAACTGCTTTTATCTAAATATGGATCAGATCAGCAATCGGTCTGCCCTCTTTCTGGTCTTTCTGCACCAATCATGTCATTTTGATTCTAAAAAATAACAGATATTAGAGTCTGATTTAAAGAAGAAAAAAAAACTAACAATGTTGCACATCTTCCCCCAGAATTCGGCATATGATTGTCAGCCATTCCAAGCATGCCGGTATTGATCGACTGTCCAGCCTGCAGAGACTGGTAGAAGAGGATGTCCTGATCTGATGGATTACTGTATGAGGCCCAGAGGCACAGGAACCTCAGTATTGATGTGGCTCTTTAATCCCTGGGTTGGACGTGACCTTCCCCTGTAACCCCAACCCCTCACCACCACCCCTGAAAAACATACATACTCAACATCAACTTCCAGTTTCAAACTCACCAGCAGTTCCTTGTTGGAGTTTGTACTTCCAGATACTCCTTACAATGGCACACTGGAAGTCCTCCTTCTCTGTCTTACAAACTGACCGGTGGGAGTCACAGCTGAAACCTGTCACCGGAAAGAAGGGAACAACAATTAAAGTTAATTTAGACTTGCACATACTTGAAGACATTCATGTGGTCTGTTTTACTTTTTTTATTTAAGTATGTCTCTCAATTCCTTTTTTCCACTGATTGTCTGATTATCAAACAGAAATAGCAGTTTCACAATTATATGGTGGTATCAGCTAGATGTACAAACTTATCCAGAACAGTATAGATACAACACATTTCTAATGCATGTTACTGTGTCAGAATGACTCAGTTAAAATCCAGTCCTAAATCCAATCGAGATTTGTAGATGGAAAAATCTGGTAAATACATTCCCCAAAAGAGTTGTAATGATTATTGTGAAAGGTGTTCCATCAAAGCATTGAGAAATAATACTTTTCAGCAATTGTTTTCCAAGATAAATATGCAGAATATACTTTTTGCTTCACAATTATGTCCTACGTTGCTTTGGTAGAGCATGAAAAATCCCAACAAATGGCATGGAGTTCATGGTGATAGTGTGAAAAAATTTGAAAATCTTTAAACATAGAACTCCTTACTGTAAAATGCTAGAATAGAGTCATCAATAGTTTTCCCTGACAGAATGAGACTGTAATATTAAATAAGTGATTCATGAATAGATTTGGGGAAAGAAAATCACAAGTCATAACCTTCTCCGCAGGCTGCCTGTGAGAAAAAAAAATTATATAAAGTGTTCAGTTTTCAGTTTATTCTACAAATGTAGTCTCTGCATGTGTGGATGAATCATAAGTCTATATTGTGTGGCTTTTGGCCTCAGTCAGAAGTGTTTTCCCAGGAGCAAGAAAGGCCTGCGTCTGCGAGGATTGGGTTGGGATTTTCATTTTCTTGAAACACCTTCTGTTCTGTTCTGCATGGTCCCACCTGGGACCACGGCACTGATATTTTTAGAGGGCATGTTCCGAGAGCCTCCGTCGCCAAGAGGGAAGGACAATGGAGGGTGTGATGTTACATCAATACTTGGCGCAAGTGGGGGAAAGGAAAAATCCTGGGTGGCCTTGATGAGTTCTGGAACGCCTTTCCTAGAGGAATTTCACAATATAAGAGAAGGAGGTCTTAAAATGGTTCCTCTACAACCCAATATATGAACGCCCACACCTGTGCATGTCGGTGCCACACACTCTTTGCCCTCAGGTGCTGTTAACTGTTTGCTGGATGAAAAAAAAAAAAAAGGAAAAAAAAAAAAAACTGGCTTTCACCTAATGTTCCCCTGCAGAGTTTCCAGACAAGCAGAAGAACACTTTCATCAGTGGGGCTTAAAATGGCTGCTGGTAAAGTGCAAAGGTTCTTCTCCCCGACAAAACATAACCTGGTTGACAACACTGGTTGTCTGGGAGTGGTGTCTTTTAATCAGATTGGCTTAAAGATTTTTCTTCATTATAGTGAGAAATACAGATCTGGCAAGTAATGTGAAAGATGGTTACTGGTCCTGGCTCAGGGTAGTCGGTGGCTTACCCTTGGCGATGCTGCAGCACAAAGACAACAAGAGACAAAACTGCAGATGAATTGAAGAATATTGATGTGCACGACCCGCGGCTGCCTGCGAGCAAGGCTGAATAATTTAAGCAAGTGTGTTGTGACGACAATCTAATGCACAACAATCTCGGTTTTTGCATTTTTTTTTTTTAAATCAAGCTGCACTCCGAATATTCACAGTCCTGGCTTTGTCTGATACTGGCTGAAGCAGTTCAGCCCTCGCTTGGTGAAATTTCATATATCTTTGGTCCAGCCAAAAACTGCAATCCCAGATTTATTAACTGCACATATTCCCATCAGTCTAGTTTCATATACTAAAGTTTTGCTTGGGTGAAGCAGGGCAAACACAACGTAAAACCATTTCTAATAACAAGAGTGTGTGTTTGTGTGTTAGATATGAGTGTGTGCCAACTTCTCTGCTTGTATTTTTCTCACTCCACCTGCCCAACACTTCTGTTATGGCACGAATGGTTGAGTTACAGAGGTTCAAATTGAACCTGCATTTTTATTACAGCTTTTATTATTGTTTTTATTAAATCCAGAGTCTAGAAATCCATTTTATTGTCACCCAGAGGAAGCTGTAGTACCTCACTGTGTGGGTCACCCTTCTGACTATGTGGTACTGTCATTTCCTGTGGCTCCGTAGATCCAGAGTGCGCCCTCGAGAGGGTGGCGGAGGATGGTGAGGCCGGGCATCTGAGGAAGAGGCTGCTCTCTCCAGAGGAAGGAGAGGAGGGAGAAGAGGAGGACGAGGAGCCTGCGCTGCACAGCTGCGACAGCTGCCGGCAGGTGTTCGAGTCGCTGAGCGATCTCACCGAACACAAGATTAATCAATGCCAGCTGACAGGTAAACAACGTTCAGCCCACCGAGCCTCCCCTCCATTCTGCCACTCAGCTCTTCTCCCACTCCCACTCTCGCACTGTGCCTTCAATAGAGAATATGCCACGCTATGTGTGTTAGTACACTTCACTAAGGGGAGCACAACACCAGATTTCTAGTTTTCCTGGTAAATCTCTACCAACAAAGGCCTTGGTACAAGTGTCATGTGATTCATATACACCTTACATTCTAGAAGATGGCACACAAATAGGACTTTGTGAATCGTGATGAGTATTCATCGCCTTGGTCATAGCCTTCCTTGTTTCACCATAAATCCATATATGTTTGTAATCTGGAGCTGTGTGGTCCAGATTCTCAGCTGGAAACAATACATTTCTGTAAGAAAGTCCCCCAGTCAGCCCCACTGTTAGTAAACTGCAGTAGTGATACCTTGTGGGACTGAAGAAAAAGGATGCCATTGGCAGACTCTGTCATTGACCTGTTGATGGATGAATTGGACTATAAATACACTGACAAGGTGGCAGACAGAACTAATGATGTGGACTGAAGGTTTCCATGTGCTTCTCCTGGATTTGCTGTCCTCCTTTACACATCCTGATGGGCCTAAATTGAGAGGTCATCTGAGGCGCGCTCAAAAACACAACATGAGGCAAGACACGAATATTTGACCTTTTATTTGTCGTTTAATGAAAACGTGAGGGTCACTCATGAGAATATTTGCTTAGTCTGTGTTCTGTTTACATTCATGCGCAGTTTGGTTTCACATTTTGCAGCCCACAGTCAGCCAACCACAAATTATAGGTTAGATATCCCAAGAGCATTACAAAGATTTTCCATCATCTTCAAAACACTCTCAAGTCTGGTGTTTGAGTGTTTTTTTTTTCTTTTCTTCATAGTTTGTATGAAATTGACAGTGTTGTTTCTTCAAGCAGAAATGCATGCATGCTCATTGAATTTAAGTGGCTTTCTTACATATATTTGTGGACCTAACTCTGGTGTGAAAAAAGCTCCAAAAAGGTGTAAAATTAAAGAAAAACTCTGCCCTTTTTTCTTTATGTTTTCTGTTGAGTGGCTGGCATTAAACACAACAGTTTGTGTTTGAGAAAAATTTTAATGGGTGATATCCTTTCAGCTATTTATGTTACAGAATATGACTGGCCAGCCTGTATGACCTTGAGATCATTTTTTTTCCCATCATCAGCTCACAACCACAAACTACAATGTATTTTATTGGCATTTTATGTGATACACCAACGCAAAATAATAGATAATTGTCAAGTGAAATAAGAGGGATACATGTATTTTTTTAAAGAAATTTACAGTATTATGTATTTTCCAGGAAGAGAGTGCAATTTTATAGAACAATCAAGTAACTGTTTCTTTCACTTGTTATATGTGATTTACAGCTTCTTTTTAAAGGACAACTATAGATCATGCACTCCACAAATCTGACCTTTATGTATGATTGACCAAAATTAAGTCATTTGTCAAAAGAGAAGCAAAATAAGTTTTGTTTGCATTTTTCCATGCATGACACACAGGTAAAAGAAGGTGATCTGGTCAAATGAGACCATAATTGTTCCTGTTTTATGTACAAAACACTGAGGAAAAATAACATCACCCTAAAAACACCATCCCAACAATGATGATAGGATGTCCTGTTGGGAGGCTTGTCTTCAGGTGAACTGTGAAGCAGGTCAGTAAGATTGATTGGATTGAGATGATTACAGGGCAAATCTGGAATAAATCCTACAAAGGTTTCAAAAGAATTGGTATAAGGATGAAGATTAATCTTGATGCAGGACAATTACCTCTAAGCACAGCTATAGAGCTTCAAAAGAATTATTTAAGTTTGCAAACCGGTTATTTCCCTTCCACTTTACACCTATACACAATGTTTTCTAGCATATAAAAATCCTAGAAAAAATGGACCAAAGTTTACATTTGTATCAAGACAAAACATGAGAAAGTTCAAAAGGCCTGGATATGTTTTACTTTTAAAAGACAAAACATAAAGGATTTAATATAAAACAACTTTTTGTTTTACATGAAAGGCAAATCTTTTGTTCGCTGCAACATGTAACAGTGGTCATTACTGACAAAGTCATATTTTTTTTATATAATTAAGCCCAATCTTTTGTAAATGTCAATCTAACAGACAAATAACTCTTAATTGCTCAATGATAGGAAGAAAGAAAAAACATCATTTGGATAAGGGCCCCTGTGGAAACTAAACAAAAGAATCTAATTGCCATTAGGGTATTGTGATTGTGCAGAAACACTCTATTAGTATTCAAACACAGCAGGAGAAAAGAAACTTCTAGATGGCATACTAAGTACTTTGAATGTGTGTGTGTGCGTCTGCTGGTTTGTGTGTTCTCAGGAATATCGAAAGATTTCCTACGTGGCATTATGTAGACATCCATGACCAATTAATCAGCCTTACATCAAGCCTCTGCTCACAGATGGATGCTTTATTAAAACCATTTTCTCATCAACCACCAGCACCTGCTTATTCTCCATTTTTTACAATTTAAAATGTTTTATTTTTGGTAAACAAATTGCAGAGCTTGACTGGAACCAATCCACATTTTGGAAATTTGCATGCTCACAGAACTCGGGCCTATACAGCGCGTTACTTGAACTGCATGTGACCATATATGCAGGCATTACCTCACATATGGCTTCTGTTTCTTATTATGCTTCACCCTTATGCTGGTATCTAAAAACAAGAAGAAGACATCTGTGAGACAAAACAAACTAAATAAAGTCAAAACATTTTCGAACTGCCTGTCGACCACGCCCGACGAACAGGACAGAGAAAGATGTCACATATGCAACCTCGATCAATGGCAGCCATTGTCTCTCCCTCCATCTAGCAGAGGTGTAACACCTTTCCATGCACTTAAGCTGTGACCACTGCAGTGCGCTAAGGGAGCGCACCGGTATGGATTGCCTGGTGTCCCCGATGCGATCGGTGGTATTGATCGTGCTAATGCTGGACTGCGGAGGAAGGCGAGAGCCTGAGAAATGAAGCAAGGGAGAAGAAGGGAGAGGGAAGCAGGGAGAGAAAGTGCTGCAGGAATGTGTCCCCAGGGAGCTCGTCTTGGGCTGGGGCAGGGCTTCAGGAATGCTCCCCAGGAGATCCCAGTGAAGGCTAGGGCAGGGCTGCAAGAATGTTACTCCAGAGAGTTGAGAGTGGAAGCTGGCTGGGGTAGGGCTTAAAGAATGTTCCCCCAGAGCACCCCTTTAACTCCGGGGCAGAAGTGAAGGGAGTTTTGTGGGGGTGGGGGTGGAGAGTTTTCCTCAGGCTCCAGGATGGCTGCAGATCAGGTTTCCGTGTGGGGATCAGCATCCTGCCGACAGGGCTTTAGGCTGCCCTAGGGAGAAGACAGGAGGCTGGAGGCATAGCTATTCCACAGGCCTTTCCAAAAACATTTCACAAATGCTTTGTCTCTGTATCACACTGACTTAGTGGATTATCTGTTCTACCTCATATTGTTACAGATACTTCACAAAGAAAGAGAAATAGTATCTGTAGTTTGACTTTTGCTCTCAGTTGGTGCAAGACATGTTCATATTCCAGATATGAGATTGCGACGGGAGTCAATGAAACCTGTCCTCAGACCCTTTCGCCTCTTCTCATTTCCACGTGTTTACTAGCAAGCCCACACTGTAAATAAAAATAACGCCTCTTGCTCAAAGTTTATTTTAAAAGATTGCATTTCGGCATCATTTCTTCAGTCCTGACTCTCCGATGGTATTTGAATAGCCAAGCGCACACACTGGCTGTCAGCCTGGTGGCTATTCTTTCATTACGGGTCCAGCTCCCCTGAGCAACACCTTTTCTTGTGTCCTTCACTAGAGGAGGGGCATGGCCGCCCACCCCCCTCCCCTCCCCAAGAGAGATCCTTGCCCTGCTATTTTAACCCTCTGTGAGATGACCTTTTTAATAAGTGTCTTTCTCTGTTTTCCTGCCGGCCACTGTGCGAGCAAACAGAGCATGTCTTCTGCTTCCCTTAGATAAAGGAATCAATCAGAGAGGGTGCGAGAGAAAAAAAAAGAGAAGACAGATAACTGGGCCATATATGGATTTATATTATGCAGATTTCCCTTTTTCCGCATCCCTGTAGACACTGCAGAATGCATTCAGCTTCAATAAGAAAACATTTTCAGATTTATGAGAAAATACAAATGAAACACTAATGCTCAGTGAGAAACAATAATATCCCAACACAACACAGAAGATGCTGATTTGATCAGAAAAGTTTGGATATAGATAAAGTCTCTATTTGTGATGCAAAATACTCACAGTGTTGAACTGTATTTGTCTGGTCACATATATCTTCCATTTAATTTTTTTCAGCACCAGCAATTGCTTCAGGTAATCAAACAAAATGTTATCTTTGCCAAAAATAATGCAAAGGAATACAAAAAGCAGCGTTCGAAAGATAATTTATTAAGGGATAGCAATCCTTACCAACTTTGTCCAGTGTGAACACATACTTAACCCTTGTTCTGCCACACTTATCAGCCAATGGCAGTGAGTCCTTTTCATCATTGTGCAGAAATTCTGCCTCACTGTTCACAGAATTGTTTTAATTCTGCCATATTGGCTGTTTGTTGAGCTGGACTTGCCTGTCTTTTACCACTGTCCTGATGTGTAGGCCACATAAAAGTGAGCACAAATTCATCAGGTCACAAACTGGGGACCAGAAAATCTTCAAGATTTACTGATAGAGAGTTCATGGTTCCGTTAGCTGCAGCAGTTGTCCAAGCCCTGAAGCCACAAAGTTTCAGGGCTTATGGTAGTGACACTGACAGTCCCACTAACATAACTATTTTTGATTGTCATGATTTTTTTCTGTATTAGTTTCATGCTGTATGTAATCAGGAGCACAACTTTAAAAAAATTGTCATTCTTATCACATTGGCTCACAGATATCTTTCGAAACGCATGCCTATAATCTGTGATAGTGAGATGGGTTCCTGTGTTCTTTTGGACAAAAGTGGTTTTGGTTCTAGAACGCTTCCTCTCCAGATTCAGTTTTTGCTCAGTCTCTTGTTGCTGTGTGTCGAATACTGCAGACTGACTTTAACTGAGACAAATTACTAAAAATTTGCTCTAGATGTTGCTCCACATACTTTTTTGCTCATCTGGATGAGTTATCAGTAAGTTCTTAGAGTAATTTGGTAAGGAGGACCACTCCTGGGAAGACTCACCACTGTTTCATGTTTTCTTCTTTTGTAGATGGCTCTTATGGTTTATTAGAGTCCTAAAGTTTTAGAAATGACTTTGTTTCTCATATTACTTTAAGTCAGTGTGTGATGTGTTGCATTTGAATATGTTTGAGTCTACTTCAAGCTGTCAGGGATGTTCTATTTTGGGTATTTTCTGAGGCCATAGGTAGTAGACTGACCAGGGTGTAGCATGTGAAACTTCATTTTCCAAAAATGTGGATTTAATCATAGTTAACTTATGATTTAATATATCTTTCACATTGAGCCAGATTAATTTGGATAGCTTTTTTGGCTAACAATCATAAATTGAAATGTTAATTTTATATTAACTAGTTATCTTTGTATTATATTAAAAAGTGTTTGACATCTGAAACATTTTAAAAATAGTAAAGAAGCTGGCAGACTTCTTGCAGTTTTGAAAGAATTTCAGGCCACAACAAATGTTTCAAAGTGTTTAGATGAACTTGCATCAAGTTTTTGGGCCAGTAGCACGGAAATATCAAGTAATAGCCTTAACTATGAACAACTTTCTGTCAGTACATGTTTTGTGCTAACTGTTTCCAACAGGCTTTTATTGGTTGTGTTTCTTCACATCTTCTAACTTCGCATATTGATCCAACAGCTGCTTTGTGGCTGTCAAGAATGTGCCAAAGTGCGTCAATTTTTTATTTTTTTATTTTTTGCTTCAAAAGGGGCTCACATAAGAGGAAAGCGACATGAGCAAGACCTGATTAGCCGAACTCTGAGCCGCCACTGTTCATCAGAAATTCTGCTGTGTTTTTGCTGGGGCGTCTTGTGACATCCCAGTACAAAGAGCAGCGCACACTGATTACAAGGCTTTGAAAGGAGGAGAGGCGGTCAGGGGAGAATAGCTACTTCTGGCACAACGCAGCCACTGAAAAGAGACCTCATGCTAGAGTGAGCTCTTACAATTGGGCTCGTTTTTTTTTTTTTTGCCATGTATGTGTTTGTGTGTCAGTGTTGTGTGGGTAAAAAAAAAATAGGTATGGAGATACAGGAAGGTAAAAACAAAAAGAAGAGGAATAGAAAGGTAGTATTAAAGTAGATGTTTGACTGCATGGCACATCCACCCTGTGTGTTCCCTGTTGCAACACTGCCAGTTACGTTAACAGGAGTGTCATTAGGAATTCAAAGCATATGCCCTCGTGAGGACGCCCTCCTTCTCTTCCCCCGGTGCTTCACATAGCACGCATTATGCACAACATAAAGTATTTATTGGTCTTTGTCAGGCTTCGGCTGCATATCCAAAATAAGAATAGAAGAGTTTATAAAGCATAAATGACAATAGCCACAACCGTAACTCTTGCTCACACTCGCATCCACCTCATCTAGCGAGAGCCGTCTCTCACATGTGTGCTTGTTTAATCAGTCGCAGGCTTAGGCATGCAAACACACAAATATCACAGAGCACACGCACTCCCTCACAGCACCTGCGTGCTTGCCGTTTGCATTTTGGATGACACGTAATTCATCACGTTGGGAACTCAAGATATGCTCAGACTTCATCCAGTTGACCTCTTTCTCAAGTAGGTAGCCACAATAGCAGGGAGGATGTGTGGACATAACAGAGATAATTCCATGTCCTCAGTCAGAGTTCCTCTCAGTGGGTGAAAATCCTGTATCAGGGTCACTATTGTTACCCCCCTCCTCCTGTTTAGCATACCATTTAAACTGTCGACCAGTTGTATGACGACCGGCCCACTGAGCCGTTGTCTTGGTGTCTCATGTGCTCTCTATCTCTCCCTGGCCCTGGCTCCGCTTGCTCTTTGTTCACTTTCTTCCTCAGCCTGCAAGTCTTTTTCAGCGGCACAAGCAGAAGAATGGCACATTAAATCTTAATAGGACTGCGTCTGGCCGTGTTGAATTGCAGAGCGTGTTAAGCCAGCGCTTTCCTCCCCCTTGGCACACGCTCGTGGAAGTGGAAAACAATTGAATAAAAGAAACCGCTCCCTCCCTTCGTAACACAAGTGACTTTGACCGCACTGCTAAAGCTGAGACTTGAACTGACTCCCACTCACAAATGGCTCAAGATTTAACTAAGAAACTGTGGGATAAGGGAAATTAGTACTTTTCCAAATGAACAAATATCAAAGGTAGATTGCAGGTTCTACATGATCATCCACAATTAGGTATGGGCTGGTTAGCAGTATCAGAGGACAAGAAGCTGGATACGGTAGAAAAATTAGTGTGTGAGTTGCACGGAGTGCAGATGTAGGTATGAACCAGCCAGGTTTTGCAAATGCAGAGTCCAGGCCTGCTTTACACTGCTTTGTAAGGCAGTGAGAGGTAGTAATTAGTCAGTGATGAGTTGACTGGTTGTGTGTCCACTGCTCAGCACTGCTGGGTGGGGCTGTGGGAGGTAGATAAGGCCAGCGGTGGGCTTATCTCTTCGAAGGACAGACACCAGGCCTGCCAGGCAAATCCACCCACTGACCAGCCGCATTTTATTAACAGCATCATTAATGCCAGACAGGTTGTGTGTGGTGCAATGGAAGACATAATGGAAAAGAAGGGGGAAAAAAAACACAGAATGATAGAAAATGTCTCAATTTCTGCTTGTTTTGCGAGTCTGAAGTACATAGACACCGGTTGACCTGTTTCGAGATTTTGAAAGGATGGAGGTTGCGGAGATGTTTACCAGGTAGGCAGCCAGTGGAAGGGCATGAAACGGGAGCTCGGATCTTACCTCTGGGTTTTGCTCACTCGCCTCTGGGTCCCCAGAATTCAAATGATTTTCTTTTTCCTCTTTCAAACATGGGACTGCTCACCAGAATAATGATGAAGCTGATACAAGAAGCATAACTACAGACAAAGAAAAGGCAAATAATCTATCTTAAATCAGAGGTGGACATTTCTAGGCAAAAAAAAAAAGCTTTTTGTTAAAGGTAGTTTGCCTATGTTTCCATCTATGAATATGCCTTGTTTGGTCAGTCTTTTCAAGATTTTAATGTGTCTTTTAAACTCTTTGTATGCAGAAAAATATGTCTTCATTATGATCTCAATTTAATCTGCTAACATTGAGTTTACTTAGTTTTTAGTTTTGTAAATAATTTCCTTCAATTAACACGCCAGCAAGTGTTTAATATTACACATCACATGCATTTTGAAATACACAGCAAATTCAAAAGTGTTAAACGCTTTGATATTTTAGTAGACTTCATGCAAAAGCAGCAAAGTTAATTTTATTCTAATAGAGTCACATTCTATTTATGTAACTCTGGGGTGTACATTATTAGTAGTTAAAATCCAGTGTTAAAACAAAGTGTTTCCTTGTCAAATCTAGAGGTGTTGAAATGGAATCAGTAACTCTTGACTTCTTAACTCTACACTCCTATAGCGGCTGTAACACTAAAGGAGTTCATTCACTGACTTCACCAACAGATTCACAGGTTCCCACCGGAACTACAGAAGCCAAGTCCTTTCAGGATAATTTACTTTCCACATGTCTGAGTTATTCATTGTGCTTGGTAAGTATTTATTTATTTTTTTCCGAGATGGTTTATAACTATTATTTTTAATTAAGATTATGACATCACGTTCGCCATATGGCTCGGTGTTAGCATAATTAGCTTAGCATGCCGAATGTTTGCAGAGTTTAAGTGTTGAAAGAAAATCGAGCCTGTGATATATTCGTTATTGGCTAACGAATATATCTGGAGTAAGTTTTTTTATGATGTTGAACGTTTACATGAATATTGGTCAGATTTGTCAACCTTTCTGATAATTTTTTTTTCCTTTGAAAAACTGTAAAAGGCTTTTTCATGTTGAAGGCATTATTCCTGCTTTTGTGTCTCCTTATATACATTTTTCAGCATGTTTTAATCCTTTTGTTGCCTTTTTCTATATATTAGTACCAGTATGGTTGTGGATGAATCGCCAGTCGTCAGCATCAACCTCCCCCTCCTGAACTCTTCATGGAATCTTCAAAGATTCAAGCTTCAAAAATGATTATGTAAGAGTTAATATCTCTGAAACTCCACATTTCTGTAATTCAGGCTTGTTGTTATAGTTGTAGTAAAAATGTATTTGTTCCATTTTTCATTGTTATGTTTTTTTGTTTGTTGTGATCCAGAGACCAACACTGGCTGAAGACTGTCCAGTGCAGTAGAGGAGCCCGGTGATGACCCCGAGCAAACTTCACGAACAGCCCAACATCCCGAAGATAATCTGAGTTAGTGAGTGGACAGCTCTTTGAGGGAGTGCAGAGAGGCCCAATCTCTTATCAACAGAAACATAAACTGGGTAAGAAGTGATGGATCTGAATATCAGGTTGGTCTGTTATGTACTGTAATATCTGGCAATCTACCTGTTAAAAGAATATTTACTCTGTCGTATTACATGAACTGCTTGCTTTACTTTCTCCACCTTGTAGTTTGAGAAATTTCAAAGTACAAGGTGAAATTGCGTAATGTTTACCATATTGTATTGAAGAAAAATGTATTAAGTATACTGCATTTTGTATTGCACAGCTTATATGTCAGAGGTTCTGTTAAGCAATATGTGAATGAAAGTGACATGTGAAACATGCACATTATTCCACATTGTAATATGTTTTGTAATTATGGTGCATGTTTTGAAATAAATGCATTTGAGAAAATCATTGCCTCCCTATTAAATGTTTATTTTCCAAAGAATTTTTAAAAGTTCAAAACAATAAAATACCTATTTAATATTAATTACAAATAACTCTTATGAAGTTAAAAAAAATACTCTGTGAGAGTTAATATTAAGATCTAACACTGAATTAGTGTTAGTAAGTGTTAAATTATTAACTCTAGCAGATTTGATATTTGACACTTAATTAGATTTAAGGTACCAACTCTCCAAAAAGAGTTAAATTAACATTTTCTGGTGTGGACCCATATGGATATGTTAAAAGTGTTAAAATCAAAGCTGACAGAGTTAATTTAGGCCTGCTAGATTTGCTGGGTACCATATATAGATATATAGACAATATACAATACATATATTGTATATGTACTACACAATATACATATGTATATTGTTGGGACAAGTTGAGGGTAAGAACAATCCTTGATCCCAGAAATAAATGGAAAAATAGGCTTGGATGAAGTCATCACCCATTCTCGGACACCGAGCAGAAACATTTACAGACATTTGAACCATGTTTGTCGATACCTCTTAATGAAAAGGTCAAAAGATTTTGCTAATGTCTATGTGGAAATGTACTGCACATTGATCCCCATAGGGCTTTTTCCTTAGACAGGTTTTGCCAAATTCACCAGTAATGGGAGGAAAGAAAGGCGGGAGACGAGGGTGGTGGAAAGAGTGACCAGTCCGACAGGTTTATGTCTCCCACTAGGCTGAGTTCGGTGGAGCGGGCCCACAGGAAGAAGCAGAGCCAGCTGTGACGGCATCCTGCTTGCCACTGTGGTTTTGGAGCTTTGGGGTTATGCTATCGCCGACTCAACATTTCCCCCTATCCTGTACCCCTCCCAGGGGTTGTTTTTGTTGGCCAGGGGGTGGTGTTTGGGTGGGGGCCCACTGCTGTGGGGGCTCTTTAGAGTAGCCACTCCTCTACTTGAGGATGTAGGGAGTTACAGTCAGCAACTCACAAGGACAGATATCATGTAAAGAAACACATTTGTTCTTTAGCGCTAATTGCCATTTTCAGACTGGAAGGTGTGTTCATAAATTCAGTTTTATGGGCAGGATGGGTGTCGTTTCAGGTCTCCAAGGCCACCAGCTGGGCTGTGCTTTGGCAAAGGGGAAATCATGTGTCGGTACAGAATGTAATGGTCTGACAGTAAAGCCGTGTGTTTCAAGTAATACAAAGATGTCCTTTTAATGTTAAAAGCAGTAGACAGAGAGAGGTACAGCTTCACTTCGAATGTAAAGGTCATCTAATCCATTCCAGCTCCTACTCATCTGTCTGATCAGTCATTCTGGAGGAATTAATCCAGTGGATCAGAGAACCTCTTATTTTCAACAAGTTAGAGGGACTTTTGAGAAGCCGTAGAGTGTGCCAACGTTGACATTAAATTATTTGATTTAATAGTAACTTGCCAACTGTGGTAGCTATTCTTTAAACAAACACAGCAAAAAAGATCTGCTTTGACCATCTCTTCATATGGCACTATCACTCCATCCAAATGTGATGCATATGTATGTATATATTGAGTCATGTCCCCAAAATCTGTCATAACTGACTGACTTACAGGCAAAATAGAGGCAAAATAGACTGTGTTGTAGTAAACAAAGTGGTAATATTTATATTAGAACATTATGTACCCCCCAGCCAAAGTATGACACATCTTTCTCATCATGAATTTAGTTTGTCGAACATACCCCACAAACAAAGTCAACAGACAAAACCATCTTGTGATTGGTTTTTAATCCAATTGCATTATTATTCAGACCTCCCATTGGCCATTCATTACTCTCACATGGAGCTTGTGTGGGTTGTTATCACCCAATCAGACTCAGAACTGTATTCTGGAGAGCATGCTTTCGTTTGCATCCTTTAAACCCTGTGAGCTTTCCCTCTCTCTTGGTCCGCCAACGGAATACCTAATTCCAAAGTAAACTGATTGCTCTCTCCAACAAGATTACGTTGTGATGATGTTATCCAAATGAGACCACTACAGATGCAACCAAGGTAGGCAAGGATGCTTACCGCAAGTTGACTGATCAGCATGTTAAGAGAAACGAGGTTGGGGAGGAAGAAAAGAAGAGAGAATGAGGGATAGAAATCGAAAGAGTGTGATAGAATTGTGTGCGTGGGGGTGTGGGGGGGTTAAGCTGGAATGTAATTTGCTTCTCACCTCAGGCGACTGGGCTCTGAGGCCAGTAAATATGCAAACAAGCTGAGCTTGGCCATCAATATGAAGGCCCTAGATGATTACTAATCTCTACCAGAGAAGTAGATTGAGTTCTAGCCCATACAACATGAAGGGAACAGGTAAGGCCAAAGTCCAAACTTCATCTCTATGTTGGCCTCGCTTAGTATGCAGTTAGGTATATGGATTGAGGCTGGCCTTCAGATCGGTCCTGTTTGTGATGAATACAAATCAGCAACCAATAACGATATTGGCGTCTTAAACCTATTAAAATGTTGTAAAGGAACTAATCATGTAACTTCTCTGCAACTTTGGACCATAGTTTCAACTCTTATCTCTTTTCATCAAGCAGAAGTCATAATCTGATTTGAGCTCTTAGATGTGCAGCATTGTGGTTTACCAACCCATTGTCATTCCCCATCTGTAATCAGGGATAAAACAAACCTTTGGGACATGGACAGGTCTGGAGTCATTAGGTGTGTGCGTGGCTTATCCAGACAGCCAGATAAACCAGATGCCTCAGGATGGCCAGGGGTCATCTCTCTGTGAGAACATGTTGTTGATGTCCTTGCCTCTCTTTAGCTCTTCTTCTCTGCCTGTATCCCTTCTCTCATTCCTCTTCATCATTCCCTTTCTTTCTTTTTCTCCCTGCCTTGATTGTGCTGTATAGTCATCACAAACACAGAGGTCCATGTTGGAGCTTAGCAGTCGAAGAACCTGTCAGCTAAAAGGAAGGAGGAAAGACAGACCAGGGAGTTGTCTGTGGCCCTAGGTTGGATGCCTGAGGGTGTGCTACGTGTGGAGGATAGTTAGTGCAGAAGGACACACTGCAGTCTGCAGGTGAATCCACTCGTTTTAGAAGACTTAATGCATTTGAATCATCTCCTCTAGGGGGAGGTGTTATGACTTTCTTTTTACAAAAGAAACCTTAATATAAAATGCAGGAAAAGTTGTGTTTCTCTTCTCTAAATGTGGCAAGAGGACAGTGTACGCAAAATATGTATTCTAAGAAGGTTTTCCCAGTGCTGAACATAATTGACTATTCCCTGTACTTTAGAGAGTGTTTTCAGCATTGAGCCTTACCCTCTGCAGAGAGTGCACAAGGCTTGAGGATGTTTACCTGGCATGGTGCCTGTTGTAGCTGCCCTCCTGTTGAGGGAAAGCGGGTCAGGCTATAGCTTTGTGTTTGTTTGTTTGTTTATTTGTTTGCACATGTGAGCATCTTCGTGGCTTTTTATTAAATTGGGAACATGTATGTCTTCTGATGCATTTATGTGCTTGTAAAGCAAAAAGGGAAATCATTAAGGTAGAGAAAATTTCAAATTGGGCTGCATTTCCGAAAAAAAAATATTTGTTTTTCCAAAGAAAGCTTTTATTTTGTTCAGGATAATGCAACAGTGTTATTTGAGGCTGTAGTGGATGGTTGACATCCATGAGAATCATCTGTCAGCTCAGGTATCAGTCTTCAATCTTTCTATCCATGTGCTCATTTACTCATCCGTTCTTTTATCCATTCTCATCTGTGGCCAAAGGGCCATGTCTCTTTGTGGCCCCGATAATCTTGGCCAATTTCCTCTGCAATTTATTTCCCACCCAATCACCCACCTGGTCAAGCAGCATCAAGCTCCTCAAGGTAGAGGCATTCATCTCAGCAAGCCCCTTTCTAACAATCACATTTGGTGTGTGTGTTTTTTTTCCCAACTCAAGGCTTAGATTTTCTTTTCTGGATGTTAAAGCTTCAGTTCAGTGCTGCAGTAGGCCAGTAACTTTTCTTTTTATCTTTGCACATCTCTGCTAGAGGCAGTAAAATGGAATCAGTTACAAAAATGTATGATGTAGGGGTGGGCAACATAGCTGAAAAGTATATCACAATAATAGCATTTCTTACCAATTGATATCAATCATTATTGATTCTCTTTTTTTAAAAAACATCTGAAATACTGTCAAACTGGCGGGGTGTCCATTCCTGTTTTATCCACAGTTTCTTCTGATCATGTGTCTATTGCAATATATGTTACTGATTCTTTACGCAGCCCAAATAATTCATCTTCAAAAATTTGACTGCAGAAATTTGTCTGCAAAAATTCACCTTCTAAAATTTGGGCCGAGGTGTGTCTCTTAGCTGTTAGCTAACCTGATTACTGTGTGACACATGATCAAAGGAGTGTAATTTGATTGGCTAAACACCACTTGACTTGAACCAGTGCTGATTGCTTTGCCTTGCATGGCTGCATTGGCAGGTGAAACTTTTAAGAAGAATTATTCAAGGATTTTTGTTTGCAGATGAAAGTTTTAGTTACTAACTTGAAGTAAAAAACATCATACATATTTACACAGAATGAAAATTCAGTTGTAAATTCAATGTGTAGACAGAGTCAGAGTCATATAATTTTCCAACCTTTTGAGTAATATCAATGTGCAATACTGCAATGCCAAATACACTGATAGGATGCAATATTTAGTAGAGGTTATATTTTAACTGCTATTCATCCAAAATCTTCAAGCCAGCAGTCTTTTTTGGCTATTAGTTAGACTAAAAGTCCTTGACAAGGACTTTTTTTATGTGGTAAGTGGCTTAGTTCCTAAAGTGATTGAACATTGCAATGTTGAAAAAGTATTTTTATGGAGGCAAAACATAAAAATACTCATCAGTCAGGCAAAGCCCTCCGAAATTACATAAACTTTGTTTGTTCCTGCTTTAAGAGAAAAATGACACTGATAATAATCATTCTACCTCGAAAAATCAGGGTGAAAGGATCATGTCCTTATTTGCAGTACAAGCTACTGTGTTGAAATGATGCTGTCACTCACTGGGTGAATCTTATACATTTTATGAGTCACATAATGCGGATGTTCTGCCCTTCTAGCACACTGACGCTGACCTCATCTGAACTGAGAAATGAAACAAAAATCAGTTTATGAAATGATTTGCTTCAAATCGTCCATTTAGATTTGTTCATTTAAATGGCTCATTCCTGACCAACACAATACTAATTAGATGTAGCCTCTCACCATTTAAAGGATTTATTGTTTTTTTTAATCTACAGATGGAGGATGGAACATAACAACACAGAACCTCACTTCGAAGAGCTGAACTATCACTTTAACTGAGTATTTACATTAAAATTCTTGGTGCCAGAAACGTGAAGTTGGAGCTGGATTATCATTGAATCTATTTGGCACACATTGTTTAACTTAACCTGTTCCAAACTCTTCTCCATCTTGGTTTCCTTATCATCTTCAAATGCACTCACTTTCGTCCACCCTCCCTCTATCCTGTCATGGCTCCTCAGTATTCTGCTGCTGTCTTATGTGGAGTGATTTTGCCCAGACACGTCTGGCTCTGGGTAAAGTGCAGTCCCCGGAGACTATGCTCCGCAGCCCCCAGGTCGCTAGCACCATGAATACATTATGATCCCCATTTCCATCCTGTTGCCACGGCAGCACTTTTTGAGCCGCAGGGCGATTAAGACATGTGCTGTCGATACCCTGATAGGAGCAGAAGTTGGATCTGGATGCCGGCCTTTGATCAGATTTCATCCTTCCACCTGCTATTGGGAGGCTCGGTTACAGGAAGAGATGGGAAGGGTATTGGGATTTTTTTATTGGTTTGACAGGCTCACCTGGTAAATATAAGCATACATACATACATACCTCTTCCAGCACTATTTTTCTCCCTCTGCGCTTTATCTCCCTGTTTCCTGTCTGTACTCCCCCCTCCCTCTTTTTCGTATCCTCATTTCCTTTGCTCCACCCCATCACCGCAGTTTGGCTACGGCAGCATTATATGCAGACTCGCTTTGCTCTATGAAATTCTGTTATCCTCACAAAAGAAGCAACTCGCATACCTTTTATTGTTTCCTTTCTTTCTTTGGGGGATGATGTATAAAACATGGTGCCTCAGGTAGAGGATGTTGGGTAGGAAGCCATGTCCCCCTAAATGGCCAGCCGTGTGCATGCGCCTAACACTTCACTGAGCAATCTGTCAACATGTCAGCAACACATGTTTTGTAAAAAGCCTCTGGTGGGAGCCAGGGGAAAAAAGGCACTCCTGCCAGACCAGAGAGGAAATGCTTTTTTCTCCTCTATGCAGTGGATTTTCTATTGCTGGTGCTGTGTCCCACGGGCCCCCCCACCACCACCCTTTCCTCCTCCACACGCACACCCGTTGTCTGCACTTCAGAAATTTGAACTGGGGACCCCCGAGGGGGTTTACAGGGAAGGTGGGGGTAGGCTGGGAGGGAAAAGGCTCCCTCTTTTTTTTATTTTTTTTATTTTTTCAAAGCGTATGAAATTGTGAAGGTATATTGTGGCAGGTCCCCAAGCGGTCTTTTCTAATACCTGAGTTTCTGGCGAAGCTAGAAATTACCAGCGGCTCCCCCGAGGGACGGCTTTATCCACACCAGGAAGGAGAGCAGAACTCAGTGGGGAGGTTACTTAATGCATGGCTGAAATAAAAGAATTTCTGAAAGACAGAGGCTGAAAAGCTACTTTTTTTTTCAACCAACCCCCCCTGCCTCATTCCCGTTCCCTCTCTCTCCTTTCCTCCCCAGAAGTATAGTTTACTACTCTCTGCCTTCTCTTGAAGGGTTCTAGTTTAATAAACTTTCAGAGGATCCTGCTGGTGCAGACAGCTAGACAAATACCCTTGTGTGTTCTCTTTTGTCGAAGATACAGCTTTTTGTTATGTTCTTGCAAATTTGATTTCTCCCTCTGTCTTTCTTTTTCTCCGCCACCCTCTGTCTCTCTCCCCTTCTGCATTTGTCTTCATCTCCCTCGTCCTCCTCTTGCTTTCTGTCTCCCGTTCTGATTCCACACAAACACACACACACACAAAGTTAAACTCTGTCTCTTGTGGTTGGGTTTATTGTTTGGTCTGTCTGTTCGTTCTCTCCCCCCTCTGTGCTCCCTTTTGTTTTCTGTATGTTTTGTTGTATTGTGCACAGAGCCCGAGATGCAGATAGAATGCAGACGGTTTGCCCAGGGTGAAAACTGTTCATAAGCACCTCTTGGTATCTATTTAACAAAACACATTCATCTATTTACTCGTGACCAATTGGATAAAACTCCACCTACAAAGCAGCATGAGATATTTCCCATTAGGGATTAAAAGCATAATAATTCACCCATGTATCAACTTTGTTATTTTGAGTCTTCTGAAATTCAGATAGCCATTCTATTCAGTAATCAGTACCTTTTATAAAATATTTATAGATAATTAACCTTGCCATGTTTCTAACCTCATAAAAACAACAACATAAAAATCTCATCCATGTATAAAATGCCTCTTCTCATTCCCTCTGTCCACCTCCCCCTCTATTGTTGGTAAATAATTCAACCTCTTCCCTGTAACAAGTGCTGGCCTTAATGGGGAGCAGTACCTGTAGTTGGGATAAACAAGCCAGTCGGCCTCAGCAGTGAAACAGAGGGATTTGGGCTTCATGAGGGCAGAAGAATAAGTCGTTTCCTTCTGAAAGGCAGAGTCGACTGGCTGACATTAATTAAGCCCTATAGGATAAAGGTTATCTGAAGCCTAGCAAAAGCAGAGACTGTGCATGCGGGATGCTACGTCTGCCGAATCCTAATCAAGACTTCTTATTAAAGTGACATGTACGGGGTTCAGTCATGTATGATGTGTGCTGTTGTTGTTTTCCCAAATCTTGTTTATGGGAGACATACAGGAAAATATTTGAATTTCACTGAATAGACAAAACATTTTAGACCATCTGTTCTTAGACACAGATGTTTACTGCTATATTTAAGCATGGTGGGGAAAAAAAAAACAATGCAAATAATGTTGTGTCTTCTAGATTTATAGTGTCCAGTACTAAAGTAATTGGGAATTTTCTAAATTTTTCCCCCCAAATTTTTTGTTTGTGATTTTTTTCCCTCCTCACAACAATTCAAAATAGATTTTCTGACTCAGTTTCTACTTGTCTATTTGTTTTTTTACTTACTAGAATAACATTCAAGATACACCTACAAACTTCAATATGTTTTGGACATTTTGTGTGATATTTATTTTAATGTATTATAAAGTTGCTCAAATATATTGTAATTGTATCACTATAGCAATATCATTGGAGACAATTGCATCAAATTGGTTTGACTGCAATAAATGTTAGCTAGTCATATAAGTACAATGCATTTGTGCTCTTTGTTCTAACAATATATTTGATGCTTGTTTATATCTACTGCAAATATGTTCTCGTAAATTGGAAAATAGAGGGCTCTTGACCAAGAAAGAAAATAGAAGGTTAAAATGAAATTTGAATTTTGCCTGTGTCCAACTCGCATCATACATAACTCATTGACTGATTTCTGGGATATTATAACCCCTCAATGCTGTTTCTCATAAGCCATATTGTCACTGTAGCAATCATCAACATTATTACATATTATCTATAAATATAGATTTTCAAGTCTTGCCTTAGATTCTTGGTTGGATTTAGGTGTGGACTTTGGACCATTCTAACTGTATGTTTAGTGATGCTGTGCTGCTGAAACAGGATTTTTGCCCCTTCTAATTCAATTCATTTTCCCATTAATTCTGGCCAACTTTGTTGATCTTGCTGAAAAAATTCATTCCCACAGTATAATTATGCTACAAAAAAATCTATTAAAATGCACTTTTGTGCTTAAAAGTCCTCAAAAAGTTATTTTGTAAACTCTATGTTTGTTTGTTTTTTTTCCCCCAGCTTCATAAAAAATGTTTTACATTGTAAACCCAAACTCAAACTACTGAAGAACAAGCATGGGCAGCACATGTTAGAAGGCTAAAATTAAAGCTCTTACCTAATGAAGTTCTGTGCTGATGTAAAGAAATGTTTAACAACATATATCTTGTTGCAATCAGACTATATAATCTACATTATGTGAGGTGTGGATTATCCAGTGGCAAACTAAACACATCATTTCACGACCTGACATGTCAATCTATATGCACAGCGACCTTAATTAAAGGTCACCTTATCAGTGATATTCTCTTGAAATATAAACTAGCTTAGTGAGCCGGTGGATGAGTGACATGGGATTTATTACCATTTCATTGTACACCGCTTCTGTATTAGAGACAGCAACAATGGCTGGGCCACACTAATGGTGAAATAGCAATGTCTTCTCCTTTCATATACCGATAACGGCCGGTGTCCTCTCATCTACAACGGCACAGTGAAAAGTAATTAGCTGATATGGATGTTCCTGTCACTGATAACTGATATTAGGGGACTATTACATTCACTCTCTTGAATGATGGTCCTTGAAATTAGTTCATTGCAGTAAGCTGTACCTTTGGATTGCCACATGCAGGGTGTCAGAACAAAACGATTGCAGCATCCACAGAAAGTATGTTAAAGCACACTCTTTTATTAATCAGTAACTTAACTCTTAGGTTTGACTATCTCTCCTAACATTGCTTTTAAAGCAGAAATTAAAAGGAAAAGCTTCCAAATGCTTTTCTCGAGTTTTTTTTTTTTTGTTTTTTTGTTTTTTTGTATTAAATAGTTGGTAATACTTTAGGGGATTTTGTTTGGCAGTCATAGCGAGTTCCTCTCCTGAGAGAGACATAAATAGCCTCCCAGGTGGTGGCATGTAACTAAGTAAATGGTTAGTAAGCCAAGATGTGCAAAGTATATGTAAATAGGGAGAAAAGTATGTGTTGATGTGTTGGTGTGAGAGGAAGGCATTCATGAAGAGATTTTCTTTTTTTTACAGTAACCCTGAAAGTTTTTCACTACACCCATCAGCGTGCAAACTTTTTAGTAAAGCAGTTCAGGGTAAAGGATTTTTTTTCTGTTTTGTCAGCTGATAAATAGATAAACAGGAATAAATCAATGTGAAGTGATGGATGAATAAGTAAAATGCCCTGTAGTCATTTGTCTGGTTGTATTCAGGCTTCATATTCTATCCCTACCCTGCAAATGAAGATCAGGGTGAGGGGCAGTGAACTGCTTCCCTTGGTGAGGTGTCTGCGCGTTAGTTAGCAAGTATGGTTATGTTAATGTTCGTGCTTTTTTTGATCCTTTTTACTAATATGATTCGACAGTCATAAGCATTGTTTTTTGCTGCCTCTTTAAATATAAACTAGCTTAGTGATAGCAGCAAAAAACAATGCGGGACAAAACAAAGCAAACCCCTAAATCTGTCTGCCATTTGTGCATACTGTACGCACATGTCGTGAGTATTCTGGCACAGTTACTGGGCCAAAGCAGAGCTGGTCTGGGGCCTGGCCCATTCTCCAGAGACCAAACCCCTTTTGCCTCCACTTTCTCCGCCCCTTTCCCCCCTTCCTGTGCAAGTCTGTGGACACAGTCTGAGGCGACAAGGTTGCACAACAGCACTCTAAAATCCTCGCTATACAAACACGATCATTAAAGAAAACACAGTCTGTCATTAGGAATCTGTTTAAGAGGGGAAAATAATTAGAACGACTGTGATAATTGTGTCAAGGGGGAAATAGATCAGACGTATTATGGGAAGAACCAGAAAATCTAGCCATAGCTTTGTTACTTTGCTGTTGGTTCATTTCAACATTGATCCACCCTTCCATCTGTCATCCTTTTCCTTTTCTTCAGCTCCTCGTTCCTTTCTCTCTTTCTGTCTCTCTTTCTTGGATTCAAGACTGGAGGAGCCTTCTGGCTTTAAATGCAGAAGGGATGAAGATGTTTATTCATCTGGAGGGTATTAGAGCCATGATTAAGGACGGGAGGGAGCTGTGAGGCTGATGCGACGTCTGCATTGCTCATTCGTGGACTGGGTTCGGGAATCTGGCCAACGAGCCAGGAAAACAAGAAATGATGCAGGACGAAAGAAAGAACTTGTAGTGAAATTTGATTCTTTCAGGAAAGGACAGACGTTTAAATTTTCTCTGTCTGAAGCAGACTTGCTCATTTTCACTCGCACTCGCTGTCCTCGTAGCTAAGCTAATTATTAATGAATGCGGTTTCTGTTGAACCTTGGAGAGGTGTCAGCACTGCAGTCACTGAGGGTTAAGAAATCTTGACATTCAAGACAGGGATGCATGAAAATACATTGCCTTGCTTGAGTTGATGCTTGTTTTTCTTCCCCTCCTGCTCTGTTCTCCAGTATGCATGTTTTCTTCTCCCTTCTGGGCTGTATCCAGTTGTTTTACCACTGACAAGCTGAACTGCTATTGAAGAAATATCAAATAAAGCCTGAGTGTATTCATCAGTGGAAGCAGAGGTCACGGGTCATGTAGCAGGGGCATGACTTTCTAACATAAGCTAATACTTAGGCTGGGGTGGGAGGTGGTTGCTGTAGTTTTTTGTATTAATGTGGCTTTCATTAGGCTTTTGTGTAATTTGCAAAGCAGTTCCCTCACTAAAACATTTCAGACCCAACAGGATTTACTTTCTGTGAATGTTTTTTTTTTTCTTTTTCCTTTGGCTTCGACCATCTTGAGCACCCTTTTTTATTAGGGCAGTTACTTTTCTCACATAACCTATTTAGTTTGGATATCTTTTTTTCTCTTCGTAAATTATGTCATTTGAAAACTGATTGTCATTTTTTGCCCTTGACAGTATTAAAATGTGTTTTACCAACTGAAACATTAAAGTGTGACAAAAACAAACTGCAAGAAAGGAAATACTTTGGCACTGCGTATTTGCAATGTAACTCAAACTTGAAGTTTAGTCCAAGTTTTAAAGAGCATTTAAGTTAATTAAATCCCAATTTCCAAATCCTTTTGTTGGGTTTTAAGTAATAGTCGGCGTCTGCTCAAACCTGCAGAGCAAACCCTATTTTAATGAAGCAACCATGCTATATAGCATACTTCAGCATATTTCTATGCACATTTTTTCCAAGCTTATCACATAAATCACATTTTCTTGAGTAACTAAGTGTGTGGGCAAACATAAAAAACCATCAAACTAAACCCTCTTGTGGGAAAATACAGTAGGAGCTGGTGGATTGCAGAGCTGCAGCTTCCTTCACAACAGCTGACTGGCGAGTTGACTGTCCACTGGGTCCTGCGTCTAGTTTGCTGCAGTGTTGAGGGAACAACGCATGCAGACGAAATCCCCTTTGCTTACTGAAGCCCAGCCCAGACCAGTTCTGCCCGGTCCAGTCCTGCCTGGCCCAGCACTCCCTCAGAGCCAGCTCTCGCAGTGAGTGCAGGCGGTGAAGAGGCATGCTGGGGGACAGATTGTCATCCTCCTCCTTCCCCCTGGGAGGCTCACTGTGGCGGCTGGCCTGGCCAAGACCACAGGAACAGCCTCCTTCCTGTTTGTGCAAAGTCCACCTGAAGTGGTCAACTGTCCTTTCCTCTACACACCAACAGCCCACTCAGTTGTAGGAAAGATATCTCAACTGCTCCAATGAGATCCTTCAGCTGGGTATTTGCAGAACCTTTAGAAAGTGAGCAGAAAAGGCATTTATTAGTATCTATGTTTTTTAAAGAAACAATATTTTATATTTCTTAGAGATCACAAAGTTTCTTTCAGAAGTTTTATGATCTTTACACTTTTCCACATTTTGTGATTGTACAACCTCACACTTAAGTGCTTTCTTCTGAATGTTCTGAATGTTCACCTGCCCCCATACTCAAATTGATTCTCCCAAAATTGGTCAAATGAAAGTGAAAAAGTCTGAAGATTTCCATAGCATGAGGATTTTTTCCAACATTTTTCAGGCAAACATCTTCTGCGTATTTGTCATTCCCCCTAAATAACTTTTGCAAAATGTAAACTTAAGTTCTTATAGATTTATTTCAGCAATGGCTTTTTCCATGCTGTTTCCATAAAGCTTTGATTTGTGGAGTTCATGACTACATAATTGTCCATTGATTTTTCCTCCTGACTTGTACATCTTTGCTGCTCCTCAAGAGTTACCATCAGCTTCTGTGTATGCTAGAATCAGTTCTGTTGTTGCATTTAGTTCATAACGTAACACTATGCATCACTGTTAGCCGTGCTTTAGAGTGTGTGTTTTTTTTTAATGTTTTTAATTAGAGAACCACTTTTCTAATTAATGCTCACCTTCACAGGCTGGTTGTATTTGGTTACCAAATATGTCTTGGTGACCTGCTTTGCTGACTTTCCACATTCACACAAATATTTAGTAAAACTGAGACTTTCTGCTGCATTTTCAGTCGCAGCCAGTGAAGTTTGAGTGAGAAACATTTGATTTTTAACACAGTTTTCCAAAGTAAATATATTTAAAAGAATGTGTTTGCAACATATTTGGGAGGAGCGGATTTCATGCATGACCACAACTGCCTTTTGTGAAAGAGACCACATAAACAGTCGAGCTGCTTTTGTTTTGTTTTTTATTTGTTTTTAGTTTTTGTTCACATCTGTCTTACTTTGTCCAGATTGTCCTCTGAATTCAAATATAAACCACAAAGTGAAATGACTCACTATATAGTGACAGCATCAAAGAGAACATGAACTACAATAGTTTGGAAAGAATCCTTTGACTCTTTGGCTTTGGCTGGGCACAGGATATTCTTTTGAATTTTGATGTTGTAAATGTTGTTGCCACTTACTGGCAGAATTGGGTTGCAACATTTTTGAAGGAATCCCACAGACAGTAGCAGAGATGGTGCCTCGAGTTTCAGGCTTCTCCCATGTAAAATAATATAAAAAAAAAGAATTAAGATTGAATGTAGACTTAGCAATTTACTTTTTGCTATGTTTATGATATAATCAGTGAACTACAGACTGCAATAGCAACAAAATTTGCTTTTGTGATAAGTTGCATTATTACATACCATTGGAATGTGCTATATAGTCTTGACAATATGCATTTTACGTTTAGATTTGGAACATCAACTAATTGAATAATTATCCAATGCAATAGTAATACCAATAATTTGTGGATATCTTTCTGTATTTTTTTTTTACATAAATATAGATGTATGTTCTTAATTGGGTATATATTGCTCTGTATTTTCTTTTTAAATAGTTTGAAGTAGCTCATATAAGTTATTGCTTTTTATGTCAAGAATAAATTATAACTGTGTTTATTACATTAAGTCTAAGATCAAACAGCATCAGATTTGAATTCTCAAGGTACGGTCATAGACAGTATAGAGGGCATGTTTATGATATTCATTTTTTTCAGTCAACTAAGACCAGAGATTTGACTTGGATTTGAAAAATGGACTGTGAAATATCTGCTATGTAGTCAAAGATATTTTTCAATGCATGGACACAAATACTATAAATAAAATTTCCTGAGGGGTCAGGGCCTTAACAGCATGGTGTTGTAGTAGATTAGACATGTTAAACCCAGCAGATAGTTCTCACTGAGATCCATTTATAATTCAAACACTGTAACATTATCAGATGTTCAGCCTTCCATGCTGATATGCTGATAAACATTACATGCACTGATATTTGCGATATAATCCAATTTGTGTCATTCTATCACAGAAAAAAAAAAAAAAAACAGCCTGGTACTGTAAAGGATGACTGGCCGGCCTACTTTTCTTCCTCTGGCCTTCCATTTGTCTAACTTTCCCTGGATGCCACTGGGGCACTGAGATTTCTGGGACAGTGACCAAGTGCTCCTGTCTGAGCTGGGGGACGTGGGTAATGTGGACAAAGTGGTTGACAGTTTGCCGCTTCCCCATGGTTGAGAGACAGAGCCATGAGGGCCAGAATAATGGACACCCCCACCACAGAGTCAGAGCAGCGCTTGATGTTTCGGCTCTTTATGTCAGGCCCGGCGTGAAAATATCCCCACTGACTGCAGTTTGGGGATGTGAGCAATTCTCCTTGAAGCTTTGTGTTGTCTTGTGTTTTGGACGTACGTGATGTTTGGCCAAAGTAACTTGCTGATGAAACTGCGGGAAGTGGGTCCCTATTTCAGCCAACATTTTTTTCCCAGTATGTCCACTAAGAGACGGCATCCTTGTGCACAGATGCTCCAGTTGTCTCATTCAACCCCTCCTTCTCATCATGTAGCTTGGTGGATTTGATTGATCTGAAGCAAAGGGGGAGAGGGACCTGACATTTCCCAATGATGTGTAAAAACATATTGTGTTTGCTAAAAAAAAAAAAAAAAGAAAAGAAAGCAAGAGACAGATGAGTCTGTGCACACACATTTAACACAGAGACTACACAATATCTGTAGCTGGAAATTTTATCTTAAAATGCATCAGCTTTTCCTCATTCATCCGTATTTTTATTTACTATTTGCAAAAAGTCCTAACTAGCCACCTGCCATCTTTGCTTAAAGCTTCTGGAAATAATCAGTGTTTCATTTTGACTGGATTTGATGTCTTAAACAGGGATGTAGCAGGACCACTGTGAGTAAATCTCTAAGCTGGTTCTCTTCCAAAAAGATGTGCATCCTCTGAGTTCAGTCCCGATTCAACGGAGTGATTTGCTCGTCTGACTGGTATCAGTTCCAGAAAAAACAAAAAAAAAAAAAAAAAAAACTCCCCACCCATGTCTTTGTCACAGACAGTGTAAGGCATCTTCGCTAATGTGAAAAATCTCTTTCGCCACCTCCGCTATTAGATCCTAAATGACTGTGTCACAATCAGAGCCATACACACAACAACATTCTGTTCAGACACAAGCTCCTATTTGGGCTTCAGAAAGGGAAAAGTGTGGAGATGACACATGCGTTGTCTCATGGGAAAAGGCTCACCATTTTTCCCAGTAACTGTAAAAAGACTCCCCCCCCCACCCACCCTGAATGTGAAGCAGGGTCATGGTGTTACATCAGACAAGTTGTCAGCTTTTTGTTTATTCAATGAATCCCCCAATCCCCAATGTGCCACAAATGTGCTCACAGAAACGCTTCTCTTATGACAACCGCCACGTACAGATCTCTACTACAGCACAGAAAGAGATGAGATTGGGTGCATAAAAGGGTGGCCAGACTTCTGCTTTTGAGGTGTAGTTTGCTCTAAAAGCAGCAAATGACTTGTAGTAAATACATTTTTGGAAAGAGTTTGCCTTTGTTTAATTATAGAGACCTAATTTGCAGCTTTACATCAGTGACAAGCCAAAATAATCTGGTTCCAGAGTCACAAAGATTTGCTTTTCTCGAAGCTTTGCCCTTAAAAAGGTGTCCGGAAAATATAAAGCTAAGTTCAAAGTTATTCATACCCCTAGCAGATTGAGGGTTGAAACAGTTGCTTAATTTTGCCTACATGTTTTTTTTTTTCTGATTGGAAGTGATATAAACATTTTGAGTGGCCCAGTTAGAGTTTCAAGCTGATTCTGATAGAGCACCTGTGGAGGGAGCTAAAGATTAGGCTGCTGGCAAGGAGGCCTTTCAGTTTGATTGCCAAAATACTAGTGGAAACAAGTAAAAATTTGTCAGCAATTACAAAAAGGGCTAAATTTTTCCACTGATTATTGAGAAGGGTAAAAAGGATTTTCAAGAAAAAAAGTCCAATAGCAGTTTTGATTTCAAAACTGCTACTCCTTTTATATTGTTTTATCTTTTCAAAAATGTTCCTAAGAGAAACAAAGCTCTTAGATTACTGCAAATAATTTATCTGCCAGGGATAAATGTAATAATTTAGCCATAAAATATAAAGTAAAATTTCAGGAATAAATTTGGAAATAAATTTGATTAAATGAAGGTTATTAATATTATTTAAAAATACAGAAAATGTGTCATCTAATTTGTAATTATGCTTTGTGTTGGTGTATCATGCTAAGACACTTGACTTTCTAAGGACATCTGTTTTAAAAACAGCTTTAAAAGAAAATAGCATTGTGGAACTGTAAAGCAGAACACCAATGCACCAATTTTTGTTTTAGTGGTATTCATTGTTCTTCTTTAGTTACTTTTAGTCTTATATGGAAAAAAAAACACACTAAAATCAATTACAGCACTCCAGCTTTCAGACAGCTATGCTGCCATGCGTAATACTTACCAAATGGGAGAAAATGTCATCAGGATAAATAATGACTCTATTACATATATATATATATATATATATATATATATATATATATATATATATATATATATATATATATATATATATATATATATATATATATATATATATATATAAAATATTTAATTGCATAAATACGCATTCCTCAGGGCTTTTGAAAGCTGTGCCACTGTGTATTAAAAAGGCACACCTACCTTTTCCTGGCATTAAGAATCGTATTTGAGCAAGACTATTTACTTTGGGAGAAGGTGCTATAAATGAACACGGAGGAAGTGGAGCACAAAGAGTAGTTCAGACTGGTTAAGAGGAAACTGAGACCTGCGTGTTAGAAGGAATTTTTTTTAATGTTTTTTCTACACCACAAGAATTAGGAAATAACTAATTGGCACAATACTACAGACGTCTTCGTCATGCAGTAGGCAACACAGAACCTGCAGACAAAGCATGATTTTTATTTACTTGTTAAACAGTTTTTATGCCCTGTAGCATAGTTGGCTTTTTCTTACTCTTTTAGTTAATATGGCTGTGACTCATTTTTCATCATTCCCTACAGCGTCACTTTATATCAAGCTGTTTTGTTCCATATAGGAGACCTTAAAAAAATAGGGAGGGGGGTAGGGACAGAACTCCCGGAGAGGGACAAGCCTTAAGATGGAGGTCTTCCTCCCAGGACGTGACAGGCTGTTGGCTGGAGGATGCTCAGGAAGGCCTTGGCAGACCAACAAAGACAGCCCTTCAGCTGCAGGGTGTAGTTTTTCAGGCCCCAGCATCCCCTTTGGCAGAAGCACAGAGAGCGCTGGCGTGCACAGGCCCCCAGCCCGAGAGACAGGGAAGTAAGGCCCGTTCTTTTATTTACTCAGGCTGCTGCTAAGGCCTGGGCATTTCTTGTCTGGGTGAAGAAAGAAAAGAAAACAAGTCTCTCTCTTTCTTTCCTCTTCTTTGTCTCCAGAGGAAGATTGTTCTTTCATCTGCAGTTGTTCACACACTTGTTTCGGCCACTGCTTTTTCTTTCTGTGGATGCTTGCGCATGACATGTGCACATATAAGTTCAGATGTGAAAGTAGATTTTGTGGAATAGTAGATGGTGTGCTACTAATAAAGTTGGTGTGTCTGTCTATAGGTGAGGAAAACAGTAATATGTTGCCTTTCTAATGAACCGTTCATCGGTTTTCTTTTGAAAACAAGATGGTGACATATTCTTTAAGACGTTCATCATTTATTGGTAGAAATTATTGTGTTGTTTAGTAACAAAAAAAGGTCAAAACCACATATTTGGCACACTACATGGTGCTTTGTGTTGTCTTCTCATGGACTTTCAGGCCCCATTTCACAGGATTTGTGAATAACAACCTTAAAAAAAAAGCCTCTTGTTTTTTCTGCAAGAGGCTTGTAAGTTTGCCTTGCATGTTCTGATTGTTTGATGTCTTGCCAAAAAATGTTTTAATCGTGTTCAGGTCAAAGAAATGTGAGAGATATGGTGAAACCATCAGCTTGTGCCTCCTGAGACTGCCCACTGTGAATATGAAGTTGCTTCTTGGAACATTTTGCTTTTGTAAAATCCATATTTATCTTTTGTTCCATTTAAAAGTCTCTTAGATTGTAAAAAGCCTCACATTTACACACAAGTTACTGTGTGAGCTTTGTTCTTTCAACGGAACCTATTATTTAAAATGAACTTTTTTGCACATTTTTGTAGTTTCATTTTAGTCTAAGCTAATGTTTTTGGTGTCAGGAAACTTATCCGTTACAAAAATCCCCAGATGTTGATAGCATAATCAGTGGGCCTTCATCTCACCTTGTAAGCACTCCACTTCATTATGAGTAGACTAGCATGTTTCAGCTCATTTTACCACTATATGCTCTGTACAATGGCTGCTGAAAAAGACAAATGTTTTGCTGTTTGAGAGGTGATCAAGTTGCTGCCTAAATTTTGGAATGAGTTGCCTTTGAAAATCAGATGCCTATTTGATTTATTATTTAGAAAGAGGCTCACTTCCTCTTTCTAAATAATTTCTTAAATCATATTGTTTTTCTCAGCTTGAGGTGCTAGCTTTAATGTCTAAATTGTTGTTTTGTTTGTTTTAGTGTACAGTACTTTGGCCAATGATGTTTCAAAGTTATTTATAAATAAAATTATATTGCATTTGAACTCAGGTTATGATGTACTCATTAATTTGTGGCTATGTAGCCGAGCTAGACAAAAGTAATGTTGACGCATAATGTTCTCCCTGCATCTCAATGTAAAGTATTATTGTTGGATGGTTAAAAATGATCGGAAATTGGTAGAGTCAGAATGAATGGGTGAGGATTAATGGTTTGTTACAAACAACTGTATATACTGCAGAAGTATCTTACTTGTTAATTTAATTAAAAGAGGTATAATAATATGAAATATGACCACAGCTAAAATACAAAAGCTGAATTTGTTAAATTAGAAATAAATTAAGACTTTGCTAGCCTTTATCGGAAACACCAGACCAGCACTGGACCATAGTCCTGCACAGTATGGTTGTACGTCAGAGAAACGGCTGTGTGATTTATAGAAAGAAAAGAAAGAATATCGTGTGGCCTTTGGTTCTTAGCACTGACAATCTCAATTTTGTAGTGTGATGAAAGAAAGTTGTTGCAAATTAGATACATCATAAGATTTTAATAGCAGTATTGTTCACTCATTTCACTAGTTTGGGGTTATTTGTGCCATATATTTCAGGTCTGCTGTAATCAGTTTATGTATCTAAACATCATATTTTTATCAATTTAACTCAAGAACTGTTGCAACTCCCCTCAGGACCCACACAGACATTATTTTATTTATGTGTGTTATTAGAGTAAGTCACTAAATAAATAATGTACATCATGTAAACAAACATCAAAATGGAAGAAGGTTGTCCTGACAGCTTTGAAATGTCTCTAGGCAAATTCATCCTCATTTAAGTCAGTAGAATTTCATTTAGCCTTGTACACAGCCCCATTTATTTGTTTGTTTTATACTATTGTCTCCAAGCCAATATGTTTGACTGTAAGGCATTGGCTGAGGTCATTTTTTTTGCACTGTCTTCTTCTTCTGTACCCTGAGAGGCGCTACGAGATAGGGCAGATCCGCCCCCTCTGTGGAGGAGGGCATCGCACTGAGTCACTCATCCTCCCTCAAACCACAGAGAAAGAAAACATTGAGACATGGATGGGAGATAAAGCGAGTAAATAAGGCAAGGTTCGCTCCTTGAGTGAGATGTGTGTGCAGAGTGGGCGCCCTGCCAGGGGTGGGAGGTTTCCGGGAGGGCCACGGTGTGGAGGTGGGCTCTCAATGTGCCGCTTTCAGCAGTTTGGAGGGGCAAGGGAATGGCCTCCGACCCCATCTGTTTCCTGAAGATAGGCCCTGATGGGGGTAAGTGCTCAGAGAGGGCATGATATCCTGACAAAGGGCAGATCTCACAGCAAAAAAACAACAGACATGGAGAGTGAGAGAAAAAAAGAGGGAGAGAGACTTAGATTTCTCAGTTGAAGGAAAGTAAAGTGGTTGGATCCTGGAAAGAGCTTATGCTTTTCCCTCTCATAAATCTCAGCAGTTTCCTCTTGTTTTTCCCTTTCCAAGTTATGGCCTATTGACACATTTTTTTTCTGAAGGGGCTGGGATTACGTTGTTATTTAGGTAAGGAAGTTCACAGCATTTAGACTTCAGCAGCGGGAAGAAGTGGTCTGTAACCCTTTGAACCTTTGGAAAGTAGGATTCTCTGTTTTCCATTCATATCAGCACAGAATGAACCATTGGAATGGAATGTTGGCAAGGAAGAGATTTATGTTGGGAGACTTTAAAGTATTTGTAATAAAGAATAGGAGCCTTTTTTTTTTGTATATATTTGGTTGATTTTTGCACCTGTTCGGCCTTGAGTGGGGTATTTAAGCTTCTCCGTTTCCTCTTCCCTGTCCTCTCTGAATTTGCCTCCCTGCTTCAGCTGATGATTTTCTCAAATTTGCACATACCATACAAACAAAAGTGGTACTAAGGCTTTTTGATTTTGAATTAATTGTGTTTTGAAATGATTTTTTTTCATGAAGAAATAATAATATATATATTTTTTTCATAACTGTATTCTAAGTGGCAGATTTTCATTCTTTATTGAAACAGGGATTTAGCTGTTTTTTCCCTCCTTCCTATTGACTTAGGTCTTTTTGATGGGCTTTTGTTTTTCTAAAGAAATATTCTAGTGAGTGTTCAGGAATAATAGAAATGTTCTAATTTACCTCATGCAGGGCCTACATCCTAAAGTACACCGATTGTCTTGTGTTGGCTTTAAATGTCAGAAAGATTGTGTTTTGAATCACAGTGGGCTAAGCCATTACATGGCCACATACAAGGTTAATTGTAGTAAAAGTATTTTCACTTATTCTCTTCTCTAATTATATTTTTAAATTGCATATTTAAATTTTACTTTTCAAATAACACCTAAGGAGAGGCATTGTTTCAGCTGAACCTGCTGAAGAACAGGAACAAAATTAAGTGTACTATAAAGAAATCTGAATTCATACACCAGTCTCACAACTTTGACAAATAACTCCAGGATGCTCTACCTTTTCTATTCAAATAACTGAACTAAATCTAAGAAAGCACTTCGCTAATGCACTTTTTCTGTTTTTCTTTTTTCTACTTTGTTTTTTACTTCATTCTATCTTCTTCTCCAGACGGTGCAGATCTTGAGGATGACCCGTCTTGTTCTTGGCCAGCATCATCTCCTTCCAGTAAAGATCAGACTTCTCCAGGACACTGCGAGGACTATGAGTTTGGAGAAGAGGAAGGAGGTCCTGGTCTGCCGTACCCGTGCCAGTTCTGTGATAAGTCTTTCAGCCGCTTAAGCTTCCTCAAACGCCACGAACAGAGTCACGGCGATAAGCTCCCTTTCAGTTGCACGTTTTGCAGCCGCCTGTTTAAACATAAGCGAAGCAGAGATCGACACGTGAAGCTTCATACTGGTGATAAGAAGTACCATTGTGGAGAGTGTGACTCCGCCTTCTCCCGCAGCGATCACCTCAAAATCCACATGAAAACCCACGCCTCCAACAAACCCCACAAGTGCCCTGTGTGCCGTCGAGGCTTCCTCTCCTCCAGCTCCCTCCATGGCCACATGCAAGTACATGAAAGGGGCAAAGACAGTGGCAGTGCAGGCTTTAATAGAGCTGACGAATGGAAGCTAAAAGAAACTCGGAAGTGCAGTAGGTGTGAGGAAGGTTTTGATGTCCCAGAAGAGCTACAGCGGCATATCGCCGAGTGTCACCCTGAATGTTCTCCATCCGAGGATGGAGGCCTTGGGGCCACCCTGCAATGCATCTACTGCCATGAGCCCTTTAGTGATGAGGGCACCCTGCTGACCCACATCGACCAGGCCCACAGCCGGGACAGGAAGGGCCACACCTGTACCATCTGCTCTGAGCACTTTTTGTCTGTAGAGGACCTCTATTCTCATATGGACATTCACCAGCTCCCAGAATCCAGTAATCATAGCAACAGCCCTTCCTTGCTCACTGTGGGCTACACTTCTGTCTCTAGCACCACTCCTGATTCCAATCTTTCTGTTGATAGCTCTACGATGGTGGAGGCGGCAGCACCTGTGGCCAAGACAAGAGGAAGGAGAAAGAGAGCTTCTCAGAACACATCTGAGTTGGGAGGGAGATCCTCAAAGCAGCCTAAAATCTCCTACAGTTGCATTTACTGCAACAAGCAAGTGTTCTCTAGCTTGGCTGTACTTCAAATTCACCTACGAACCATGCATCTGGACAAGCCAGAGCAAGCTCATACTTGCCAATTTTGCTTGGAGGTTCTACCCTCACTGTTAAACCTAAATGAACATCTTAAACAGGTCCACAATGCAGAAGACCATGCTGCCCTGTTAGCCAGCCTGCCTGATGCCCTCCTTCAGTGTAACTTTTGCCCTGAGGTGTTAAGTGACCTAAATGCCCTCCAGGAACACATCCGTTGCTCCCATGGTTTTCCCAGTCCAGTTGCCAAGGAGAGTAATGCCTTCTTTTGCCCTCAATGCTTCATGGGGTTTTTGACTGAGGCTACATTAGAGGAGCATGTTCGTCAGACACACTGTGATGGAGGAAGTCTGCGATTTGACTCACCCTTGGCTGTAACTCCCAAGGAACCTATAGTAGAGGTTTATTCCTGTTCATATTGCACCAACTCACCCATATTTAACAGTGTTTTGAAACTCAACAAGCACATTAAGGAGAATCACAAGAACATTCCTCTGGCTCTGAACTACATCAACAATGGAAAGAAATCTTTGCGCACTCTTAGCCCCTCTTCACCAATATCTGTGGAACAAACTGCCATGCTAAAACAAGGCAGCTCTGTCTCACGCACAGCCAGTGAGTTCATATGTAACCAATGTGGTGCCAAGTACACAAGTTTAGACCTTTTCCAGACTCACCTCAAAACTCATTTGGATGGTCTACAGCCTCAGCTCACTTGTCCCCAGTGTAACAAAGAATTCCCCAACCAAGAATCCTTACTGAAGCATGTGACCATTCACTTCACGATTACCTCCACATATTACATTTGTGAAAGCTGTGACAAGCAGTTCACTTCAGTGGATGACCTGCAGAAGCATCTCCTTGACATGCATACTTTTGTGTTTTTTCGCTGCACTCTGTGCCAGGAAGTCTTTGACTCAAAGGTGTCTACTCAACTTCACCTGGCTGTAAAGCACAGCAATGAGAAGAAGGTTTATCGTTGCACATCCTGCAACTGGGACTTCCGACATGAGACTGACCTACAGTTGCACGTTAAACACAGCCATCTGGAGAATCAAGGCCGTGCTCACCGATGTATCTTTTGTGGAGAGTCCTTTGGCACAGAGGTGGAACTCCAGTGCCACATTACCACCCACAGTAAGAAGTACAACTGTCGTTTCTGCAGTAAAGCCTTCCATGCCATTGTCCTTCTAGAGAAGCATTTAAGGGAGAAACACTGTGTGTTTGAGGGAAAGACCCCAAATTGTGGCACTAATGGCTCTGCTATAAGTGGTGGGGATGGCCAGCCTAAAGAAGACGTTGAAATCCAAGGTCTCTTAACTAACAGCCATGGTCCAGGAGCAGGTGGAGGATCTGTAGTGGAGTCACAGAACAGCCATGATGGAAGTGAAGAAGAGGTGGACACAGCAGAGCCCATGTATGGGTGTGAAATATGTGGAGCATCTTACACCATGGAATCCCTTCTCACTAACCACCAATTAAGAGATCACAATATTCGTCCTGGTGAGAGTGCAATGATCAAAAGAAAAGCTGAAATGATCAAGGGCAATCACAAGTGCAATGTCTGTTCCCGTACCTTCTTCTCCGAGGCTGGGCTAAGGGAACATATGCAGACTCACCTTGGGCCTGTAAAGCACTACATGTGTCCAATTTGTGGGGAACGATTCCCTTCCTTGCTTACCCTTACAGAGCACAAGGTAACCCATAGCAAGAGTCTGGACACAGGCAGCTGTCGCATTTGTAAGATGCCGCTGCAGAGCGAGGAAGACTTTCTTGAGCACTGCCAGATGCACCCTGACCTAAGGAACTCTCTGACAGGTTTTCGTTGTGTGGTTTGCATGCAGACAGTGACCTCAACATTGGAGCTCAAGATCCATGGTACCTTTCACATGCAGAAGACAGGTACTATGTCCTCCAACCAGCCTATGACTCGCAACAATGTAATCTCTCAAAACCAACAGCCACACCACACTCAAAAGCTTTTTAAGTGTGCCTCTTGCCTGAAAGATTTCCGGTCCAAACTAGACCTAGTGAAGCTGGACATCAATGGGCTGCCTTACGGACTTTGTGCATCGTGTGTGACAGCCGCTGGCTCCAAAAGCTCCAGTCCAACAGTTAATGGAGGAAGGCAACAGCAGCAGCAGGCCACAACTCCCGCAACAACTGCTGCATGGGTTCAAGGAGAGAGCATGAGTCCTGGAGATGGAAAAGGCAAGGGTGTTTCTTCATCATCCTCTTCCTCTTCTACATCTTCATTGTCTGCCATCAAGACACGCTGTTCCAGCTGCAATGTGAAGTTTGAGACTGAGACTGAGTTGCAAAACCATGTCCAGACGGTGCATCGAGAACAAGCAGGGGATAGCAACAGTGGACAGCTGAAGACTCCCCAAGTGTCACCAATGCCGAGAGCCAGCCCCTCTCAAACTGAGGAGGTATTGCTGGTCATTTTTGTATTCAGTTAGATTAACATTTCTAAAGTTAAGCAACTGACTAGGAAAATATTTTTTTGTGTCACTTCATCAAATTGCTGAAACAGCTACAATTATCTTCTGTTTGAGCCTGTCATTGATTCCTGTTTTTATATTCATAGAAGAAGACATACCAGTGCATCAAATGTCAGATGGTGTTCTACAGCGAATGGGACATCCAAGTTCATGTGGCCAACCACATGCTGGGTAGGAAAGAATGATTTTTATCATTAAATGGATAATCTGTTCTGTTTCTGCTTCAGCAGCACTTGTGTAATTTATCAGTTTGTCTATAATATGACATATGATCAATCAATGTGGCCTTCAGATATAAAATGTAACTGTTTTGCTGTTTTGCGAAATGATTTTCTGACTGTCATTTATGAAGTATGCAAATAAGTAAGGAAAATTTTCCCAATTAATTTATAACGATGACAGAAAGATTTTTGGCCACTTTATAAAGGATGAATCATATATTAAACATTATGATTAAATACTGAAATATTTGACCCTGTCTCATTCAGGCTTACAAGTGCCCGGATCACATCACCAAATAGGTGGAATTATTTTAATATTTTGACCATCAAATGCATCCCAAGTGTTGTGCTTTCATTATTTTTTGAGTTTCATCTTCCCTGCATGTGACTGGTTTTTGCATGCTTGTGGAGGAGAAAATCTCAACTCAAAATTACTCTATTATGCTGAATATTCTATTTTCAGTACCAAACAAACTCTTATAGAACTGGTAAAAAATACTTGCAAAGCTTTTGACATTTTTCAATAATTGTCCACATACCCATACTTTTTTTCCTTTCTTGTTTTTGTTTAGTGTATCCATTTGATGCACCTTTTTACATCAGCACTCCTCTTAAATCTGTTGTTGGTATAATATTTTGTACTATATTTTTGTACAAAGGGTATTTAAATACATTAAGTCAACTGGAAATTGAACATTATGTTGTATATTACAAAAAAATATTGCAAATTTATCCCTACTCTTTACAAGATTTCCAAACTGTGAGTGCCAGTGTAAAACCAGTCTCCACATTTTCAAAATGTCTTCACTTTTGGTTGCCATTTGTATGCAGGCAGAATAATTTGTAGAGAGGAGACAATTGGAAAACAGGTTTTCTTGCCTGCAGTAAGTAGGCGTCTGAATTCCGGTCTCACGTTCCTTTATTCATTCATTTATTCAGCTCGTTTGGCGGCTCTTTCATTACACTGCATTATCTGTTGTCTTCAGTGGGAGAGAGACTCATTGATCTGGAACCAAACCGCCTCTCTGTTTGGGACACGCTTCTAGGCGCAGGTGAATTTAAACACGGTGGGCAATTCTATCAGGACTGGTAGGCAATTCTATCAGGGGCCCACTGTTTGTGCATAAACAATCAGAGGCATGTGATTTGTGATTTTGATTCTGCGGCGTATTTGCAAAAGAGAGAGACGAGCTGAGGGTGTGTAGGTGTGTGTTTTGTATTCATCTTTGCGATCTGCTCACCCACTAGTCTACTGGGGGTGCCTAATACAGTACCATGCCAGCATTAGTCCTTTCTCTTGCAAAGGCAGTCACGGAGCACACTGGGAGGGTAGAAAACAAACCCCCCTACTGGTTATTTTATGTCTTTCAGTCGCACAAGCACACAGTTCCCTCATAATAGTGGAATTCAGAGAGCTTAAGATAACAGGAGGATAGGTGATTGGGTTATTGTCTGATGTCTTACTTCTATGATATGCAATTTCTTAGTGTTCAACATGATAACAGGTTTCATCTGACTTCTCAAATGGTTTCTCTTAGACATATTCATTTAGTGATTTGTAAAATATGGAAGAAACAAAGTTATTGAAATATGAACAAAAGTGAAGGTGAACAGAGTAAACCCAGTATGCTTAAATGTTATGGAGTTTTAATAATAATGAACGATGATAGTATAGTTGCAATATTATTTTCCCTTTATTTGGTCTGTGAAGAGATATTTTCTTTGCAGTTTCCTGCAAAGGTGTTCATACCCCTTCTTTTTGTTTTTTACATTTTGTGATTAAACAGTGAGAAATGTCAAGATATTTCCTTGGGATTTTATTTTAAAGACAAACACAAATTGTCTCTTGGAGGAGCAGTAGAGTAGCACAGAATATTGCATATTTTTCACAATTTGTTTCATTGGAAAACCTAAAACATTTGGTGTTTATGAGTATTTAGTCTTAGTGAGTCAATACTTTGCAGAACTGCCTTTTGCTACAAGTCTAACATGTCTTCACTGTCTTTGCACATTTGACTTTTTTACCCATTGTTCTTTAAAAAAACAGTGATATTTTTTTAACCTCAGTCAAATTGCGTGTAGATTGTATGCGAACATCCATTTTCAGGCCTTGTCACAGATTTTAAAATTGATTTAGGGCTGGACTTTTAGTAGGCCGTCCCATTCTGACTGTGTATCGTCATTCTCAAAGGTAAACCTCGGCCCTCAAACAGGTTTTCTTCTGGAATTCTAGGATTGCGCTCTATTTGACTGACCATACTTCAAGCAATTCTGACTTTTTCAGTGCCCTTCATGAATAAAAGCAACATAACAGACTAATACTACCAACATTATAATGTTTTGCATGTCGATCAAATAGCTTTGTTTTGGTTTCCTTTGAAAAGAATATCTTGTTCCACATGTTTTCCATCAAGACACGCTGTCTTGATGGCAAGCTGCTAAGAGCAACTTCCCATGGCTTTCTTTCAATATTGGCTTTATTCCTGCCACTCAGTCATGATTACCTGATTCATGGAGGGCACAGCTCATAGTTGTCATTTCCTCAGATACTTACATGTGAGTTATTGAACTCTATAATTTACCTCAGACTTTAGGGCTGCTTCTCTAAATGATGTTCTCCTTGCCCAACTCATCAGTTTAGGTGGATGTTGATGTCTTTATATTATGACAGCCTTATTCATAACCCGTCAAATAAAGTGTTACCAAATATCTTTATCTTTGAGCTGCCACATGTCTCTTGGTTCTTGTGACACGCCTCTTAGGCCTTCATAGAACAGTGTATTCACCTAGTTTAATTTACCTACAGCTGGACTATTTTGACTTATGAGGTAAATGGGTTACACTGAATTTTATTCAGGATTATTAGTGAATCCAAAACTGAATGCAAATGGACGCAGAAATATGGGCAACTGTGTATAATTTTTCAGTGTAAAGTTTTCACTCCAAAATATTATGCTACTTTGTTTTGTTTCATCCACTAAAATCCCAATGAATTACATTTAGGTTAGTGATGGCGAAAACTGAATATTTACTGTGAATTCCAATGGTTCTTTAAGTGCTGATCACGGTTAAAGTTTCGGTCTGTAATTACTACAAAGTTAATGTAGAGCCAAAAGGAAATAAAAAAATCTAATTTGGAAAAAGCTCTAAATACCTTCTCCACAGAAAAAAAGGGACACTTTCTCCTTTTAATGGCCATCTGCACAGGAGAGGGGAAACAGGGGGCTGGGGTCATCGCCGCTCAGCTGTCAGCGTTATTAGCGTAGGTAATGGAGCAGACGCTGGATTCATAGGGGTGTTGTTTTCATCCATGCCCCACTCCATGGTGTCAGTTCACACTGATAACTCTATATATAGTGATGTGTCGCGACATAACTATACTACTAAGTGTATGGAACAACAGAACCTGAACCCGTCTCAGCCAGACGCATTCTTATTAGCTGCCTGTGTAATACAATAGTGTCTCCAAAGCAAATGTAATGAGCCCCCACCTTCATCTCCTCCCATTAGGGCGAAGTGGTTGTAGCTACCTCTTCTGTAAGACTGCCAGTGGATTTTGATGCATGGACATTACGCTTGGATGATGACGGTCCTGGTTCAGACATAAAGGGCGGATCTGGAGCTCAGCTACTCAACATTTACTATGATAATGGAGGTAAATGAAAGGGAGAAGGAGGCCACGATTGCAGAGGGGTTGTGCTGCAGATCGTCCCCAGCCAAGCCCATGAACGGCCCCACGTGTCTTAAGATGGAGGCTGCAGCCTACCAGGGCCCAGATGGATCAGTACACATTTGCTGTACAGCTGGTCGCTCTGTTTGGGGACCTGGTGTGATACTCCTATGGAGAAAAAAATGATATCGCCACCATCCAAGGAGCAATTTAATAGCAGGCCAGAAGACAGCTGGCCACTCTTTAGTTTAGAGTTTTTTTGGCATGGCACACTTACAGAATCGAGGGTGTCCGATTTTTCTCCAGAGACGCACAGATTTTTACAGCTTTCAGCTGTTGCAGTCAGTATCAATCCTTTCAATGTCTATTTTTTTCCCTCCTGATCACAATTTTTTTTTCCATCAATACATTTATCCATTTTGATAGCTGATGCTCACTTCAGCAAATGTTTCACAAACTCCGCATTTTTATTTAGTTTTTTAAGAGGTCTTTTGAAGGTCTTTCACTGATACAAAACCCTGTTTGGTTTTATCAGCATGCCATCATGAAACCCCACTGCTTCACTTTGACCCTACTGTAAACTATGACATTTTGGCCCTCATGGGGGGGCAAGTTTGGCCCATTTATCACTCTGTTTCAAATGTCCCTGTGTGGATTTTCAGAGCCATAGCGTGTTTTAAAGCTTAGGTTCATTTTTAAAGAGTTTTAAAGGCAACAGGGCATTTGGAGTTTTTTTTTTATTTTTTTTATTCTTTGTTTCTTTCCTTCTTTCTTGTTTATTTTTTCTTTCTGCTATCCTATCCTCATTTCACTCCTGCCCACTCTCAGCAGCAACTGCCAAGGTGGCAGCACACAGAAGGGTGACTGTAAACAAACAAAACCAAACTACATCCTGGAAAACTGTTTTCGGGGTCACCTCTACAGAATTTTTTTGGGTTGGTGACAACGGTGAGCTCGAAGCCAAGTCAGGGAGGAGCCCTCTCTTGCAGAGAGGAGCCGGTGGCCTGGTCAGCCCAGGCGAAGGGGGCTTGGGGGGGGCACCGGAGGGGTGGAAAGGTTTGGGGGCGGAGAGGGAAAGGCACATTTGCTGTACAGCTGGCCGCTCTGTGTGAAGCAGGCACTGTGGGCCGTTACAGAGCTGGAAAGGAGAGCGAGCGAGAGGCCTTTAGCTCTCCTCTGTTCTCCTCCTCTTTTCCTCTCTGTTCTCCCTGTCCACTAGCTCCCCGTTTTCCTCTGTCTCAGTATTTAGCTCTCACATGTTCGTATTAACTGAGCTCCAACCTGGCAAAGCATACTGTGTTGGCTGTTAGAGGAGAAACCGACAGGAGGCACACAGTAACAGTTTTTGAAGCTGAAAGCCTTGTTTTGTCTCTTGCTAAGGGTTTTAAAATTATCCTTGACACATATCCTCTTGTCTTGGGCCCCTGGAGCAACTTGGCCTGTTGTATGTTGATTATATGGTCTCCATCACTCTGTGTGCCCTGGTGGAAACACATTTTTTACCCCCTTTTCTTACTCCTTATGCATAAGCAGAACACGGGATTTCTTGCTTTGTTTCTTTTCCTATAATCATCTTTGATTAGGCATGTCTGATGGTGTTCCCACAGATTCTAGGACTCATTCATAGAGGATAAACACATGTAATCTGTTAACAAACATGACGAAACAATCCTCGTTTGACTCCTGGGGGGGGCTGGATCAGAGTCAGAACTCGATAAACAACATAGCACAGGAACAGGATCAATCTTATGAAATAAATAAGAGAATGGGTTTGGACCAGCCACTGGAAACAAAGCAATCCATGCGTGCCACACTCTGAATGTGATATCTCCCTGCTTTTATTAATTGGTGATTAATAACGCCTCTCTGTTCGTTAGCACAGTCACCTCCCATGCAGCCAAGTGTGTTGCTGCTAATATGCAATTATGTGCACCTTACTGCTCGTTACATTATACCTCTCCCTGACTAATGTGGGGTCCATGAGGAGAATAGAAATCAGACTGAGTTGAAAAAAAATAGAAAAAACAGCCATCAATAAGATTCGCACATTCTTTGACTTACTCGCAAGCAGGATAAAAAGAGTTTTTTTTTTTTTACAAATTCCTCGATGTAACCAGGAGACTGCATTAAAAGTTTTACAGCTTTGCAGAGACTCTTCCCAGTGTTTTTGTTGTAAAGCAGAGGTAATTGACATCACCATGGGGATGCTCTGTTGCTAGGCCAGACAAGCTGGGTCTGATGTGGTCCTTATCTATTGATTTTTCTGACATTTCACCGCACCTCACAGACTAGGCCAACATGTGAGAAAATATCTGATCCTCTCAGTTCATACAGCCTGCTTGTACAAACTCTGAGCAGGCGCCCGCTGCCCCTCACTGCATTGTAATTGGTAGGTTAGTGTCGCAGTGGCGACTTGGGGTGGCTTCCTCATCAAAATGTGTTTATTTGTTGTAATTTCTCTAATCTTTGCACAAGATAAATTCTTATCTTTATAATTGTCAAGCATGCTTTAGGAGTAGACATACATAGATCAGTTTTTTGAGCTCTCTGTTTTTAGTAAACCTCAAACATGCAAAACAGGACTTTTCTTCAAGAGCCATAAACTTGAGAGTACATAAAATATAATCTATTTTTAGTTCATAAAGCAGTTGGGATAAACAGGGTTTTGCTATTTTTTTTTAAACAAGGAGTTGACATTTAAAACTTGAAAACCTTATTTAATAAATTAATATGGTGAGTGTGACAAGAATTACTCAAACAGCTGTCTCTGTGTGCAATACCAAGAGACTGTAGATACTCAGAAATCCAAACATCAGAAAAGGTAAAAACATAGAGTAACTTCAACCTCTTGGTATGTAAGAAAACCACATATTGGGTTTGCTAAAAGTCCAAGTTTGCATAACTATGAGAAAGGATTAACATTGTAAGAGGGACAAACAATTTGTAAAACTGTCTGACTAATATAATTGTAGACGTTTTGTAAGATAAATCATTTCAGATAACACACCCAGTCACTCACTCAGCTGTGTGTTTCACACTCCATAACCAGCTTTAAAACTCTCTTACAAGGCACCTTTCTGAGAAAGGGCTGTTGTGTCGTTCTGAATATTCTAAATTGGTAAATTGCAAACATTTGTCTCAACATGTTTGCAAAAATAGGTTTTTACTCTAAAAATAGCGATCTTTTTTTTTTCTTGAAGTAACAACTTAAACAACAGAGTGTAATATAAAACTGCTTAGACATAATCCATTCACTGACAGAAAATAAGATTCGATTTTTTAACGTCGAGCCAGCCAATAACCAACAAAGGCCTGTTGAACTCAAAACCTTCTGATTTTGATCAACAGCTGGTTTCTCTGAGCATATCTGCTTAAAACTCTTACAATCTGACTAAAGTCTCTTCTAAACTGTCCTTCTTCTAATATCTTTTATTGATATAAAGAAGAGATGTCTCCTTTAAAGTGTTAATGCCAACCCTTGTTCTAAAGTGAAAGCCATAAATAGTGGATGATCAGAATTAACCTCTGCAATGCTCCTTCTCCCTGTGGTCTCCGAGGTTTCACCAAGGGCGAAGGTGTGTGTGCACCCCTGTTCTGATGGGGTTGCTTAGCAGTCTGACTGGAGGGAGGGCTTATGGGAGAAGTGCAAACAGACAGGCCTGCCTTAGTAAAAGGTCAGAGCTGCAACCTACACCTCCCAAATCCCAGTCTAGCCCTGATGGGACCAGGGTTCCAAGCATGCCTAGAGATGCTTGTGGTAAGGGAAACATCCAGAGAGCATTAAGCGGTGTCCTGCCATTGAACTGCGTTGCTTTTAGATGTTTGTCAGCACCAATAGTGGTGTGACAAACCTGATCTAACCTGGTGTAGTGCCTATTACCCAGTGTGTTTTTGAAATTATGTGCATGCCATGACAGTAAAGGCTATCATATGCTGCTGAACAGAAACAAATTTCAACATTGTTCCCAAAACTGTGCTTTCATAGGTGTGGAGTGGTTTGTTTTAAAACACAAACAGACTCCAAAAGAGTCTGGCAAAAAGAAAGTTTTATTCTCTTTATGGAGCACAGTGGTGGTTTTCCAAAGTACCATGTGACGAATGACCATCCTCATCAAAGTTTGGCTGTGTGAATGGTGGGCAGGGGAGGAGAGAGAAGGGGAATAGGGCTCTGAAAGGCCCCCCAGCGTCAAAGCCTTAATAATCATGTGAGCAGCGCTGGACTTCATTACCCTCCTGTTCGACAGGCCGAGTGCCAGCCTGGATTGCTGGCTGGCTGTGGCAAGGTCAACGGCGGAGGAAAAACCAGTTACTGTGTTACTCTGGAGCGGAATGGAGAGGGGCGGCCATCTGTCAGTTCAGGCCTGCCATACCCGCAGAGCAAATGGACACGGGCGGCCAGAGGAGAGGCCACAGACACCCATAGAGCTAAACCCAGCGAGCATAACACTAAGGCGTGGACACGAGTCCAGCCAAAGAAATGGGCCTTGATACCACTAAAACACACATATATGTGTGCACATGGAGAAGATAGGGCTATCTGCAAGAAATTTGGCAGCAGGTTGTGTCTATATTTATGCAGTTTTTTTAAGCTTCAGCACACTGTTGGGCTCCCACTGATTTCCATCCAGATGGCAAACTATTTGTTAAAAAGTTAACAAAAAGTTTTGTGCTTGCCAACATTTAATGTGTTTAATTAGTTTTTTCTTTACAGAAACACTGAAAATAAGAGGATATCCTATTATATGTTTTGATGTTATTTTTTTCCAACTGTGCTATTCCTAAGTTCAAAACCTATCTATAGCTGGTTCTATATTTAATGTTTCACCTTTCTGGCTTTTTGTCAGCATCTGAGTTACATGGGTCTGCTCTGCGAGGACCTTTACGATGCCTTCTGGCCAAAGTGGAAGAACCTTGTGGAATGTTCCAAAGCTCTCTAATAGGTTTCAGGTGCTATGGGCTGCTAGCCAGCCCCCCAACCCTCATCAACACCCCTCACTGTGAGGCTGGTTTGATAGGATCCAGCAACAGCAGCACCACATCTCATATAATAGGGTAATTTTACAAATTGGACTGTTGTTTTCTTTAAAATCTTAGTCCATCATGTCAGTGTGCTCAGATGCTCTGACTTTGGGTCCTATTGATTTTTTTTTCTATTTTTATAGGTGTTTCGATGATTTTAAATAGAATAATAGTTGCAGTGGCTGAATAGCAATAATGCTAATGAAGAAAGCACAGATGAATGCATAAAACACATACAGATATAAAATAAATAAATCTCTAGACATCCAGATCACTATTGGATGCCCAGTGCGATTTTAACTTGCATCAAGATTGCAAATTGTAAACACACACACACACACACACACACACACATATATATATATATATATATATATATATATATATATATATATATATATATATATATATATATATATATATATATATATATATATAGAGTGAGAGAGAGAGAGAGAGAGAGAGAGAGTGAGGGAGCAAAAGAGAGAGATAAGTATATGTAGATCAATAAATATACATTTCAACATATTTAAATACTCCACCAATCTGATGCATTTTGGTTCATTGGTTGAAATGACTATAAAATGGAAGTACTATGGCATGGAAGGCTAGCGGGAGCACAAATCCGTGAATCAACCTAGAATCCCTTTGAGAGCATTCTTCTATTCAATCATTAATTTAATGCTCCTCTTAGTTTTACTGTGGAGTTCATTTCTTTGGGTAACCATGTCTCGTCACAACCTAGCTGTTGATTTGCATGATTTTTAGTTGCAATATATATTCTGTAAAACTGATACAAATGTTTTCTTAACCTTATATTTTTTAATGTTTTTATCTGCAGTTCATTGAGTTCTTTCCATCTATGTTTCACTTGCTCTCACAAATGATGTCTGAGATTAGACACTGCAGCAATTTGTTTCAATCCCAGCACAGCTAAAGTTCCTCCTTGTTTTCTTCCTGCACCAAGAATTCAAACCACCCCCCAGCTTGAGAATCAACGTACTCCGGAAAACAGGGAGATGGTCCTGGGCGATTCCCCTTGCCTTAATGGAAATCACACAGGAACTCCCTGGATGAAGGCTCTATTAGTTATTAAGGTTTAATGTTGATATCAGTGGTTATGTGTTTACTGGAGTGCACAGTGTTGCTGATGTGGAATTGTTGAAGAGGTGCAGATTTAGTAAGGAATTAGTGTACACCCAGGATTTAATTAAGGGGATCTATTTCCATCTTGTTAGAAAGAGATAATGCGAGTACTGCATGCATTGTGGGTTACCATATTAAATGCTGCTTCCTGTAAACGACATAATATTAACTATAAAAAGGTTCGCAGGTTAGAAACGATGTGCTTTATGAACACATCATTTGTAGTCAAAGTTGACTTCGTAGTCAAAGTTAGCAAAAATTTGTTTTTTGGGAACATTTTTCCTCTTCATCACTTTTTAATGTTTTTTGTATGTCATTGAAAAATATAAAAAGTAGCTTCACTGCTTTCCGTACACAGTTTCTAGCTTGACAGTGGAGCGTGAATGCTAAAGCGACACAGCCTCTTTGTCTCTCCATTTGTCCCTGCCACAGCCTAGAGAAACCTTAGCCACTCTCTCTCTTTCTGATTAATCTTTTAACATTTATAATTACTAATTAAGTTAGTAAGAGACTTTTAATGTAGTCCTCCTTCAATGGGGAGCAGAGAGGACAACAGATCATTAGCTTCAATAATGAACGCGGATGAGACGGATAATGGCCTGTGATAGGTGAATACTGACAGCTACATCAAATAAGCGTAGTGTGTGGGAAACAATTCATGCACCTAAGCACTTATAGTGTCATGTCAAAGTATTCAAACTTTTTCACATTTTAAGTGATTGCGACCCTCCCCTGTATCCAGTGTATCTTATGAAAGTGAAATTGTACATCACACCAACTGAACTCGTCTTTTCATGTTTTGAAAATGCAAAAAAATTTGTTAGTGGTGCACTCCACAATTTTGATCTTTATGAAAAACTGGCAACAAGAAAACTAGTGTTGCAAACATTTGTAAGGACAATTTTTTTGACTGTCCATGACATAAAATCTCAATGAAATCCACAAAATGTTTCGGTTCCAATATTTTAAAAAGTGAAAAGTTTCAAGAGGTATAAACACTTCAGCTAAGCATTCAATTTGGATTCACAACAAAGCTAGACAAGGAGGAGAAAGCATTCTCCAACCCCCATCCCAATTCTTTCATAAATAATTAAAAAATGTGTAATTATTAAATTATGCTGGTGCTAATGTACTTACAATGCAGTCTATATTGCAAAAATATATAGGCTGCCTATAATAAGTAGTGGTGTCAGACTTAATTTCAGGTACAGATTTTATTATTAGATTAATTCACACTGGTTTTATTGAGTCTCCCTAATGTTGCTAGTGTATCTCATTATCGCATTAGTACATTAGTGTCTGTATTATCCTGGTGGCTTTGAGTTGCTGCCTATTAAAACAGTCATTCCATCTCAGTTTTGTTATTTTTAACTTTTATTATTATTATTTTTCTTTTCTACCTTAACGACAGAGCTACTCCAGTGCTTTCCCACTTTGGGGAAGGTGCTTATGCCATAATGATTATTATCATTAAGAAGATATTAATGTGCTTAGTGTTTGTGACCCAGCTGCTCATCATGGCCCCGGCTACACACGGGAGGAGAGCGCCTGCCAAAACGGACAGCGCTTCTCGACCACCGCCCACCTGTCCAGAGGTTTCAGGGTTAGCAAAGGTCACGGATACATACCTCCCTGCCCTCTGCTGAACAAGCAGAAGGATAACTGCACCACAAACAAATTGGAGTAGATGAACTGTTTTGTGAGCTTCATTAAGTATTGCGGCAGAGTAAACTGCAAGTGAATTTAGTCATCTTCCTGTTATACAATTTCAGCACAGACGTTAATTATAACCAAGTCACTCTGCTGGGTAGGGAAGCACATTTTTTCCCCCTGTAGAGATTCATGTCACATAATTATTAATTGAACTGAGATACTGCTATTATTTCAGGGCTTTGCAACTAAAGAACAGAGCTATAATACTATATATGTTTGCATTCAGGTAGTTTTATAAATAACATTTTTCTCACTTGCGTTCATCATATGACTTTTTTTTTTCCTACATATTTGCCTGGTAAATCAAATGTATTGTGACTTGTACTTTCAAAGTCTCACATACAGAGATATATGGTGTGTGGCTGAAATTCTTCCAGTCTCTTAGTTTCAGAATGCTGCTTCATTAGGGCTGGAAAAAGAAGCCCATAGTTACATTTAATCAAACAAATCGGTACTGCAGACCAACATAATCAATCACAATCCTTCGCCAATACACTGCATTCTGTAACTACCAAGCTGGCTCGGAAAAAAGTCAATTACGGCCCCTGTCTCTGCTCTTCTGTACAGTTTCTGCAATTATTTTCATCATGCAAATGTGCACCACATTCTGCATACATTTCACACATGCAATCCTTTCCTACTGCTGGAGCTGTTTTTCTTTTTATGCTGCCAGTTCTTGTATGATACATGAGTTGTACTTTTATTTTTTGGAGAGTGCAGTGTGCCATCACTGAAATAATCAAATTAAGTATTAATGATTTTTACTCTCAGACTAACAATTGCGTTATTCAGAGGGCTGCAGACAGCAATATTGTTCATATTTCATATGTTTTTTGAGTCCATATGGACATGTACTCACTTCTTCTTTTTTTTTTAAATCATTCACTGTTCGTTTTAATCCCGAGTGGTATTTTTCATTGAGTAGATTTATGTACAGTGCCATTAAAATATATTTATAAAACTCTTACTATATAGTGTTAGCTCTTACCCTGAAATGCAGATAATGTGAAACAGTGTTGAATCTTCTCGGGAACTGCCAGTTCCTCATGCATGACTGAGTCATCCACAAGAAAGCAAAACATCCTGGAAAACCATAACTTCTCCAGGTCTTGCTTGTTTCATTTAGTTCAGTGTTAACAAGTCAACAGTAAGACAGAGATTGGGCAAAATGTGCATATGTTGGAGAACTTGAAGGTGAAAAGCACTGATCACAAAGGACTGTCTCACTTTTCCCAAAAACATTTAGCGAACATTTTCTCTGAACTCACAAGATGAAATCAAAGATTTTTTGGAAGATGTGTATCCATATATATGTAGTATCAATCTAACAAATTTAAGAAAAAAACATTTTAAATTGTCAAACCTGGTGGTTATAACAAGATTATGTAGAGCTGCATGTTGCTCCACAATCTGAGTTACATGACCTGAAATTTGCTCTGTAGTAGAAAATCTTAATGGAAGATGGTCTGTCACTGGTTTGTGAACTTACACTCAGGACAGTCACTCAAAACACACCAGCAACTCCACCTCTGAATTACTGAAAACAAACCAAAGGGAGAGAGGGGGGAGGATTTGTGCCCCATTCAACATCTGGGCATAAATCTGATTGGGACATTGAGGCATGACCTTAATTAAGGAGTCAGCTTATGTTCAAAAGCCCTCCAATCAGGATGACTTAAAACTAAACATTGTGGCTACAAATTCATCCACATGTACAGAAATCATTGCAAATTTCTGCAAAAGCTTGATGACAATTGTTGCCACCAGTGACCAATTACTCTTTCCCATAGGGCCAGGTTAGGCCAGTTAGCTTTTCCCATTAACGAACAAAGTTAACATGGTGAATCTGTTGCTGTTAATTACATTGTCTTTGTATTATGTTAAAAGATTTCAATTTAAATATTTAAAGTAATTAAGGTTTTAAATGTTAACAAAAAAAAGTCATCTTTAAGAAGGCAAATACTTTTCACCGCGTAATATGCACATGCAGAAATCCATCGCATGTATAAATCAATCTATATCTATCGTTTTTTCAACTTCTTGTGTGTTCATTTCTCCATTTTCCTCTCAGTGTTCATTCTAAAACACAGCAAACACGCTGTACATAATACACACACCAGGAAACACACGAGGCTTCCTGGTGGGGGCCACGGCTGCAGCTCTTCTGCGCAGTCCCACAGTGGCTCCCGGGGCTCGGCTGCCAGTTGTTTGCCAGCGTCTCCGTGTGGAATTCATTCAAATTAAAGCGGTGGAATGAGGCCCGAGTCCCAGAATGCCTCGTCCCTCTCCTTCATCAGCATTCCGCCGATGAGAGTAATTAAAGCAGAAATTAATTCTGCTGTAAGCAGAGGAGCCACAGAATAACTGATATTAGAGGCTGGATGATGAATGCTTGGCATCAAGGGAGGTCTCAGGGGAGCTGAGGAAAATTCACAGATCTTTCTTTCTTTCTTTTTTCTCTCTTTCTTTCTTGCTTTCTGCCTTGCTTTCTTTGTTATTGTAGTGTGTTGTTGGTTGGTAATTCTTTGGTTCTGATTATCTGGTTCTGATTTTAATTTTGCTTCCTCTTGCTGTTTTTACATACCAAATAATTCTTTATTTTTTACAATTCTTTTGATCGTTCTGTCTTGTTTCAAAATTGCAACAAATACCTAAAGACTCTGACAGTGACATTATTTCACATTCTGTCAGCACTCATAATTCCCATTTCCAGTCAACAGGCATTTTGGAGCATATTGATGCTCCAAATGTCAGTGTACGGTTGTTTGCCAACACAAGTTAAACTGGACACTCCTCCTAGTGTAATTTCTAGCCCAGAGTAACACATTTCATATAAAAAAAAAACCCTCTGCCAATTATATACAGAGGGGAGTGCATAAATATATTAAGAAACCAGAGAGTGTATTTAGTATTGAGCAGTCAGAGCTTCTTTCCAAGAAGAATGACTTTGTTCCCTTGCAAGCCGTCATTAAAGATTGAACCTTGAAGCTCTCCAGATGACGTGATATTCTACCCATGATGATTCAGTGATCCTGAATCCCCAGACGCTTTTATTTTTGGAACACCAACTCCTAAGCGAGAACAGTCACAAGACAGAAAGACAAACAAGTAAACTCCTAAGACACAGGGGCTAGATGAGATTTCCAGTGTTTTCTGCTCCCAAGAATCAAATGGATTTGAACAAAGGTTAGATCTCTTTGGGGCTTTATGGTAATGTGATATACGGTGCTGCCATGGAATTTGCGAATGCATGTCTTAGCTCTGTCTGACTCCAAGGATGGAGTGAATGGTAATTATGCTGACCTCTGCCCCTCCCTTTCTTTCTCTGCCCTCTGGGTAAAAAGCCTGAGGAGGTAATAAACAATAGATAGATTTGTCTTGTTTGCAATACAGCTGTGCTTCTAATGACACGTGAGATCCGCCTCTGTTTTGAAAATAATTCACGCCAAGATCTGCAGGTATTCAAATTGCATTTTTAATTGGTTCCGCACAGGAATTTCCCAATCAGATGTAAATGAATTGAAGCTCAACCAGAGACTTACTGACTGGCATTAAGAATTTAGCAGGCTGGCAAAAGACCTGGAACACAGAATTAATGATTAAGTTTGGCGGAGGGAAAACACAATTGCGGTGAGGATGAAAGCCATCAGAGACAGCCATAGTTCATCGCCTGTTGATGAGCCCAGTTTAAAAGAACATGGAGGATCTTACAAAATATGCTATCATTTTCCAATAATGAACAGAGGGTAGTTCATTTTTGTTTTTTTTTTATCTTCCTTATCTTCACCTTTTGTGGTGGCAACATGCAATTTATGAAATTTCACTCTGGCTATAGTTACTTGTAAACTTCAGCGACTGGCTATTTCTTTTGCAGTAATTTCTTTCATTTTAAAGATATATACTCTTTATTCTTACTTTATTCTGTTCACAATAAAATAATTCTGTTAAAACTATTAATTTAAAAGGTAGAATCTTTGTAAAATTTCCAGTATGAGACAGATTTGTAACAACGTATCAAACTCATGAGACCAGACGATATTGTGCTGACATTGCGAAAAAAATGCTTGCAGAAACATTTTGAATATTCATTATGTATTTTCACAAATCACAAAATGTACTGTATGAAATCTAAATTATATTCCAGCCAAGGTTTGACCATCTTACCTTCTGCAGTTTTTGTGGTTGTTTCAATCCAAGATGGCCTTAATAAAAAAACAAAAACAAAGATTCTCCTTTAAATAGAAGTGCTACCTTGCAATATCTAACAGAACTAGATAGCTAGATACCATGACCTAGTTGCTTTGCAAAACAGACTTCACTGTGACAAAACATAACTGGTGTTTTAAAATTACGATCTTGTCTTAGATTATGTTTCACAATAAAAAAGATTAATGTATCACAGTTTTGTTTTGTTTTTTTGTTAAGGAATGCCATTGTTTATCCAAGTGATAAAATTTGTTAATTTTATTGAAAATCTTTTTAATGAATGCTAACATCACATTGATCAAATATTACCAAAACAATTTGCTAAGAAAACAAAGATACTGAAAAGTAATTGGAACCATTTATTGAAGCATGATGATGTACTGGCTCCTTCCAGCTCCAGTAGCAGTACTAAAACATGATATACTCCTAACCACAGTCTTGTCTTCGTTTAGCTTCCTATTTTCCATTTTTTTCCATTCTCTTTTACAGGGATGATGTGAATCACCACGCAGAAATAGTAAACATACAGTAAAGGTATTTTCTCTAAATAATTCAGTAATCTTGATGCTTTTTTAGACTCAAGGTTTACCTGCGGTCCTTTCTGAAAGCTTTCTACTTAACAGCAATTTTCTGGGAGTGTATGCACAGTGGATCATATTGCTGTAGCGCCTGATATCTTCCTCTGTCATTCAAATAGGTATGTGGTTATGAGCTGCAAGGAGACATCTTGTTTTATGTTTGTCTGCTTGGTAGATGCACCAATAATAATAATAATAATAGTAATAATAATAATATAAAATACTCTAAATGAAACCTTGGCGTAATAATGACCTTAAACACAATGACACCCTTTCCCATAACATTGTCCTGTCCAATAGTCCAGAACTCCCCTAAGAGGCCTTACAGCAAAGTCTAGGAGGAACCAAATGAGAGAGAAATCGATTACTTTCCTCTCTCCACTGTCTCTGCCCTGGCTGAATTACCGAAACAAGATGCTGCACTTAGAGGAGTCTTTGGAGAGCTCGGGGGAAAGAAAGAGAGGTGGGTGAGAGAGAAACACTTTTAGGGACATGGGTGCCATTTAGACGAGGACCATCTTCTCACAGAAAGCCACTAAAAGCAGCGAATGATCCTCTTCCTGTCCCCGGCTGGGAGGTGGTTAGCCTCCTGTGGTTAAGTGAATACAGAGCTTACATTTGGGTTTGAGGTCAAGGCAAGATCATTAAAAGAATATTTATTTCTGAACTCCAAGCATGCATCATTTCGTTTGTGACTTCAGTTCAGCATCCCACTGGTGCTTACATGACCACATTTCGATGCTCTGCAGCCTTCATGATGTCACACCGTGTTGTTTAGCATCAGCTCTGAGTTTTATTGTCAAAAGTACGAAGATAAAATTGAAACTAGTTTGTCTGGCAGACAGAACACGGTGCTTAAGGGACCCAATCCATGTAAGTGCCATTAAGTGGAAATTGCCGTTCACATATTCCAGTGGTTTGATTAATTATGCTCTCTCATGTGTTGTGATAAAGGCCAAATGAAATATGGGGAGCAAATTGCATTGTGTTTCTGTATCCTGTTATGTAAAAGCAGTTTAATTATTGTCACGTGTTTTGCCACCTGGCTGTCGGACACGAATAGGAATCATACAATGAATGTTACAAAAGAGCGGAAATGGTACTTGAAAGAGGGGATGTTCTTGCATCTGAGGCTTGGTTGATGCTTCTGCCCTCGCACTGGCTCATACTTTTTGTTCAATCAGAGCAAAATGCAAGAAGATGGCAAAGTTCTAAAGGAAGCATTGCGAGTAAGCGACTGGACTTTGAAATTCATTTAACTTTGTGAAGCAGGATTGCTTCTTGAAAGGTCTTCTCAGGCAAACATGGAATTAAGGCAATATTTTATGATGGCTGTGTAGCCTCTCTGGGGGATTGAAGGATCAGTCCAGGCTTTGTGTGATATCGTAAGACAGCTTTTTCAGATCAGAGGAGAGGCTTAGTTACAGACACTACTTTGAACTCAAAGAATCAGTGTAAGACAAAAACAAGCAAATTTGCAGCTTTAATTGAAATGCTTCCTTTTCCCCTCTCTTCTTTTTTTGTCTTTGTTCTCAAAGTGTTTCTGAAGAGTAGCACCCTCTAGTGCCATGGAGATTGAAAGACAACAATGTGCCTTCTGTTGTACTCTGTAATACTTAGAGTGCACTTCATTCTGTATTCTACAGTGTATGTGGAGGTATTAGCTCATAAAACCCTCCTACTGTTGTATGAACCGACTGACGTCCCTCAGCTCTATATGAACAGCAGGGCCCTGATACTCAGTCCCAAGCTGTTCCTGTTTGCCCAGAACGATCAGGCCTGGCCTCATGCTCTCTACCTGATCTAGTTGACTGGGCTGTGTAAGTTAGGTAGGCAGTCCCTGTCTCCATTCCCCTCCTCCCTCCCAATATGCACTTGGATGGGGGCTCAGGCTGCACCTTTTGTGTTCCACAGGGATAGGGGGCCAGATGGAGGAATTTGATTAACCAGCAGTGGAGGACCAAATGTTCAATTGGATACAGAACCAGTTGGAAGACGGGAGTGAGCAAGGGATAAGGCGGGGGTAGAGAGAGAAATCTAAAATGGCTGGTCATGTGCGCCGGCCAACACTTTTCCAAAGGGGAGCCCAAACAGACACTGAGGTGTAGTAATGCAGAAGCCTTTTCCAAGTACCAGCTGGGCCTTTTAGGAGCCTCTATCCCCACAGCAGACACTCAGCAGCCTCCGAGCAGCTTGACTTTACCATATGTGGAACTTTTTTATGCTCCACCTGGTTTCCCCAGGGGTCTTGTGCCGCTGGGATGCTGGAGGCAGGTGAATTGCTCTTAATGCAAGGCACTGAATCACTGGGCCAAATACATGAGGGAAGTGCCTGGGGAGTGGAGAGGAATCTGTAGAAAGATGGACTGGCACGACCTTTGTGCTCGTGCCTGCTTTAGCTAAGAAAAACTCATGATGTGTTTTTCTTAGTTAAAGCATATATATATATATATATATATATATATATTTTACAACTAATTTTTTCACTAAGCAGACTTTGGAGTTTTCAATTGCAATTATCACAATTGCATCTTTCTTTAAGGTATATTTGCCAAATAGTACTGTTAAGGCTTGTTTTAAACGACAAAGCCTTCAAAAACCAATTTCTTCTCCTTGAACTCAATTACTACATTTAAATAAAATCCAGTGCAATATTTTGACTTCAGTAGATTTGCAGATAATGTTCACTTGTGTGTAATTGAATCTCAGCATAAATCCACCTGCTCTATGAAGACCTCACAAGTTTGAAGAAGTTATGAAGACCAAGGAATGCGGAGATTCCACCTTCAATCAACATTGCAGTGGTTTAAAACAAAGGTTCTCCATTGTGGAACTTAGAGCCCACTCTCCTAACTGAAATAACTAGCCCTATCCCTTGTCTTAAATGTTTCCCTACTGCAGCACATGTGACATAAATGCATGGTAGTTATTAAGCTTCTGCAGCACTTGATGACATGCTGAGCAGACAATGCAGTTCTTTGAGTCATGTGTGCTGGGGCAAAGACACATTGAAAACATGAAGGACAGTGGGCCCTGAGGAAAAGAACTAAGAATAATTGGTTTAGATCAAAGAAGATTGATAACCCAGTTAAACTACAAACTCAGATATAATTGAAAGTATCTGACAAAAAATAGGCAAAAATATTAACTTCTTGTGTGACAACATTGTAGAGACATACCCCAACAAACTTCCAACTATAATTGAAACAAAAAGGTTTTGCAAAGTGCTTGGCATACTTTTTTAAAACTATGCTTTCCTTTTCTTCCATTTCACTATATTTTGTTGGTGTATCACCTAAAATTCCAGTAAAATACATGCAACTTTGTTGTGGCAACATTATAAAATTCAGAAAAGTTCAAGGAGTAGTTTAATAAGGTGTTATACAAGCATAGCTTTCTCGGTCCAGGCCATCAGGACAGATACTGTAGGTCAGTCGAGTGAAATTTTGGCCAAGATGATGGGGATGTGGTCACTCTCCTGCCTGCACCTGTCTTCCTGATTCTGTGGCACAGAGCCAGAGGTCAGGGGTCACAACAGGGGGCTGTCAAGGTCAAAGGTTTATCACTCTCCAAGAGGTCTTGGAGCCATCACTCAGATCCTGCGGTACACACGCTCTGCCCAGTCGAATTTCCCTCTTCCCCCACTTTTTCTAATCCTTCCAAATGGCTCAGGCAAAACTCCTGACAGCAGCGAGAGAAACAAACTGTGGGGTGTTGAGCTCTAAGCCATCAGCTGGAGATTTAACTTTGAAAAGATTCCCTTTTTACTCGCTGCCCTTTCCACCAATCTGAGGGCACACCAGAGTCCAAGCACCCAGAGCAGCTGCCCTCTGACCCTGCCAGCGGTTGTTGGTTTATTTTGTTTGGGCATTTGAGAGGGAAGGAGGCCTGCTTTTGACAGGTCAGGCAGCAGGACTTGGATGAGGTCTTTAGCCAAGAAGGGCCAGAGAGGGAGAATTTCACGGCTCGAGAAAAGACACACAAGCTACGCTGGGCTGGCTTTGCTTCTCCAGCTCCAGCTCCAGCATTATACCCTTGATACTGGATTAGTTGTCATATTCATGGAGACATGTGGAAAATGGGCTAATTTGGGGGGCGATTCATGCAAAGTCAATTCCATCATGCAGGCAGAAATTCCACGATACCTCTGTTTGTGCAGCTGTGCCCACTTCTCAAATTACACCAACCCCCTTCACAATCCTTTCCGCTCCCCTGTACTTCCTTTGAGCATGCCAGAAGCCTCACACAGGTCTTCTACTTATCAGGGACTAAAGTTAGAGATTATGAAACATAAGGGGGAGCCATGAGGTAGAGCCACGATTCTTCCTTGGGTCGGTGGAGGGGAGTGCCAGATTAGGGACATGGAACAAGGCCACATCAAGAAGGACTAACCATCAGGGTGTTGCACCAAGTCTGACAGACTGCAGGGAACAGACCTGCCGCATCGAGTCTGTCAGCTGTTCCAGCAGTTCAGTGCAATCGTGGGAGCCCCTTCCACTGAGACTGTGTTACTGAGGGCCTTTCTTGTGTTCTTCTGTTTTATTTTTTTGGGGAAAAAGGGGTCGGGGAAGGCAGGGTTCCAACTCTGTGTGCAAGAGGGGGTTTTGAGGGGTATAATTTAGAGCACAGAGGGAGCTTCGTCTCTCCATCTTATGATTTGGAGGTGAAGACAAGCGCCCTCGGGGGCCCCCTGTCAGAGCTTTTGGGCGCGCTCAGTGCAGACTTCAATAAAAACACACAAAAAGAATTCCCCCACAAGGGCGCCTGGCTGAATCGCTGACGCCAATGTAAAAGATTCAGTTTTTTCTGTGAATCATTTAGTACACGACCCCAAGCTTGCCAGACAACGTGACAATAACAAGGAACTACTGCTCCATCCTCCTCATCGAGAAATAACGGGGAATAGTTGCAACCAACCAGCGGAGAAGGGCCAAATGATTTCTTTCACACCAGCAATTTCACACATCGATCATCCTCTGCCACTCCTCCATTTTCCTTTCTCTACTCCCACCTCTCAATCCCCCCTTTTCTTTCCTCCTTTCACTGTATTCCTGTCATGACAAATGTCAAACACAGTCAGTTAAGAGTGTGTGTGTGTGTGTGTCTCTGTGTGTGTGTTTTTTTTTTTTTCCCTTTTTGGCAAGCAGGATGTTGCCAAGTTGAACGTGTGCTGGGACAAGACTGCTGCAGAAGCATCACACTGGAGCATCAGCATCAGATATTTCTGTGAAAGTAACAGAAATGTTTGAAGGTGTTGTCACAAGCTCACAGGTTCCTGCTGTTTGTGTGCACCGGAGGGAAATGGCACCTTCTCAGCCCTTTTGTCTCCTCCCTCTCCGTTGTTGTTTTTTTAAACTTATTTCTCTGTTTGGTTGTTATCACTTTTTACTATGGTTAAGAATCTCAGCATGGCTGTTTTTTGTTGGTTTTGACAGTGGGGGTCGGTGTTACAGTCGGAGTTAAAATTAGAGGAGTTGTTTCTCTGAGCGACTTGGAGACATGTCATCTTCTGGAAGCGGCGGGGAGTCTGTCAGTCACAGCCATGGTGTGTTTTAATCATCTCTGTCCCACTTGGTGGAGCGCTGACGGTTAGAGTGAGGGTTCCCTCCCCTGGACAATACCAGTGCGCTAGAATCTCATATGCTCTGATGTCAGACACAGCAACCGGTTAAGAAATATGAGACGTTTTCTTCCGCAAGTTAATCCTACAAATTCAATGGGGGAATCAAGCGACGTCTGGTGAATCTGACGACGTATCACAAGCGTATTTGAAAGGCTTTTGTGATCTTTCAAAGGATGTGACAGCTGGAAGGAGATTGGCAACAAAATAGCGGGAGTTTGTCACTATATTAAGAGAATGAAGTAGATGGAATAATCAAAACTTATGATGTGTTTGAAGCTTAATGAGCTGGGGCTCCCCCCAAGCGAGCAACAATAGAAGTGTTTTGTAATTCTATAGCCATTTTCACAACACACCAAGGAATTAGCAATATGCATTTATTTTTACATAAAAGTGGGTTAGACTGCATATTTTGTTTGATGATGTAGCAGCAATGACAGCAAATCTTTCCTTTCAGCTGCTCTGCGAAGACGAACAACCTCAAAGTTGAGAAGCTCTGGGTCAAAGTCAGGCTGTAGATTCCCTTAACCCTCAGTCAGAATAGGCATTTCACCTCAACTTAACCCTGGTCTGAACACGCTCACTTTCGTCCATTCCAGAGGCTCCTTTTGACAATCATAAGTTGTCATGGCCCAGAAGAACTTTCACTGTACAGCTTCCTGCTGACATCCTTGAAATCAGCAATGCTCTCCAGACTTTCATCATTCTATGATTGTGTTTGCTTGTTCAGAGAAATGCCATTTAAATCATCCACATTTGAACTTTTTTGAAGTAAACAGTTGCTTAATTTGAAAAGCATCCATATTCCTTTAACCTTGGGCAGCCTTTAATTTTTTTAATTTTAAGGAGATGTATTTGATAGGATTGCCTTGCATTTAGCTGCATTTATCATTCCATTAAGTTTGACTTGATTCCCAGTCCCTGTTGAATAAAAGCATCACAAACACCTTATGGTACTACTACCATGTTTCACTGGAGGCTGATATGTTAGTATGCCCAAAAGTTCAAATTCAGTCTCTTTTGTCCAGGGCATCTATTTCCATTCATTTAAACCATGTGCCCTGCATGGTTTATTGCAACTGAGACTTTTCATGGCATTCTTTAAAAATGTCTTTTTTTCTTTTTTACATAAAAGCTAGATTTGTTTACAACTTATGCCATGTTGATTTTCAAAATACTCTGTGATGTTGTTTTATAACCTAACTTTATCCCCTTCATTGTTCCTAACCCGTCTTCTGTGTTCCTTAGTTTTAATGGTACAGTTTCTTCTCTAATGTTCTCTGACAAACCTGTTAAATCTGCACAAGTGAATGTATACTGCCATGCAGTGATAAACATGTGAGCTTCTGAAGAGAGTTTCATTGAATATTATTTTGATAAAGAGGCAATGGAGGATAAGCATACTACACTGTTTTTTTTTTTGTGTTTTTTTTAATATGTCTTTTAGATGTGCATTTGTAATTCCACATACACTTTAAAATGGTTTACTGATTTGTGCTTTATCGCATTAAGTAGCATTTGGCCACTTAGCATCACCTTCCTAAAATGATGGCCTATGTCATGTTTTGCCAAAAGTAATATTTTTTAGATTTCCTAAATCATCTTTTGGAAAGAAAAAGGTGCTACGAGTAACATAATTTTAGAAAAGTGACGATAGAGGTTTGTCTTTGGATAAAAGTGGAGAAGTTGACTGTGTCTTAATACGTATGTGCTTATTTTATATATATTAAAAAAATTGTCTTTAGTGCTTTCACACTTTACTTCTTATTATCTTTTCTAGAGTGACATTTTCCACAAATGTGTGTCAGTTGTGCTTCAAACAGAGGTACTTAGAAAAATATCTCTACAAGCTCCTGAGCAATTAGTCCAGCTGCCTGCCTTTGTCCACCTACCTATTGTGTTCTTTGTAAAACACTATTCTCTTACACCTCCACTTACTCCATCCTCTGAGACAGGGCTGGAAATCCAAGGCTCTGAGTTGAATCCACAGTTGGTTTAAGCATAATGAAATGTATGTCATGTCTCTGGCTCATTCCCTCTGGCTTCTCTTCACCCCTGCACCTCCAACCCCACCGCAAATGCACCATCTTTGACAGGGAGGCCTCTGTGGCTTCTGCTGCAGTGATCTTTAGCTCCTTCAGGTCCCACCAACTATTTAGGATGTCCCTGCGATTTGAGGGTGGACTCAACCATAGATGCACGCTTCATAGCACTGACCGCAGAGCAGAATAGAAAGAGAGAGGGAGGCAAGGTTTAATCAGCCTCTTAGAAACCATGCCGGATTAAAAGAAAAAAACAAACAAACCTCCTCTTCAAGTAATAAATTGATGCAACAGTATTCTTATTGTAAACGTCAGAGTTAGTAGTGCTTACCATATCCATGCACGGGCCACTAAAAACATGCATATTTATTCTCTAGTTTCTACTTTTTCGTCTATTTTGTCTCTTCTCCCCAACGGTGTACACATAATAGAAACCATGGCAACACAAATCAGGTGCAGTTTCTGGAAAAAGGGACACAAGCTGAGCCATTTCAGATGATGCTTATTTAAATTTCAACATATATTGACTCAGCTCAGTATCTGTGTCTTTTTTTTATTTTGTATCCAATCTGTATGCAGATGAGACTGAACACACAGAGCATCTGTATGTATTTGTGTTTATGAGACTGTGTATGTGGTTTACCTAAAGCTTTGGAGCGTTTGGCTTTTTGTGTTCCCCGGCGCACATATGTGCATGGACATGTGTCTGTGCATAGATATCACAGCTCCAAAACGAGTGTGCATGTCCACTATATTAGACAGAAGCGCGTGAGGGGGTGCCCCAGCGTGTGTGTACTGCTGTCTGTTCAGAGCTCTCCGCGCCAGCAGGGTGCGCCATTCCAATTTACCCATCAGCCGAGGAGGCAGGGGGTAAAAGCGCGGGGCATCGCTGTCGGAGATTTCACATTCGAGGGACAAGATTACCTGTCAGGGGACCCCTGTGTGGAGGTGATGAGGGAGGGTGACTGCAGGGGCACAGTGTGGGGGAGTTCAGACTGTTTGGGGGGACAGGAGGAGTGCTGAAAGATGGGGAGGGCAGCATGACTAAAAACCACCCTGAAATCCATGGGTTCTCTGTTTTCTGGGGAGCATAGCTGCCAAGTTGCACATCTGTTTGACACCAGGCGCTGTGGTATGGCAGTCAGGGGCTGTCTGTCCTGATTCACATCTCTTCGCTCTCTACTTTGTTGCGAGAATCTAAACTACTGTTGGAGCTCTGTGTCTGCGGAGAAGCTTGCAAAACATTTTCCTTCTATATGAAGAAAAAGAAAACCAAAAAACACAAAGAAAGCATGAAAGGAAGATGTAAGATGGCTCAGATTTAGATTTTTCTCTTGCATGTGCCTCTTCACTCACCCCATCTTGAATTAATTCACATTTTGAGCCAAATCACACACCAGATTACTTTTTTATGCAGTTTTATATGGCAGATCAAAATAAAACACTTAAAATAATTACCAATAACTCCTGTTTTTTTTCTTTTTGTTTTTTTTTTTTTTTTTTTTTTTTTTTTCATATTTCTGTGACCAAAATTGTAATTTCGTTTACACCTTACAAGTTTCCAGCAGTGACTACTTTTTTTCCCCCAACTCCGCCATAAATGACAGACTTGTGATTTGAACGTTAAAGAGTTGTTTCATTGTTGAAATCAGGGATGAATATCCGGTGATCTCCAGAGGTACATTGAGCCTCTTGATTGCTTCTCCCGTTAATGTGCCATACTTATTTTGTTCCGGGATAACAAAGTAAAGGGTGAATGAATACAAATGCGCACCTTATTACAAATTTTTATTTGGACAAAATGTTGAAAACCGTGAATCTGTTTCCTAACAAATATGTCTAAGTTTGTGTAAAGTACAGAAAGTGCAAAAGTTAAAGGGGTATGAATGAAGGGGTTTAAATACTCTACCAAGGTGCTTTATGTGTTAAGAAACTCTGTGCTTGAAACACTAGATTGAATCGTTCCTTAAAGCCCACAGACCCAGGTTGCTCTCATCTGTGTTCACTCTGCTTATGTTTAAGTGTCAGCCAAGATAACTAACGCTGCTCCAGATATCCTTAAAGTCTGTTGGGAGACGGGACATTCCAAACTGCAGACCTCATTCTTTACCCCATCTCTGCTGCCATTAGTTAATTATATGCAGGTGTTTTCCTTTCTCAGTCATTTTTGTTGTTGTTCAAGACCTAATAAAATGTAGCCATAAGAACAAAAAGCCAGAAAGGCGGCGAGAAGAAAAGGGGGGAGATGGTGTGGAGGAAGTGGCTGAATGTGCTGTGTGAAGCAAATTATTGCCCCCATGTAGATTCATCAGTTCTCCCTGCTGGATTAAGGAAGGGCCTTTCTAATGAAGTTCGCCCCGTCAAAATGAAGGGACTAATTCTGATTTAGCTGAGGTAATGAACTTCCCCTCTCCTAGTGAGAGCAGCGCCATGGGGTGAGGAAAGAGGGGTGGCAGTGGAAGAAGAGGAGGGGGCAAAGCAGAGTGGCAGTAAGAGAGAGACGGAGGCAGGTCGAGGAATGAAGACGGGAGAGATCCATGGAAAGAGGACAAGATAGAGCCAGGAGGAAGAGTGAATGCAAGGGAAGAAAGAGAAAAAAAATTATGCAAAACGGCTGTCTCGTATTTGCTGAGATGTATTAAATTTCCAGTGCGGGTGCCTGTGTTATATAAAATTATGTTAATGTCTTGTGGCCCGCTGCGAATGGCGGCTTGCTGGTCCTGAGCATGCGTGGCTGGCCGCTACACGGAGCGCGCTCAGTGGGACTCAGCTTTTCTATTAAGGAAAACCTCTAGACACCTGATGATGAATTCTCTCTCACCAAATGTTCCCCCTTTTTTGTGTCGAAAATATGAGAGCTTCTCTAAATGACTTTGGAGAGCCTGGCATGGCGCTTGGCGGCCCGCATCTAGCAGGGGGGAGAAAGGGTTTAAAGAGTGGGGGGCAAGCTGAGGTGTGGAGGGGGGGGTCCCTTTGCATCAGGCTAAGGGAGTCAATTAAGGCAAGCACTGATAATTATAAGCCGGCAGAACGCAGGGGCTGGCTAATTGTACAGTGTTCCATGCCGCGAGCCCAGCCAAGGGGCCGTTCTTCAACACTCTCCTTCCTTGCTCTTTTGTATGGACCGCGAACCCCAAAGACCCCTCATACCTCAGCCTGACAATGCCACAGTGAGGCTTGCAGAAAGAAGATGTAAAAAAAAAAAAAAAAAAAGAAGACAAGAAAAAGAGAAAAGTCCAGCATCTGCCCATAATTAACATTTTACATTCAGGCCACTCACTCTTAAGAGATCTAAATTAAAGTACTGCCTCATTTCATTTTCTAAAAGCTCCTGAAAGTTTTATTGTTTCCCTGCTTGTTTGTAATCCTCACTTTGTACACCAACTTTTACCCAGTCTTAGAAAGTCAGGGCAAAGAGGCTTGACCTTTACTTCCTCCTGAACACAAACAGGCCCTGTAGTTTAGAATAGGTATGTGTGTAGAGTAAATTAGAGCATTTCAGTGTAGTGGTATTTTTTGTATGTGGCTGTAGGGGGTCCAGCACTCCATGCAATCCATCTCAGGCAACCTGCATTGTTTGTCCCCAATGGACCTTCGTACCTGCCTGCAGCTGCTGCGCCTACATATCATTCGTTAGCACGTATTTGCCTCTCACCTTTGTTGTTCTGGATCTCTCCCTTCTCCTTTTTTTTTCTCTACAGCCACAGTGACCTGTACAACTGGTCAAATGTTTTAGCTATTCTGTTTTTTCCACTTTAAGCATAAAAAATGATTGGTGCCATAGGATGTGGGTTTCAAACCTGCAACTAGAAGTGCAAGTTGTAATATCAAGTTCTACAGCAGGATTTCTTCACCAAAAGCCGTCACTAGCTTTAGCTCCCCCTAATGATCCCACAGCGATCATTAGCAGACATTATTGTTCCACGTTTATCTGAAATCATCACACAGCTAAGGTGGGATATGTAAATCTGACTTGTGCAAGTAAATGCATATTTAACACATCCTGAGGATCATGTTGGAAGCACTTTGCCACCACCTAGTGGTCAAAGTCTGCCTCAATCGCATACTGAACTCCTTGACTATATTGAGATTAACAGTCCCTTCATAATTTTGAGCCTGTTTGCAAAACAAACTAAATATATTTTTTAAAATAAAATTACACTTTAAAAAAATACCTTCAAGCTGAAAGAACAAAATTAGCATATATTTTTTTAATTTTTTGAGAAAAATCTGAAATGCTAAGAAAATAATATATTTGTATGCATTGATTTGCATATTCTAATAGATTTTAGTGTAAAGAATGTTTTGCTCTTCAAACTAGACACCACATTGTTTTTTGTGTGCTGTTAAGTCTTCTGTGAAAAACACAACATTTTTAAGTATACTTGCCAGTTCATCTCCAAGTCTAACCTTGTCTTCTTTGTGTACATAATTAATTAAACAATAGGTTTTCCCACCCAGGAATGATAAGCCGGGATAGAAATTGGACTCAAAATGCAACAAATTTTTGTGTCATCAGGAACTGAAATTATCAAATATAATCAAGGATCACAAGTAAAACCAATTTCTGAGTAATATGAAACACTTAAGATATGTTTTAAACACATAATACATAGTAGTGATAAGAATTGTTGTTGTTTTTTTCTGACAAGTCAAGTCTCAGTTTGATTATATAACACATGTAAGTCATGTGTTGGACATCAGCTAAAAATCTAAAAAATAAGCTGTCATACCTTACACCAAATAAGAAGTGACTCACAAGTCTCTTCTCAGCTGTGTTTTTTTGCACACAGCCGTCTTCTCTTCCCTCTGTCCTCCTGCATGTGACCTGGAAATCGATCTCAGCACGCCAAGTTGAACGATGTCTCAATTTCTAGAAAAGATCCAAAGGAGAAAGGGACAATGAATTGCGTGAGCATGAACAGCTGTATTGTTTTGTGGGAGCTCTTTCAGCACTCATAATATGAAAAAGTTTTTTACAATAATTCAAAAATGTAAATTTCACAGACAATTTTAGTGCTCATGTAAAAGAGATGCAAATGTTTTGAATAGGTTTGATTTCTAATGATTGCTTAGACCAGTGAACTTTTTGGCAGAATACTCCTTTAGAGAAGAGTTTTCCAGGACCCTCCACCTCAACAAGAATTTGTTTTTGTATGGATGATTGCAGTTTATACTTCAGTCTTCTATTTTTTTCTCTTCTTTTGTCAAAAAGAAATTGTTTGATCTTGTCCTTGTTTTTTTTCTTCATTTCTCAAAATAAAGTAGTAATTGTGTTTTCATAAAACAATAAAAATTGAAGTGCTTCACCAACTAAAATGATAAAAAGAACAAAAAAGGTGTTATCCTTTAAGATACACTTCAAGAAATTTATTATCAATATTATTAATATTATTACTGATATTAAATTTACTCTCACCAATACAAACAAAATGCCTTTTTAATAACAATATATGTTTACAACTACTGTTGTAAACATACCTATCTCGAGATACACATAAAATAATAAAAATAATAAAATTAATTCAAATGAAATAAATTTTAAGACCTTTACAATCAGTATACTCTTGAAACTATGACAGAAATGAAAAAAGTTTAAATTTTTGTTAAAATAAAAAGACAGGAATCTCCAAATGTTATGTAGGATTTAGAATTTTCTAAACTCATTTGCGTTTCTCTCTATTGTTTTTCACAAAATATGTGAACTCATGCAGTTTCTATTACTATTATTTAACCCAAATTTTTTTTTAAATCTTGGGTTTTATTATTTATTTTATTATTTCATAAACAATAAATAATAAAATAAATACATTTTACAAATAAAAAAGGTGGCTGACCCATTAGTCTTTACTTTATTTCAATGTAAACTCATACACCCACACGCATGTAGATTGTTTCAAATAAAGCTGAGAAATAATAATAAAAAAACTAAATATTTCATATTTTCTCCAGAGAAATATTCAATATATTTATGAAACATTTGTAGAGAACAAATCTCTGTTTATTTCTTTACACCTACTATAAATTTAACAGCAGGACACATAATGATAATGTCTTTGCTTCTCTTTTCATGTCTTCCTGTCCTCGTTCAGAACATCTGTATGCCAGCAAACAGCGGCACACTGTCATCATCACTATGTTGTTACTGATTATCACCTAAGGAAACGGTTTTCGTTCCAAAACTTTAGAAGAAATGAGCCGCATTGTTTGGCGCATGGAGGCTGGACAGATTCGCCTTGTGAGAGCCCAGAGCAGAATCAGTTACTTTCCTGTGCTCTTTGTGCTACTTCCTGTCTCAGAAAAAGTGCTTAAAATTAATGCTTTCTATATTTAAAAAAAAAAAAAAGATAAATTTACTTGGTATGTTTGTGAAAAAGAAGAAAGTGTCCTCACGATTTTGTCCCTCATGTTTTGTGAAATCCAAAAGGTGTTCTACTTGGCTAAACCCTTTGTAACAGTCGTTGAAGCGTTACGCATGTTTATCTCAACACAAAAACCTGTCACTTTGGTGTTTCTGCCTCTGGCCTGGTAGCCAGGGGAGCTGTGAAGCGGTTAATGTAGGCAGTGCGCGGCTGATCCTAGCAGGGGCCTAGCCCTGCTCTGATTAGCACCTCCAACGAGCTGCCATGCATCAGAGCTGACATTGTCTCAGAGTCTCGTTCCCCCACAATCCTCTGCTCTTGCTGTGTGAGGGCGTCACTGCTGACATGTCACAGCCTCACCCCTTCTTCTCCCTCTGCAGGTTGGAAGTAATCCAAAGTTGGGACAGGATCATGAGAGCTTCACTACCTGGGTTACCTTAGCTGTATCTTCCTCTCGCAGAACAGAAAATGTATTTTGAGTCCTTCATCTTTATGGCACTAAAGCTTATTCTTTCCTGGTGCAGTCGTCCTCCAGCATTCTCCAGCATTTTCACTTTTATGAATTGACGCATCATCACATAGCCCTTGCTCTTTATGTTACATAATGATATTTTCATACATTTTGTAAATTAGGACATTGTATTTAGAATGTCACAAAGAAAGTGGCATGCAAAAGTATTGATACTAGCAAGTTAATATGGTTACATCTAAAGAAATGCAACATGAGCTGTACGTTTAGCGTCATTCTACTATAAGGGCGTCGTCCACACCTCAATCTAAAATTGCTTTTCTTCCAGTTTTGACCCTTCAATTTTGCTCTGTCCATCCTTTCTTAAACCGTGACCAGATTCCTCTCCCTGCTATATAATTGAATTCAGTCTGTTCTCTAATGTTCTCTAATAACCACCTTTATTTAGGAGTGTCAAAGTAAAGTGGTTTAATACAAAGGTACACCACAGCTTTTAAATTATTATTTGTGATTAATAAAAAAACAAAAAAACAATGATTTTATTTATTTAAAAAATGACCTACTTTGTGTTGTGCTTCCACATAAAATAGTCAAGATAATATGACTCTGGTGCTTGCAATCTTACAAACTGTGAACAAGTTGAATGTGTGCGGATAGTTTCGCAAGACAATGTATAAAGAAAATGATCTAACTCGATTCTCTCTACTCCTCTTAAACTGTGGAGGCAGGAAGAAGGTATTAAAAATGTTCTCCCGTAGGCACCAGTTCTCCAATCAGTTTTGGTCCAGGGGGAGTCCATCCCTCTGAGTTCCCACCTACCACCTTCCCACCCCCATATTCTGCATTCCCCCGGTCCTTAATGGGCCACATAGTACTTCTGAAATGAGCTCTTGCCTTATGAGCAGTGCTTCTACCTCAAGAGAGCGCACCACACGGAGGAGGAGTCAATTTGTATTCACCCATAATTCCCTGGGCCTTAATCACGCAGATTTTCCCCCCATTATCAGTTAATGGATAGTTCCCGTGGAGAGAAGACGAAGTAAATCCACCTACTGTTTACAGGCCCGAAGCTTTCTCTTCTGCTGCCATCCAGCATCCTGCAGTGGGTTGTGTGTACAGCAGTGAGTCTGCTGAACAGCAGTTCTTGTTGGTTTATTAACACATAACTCCAACATCAGGCTGAAAAGTAGGAGACAGATGGTGAGGCAAAGGCAGAGTTCCTCATAAAACATGCTCATCCAAAGCAGGTAATCCTTTCTTTTATTGCAACATTTGACATTTTAGATACTCAGCCTCGCTTTGGCCTGTTAGTTTGAGAGGACGAGCTTTGATCGCTACATCTGCTCCCTCTCCGCTTCTCTGAAACAGCCCATTCAAGTCTACTAAATATTCTCAATTTGTTCTCCCACTTGTTTGCTCATTACTCTCTGCAAAAAGAAGTGCCCAGATTGATGTCCTTAATATCATCTACTCTGGCGACGCACAAGCAACTGGGGTCCCTCTAATAGTGAGCTTCAGAGAAGCGTTCACTGTGCCCCAGAGAGGAGAGTAAATCTAAGTATCAGATTTTTCTCGTGGAAAACGAAGCGCTCTAATTCAAACTGCTTCTCAGCAGAATTGTTTAAAAGTAGTGAGGGACAGTGATGGCTTTGGAACAGAATAAGATGAGGGAGATTTTTAATTAAACAATACCCCTGCATTGTACTTAATTACACACTATCGTCTTAAATTGAGGTTGCCTTTGGTTACTTTATTTTTAGTCTGTTACTCATCATTAGATAGTTATTTCAACCTTTACAGTTATTTGCTAGAGAAATTATATGCCATTAATTATTTCACGTTGTCATAATTGTCAATACTAAAGCTAACCTTTTATAACTTTTATATTTAAAAATATTGTTGTTGTTTTTTTTTTTGTTTTTTTTATTGCTAATTTTGGTAGAAGTAACTGTAGATGGGCTGAGGTGTTTTGAGCTGTGATTTGAATAAATTCAGAAAATCTACATTTGCAATGACAGGAGGAAAACCACATGTTAAATGCTGTAAAAGACTTGCGTGCACCCAAAATGCAGTGGAACAACCAAAACCATAGAGCAAGAGCTACAATGGATGGCTTTAATTTCAAAAGCACTGTGAATACGTTTGCAAGGTACTACAAACTAAAATTAACACACTGTGCTCAGTAAACTCTGCCCACATCAATTTTTGCTCTGCTAAACTGTAAGATCCAGGTCCGCAAGACTCTGCTTCCCAAACAACCTTCAACAGCACACAGTCCTCTGCTTGGATAAAAAAGTAAACAGCACAGAGAAAATAGAGACCATTCTTTGTGAAAGTAGTTTTCCCCTCTCCCTCTCCTGTCCTCCACATGGGAGAGATATTAGGCGTTTGTGTTTTAAGGAGCTGTGAAATACATAAACCATGAGCCCCAGGAACGCGAGACCCTGTGGATATGCAGATGGGCTTACTTTGCTGGTGTCAGGGATGCTTAGAGGGAGCAGACGCAGGAGCAGTTCTCATCTAAAGGATTTTCTTAGGAGTGCAGGGGGACAGGGTGGTGGCAGCAAAGAACACCCGGGAGACTCGGAAAAACAGAGTGGGAGGAGGGAGAGAGGAGGATAGAGAAAGAAAGGGAGAGAGAACTGACAGTCCCCCGTGGCCTTGTAACTATATCCAGAGTCTGCACGGTGCTCTAAGAGGGGTGGGGGCCCACACAGGGCCTTGCTGATTGGGCAGGTCTGGAGAAGGGCTGGGGGGGCAAAAGGAAGTGACCTCAGCCCAATGAGGCAGCTATAGGGGTGAGGAAGCTGACTTCCTCCCTTGGCTCTCACTAAGAAACAGGCTGCCAGCCTGATTCAGCCTCTGCTACTTTGCGGAATACAAACCCAGTCCTGAAGGCTGGATCGGCGACCGAACGCAGCATAACCTACTCGGCAGTCACTTAGGCTAACTTTATCTGAATGCTTGTCCTCTGTTTTCTGTCCATTTATTGTTGCTTCTTAGATTTGCTGGGATCATCTAGAATTTAAATTGGCCAGTATAATTGTTTTTTTTTAATAAAAATCAATAATTGTCTCTACCTGACATCAAATCCTGTTCATTTACCTTTTCATTGTTTCTTACCCTGTAGTTTTGATTGTAATTTGTCTGTCTGCTGTGCCTCTTCATTTCATGCTTTCCAGCATATGTCATCTGGTGTCCTTCTGCATGCCTAAATCTTCAAATTTTGCCCACCTCTCAAAAGAGAACAAGATTTAAATGCATTACTTTTCAAATATATTTCAGCAATTATTTATATTTTATGCGTCTTCAGTCAGAACAAATGTGGTTCCAAATTAAAAAAATTTCATGTAAAACTGTATAAAAGTTTATGTATAAAACTCATTAGAAGTATATGCTACTTAAGTACAGTGTAAAACATGGCAAATATGTTGAGAGAAATTAAATATAGGCCACAAAGTTCATACTACCAGTGACACGTGCCAGTGATTATTCTGCTCCATATACTATTTCATTTGAAATACGACCGAGTACCATTTTTTTTTTTCAATTATGATTGTCAAAATCACCAGGCTTGTCCTTTAAAATTGAAGTATTTCAACTTCCTACCTCCACTTTCGCCTCATGCACCTGCTTATAGACACAAACATAGACATTCGCTTGCACAAGGTCAGTCATGCAGGTGCGGAGTTATCTGCATAATGAAACAGGCCAGGTCTCTGAAGAGACGGCATTGTGTATAAGGGTCAAATGAGGGCTGCGCATATGGTGGAGGAGTGGATCCGCGTAAGCTGCAGCGACCTCCACCTCAAGTGTGCACATCCTAACACAGATAGGCAAACAGTGGTGATCAAAGAGAACAGTGATCCTCTTGCACGGCTGCATGAATGCACTCATGCTACTCTCCCATAACCCCCTGCACCCCCCCCCACTTTTCACTGATACCTGGTGCTACACTCAGTTGCACATGTAGGGTACAGAGTAACTCATCTGTCAAATACGTGATCGCAGCAAACACAACACCAACTCACTCCCTTTTGAACTACTTTGATAGGTTTTTGCCTGTCAAGCAGAGATGTCTGTGAGAACATGGTGATATATGGTGCTTGCAGCTTGGTTCCATGCAGTAAATATATTATCAGAAGCTCAGTAGAAAGTATATACTTATGTTATTGAGAAATGATGTAAAGGAAAGTCTGTCAAAAAGGCATTACATTATAAAAGTTCCGTATGCATATACTTTCTCAATGTTTCTTCCATCACTGCAGGAAATGTTTCAATTTTCTTCTTTTGCTGGAGTATTAAGGATCGTTGGGTTCCAGTTGTCACATGTACCCATCATCAAATCAAAGCCAAAGAAACTGTGATGGTAGCTATTTTTTTACAGATGCCATTACTTTGTCTAAAGCCTTACTGCGAAAACTAAAAAGGAAAATACAAATGTAGTAATAAAGTGATAAAGTGGGCAAAGATTGCAATAATTTTACAAATATTTTCCAAAATTATGTCATGCTGTAAAATATAAAAAGGATTATAAATAAGATGTTTTACATTTATGGTGCTATTGTCTCATTTTTAGTTGCTTCATTCTACCTAATTTGGCAAATAACACACACAATAAACTTTCTGCTTGGACACGGCCACGCACAGCTGTTTAGCTTGATTATGAATACATGCTCCTGGTACCCAGGGCCTCTGTGGTGGGCAGTGGGCTGTGGAGACCTGGGGATAAACCCTGGATGAGCCCCTGAGGTATCCACCCTACCCCCAGACCTGCAATGATGGGCTCTGCCAGGAGTTTGATGGTGCACGGTCTGGCCCTGTGGCAGAGTGTAAAGCACTTTTATTGACACAGTGGAGAGGAGCACTTTTTCTAGAAATCTGAGTCAGCGAGTTACTCCAAATGAAAGTGCATAGTTTACAGTAGTAAAATCTATTTAAGTTATTAGTAGAGTTTTTGAAATGTACATGGATTTATGTGTTTGCAATCCAGCAATTACATGGCATCCAGTTGCATTTTAACATGTTAACATTGTAGCACCAAAAAGCGCAGTATCGTGATTTGATGTTTTATAATACAGTGTGTCATGTGCTGGATATTTTATCAATGCTTGAAACTAATGAAACAAGATCTTCAATGTCTCTTGTGCCAAACTAGATCTAACTCCTCTGAACAGTCAAAGTGCCACAGACATCAAGTTGATTAAAAAGTAAGAGAATAGTAGGAAACCAGGGTTTGATCTCAATTGATGTAGCCATCACTACATTCATCAATTATATAATTTAATGTAATATCCAGGGCTATTTAAAAAGCAGACTGGAGACTGATGATATTAAGATATTATTATAGAAAGATCTTCTTTACAAAAATATCCTCTTGAGTGGTAATTCTGATTCAACAAATCTCAAATCCCGTTCTCTCTATCTAAACCTCTTTTGATGTTATTTTAATTTGCAAATTCTAAAAATAAATCATTATTTGTGCAAGTTAATCAAAAGGATGATGTACACCACGATCTCTAGCGAGAAACCAACTTGTTATTCAATTAATGTCTGATGGGACAGGGTCACATGTTCTTTTTTTTTCCTGTTTGAATCATGAAAATCTCAGACAGGACAAAAAAAAATGTGGTGTTAGGGTTAAGACTAGAGCGAGACCTTTTGCTGCTCCCCGGCCATTCATGCTCTGTTTATTTTTCCACTCATGGTTCTCTGTGTGTTTGTGTTGTTTCTTCTCCGCAGAGGAAGGACTGAACCATGAATGCAAGCTCTGTAGTCAGTCATTCGACTCACCGGCGAAGCTTCAATGCCACCTGATTGAGCACAGCTTCGAGGGCATGGGGGGAACCTTCAAGTGTCCTGTCTGCTTTACAGGTTTGCACATTACCTTGAAGACAAATCAAGTGAATTAATGAAAAAAATATATATATAAATGGTAAATTTGTCATTGATAACTGAAAAAAAAGAAGAAAAAGCAATTACAATGTCTTGACCAGTCATACTGAATAAAAATGTAGTTATATGACAGCAATAAACTTAATTTTATTGGGTTTCTATCAGACAGATCAACACACGTTAGTGCACACTTGAAATGTGCAATGTAGTTTAAAGCTATTTTTACATAAAATACTAAAAGCCATTGTAGTTATACTTAACAGGCACTGAGTCAATTCTTAGCACACATCCATGTCGCTGCAGTCAGTCATGTTGCATGTCTTTTGGGGTTTGTCTCCATGTCCACAGCTTGAGACTAAAGATTGTGTTCAATTCTTTTTGAAAAATAGATTCCACTCTGTCCCATACGATTGAGAACAGCTTGCAACCATTTAAAAACATTACTAGAAATTCTCAGATTAAGGTCAAATATATTCTGAATATGCTCCAAGCCACTGATATAGTTGTATTTTTAGGGATTTTGTCCTGCTGGAGTGGTGAACCTCCACCCCAGTAGAAAGACTTTTGTAAATTTTAACAGGCTTTCTTCCTGTGCTCTATCAGACAGATAGAGCACATGAAAAGTTTCTAAGTCCCTGCTGAAATGAAACATCGCCACTCCATGATCTATTTGTGTATTAGTTTTCCTCCAAACACAACATGTTGTATGTACAAGAAAAAAAAAGACTCTTCACAATGTTTGCAGGGTTATCTGTAACTTGAAACTGGACTTTCTTCCTTTCCTCTTATTACGTTTCCATCCCACACATTTTAGTTTCTAATTTAAAAAAATATTGCAAAAAATCTGTCCACTTCACAATTATGTTGTACTTTGAGTTTTTTTGTTTTTTTTTTCTAATAGAAGAACCCTATAAAGTACATTGAATGTTGTGATCTCATTGTCAAAAAATGTGAAAACGTTGAAGGGATAGAAACACTTTTTCAAGGCACTGTAGCTTCTAAACGTATCTTGAAAGGTCAAGCAAGCCAGCCGTATAAAGCTGATAGCAGTTTGCAGCATGTGGCTTTTTGTTTCGTCAAATTGCCTCAAAATCAAGGCCAAAGAAGTGTCACAAGGTGAAAAGGGGTGAGAGGAAGAAAGACGGGGAGGGGGGCTAAGACAGTGTGAGCTGAGGGGAGATGGGGGGATGGAGGAGCGGAGAAAGAAAAGGAGATGTGCTAATTGTGGATGGCAGTGGTGCTGATAGCTGTAATGATCTCATCTGTCTCTGTGCGTGGAGGTGGAAGGACCGGACTCCTCCTGAGAGAATAGCGCCCTCCTTCAGTGTCAACAGGGTTAACTATCTCTATAATGAAATCTGCAAAGTCGTTAACTTCGGCTCTTCACTCTTTCTCCCTTCTCAGCTCTTTACTCTTCCTAACACTTTTTGGGTCCAGCTCATTTCCTCTTCCTATTTCCTCTAACCCCTCCGCCGCCCCCAGCTTCATTCATCCATCGCACAATATACTCATTTGCCTCATGTCTACTTGTTAGATCAATTAATATCATTACTTACTGTTCTGCAACTTTTCGTCTTCCCAAACGTCTTCATCCACCTCAGTTCACAGCTTCCTTCCATGCACTTCCCTCCTCTACTCTACATCACTGTTTTGGCCTTATGACTCTTTTAGAAGAAGCCTATTGATATTTCTCCCCCACCCTGAAACTCCTCTCCCTCCACCCCTCACAGGGGTCCAGGCATTTAATATACAGAGCATGCCTCCTTCATCTGAGCCTTCATTTTCCAGCGCCCGTCTTTGACAGACAGGTCCCCCCACTCCCTCAGCGTCCATATCGATCACGGCACATGAGAGAGAGGAGGGATAGAGTGTGAGAGAGAGAGAAGGGGGGATGCTAGGAGGAAGGGTGAGGGAGGCAGAGACAGAGTGGCCCCTCAGGACAGCGGTCGCGGAGCAGACAGACAGATGGGCGAAGAGGCCTGTGGTAGCTGGGAAGCCGTGCGGTGGAGAGTACAGGATGAACTGAAAGGCCTCCCTCTGTTGGGGATGCGGGGGACAGGCAGGCCGAGCTGAAGTCAGAGCACTTGGAGGGAAGAGAGCAATTGAGAGATTAGCTGACAGCTGTCCTTGAATATATTTCTTCAAGCTGAGTCGAAGAAAATAAAAGAAAGAAGACGTTTGTCCCTGATTTAGCTGGACATAAACTTTATTTTAAAACTTTCTAACTTTCTAACTAATTGAACTCAATGGTTTATTTCCATACTCTGGATTTCCATCTTTTTAGTGCGGTGCTTTAGAATAGCACTTATGCTGCTTGAGCTATGAAATGTTATGTCTTTATTGGTGAGTTATGTGATAAAACAGCACAATGTAGTTCAGAACTGTAAAATGAAACAAATATAAGATATGGTTTTCATACATTTACACATTTTCAATGTGTGTTCAGCCCCCCATGAGTGGTACAAATTTATACCACACTTTGCAATAGTATTGTCAATACAACTTTTCTTATAAATGATTAATGAATAGTTAATGCAATTGTTATTACTTAAGAAAAAATAATCATGAACCATTAAGGTGTCTTTGTTGAACCAAAAGAGAGGAGTGACTGGCTATTTTTTTTTTTTTTTTGCCCGTTGAGTAATTTATAGCTACTTTACATCTACTTGACAGTTTTTATATGAAGTATTTTGGTTTATATAAATATTGTTAGCCGTCTGTAAATGTGCATGTATGAAGACAAATGAACTTATTTTGCAAAGTAAATTTTAGATATTTTGTTACTTTGACGGGGTTGTCTTTTTGTTTGCATTCACAGTTGGTTGATCATTTTCAGTGAATTACTTGAACTATACCAGAACTACTTCATGCCCAGGTTACTAAAAGACATTATTTTTATAAATTTGAAGGGTGCCTTCAGTAGATGGAATGAGTCCAGACATGAAAGCAAAACTTTGATCAAACTAGGTGGTGGCAGGGCTCTTGAGCGCGCTCGTTTAACAAGGTTGCTCTTTGTTTAAAAACCCATTCCCCCTCAGTGCACATGTTTCAGTTTGATCCGGCCTCTTGTGACCCAAAACGCAGTGGGAGGCAAAAAGTGATTGTCATTCTTTCTACACACCTGATTATCCCTGATCTATACTCTTGGGAGCAGAAGTGGTGAGAGGACTGCAACGCACTGCAAAAAAAAAAAAAAAAAAAACTGGAAAAAAGTATTAGGGAAAGTAAGTTAAAGACAGTAGATAAGGACAGACGAATGTAGAGGAGAAAAGGAGACAAAACTTAAAGGAAGCTGAGAAGGTTGCAACTGGCAAGTTTGGATGTGAGATGAAAGGAGGGAAGTGGAGGAGGAAAAGAGAGCTGTGTAAGGGAGGGAGGGTAAATGGAGAGAGGTCCATAAGCCCCTGGATGATGAGAGAGAGGCTGACTCTCCCAGGACAGATTTGACAGGTTTCAGAAGTGGGGGAGCCTGCAGCTAGAAGTGTCTGCCTGCACCCTTAGGAGCTGTAGGGAGGGCTGGTGTGGAAATTGTGATTGGGAATATGTGCTTAAGACAAACAAAACAGAAGAAAGTGTGTCTGATGAAAGTCCTGTGTGTGTGTGTGTGTGTGTGTATGTGTGTGTGTGTGTGTGTGTGTGTGTGTATGTGTGTGCACTGTTTTTTTTTTTCAATTTATGTCACCACATGAGGAACAAACTTGAAAAACTACAGGATGCACTGCCTTAAAATCCACACAAGTGTGACAAATAAGGTAGTTTAATTAGCTTGTTGTTTAGTTGCAGCTCACATGCTGCTGCTATGTGAAGGTAGGTTCATGACAACCTCGACACAGAAGAAGAAAACAGAGGGCTAAGCTTTAACTTGGAACTCAGAGCTATCTGCTTGCAGCTCTGCATCAACTCCCAATTTGTTTGTTTTGCCTCAGAGCCCTCAGATAAGGTTCTGTGTCGTGAGTTCTCAAATTAGGCAGAAAGGAGCACATGTAGGCTAGACGGATAAATAAATGAAAACGAGAACAGGAAAGGGGAGAAAAAAGGAATAAACTTATTTTTTCTCCCTCCACAAACAGCTTAGTATTGGTGCAGTGCAGCCTGCAGAGAGCACCACCCTGCCAAAATAAAGATGAGCTGGGGCCTGTAGTAAAGGAGACGTCTGCCATGCGCGGCCCATGAGATCTAATCAGAGGGCTTAATATCCCCCACAGCGAGAAGACCTTGGCCCCTCAGCCCTGATACCCCTGATGCCCAGCCCGGCTCAGTGCTCTGTACAGCTCTGTGCAGCTTGGCTCTGCTCTGGCTCTGTGGCCAACAAACTCCACAAAGTTCGCTCTCTTCTCTCTCCCCTCTCCCCTCTCACATTCTCAGCAGGGAGAGACACAATGGTCAGCCGTTGATCCTGTTTGGATGTGTTTTTTTTTTGGATTATTTCTTTCTATCCTCGTTTCAACCCTCCAAGAAGAGATGTATCTGCCACCCTCCAGCTCCTTCAGAAGAAGCAATGCAGTTGTAAATTTTATATCTTTTTCATACTGCCAAATTCCAAAACATGGTCCCATCTTAGTGCATTTTAGCTTATTCCTTTATTGCAGTACATTTGTACATGTTTCATGCCGATGTGACAATCACAATAGACAGACAGGGTGACAAAGCTTGGTTTTTATGACATAAAGCAAGACATGTAACTTCTGCAAGGACAGAACAGTTGCAGTGCCTTCAAAAACTCTTGAAACCTCTTCAACCTTTTCATAATTTATCACATAATAACTCCATGGAAGCATTTTATACACGCACAAAGTAGTGCATAGTTGCAAAGTGGAACAAAGAATCCCATCTTTGTTTCATGTTATTTTTATTTTTTGTAAATATTTTGGAGTCTTGCAGAGGTATAAAAAAATACCAACAGTGTAATGCTGCCAATGTGTGGCACTTCTGGAGTGTTTTACAAATTACATATTATTTGTTTTCTTTTTATCTCATCTGACCAGAGCATGTACTTATTTATGCCTGTTCTTACATGGTTTATGGCAAACAGCAAACATGAAGCAGATACTTTTTATCATTTTTTAACAATGACTTTCTTTCCATTCAGAAAGACAAGTCAGAGTTTTGGAATGCACAACTGGACAATGTTGTCAAATTCTCCCACATTAACAGTGGATTTCTATAGGTTCTTCAGAGTTTCGCTGGGGCTTTTAGAGGATGCTGTGATGTGAGCTTTCTTTATTTGCTTAAGCTTTATTTAACCAGGTAAACCAGTTGAGAACAGATTCTAATTTGATTTTGTCAAAAGCTTTAGTAAGGCAAAACATTCCAAAACAATTAAATTGCAAAAATATTATAATAAAAGGTTTTAAGGACACTTCGTTGCACAAAATTTGTAAAATACTTTCAACAGAATCCTACAGAAATTACTAATTGGAAACTATTGCTTGCAAGCGTTAATGCAAGTAAACGTATAGGTATTAACAATGGGTTCAGCATGAGCAGAAGATGAGACAGGGGACCTCAGACGTTTGTCCACAAGGTCCACTGTAGCACAAGACAGCGTCTCTTTTGGTTGTACATAGTACTTTGTGGTTGTAAGGCAACAAAATGTAAAAAAGAAGCTTTTTCTCCCTTGATGAATCAGCAGCTCAAATACATTAAAACATATCCTTTTTTTAGTATTTATTAATCCTACTGTTGCTTAACTAGGCAATTGAAACATGTAAATCATTATTTTTTTAAACTTTCAATTAGCTATCACTTTTCTTTTGGATATCACCGAATGCCATCAGTTGATGAATGCAAAACTGATTATAAATTTGCCCCTTATTGAACCAGAATTACATGTTAACAGCGAGTAACATCTAACTTGACATCTCAGTTGTGTTTGGCAATGTTGTATAGTATTTGAAGGCCCCCCAAGTCTCAAATCCATTTTTATTTTTGCTGTATTGACTTTTTTTTCCTCCAGCCAAAGACATAATGAAGGCTTCCTGCAGCTGCTCTGACCTGCTTCTGTACTGTATATGCAGACAAAAAGCAGCTGAAGGAAAGGGCCATTGTTTATCAGTACAATTTCTGCCTCCAGAGCACGGATTTCAAACGGAAAATTGTTGCAGTTTTTAGAGCATAAGGGAGAGCCCAAATAAGTGTTATAGCTGAGGTCTTAACCTAGAGCCGAAATGTTTTGTCACCAGTCGTACAACTGGCAGTTATGTTCATCCTCATATTGCTGTGGTCATTAGTCTCAGAAATGGGCCATGGAGTTGCTGTTTGTTCATTAGAGGAGGTTTGTTCATTTGTGGTTAACGTTGCTGCCATGTTCCACAGACAGCTGCCATCTAGGCATTAGCAGTCTGACAGCGTCCCAACGGCGTGTCTGCTATGGATCTAAACTTTTATTTCCCAGGTCAGGGAGTGTGACATTCACCGAAGCCGAGTGTTTCTCAACCCTACACCGCTCAATAATTAATAATCGCTCTCCCAGGTGAGCACCACTTCTTACATGTTGAAGTTGTATATCTACGGCATGGGGCCAGAGTGAACCTTAAAGCCTTCTCTCTGTCAGACGCCTCACCTTTTGTGCCTGTTTCTTGTCATCTTCTGTCACCCCATAGCCACCAGTGCATCCATTTAAAAAAAAAGTTATTTTGAGTTGTAAGAAATTCAAATGAAGCCCCCATGTGCTAACTTTTCCACAGCAACCAGACCTTTGGGATTAGAAAGCCATCTTTAAAGCACAGGGATACGGGATAACAAACGGTGTGTTTGAAGTGCTCCTTGGAGGGTGTACCAACACAAGTCGCTCAGGCATACACAGGCGCATCCCCACTTAGCTTTTTCAATGTTGACCGTGGCTTAATTAAAGCACAAATATATGGTATGTGTTTTAAGCTCCTGTGAGTTGTGTGTTTATATGTTGGTGAGTTATAATCTGTGCCTGTATAAATAAGTAGTGGAACATCATGAATATTTATACTGTCAATATACTGTAATTAGTGATGTAGACTAATGGAGGCCATGTTTTGCACTTGAAGCCATGCCAGTTTTTGTGGTTGTTTATTTCCTGGCTTGTTGTCCCCACAGCAGTGCTAAATAAAGAGCATCATTATTCCCCAAACATCATGAATTTACCAGCTCTAGCACCAGAAATATGACTGTTCTACTCCATAGAAACTGTTTTATCCCAACCAATATGTAGTGCCAGCCACATTTATGAGCACTCCTGGTAAAAAGAATTAAAAAGGCTTAAAATAAGTTAATCTTTTATCCCAGTAGCATAATTTCATACAAAATATTTATGAAAAATCCCATCTTTAATTTGAGTGCATTTATTCAGTGAGGTAAGAGCTCACACATTGGGAGCTAATTGTTTTGAACAAACTCACCAGTCCTACAGCTTGCCACTATTCTTAACAATTGCTTGAAAAATAAATATAACCAAAGCATTATCTTTATACTTTAGTTTCTCAAGGCAAATAGTTTCTTAGTGACCATGACTTTTTTCTCAGAGGTATACATAAAAAGTCAGTTTCTTTTAGATCACAAAGCTAGACAAGGAGCCATTTTAACTTTCCATTAAGCACAGAGGAAGGCCAAAGAAGTGCTCACTGTTAGAGTTTTTATATATAGATGTTAGCTCACCAAGTCTCCCGAAAATTGATTAGATGCCATTTACATGGCAGCTGCTTTTTGCCATGTAAAAAGCAGCATGCTTTTTGGGACACTGCCAGGAAAAAAACCTTTTAAGCATCCGGAATGTAAACGTGGATTTGCTCCATGAAAATGTGTCTTTGACAAAGGAGTACATTTTGGGGCTTGCTGTGGTGGCGCAGGGGGTTAGCACGCCCCACGTTTGGAGGCCTCAGTCCTCAACACAGACGTCGCAGGTTTGACTCCAGGTCCCGGCGACCTTTGCCACATGTCTTCCCCCTTCTCCTCATCCTTTTCCCTGTCTGCCTACTGTCAAAAATACGAGTCACTGGCACCGCAAAAACTCTTTGGATAAAAAAAAAAAAAGAAGTACATCCTCCCTACTGCTAAGAATGGCGGAGGAGGTATAATTCGTTAGGCCTATTTCTCTTTCAAAGACCTTTTTTACTGCTCCTGGACTTTAACTGGGTCTGTGATCTGAACTGATGAGGCTTAGATTTAGCTTTTCTACAATAACCATTCCAGATGGGTTTGGTGTTGAACAAAAGGTTAATATGTGGAAAATAGAGACAGACAATTATTATATCCTTTATCTTCATCATGATTTTTGTTACCATGTTAAGAATTCTATTTTATGGTAACAACAATAAGTTGCAATGGGTGATGTTTCCCAAACCCCAAAACTGACTGACTATTAGATCCATGAGAGCATCAGTAAACATAAATGTGTTTAATTTTTTTTTATAAATGCTGCTTAACAATAAAGTCACACCCAAATCATTAGGTGTCCTTTTGTTGAGAACCATATTTGTGCTTTGTGAGGCTTTGGTTGCAGTTTATTCCAAAAGACATGGTTCACCAAACACAGAATCAATCTTATCATTCACAGGTTTGTGCAATTAAACATGCCTGCCACTGTATGTGTGTAAAATGTTTATGTAATAATTTATTTGTAAATAAATTCTTCACTGTTTGAAAAATCATTAGTCTGTTTTATTTAGCCAGATGGACTTACAGTGCTGTCAATTTTGATTCATCAGCAAAGTGAAGATGCATTTACAATCTTTGTTTACTATTTTATGTTTTTTTCTGTGCAGTGTTCGTTCAGGCCAACAAGCTCCAGCAGCACATTTTCTCTGCCCACGGACAGGAGGATAAGATCTATGACTGCTCACAGTGCCCACAGAAGTTCTTCTTCCAGACAGAGTTACAGGTGAGCTTTTAAACCCAGGTGTAGCTCGCCAGGAAAGACAAAGAGAGCCAATCACAGAGCTCAGCTCCACCAGCACCAAACACAGGGCTCCGGCTATCCTCCTCCACTCCGACTGGGACAAGCGACTCAGAAGGAATTATTTCAGTCTGTTTCCAAAACTCATTTGTGATGTGCAGATATGATTTGATTTGCTTATTAGACCAGCCAAGCACTAAAATATCTGGAATTAGAGGATTAGCGGAATGCTCATTTTTGAAGAGGTAATTACATACAGCGCAGAGGCAAAAACACGGCTGAGTCAATATGCCTGCATCTCCTCTCCTAATCACAGAGGAGGCCTCATGGCTAAATATGAGCTCTGTCCTCAGGGAGTCGGTATCTGCCCTTCAACAAAGTTACTAGTTGGACTTATGAACTCGCAATGTTAGAAAGATAATCCATTTTCTAGCAATCTTTTCCTCTGCTCCTTGGAGAACCTGAAAAAATGAAACAGACCTTATTATATTATTTCACTGTGGTGGTGTTTTCGAGCAGCTCTGTTTTGTTTGGGGGATTCTCTATTGTACACTTCTCATATCCAGATCTCTTTCTATTACCTTTTTGAAACTGAATCACTAAAATATGAACATTCTATAATTGCGGTGTTCAAAAGTGCTGAAATTATATTTTTCTTCATTTACTTTAATATTGTAAAAGAATCAAGAAGCTCCTCCTGTTGGCATTGACCTGGATCTTGGATTATGCAGCGCATCAGAGTAGCTGGTAGCCAGAGGAAGTGCCCATTGATTGGGAATGATTTTCATATTGAGATTCAGGTTGTAAACACATAGGTGTGCATCTGCCAGGAGGAAGGTGAATGTGATCATTATTTGCTGGTCATTCCGGCGACGGGAACATGAATAAAACAAGTCCTGATCCACCGACACGCAACTCTGCAGCAGGGAAGATTATATGAAAAGCCTCAGCAGCACCCCACCCATTGTTAATGCCTTTCAGTCACATCAAGCCCCCTTAATTTGTCACGTTTTCATTTCTCATTGGTACAAGTGTTTTCTATATGGCACGGGTTGCGAGAGATACCAGTAAACAATCTCAAATAACCTGGGGATGTTTTCCTGCTTTTTTTTTATGTTTGACATTTTCAGGAATGAAGTGATCTCCACCTCCCGGAGGTAATGTTTCATGCATGATTATATTGTTTTACTGCGTGTGAAAAGACAAGTGCAGTACATGAAAGACCTATAGCATTCTGCTCTGAAACAGGAGGTTATGAAAGGAGAGCAAGAATGAGCTTGGGGGATAAGACAATCATTATCTCCAACCTGTTCCGTGCTCTTCTGACAGTCCCGTGTGAGCGCACGATGACATGATCTCAAACACACGTGCCGTACATATAGATACATGCGTTGCTTCTTGTAAAAGCAGATACTTAAAGGAAATTAAGTTGTCATGTGGTGCCCTTTTAGAGTTTTTACCCACAGTGCTTTGCAGCACCAATAATAGCTATTGTTCTTATTTTATTGTGCTGCAACCACAGATCTCTAAATATTTATTTGGGAATCCTTAAAGAACACCTGTTAGTTTCTGTAAAAGGGCTGTGACAGCAGCTTCTGTCACTTCCACCTTCTGGAAGGACAATAACCCTGAACATACAGCCAGAGCTATTATAGAATACTTTGGATTTTCAGATAGTTTGGATTTTTGGATCAACTTCTTATGTTGAAAAAACCTTGTCAAACAGGCAATGAATTAAAAAGTGTTCATATTGATGCAGTCAATATGAACACCACTGTGATGGTGGCAACATGATGCTGAAGAGGCTCATAAGACCTGCTGCTGTAGTTGCAGCAAAATTTTTTTCTATAAAGTGTGGAATGAGGGAGCATTGTACATATATGCAAGTCTCATTTTTCAGGTTTTTATTTCTAAAGATATTCTTTTTAAAAGTTATATCTTCCACTTCACACTTGAACGTTGTTTGTGGTTGTGACTTGTTGAAATGTGAAAAAGTTCAAGGGGTATTAAGATTTCTGTGAGGCACTGTAAATTTTGTTTTTCCTGAACTTATGAACTGCTTATGCATTTTATTTACGTATAATAGCTAAAACTTGACAAAAAATTAATTTGCTAACCTTTACCCTTCCAGATATCTGCTTGATACAGGGTGCTTTTTTGTCAGACTGTCTGAACTGGAACTTACTTCTAGCAGAAGAGAATCCTTTCTTTGCTTGGACCTGAGTTTGGAGTCTCTCCCTGATCCTCTCTGACTCTTTGGCCCACTGGCCGGCTACCTGGGCCCCCTCATCTCTCACAGTAGTGGGAAGGGTCAAAGGGCCAGTGCAAGCTGGGGAGAGGAAGCAGCAAGGAAACAGAGAGAGCTGCCATGGCAGGTAAAGCAAAGGAGGGAATATATTTTATTAATTCGCTGCTGAGATCCTGAAACAGACCAAAGGCTGTGACAGGTATCCTGTGCACCACATCACATCCTCCCCCCATGAACTCTACCCTGTGAGGGGCTAGCCAATTTTCGCCAGCCTGTCGAGATGGATGATGGGAGAGCATCCGTCTAATCAGCCCTCCCAGGACCTCCCGCCCAGCTGCCCCCCCTCAGACCGACCAGATTGACTCACTCCTGGGTCTGCGTGCCCCAGAATCCAGAGTCCAGTGGAGAAAAACCTCTCTTGCTCTTCTTTTCTGTTTCTTCTATTTCTCTTTTTCGCCTTTTCCACCTTGACAAAAAATGAGCGGTGAGATGTATAGACCTCTGCTGAAAGTCTGCAGAGGACTCCCCTCTACCATCGCAAAACTCTCACACGGCCTCAACGTTGCGTATCCCTCTCATTCAACAAATTAAAATGAAATACTGAGCAAAGCTATCACATACATTGCTGATTTTGAGGGCAGCCTTGCTGCTCAAACAGTCTCTCACTGACCACTTGAATGACAGTGTGTCCTCTCACCCACTTCACCTTAGTTCCCCCTTCTGTCCATTCATAAGTGGCTGAATGGCTCTGCTAAAGAACACCTTGCAATGTGAAACTTCCCCTTTTTGCAGTTTTAGATGCAGCTGCATTCCATGTGGCTTCAAAGAACCGAGCCACCAACAACGATGCTCGGCTGGATTAATTAACCAGATTCATTAACTGATAGATCCACAGTAACAGCCGAAGCTTTAATCTAACATTTCTCAGAGTGCAACTCATTTGTATTTGTTTGTGAACGTCCAGATAGCCTTAACTTTAGTGTTGCACTGACTGCTGGATGGCTGCAATCAGAAGGATTTATTCTCAATGATCCTCTAAAGATGAGACGATGAGGCTGAAGTTGTTCAGAAGCACCAGGTTACATTTTCCACACAAAATTCCCTCGATCCTTCTGAACCGCTACATCTTTTATTCTAGCCGCCGTCCGATTTCTCTAGGTTGTTGTAAGCCACGGAGTATTGTAAGTCTTGCTGTGATCGACAGAGAAGCGTTACAATCTGGGTGCTCAATGACTTCTCCCTCCCCTCAGACGCCCGCAGGACACGCACCTTAATTGGAGCATCTTTTTTTTTTCTTCCTGAAAAAAAAAAGGATTCCTTCAAAGACAATCCAAAGCACCCCAGCCTTAATGAGTGCTGAAAGTGACAAGAGCACATCTGCATCATTTTCTACCACTCCCCCCCTCACAAATGAGATTCTCTGCTCCCCGTGTGATGGCTATTATTGCCAAGCTGTGACCAATTCAACGGTTTTAATTAAGCATATTTATAGGTTTCACGGTCACCAGGTCAGCGTAAACAGCTATGTTTGTCATAATGTCTGTCCTGGGCAGAATGCAGGGAAAAGAAAGGGAGAGATGGATACTTTGTGAGAGCCCAGTCTGCGGCAAAACAGCAACAGAGTGGGTTCTTTGAGCATCAGAATGCATTGAATTACTTTTTCTTATTTTTCAAATGACGGCTCCCAAAAATGACATTTTAGACACTTCGTTTCTTTCGCTCCCTCTGCCTTTCAAAGCTGTTCTTTAGTTTGACGCAGGAGACCTAATTCCCCAGAAGTTTTTCTATTATTAATTTTAAAGTATGCCCCGGAAAATGCCCTAACTGCCCCGAGTCCCTAATGTGTCATACAAAAGCAAAGCTTTATGCATTTGTCCCCAAGTGGCTCTCAAACACCAAATTTTTCCTGAATGTCTTGATCTGCCAAGTGTGACAGCTCTTCACACATTTGAAAGTGGCAAATATATATTTATATTTCCTTTCATATGACAACTTGTTTTCTTCTTCATCACCCCAGGTTCTTGGAATTCTGGCACTGTTTCAAACAGCGGCACGGCAAAATAAAACGAGTGAATTAGGGGGAAAAAATAACTTGTGAGGCGCAATCATTAATATTTAAACTTATTTATAATTGCGTACCAGCCTGTGCGCTGTTGCTGTGTGTTGTAAACGAACACATATACCGCCTTAGATGGCTTATGATGTTTATCACAATAGTTGTGTTCTACTTTTGTAGGTGGATCAGAATTAGACAGCATGACAGACCTAATGATCCTGGGAGGATATTTTCTTTCGCACTGCGTGTATATATGAGATTGTGTTTGTGGGTATACATCTGTGTGCATCCTCTATGTATTTGTCTTTGTCTTCATCTCTCTCAGGGTCTGATATGTGCATGCAAACACAATGTCTGGAGGGAGACATGACAAAAACTCCCAGAAGCCTTTGAGCTCCTCTGTTTTTTTGTCTTTTTTTCCTCTGTTGCACCATTGGGGAAAGTTAAATCCAAACAAAGAGGAGACGCTCAGTGTACTGCGCTTGAATCCATCTCCGGATCCTTTCCTCAAACATGTCTCTTTTACTTTACTAGGTTGACTTTTTCAGCAACTTTGATAAAAACAATTTGAAGCATTTCTCAAGGAAACTCATGCAGTTTTAATTTTCTGTCTGTAGTGATTTGATTTTCAGGTTAACAGAATGTATCAGAGGACACAGCAAGCAGCATCAGAGCAATGATTCCAGCCGGAATTTGGTTGTCATATTTTACAAACACTGAAGTTTAACTTTTGCCATTTGGAAAACAGGATGTCTAGAGAGTTATAGACAAACATGGAAATTTTTCAGTTACATTTTTTTTGTAATTTATGAAAATAAGTGTATGCATAAAATATATGCACACAATTTTTACATATTTGTATTGTCAAATTTCATTCTCTATCCCTTTGCAGTTACAGATATTGACTAAGGTTTCAGACTTGAACTCAAACTGTACTTCAGTCATAAAAACAAAAACTTTGAACTTGTCTTAGATTCATGCTGTAATCACTTCAAACTTGACTTAGATTCGGACTCCTAGATCCAAGTTTCATAAGCTCATCTTATTTTCTGTAGCAACCAGTGAAATCAAGCAAGCATGTAACCTGCTAGATTGAGTCAAAAACTGGCCATACCAAGATAACAAGACTAAGACTTTTAGGGAAGCAAGACCAAATCCAAGGCCAAGACGAACTGATTGTAATGGTGAACCATCTTCTTTAGAAAGGTTCTCTGCAACAAAATGTTGGTGAACTCAAACCCAGATTACCAATTGCATGCAACTTATCCAACAAATTTGACAAGGTGTTAAAAGGTTAGACAGCCAAGTCAGACAGCTTTGGCTTGATGTTGCCATTCTTTCTGCAAGCAGAAAAAATGGAGACTTAAATCACTTAAGACTTCCTTCTTTCTGTGAACTGTAGAGACAGAAAAACATCTGTACATTTGCAATGGAGAACATTTCTATTTTGCAGCTTGATTAACTCAGGCACACTTGGGTTATACAGGAGTACTGTGATTCAAAGAATAGCAGCAAGTACACCTGAGACTGGCAAAAAAGCTTGCAAAACAAACCTCCCACCCCCTGACAAATTAAGACTTTGTAGTGGCCTTTTTGTAAGAACGATTGAGATCTCCAGTCTGGAATATTAGCAACAATGGCAACAACTTGCACATTGAAAATGATGTGTGAGTTAGAAGTACTTTTTTTATTATTGTTTTTGCCATGACTGCTACAAAACACCCTGCAAAATAACTGTTTCTCTCATGCAGAACTGCAGAAAGATTTTTGAAGAATTTTGCCCACATCTATGATCATATCTACCACTGCAGCATCAGTTGAAAAGCTTGGGTGCGCTCTAAAATATCCCTAGTCAAAGTCTGTCCCTGACTGAAGTGGTTAAATGTGAAAGTAATTGTGTTTTGTTTCTGGGACTGACATGCGGAACCCCACGGACCCCATCTCCCTCCCAGTGACAGGCAGAGATCCTCCCCCCTCGCTCTGTCTAATTAGAGGATGTAGCCCAGGGCTCGTGTCCCAGGAAGACCCATCCCCCTCCCAAGATGGTTCCCCTAAGAAAGCCCTTAATTGGGTTCTTTAGTCATAGACTTCATTTTGGCTGGAAAGGCATCTGTGTGTTGCTATCACCTCACAATACAGTTTGTATCGCTCTCTTGTGTTTTTTTTCTATTCCTCTTTCTCTCCCTTTTTTTCTCGCCCTCACTGGCCTTCTCTCCGTCTATGCTCCTCTCTCCCTCTCCCACTCTCTCCTCACTTAATGAGGCCCCATAATAACACAGCAGTTGTGCAGTTGTTTTGCTACCTCAGTCAAACAGCGGGATCACTGCATAGTGTGTTTCTAGTACCATTCACTTGTCTACTTAGACAGGGTAATGAGTATCATTTGGAGGTACAAAAGACCCGGCCCACAAAAAAAGCGGTGCTCCGTCATCTCCGGTTACTCCTCAGAAGTGTTTGCTCTGGGTGCTTAGATGTCTCAAAGTGTTTCAAACGTTATGGATTCAAGATGTATTTTTATAGCCGCTCAGTGTGACTACATGGAATACAGTGAAATCCATTGCTGTTGTCAGCTCCGTCCTCGCCTAGTGCTGTTACAGTATGACCATGACTCCCTGGGCACCTCGCTTGAAACAAGACTGTCTGTTACCAAGGAGACTGGGCTGGTTGTGGTGCAACAGTGTTTTGGGTCAACCCTCCCCATGGTCCGATAAGTGATGACTGTGGAGAATGCCAGCTGCTGTTTTATTTATTTATTTATTTATTTATTTTTTTTTTTTTTTTTTTTTTTTTTTTTTGTAATATCCATTGGCTAAACTAGCCAGCAGTAAGCTTGGCCTGGGGTCAGAGCAGGGAAGGATTACTCCCTCAGTGGACTGGTCGACAGTAGGGAAAGCACAAAGGAAGGACTGAGTCGATACTGGACAGCAAGTTCAACACACCATTAAAGTGCCAGAGAGAATGCTATAGTCCTGTCTTTCCCAAGAGTTTTTTTTTTTCTTCTCCCAAATAGCAAAAAAAACATTTCAAACTATGTCACAAATCTCACACAATTACTCATAATTCTGGTCATTGTTCCTGGACAAAGAACATTTTTAATTGACATAAACGGAAAACATTAAAACTTTCAAAGACAAAGCTATATTACTGCTGTCTGAAAGCTAAAATATCATATAAAATAATGTTCCACCATAGCCTCTGGACTCTGCAGCATATACTGGTTGATCACCTCACAAGCGATGCAAGGTTGGCCCGGATTGTAATTTACCTGTTAAAACACTTTATTGCATGTGTGTTGCAGCTGTCATGGACATTCATGGGCATTCATGGACAGTCTTCCAAGAATCGCAGCAATCATCAAATCATTTTGACACCACAACAAAAATAATGTATGATGCTGCTTCATATGTGGTACTCAGAATGGGAGCACATCAGCAACACACACCCTTCAGAGATGCAACCTGAATCCTGTCATTATGAATAAATTGATCAATACTCCACATAAAGCGGTGGCTACAGTTTTCTACTGAAACGCTACCTCCAACTGAGCTCCTAAACATTATTGGCCTAATGCAATCACTAAATAATAGTATTCAATCTTGTAGTTAATGACATGTTTCGCTGCTTTTTGAGGTCTTGTTATCTGGTATTGATTAACAATCAGCTGGTCACAAATGTTGTTTGCTGCTTAAAGATGCATTAAAGTCCAACTGTTCGAGCGCAGAAAGATTTTCTACAAAAACACAGAATAAAACTGACAGGCGCTCCAACTGGAGGAGATTTTTTACAGTGGTTTGTAGACACTACTCTGAGGTGGCACTATGTTTGTAAAATCTTAAAATAATTATTATGTTGAGCCAGTTCAAAGCTGGGTCTGACACCAGCCTAAAATAAGTACTTGAAGCACTATGATGGGAAAATTCTATGTAATATTGTATTTTTTTAAGTTAAAAAATTATTTTATGCATTAAATGAATTCAGTCTTTCAGAGCAATGCTAGACAAGTCTGTCTGAGAACTCCCTATTGTCCAGCAACAGCTAATTATATACTTAGTGCATGACTGCATGCACTTTCAGAGGCAATAGACAAGGGAACCATTTGTTTTGACTCTGGATTGATGTTTAAATTTTCAGGGTGAAATAAGAAATATACAGCATTAGTTTTGGGTATTAACTTGCTGTGCTAAAAGGAGTCTTAATTTAGACACATTTAACATAACCAATAATATATTTGTGTTTTGCTGTAATTTTAACTAAATTAAATTTATGTTCTCTTATAATTTCCCTGAGAACTATTTAATCTCATTATGATCTGTGTATTTTTTTATTATGTTTTGATGTGAAATTAATTTTGCTGTGCAGTGTGTTCAGGCATAATCATTTTATATCCTGTAAAACAATAATTCATTAGTGCATTTTATAACACTAATGCACATATTTTCAAAGAGTATGCAATACATAATTATGAATAAAAAGCCTAGAAAATAGATTTAAAAACAATAAAGGCTGCATAATGGGACACATTCCGGTCAATTCACTGGTTAGCTCTGCGTTTGTTTAAAGTGCAAACAGCTTTTTTTGTTCAAGAAACCGTGAAAAGGCCATGGCTTAAAAAGTCATTATTGCGCAGTCAGGTCTCCAACCACTCAATAAAACCTGGCTTTAACGTTACACTGGGTAGAAAGAGCAGTCACAATGCACTTAACATGTGCTCAGCAGGTATTACCTTATTGCTAATCAAACTTTGTTAGCGTGACGATTAAGCTTTACATCTCGCTCTCTGTGATGCTGGACAATGTGAAGATTTTCACTAGTACAGCAGGATCAGATGAAAGGGAGCTTCTGTGTCTGAGTCCAGTGGCCTTCCTCTGCAGAGCTGATGCAAGAGATGCACCTCTGTTGCCTCACTGGAGACCGGGCACTATCGATGGAGACCAGAGCAATGGGGAACGACATAAAGAATGATTAGTTAATAAATCAGCTCCCTAGCCGACTTGCTCTTTCCTGGTTTCTGCTCCTTCCCCAATCGTTCCCCATTATTTTCTCCCTCCCCCTCTTGTCTCTGCAGCAGCATTAAATCCTGAAGACACGTTGCACCTGTTTGCATGGGTACACCAGACCCCTGCCGGGTGTTCTCCCTCCTCTTCCACTACCCCTGAGGGCGCTGCAGTGGGGTGATGTAATCAGATGAAAGTGTCGGTTTAATGGTGGCATGGAGCCTAAGATGTGAGGAGAAGCGAGAAGAGAAAAGGGGTGCTCATTTCTCAGAAGGCCGAAGCGGGTGTGCCTTATCGATCAGCGCAAAATTTAATTTAGTGTAGAATTGAGTTGCTACGGTTTACCTGAACTACAGCAGGCCTATGTGGCCAGCAGGTGGTTGAAAGGATCGAGGAGGAGATTAAGGGTTGGATATAAGGGAGGGAAATGGATGATAAGGGGAATGGCAGAGTTTCAGGGGGAATAGAATTGGAGTTAGGATGAGAGCTAAAAGGCTTAATGGAGGGCATCTAATCCTAAATTGCTGCGATTCTAGTGTGACACCATTAGTGACATCCTCTTTACGGGTGCAGTGGACATTTTGCTCATTTTCTTACAAAAAGCAATGAGTGAACTGCATGTGTGATATCTAATTTGTGGCTGCACACTGTAGGTATTCGTTGCAGCCAACAATTGTGCAGAAGTAACTTGAGGAACTTGACAAGGATGAAGATTGGAAAGCGGATTTCCTCCCTCACCCTTCTTTCCACTCCTTTGTACTTATACACAGAACAGTTTATAGCTGCTCTGCAGAGTTCAATATCCACAGAGATAAAGGTATCAGTTTCATTTTCTCTTACCGTATTTTTTTCTTCCCCTTTTTTTCTTCTATTTCCCTTTAGTCTGCATGGCTGCCACAGCCACTGAAGTCGTTTAACACCGTCCTTGAGAAAGCCCTCAGTGTAAAAACTCCTGGCATGTTTAAGGAAAAAGGTAGAATGCAGTGTGTGTCTGGCAGAGCTGGGACATTCAGAGCGAGGGGTGGGGGGAGTTGTTCCCCAGAGGGGTTATTTTCCCCTCTAATAGCTGTTACGAGCCCTACATTATATCCAAGGAGCTACATTCCTTTGGGGTCCAGACATATGCACACTGACACAAACACACACACTCCCACCTAGATGGACTGGCACATTCACACAAAGGCATGCACACTCAGTTGAGCACAAATTTTCTCTGTTTCTCTCTTTTGCACACACATACACACACGCAGTCAGTTCTAGCCGCTTTGCTCTCCCCCCGTGTCAATATCCTGCCATTTGAAGTCACGTACTGCAGGGGCTTCTGGGAGTCACTGAGGAGCCAGGCTGACGGGTAATGGGCCGCATTCATTAATAAGGTTGCCGTGCTCCTGTCCCTCCTCAGCAACGCCAAGGATGTCTTCACCGGAGGGGTGGGGGGGTTGGCAGAGTGTGTGGAGGGAGATGAGGAGAGGTGAGGAGAGAGGGAGAGCATCCCATGGGGAGTCTCCTCCCAGACTCACTTAAAGGAGCTTTATTTCAGCAAGAGAGAGGGGAGAGGAAGGCGGGAGGAGCTGTCCAGGAGCCGCCGCTTTAAAAAAAACAGGGGCCCCGGCGAGCCACGCTAACCTGTACCAGGGTCACAATCCTGCTCCCCGTCAAACAGCTTATTACCCCACCTGTCGGGAAGTAATCGCCCCAGCTAAAAGGAAAGCTGTCGAGGTTTTTAAATGCTTTATGCGGAGGCAGCTGAAAGGGCAAAATAGGAAGGGGGGCTCTCTCAGTCCTGCCTGAGGAATTGTGCACCAACAGTATTGAAGGTGACTGCCTTGGTAAACTGCCTCTCGAATGTTCGGCAGGAGTATTTAATAGCTACTAAACCAAATGCTGATGAATGTATTTTTACCTATTAATGTGAACTTCCACTCATTAAGGCACCTTATTATAAAACCTTGCTAATCCTAGGCTGATCTCCAATTTTCCCTTCTGAACTTTCTGAATCCTGCATGTCACAGTTGGTTCAAGGCCCCGTAAATTTGGCTCAGAGATTTTGGTCCAATTTGACTGCATAGCTTCATGATTTGCTGCCGATTTGTCAGTAGCAAATCCATGATGTGATATGAATCTCACATTCCAAAAGAGCGGTATTGGGTTTCACTTTGGTGACTGAGGAGACTAATGGAGTAAAATGAACTTATTGACATGTTCAAGAAACCTGTTTAAGAAAAGCCATATCTTGCTTGTTTTCGCTATCATAACATGGTTACACTGGTACTTAGAGTAGGCTGTGGTGTTTAAAAGATGCTCAATTGATGTCAAGCCTCATCAAACCTGAAGTATGAATCCAATGTAGGGTGGATTCATGCTTTAATGTTACTTCAGCTATATTCTGACCCTATCATCTCTCATAGATGAAATTCCTCATCACATGAAGCACATTTTCCAATCAATTATTACGTGCGTTTAATAATCCAGTGAGAATTGTTGCCTCAGTGTCACGTTACAGTTGACATGAGTGAAACCTGTGGTCTCGTGGCATTGTAGCTTATCTGCTTCAAGTTTCAGTGTTATATTTTGTGTATCGATTGATAAAGCATAGTTATGTGAATGGCTGTTGCCTTTTCGTGATCTCCAGTCTGTCAATTCTTTTCTGAACTCAGAAAAGAATTGACACAGAACCACGCAAACAATATCCACTCACTGGATATTTTGCCCAGTTTTGATTTTGTTGCTTGGTTTGAACTTTAAGAAGTCATCTTCTCCTAGATGCCTAAATAAATCACCGCTATGTGATTGACTAATTTTGCAATTTTCTTAGTAAGCGATTACTACTGGCCAATCTAATAAATTGGCCAGTGAATCTAGGTGCGAAATGAAAGAAAGGCTCGTGTCCACTATGATGTTTGTGTCTGTGTGCGCTCATGTGTGATGATGACTATGTGACAGGTGTGTCTAGTCCATGCCAGTTTACGGAGTCCAAGGCCATGTTTTAAACAGAGCGCAGCAAGTGGGGCATGTAGTTTGCATTAAAGGGATTAGCAGTCACTTCAAAAGATGACCTGGATTCAGCCCACCAGGGACACCCGTTACACACCCCCTGGTCCACACTCCCTTTAAAGAACCTGGCACAGCTGCCCCACTACAACCCCACTCTCAACTGTGTGTATCTTTGCGTGTGTGTGCGCCTGCATGTATTCCAGAGAAACATCGTAACAGAGTTATATCCTCACCTTGTGATGGCGTCATGGTTAATTGTACCCCAATACATATTCACAGAGGTGTGGAGGATTGAATCATCAGTGGCCTTACCTGCACCTCTTGACATTTCCTCTGCGGGTTACATGTGTAGTGCATTTAATACATGTAGGCACCTTCAGGGAAGATTTTCTATGTGGTGTGTCAGAGTCTGATGATGGATTTGTTGCCATTGGGGCAGCCTTTGATTGAGGTTGGAATACTTTCTGTCACTTGTCTTAAATTATAATGTCAGACCAGATCTTAAAGGGTTAGTTCACACCATTTGAAGTGACGTTGATGTGGACACAACACTATTATTGTGTATTGATCAACCAACTCATTTGTTCAGTGGTCTGTACAGATCATGTGAACCTTTTATAGGTTGTGAAAATCAATATTTCTGATCAAATTATCCACAACTGAAATCCAGATATTTATTTTGTCACCACAAGGCAAACTGTTTAATCTTACACTCCTCTGGAATTTTCATTGTTTAAATTCAGATTACGGTAGTTTTTCTCAGAAATTGAAGTTAACAGGTAGTAGAGGGGCCAAGACCAATGTAGCTTCTACTGTGTCCAACTCCATAAATATCATAATAGTTTATGTGATTGCTTTGTATGAACCTTTAAACAATCTTGGTTTTGACTGGCATTTTCATGGAAGGCAAAATGTTTTTACAAAGAAAATGGAATTAAAGGGCGGAGTGTCCCGTTAAATGTACGTATCCTTAATTAGTATAAATCCAGTGTATGTGTTCTTAGTCTAATAACTGGTCTGAGAGGGACCAGGACCAAAGCTAAATGTGCCTGTCTTAAAACTCATCCTCACTGTGTTTTTACAAACTGTATTTCTTTGTTTGACCAAAAGTTATTCTAAAATGATAGGAGGTCACTTTGGTTTTTGTCTGTCTTAGACTAGTTGTTTCTTTCATCCTCTGTGTCAACTTATCTGGATTTGTACTAAATCAGTATTACAGGAGGGATAGCTATAGCTTTTGATATTTTTCGAACAAAACTTCGCTTAGCAAACTTCAGAACCTTCCCTTTTATTCTTTATGTCTTTGTGTGTTTTCAAGTTAAGCAAGCCTTTATTTTGTATAATCATGTCTTCCTTGTCTTGTTGTGTGTTTTTTGCAGAACCACACGTTGACTCAGCACAGCAGCTAACGTGGCAGCTCTCAGTGCTGTGACCAAGAACAAGGATTGCATGACGCACAGAACCAGTCCTGACCGCCAATTACTGTCTGCGTATTTTCCCACTGACTGACTAGTCCTGAGCTTTCGATTCAGTAACACCACCAGAAACCACATCACAGAAGAAGGAAAAAAAGAAGAAACAAAGGCAGAGAAAGAACATAAAAGAAGCCTTTCTGTTCTTTACTAATCATTGTGTCCAAAGTAAAGAAAAGGCCATCTTGTTTGTACATAGACTTCTTTATGTGTTCCTTATCTACAGGTATATTACAATCTTATACAGTATTTGCCATTGTACAGTTAAAAATGTTTGTCTAAAAGAAGAGTAAAGGAGGAAAAAAATATCATTAAATCTGTCAAACAAAATGGGTCTTGACCCACTGTGTGAAGAGGTGTGCCATTACGAGCACAGGACTCTTCATCACTGGCACTCCTTCGTGCTGTATACAGACACAGTCAATCATTATAAGGTAAAAATTTTGAAAAAAAGAAAAAGAACTGAATTCACCAGCATAGGCAGATATATTGTCTGTGTGTCTGTCATACAGTAAGCATGGCTGCCGGAGGAGCAGCTGTGAATGACGGCGCAACAAATCTGCACTGCCTGTGCTGAAGTTCATGCGAGAGACGGGAAAAACTAAAAACAACACAGAAAAGAGAAGAAAAAAAAACAGGACGGGGACAGACAGGATGCTGATATATGCAAATGCAGTGACACAGATTTGGAAAAGGCTAGCTCCTCTGGTTGGCTCGTGAACAGAGGCGTGAAGCTCCCATGTGGCTCTCAGAGCGTGGGGAAATCTCCGGCCCACTGATTCAACCTGTACATTTCTGTTATTAATGTTTACTGCTTGTTGAAGCCAGAAGATTACTGGAATTTTCTCCTTTTTTCCATGTTTTGTTATCTCTGTGTATTTTTCACAATTTGAATTTAGGGCATGAAGACTGAGCGCAATCTCAGACTGTCTCGGGGATACAACCGTAGTTCTAAAACGCCGTCCCTGGCTCTCCTGGAGAGTGTCCACCCAACCCTCTTCCTTTGCAGCGTCTCATTGCCCACTGCTCAAACTGGAAGCCACTGTGGCACCATACAAAACTCCTGATCCATCCTGTATTGTAAATGTTTTGCATTCATTGAACCTGAGATGCACTTTTGTATGAAACTTTCATGTTTTGACATTTTGACTGAAAATTGTTCGTATACAGTTTACAGGAAAACACAATCTCCTGCGGCAAAAAGGAAAGTTATCTCTGATGTTATTAAAATGTATTGTACAAATATAGAGTTCTGTATTTGGCAGACCTCATTTTTTTGTGTTGCACATGTGATGGAAATAATAAAAACTGTATGAGGAAATGGCTTTTGTGTCGCTTGTTTTCTAAAAGCTTTGTGTGCAGGAGGGTGAGAAAGCAAACACAATTAACCCATCAGACAAGACCTATGACAGTGCAGGCACAATTATCATCTGAAGCTTGCCCGGTTTTTTTATTGTATCAAATTGCATCCTATTTTTCCCCACTCCCTCGTGGCAGTCGCTAACGAACATCTGAGCATCTTAAGGGAGGTCTTTGTTATTAATGACTCCATTACCCATCACCCTGTGCGGTCCCATTCTACACACCCTTGCGTAAGGCCTATTTAGGGAGTCTCCAGCGCTCCGGGGGACCTGGGAAAAGATTCTCCTGCCTTCGCTGAATGGGACATTAGCATCTGTCTGTCTCAGCAAATGATTCATCAGTGGTGACACAAAAAGCTGCCAACGATTTGTTGAAGCTATCACGTTTTGCTTTGAAAAAGCCTTGCTCTGAAGCTGAAAGCTTTGTAACTACTCCATAACAAGACACAACAATGACGATAAGCATGCAGTGGTTTATAAATCACATTTTCTAGTGGATACCATTAGAAAATATTGCATTATTTAGCCTTAGTGTTATTCCCACAATTTGTTACATTTCATCCTTTCTTTCCAAAACATACAATAAGAAGCATAGAGGATGTTTTTTGGATGAATATGATTCAACAGTGCAAAACACCACAGAGAGGGCAAAACATAAGATGCATGTAAAAGAAATAGCCGTTACTAAGTAATCACTGAATCCATTTTAGTGCAGTTTTCTGTGTTTTTTGTGAGGTGTTTTCTGAAAAACTGCTTTCTTCACATTTTTTGTTACACTGTATTTGTCTACCATACTTGCATTTTCTGTAGATTTTTTATGTCACTTTTGTTTTGTTGTGTACATATTGTCCACTTCATATAAATAATCACAAACCAATTTTCTAGTGCAAAATGGTGAATGTACTCTTACTCATTTACTTTTACTTAGATGTTCAGTCTCAAAGATTCTCACTGGCTAGTAGGATTCAATTTCTATGATGATAATTAGATCAATAATAGGCAAATAGCAACCCAGCATCCGTGACAGAGATGGTACATCCCAGCATTAAACTGTCACAGGAAATGCAAGCTGGGCATCCATTAAACAACTTTGCTAGCATCTCCCTTTGCCAGACACTTTTAATAAGCTTCAAGGGCATTTGAACAGATCCAGAACTTTGCTTTGCCAGAGATGGACTGGCCCACATCATCCATTACATTAAATTGGGTGGTGGCCTCCAGCTCATATTTATGATTTAATTAAATTCACTTGTGAGGCGTATCAAAACCACTGCGGCCTCGCTTTTAGCGCCAGCCTAAGCAGCTCAACGTGCATACACATGCATGGCTACATACATTAGTGCGCACACACACACATGTTTCTGACACATGCCCAAGTGCGAGACTTTGTAGGCGCTTTGGCAGAGGGTTCTCTAGGGTTCATTTAAAGCAATATAATTACACAGCTCCCAAGTATTCTTCCATCAGAAAGCAGCAGAATGGATGGCTTGTTCAGAGATAACTCAGCCTGGCTGATCCTCTACAGTGCCGTCGCTCTGCACATAACCTTAATGCAAGTGGCACTTAATGTTGCTAAGAGCCTGGCCAATCCTTAATGAAACTGGCCAGTGGGGCCAGATGTTTGGGAGTAGCTGAAATGGTGTTGTTTTTATCTAAGATGTTTTTAAAATAGCATTTGTTTGTTTGTTTTTATGGGATTTTTTTTTTTTTAGTCTTAAGAGCCACATACCTGCAGTTCTCTCGAGAAAAAGCAGCAGTCTGTGTTAAGACTTTATTAAAGAAATATGAGCTCCTGCTGAAGCTGTGCAACATGCTGCAGTCCAGATAGGTAACAATGTGGCCTTTCATCCCTTTTAAACAAATATACATTCAGTGCTTCTCCCTTGTGCCCCAGTGTCCTTGCTATTGCTCCTCTTTGGTGCAAAATTTAGTTTGGTGAAAACTCCACATTGTTAGGCTGTGCATTCCTCTGGCTGAAGGAGACCTCAGAGATCTCTTATGGCATTCAATATGTGCGCCCAAGCATGAGATCCAGCTCCATTTGGCTGGGAGATCCACTGGGACCGTCTGAGGTAACCTAATCTCTCACGCCGGCACTTCACATCCACAGAGCCATCTTTTCACTTCAGAACTGTGTTAGCAAAATGGACGTCCCAACTCAACTTTGTAGCCCCATCAGGATGTTTTTGATAAACGCGGTGTCTTTGCTGTTGTCCTATGGGTTTTCTTTGTGTAATTTTGAGCATTTTATATTATGAATGTCTCAACAGCAGCAAGTTTTACACTATTTCTTGTTCTAATAAATCATATGCAAACATGCTTCACTAAGGCATGCACCAGATTTCTTGTTTTCAGAAAAAAGAGTGAAAGGAGCAAGGGGTCAAAGAATGATCAGTTGGATAAAAAAACTATTTACTAATTTTACAAGAAAATTGTAAAATTAGTAAGTACATGATGACAATACATGACGGCTAAGCTTTATAATCAGGACCTTTGTCAGTTCTGTTACCCTAAAAATAACTGACAAAACCCTTCATCAACTGGTAAACATCACCTTCATCACATTGTGAAACAAAGCTGGAATAAAAAGAAAAGGAACCTCAAAGAAAGAAAAAAAATCAAATCAGAAAAAAATACACATAAAATAATAAGTAATGGAAAACCTTTTATATAAAATATTAAAACATATATTTTTGTGCATATAGACAATAGTAAGCAAAATATATACATATGGCTAAAGACGCAATTTTAGTGGCCATTCTGAAGTAAATCTGGAACAAAAATACAAGAAAATAAAGACACTGGAAAGACAAAACAAAGGAAAACAGAAACAAAGCAAATTATCTGAAAGAATTGTAGCTCAATTTAAGAAACAATGAACAAGTTTTCCGATGGTATAGATTTATTCCCAAAAACAAATAATTAACCAAACACATATTTCCTTACTTTGTTAATGTTGAATCAAACTTAGCAGATGAAAAAAGCAAATGAAAAAACATGTTATCCATGTAATCAACTACATGTTTATTAGCAAAACTTTAATTTTTTTAGCTGTTGCTTTTAGGAGTTTGTTTTGTTTCTGATTTCCACAGCCCTACTCTGTGATTGTTGACCTTGTCTTACTCTGCTGAAAAGAAATGGCTAATTAGCAGATTTTAAACTGAATGGTAATCATTTACAAATTATGATTAATTTATCATAAATGTTCTAATGTTTGTAATTTAATTGTGCAATAAATTCACTTCTAATCTGGGTTGTAATCCATAGCAACTCAGTTCTCTTCACGGACAAACAAAAACTCTCTGCTCCACTGTACCCTCCTCTAATGATCCCCATGTCTCCTGCACTGGGAGAACTGAAGGTGAGTATCACCCTCCAGTCATCTTCCTCTGCCTCACTAAGATAGACACCTGAAATAGACAAGCCACTCTCCCCCTTTTTTTTTTTTCTTATTTTATTTCTAGTATATGTGTGTGACTGGATGGGGGGAGGATTTTCAAAAATGTATTAAACTCCAAGCAATGAAATATAGACCAGGTGGGGTCAAATTCCCAGTGACTCTCTTGGCTCCATGTAGCCAGCTCAGTTTGGTGTGAGTAAGGAGGACAAGGGAAGAGTCTAACAAGAGGAGTGAAAAGGGAAAGATACTATCAATAATGCAGAATATGCTGTATGGGGCTGAAGGTAAAAATGGAAAATACACTGACTGATATACGGGCTCGCTGAATTCTAGGCTGTACTTAAAAGTTTTTAAACATGGTAGAAGTTCTTACACAATTATTACTTTTGCTGCGTATTTCTTTTATACAGAATGTCCAGTCACACTTAAATGTTTTTAAGTAAAGACAAAAATCAGCTCTGCAATCACAATTTGATTTGTCAAGGGTGACAAATTGTTTAAACTAATCTCGCCAGAAATAAGCAAAACAGGACCTGTGCAGACATATAAAAATGCCTAAAAGATCTCATAAATAAAATGGAACAGGAATAATCTTTAATGTCCCCAAGTGGGAAAATTAAACTTTGCCAGCAACAAAGTGACAGGAAAATGGAGGCATGCAGATTCACACAAAATTAATTTTTAAAGAATTTATTAGGAATTAGAGACTGTGCAGTAAGGGTACCTTTTCTGCACAAGGAGAGAAAATATTGTACAGTTTTAAAAAATAGTATTTTCATATTCAAAAAAAAAAGTTCAACTGAGTAAAGTAATAAGATGAATGACCGCAATGGAAGTGAATTCTAGAACCAATGAGGAACAAAGTCACTAACACTTGTCAGCCCGTAGAAATAATACAGGACCACATTTGCATCATTTTACAACTTAAAAACTGCTTTGCATAAAAATCTGAAGCATTTAAGAGTGACAACAAAGCAAAAAGACAAATCTGCAGGGTAAACTTGGTTTCATATCACTGTACATCCATCCATTGTCTATGCCCACTTATCCTTGCAGGGTTGCGGTGTGGTCTGGTGCTGGTCATTACAGCAAGAGGCGAGGGACCTTGCACAGGTCAGCAGTCCATCTCAGGGCAACATCGAGACACACAGGACAAATGACCAGACACAAACACACTCACAAACACACTCACACCTAAGGGGAATGTAGGGGACCAATTAATCAAACAGTCATTATTTTTTGATAGTGAAAGGAACCCAGAGTACCCAGAGAGAATTTCACATGCACAGAGAGAACATTCAAACTCCATGCAGAAAGACCTTAGGCAGGGATTCAAACCCAAAACTTTCTCGCTGTATGGTAGCAGTGCTTCTATCTGCGCCACCATGCAGCCACTGTTTTGTTTTAAATAAAACATTTCCTAATTCTTTTTTTTTATATCTTCCTTTCCCTGTTAGGTTTAATTAAATCACTCTGCTCCATTAATTAATTCACATATCTGAACATTTTCCACATCTTGCCACATAACAAATAACTGTTGCACATCTAAACACTGAAATGATTGCATTGTGGATCAAGCTCAGATTGGCTGCAGAGGATCTTAAAATATTAATTAGGCCACACATTGTCAACTGGTCTAAAGTCTGGATTTTGACTGAATATGCTTGGGTCTAAATTATTTCATTGTAGGGTTTTCTTATTCTGTATTTAGTTCCATCCAACATACCTTAAACATCAAACAAGTATCCTGGCAATACTGAGGAAAATCAAGCCCACAGCAAGATGCTGCCACCTCTTTTCTCATCACTCTTTCCCCTCCAGCAATCCCAGGCTCCATTCCCACAGTTCATTCATGTCTCCTCCTCTCCCTCTGCATCTTTTGTATTGTAAACAACTCACAAAAGCATGACAAGGTCTCTGCAAAATGTTCCCCTCCACCTCTCTTTCTCCTCTCCCAGCTATTTGTTATTGTCTCCTCGCTATCGCGCACGAGTTTGTCTCCATCGCATGTTCTTTCTTCTGTTTTTCCTCTGCGTCAGAAAAGCAAAAGTTAATTAAATATGGAACGAGATGGAGCGGCATCTCTTTAAACCATCATGTCATTAAAATGGCATCCCTGGGAGATCAGCTTAAAAGGAGCTGGAGAACAATGTCTCCTCAGTCGGATATTTATGGGGCTGGTTATGTAAACACGCTCTCTTTATTCGCTATGTATATTTCATGTAATTATCACTTTTTGTAGCTTTCCCCCCTTGAGATTCATGGAGGCAAGAAGTTACTGGGGGAATGTCATTAGAGGAGACTATTGTTACAGAGCTGCTGTGATGCCACACAAGGAAGAAAGGTAGATTTTCATTCTGGTGAAATCTTTTATCTATATTTGCCTTCATTGTATAAAAATCATCAGTGTCTTTTTACATTGCATCTCCAGCTAAGATAGAAAAAAAAAACAGCCCAGGCCTTCGGTTCCACTCTCTGCAGTTGCCCTTCTTTAATAAAAAGTACAGCATGCTACAGTATTTTGTTCTCCTCCCAGCATGCATTTGATCTAGACACCAGGAAATTCACTGATGATTTATCAGTTTGCCAAGAAAACGTTGATGCCTCTTTCTCAGCCTGCCCATGCCTCTGTCTATTAGAGGCACTGAAGATCTGGAGTGAACTAGATTCTTTTTGCAGAAAACTCCAGTCACTGATGCTCAAAGGCCTGGCGCCAGCTGACGGGAAGCCGCTAATTAAGAGGGCTGGAGAGCCAGTGGGGCACCTTACGGAACACCGGCACCTGGGTTTCACATGAGGGGGGCTGGGTGTCCATCACACTTTGCCCGTGTTGCACAGAGGGCTCCGCAGTCAGTTCTGCGCGATGCGATGTTGCTCTGTTTTGACGCGTGCATTTTCAAACACAGCTCACACAAAACCGCCACTATTCTTCTTGTGCTTCCTCACTCAGTTGGGGGCCATTGCAGAGAGAGGCATCATTGTGTTGCAAGATGAAAATATACATGTCAAGGTGCATTTCCTTTATGTCAGTTGCACTTAAATACATCTGCAGCAAGGTGAATGCACACAATAAAACCTATATACACACAGGATTTAAAATCCCACATGCAAAACCTAGCGCTCCTCCTCTTGCTATTGTTCACCGAGTCTTCTTTGCTGTAGGGTCAAAATGTCTTTAACTAATCTAAGTGGCTTCGACTTAGGGGACAGTATGAGGTCTGCCATGAGTTCTGTCATTACACTTTCGCGCACCAGAGGCAGATACAGCTCCCGACCACCACTGAACCTCCCCGTATTGCCATCCAATCCGACACCACAGATGCAGTAAACCTAAGTGAACCGCAGTTTCGAAAGTCGACAGCAATAACCACTGCAGAATTGCTTTTAATCAACGTCTGAAATGAGGGTGACTTGAAGCGTCGCCCCATGCTGATTAAATGTAATTGTTTAATTGCCAAGTGCTGGGAACCCATCCTAAGAGGATTCCAATGGAATTATTTAATCTCTAGTCAGGAGGTGCACTGCAGGAAAAAAAGAGGAGGAAAAACGGAAGAAGTGAAAAGGCCAAAATCAAGCAGAAATAGTCTTTTTTTTTTTTCTTTCTAAGTGTGTCCCTGATGAAATATTAACTGTGGTTTACATTTAGTTGGCTGAGAGAGTGAACAGTCTGTGCTGGAACTTCAGCTTCTGAAGGGGTCACGGTTCTGACCTCTTTGTGCGCAAAGTGGTTTGATCTTGTCTGCAGGTTCTTTTCTATGTTTTGGCAATATTCTGGAGGAATGCGAATGCGGAATATTGTTCTGTTCTTTGTAGAAGAGAGTCCAAGGACGTAAAAATGACTTCAGGTATTAGCATTAAAATACAGTGGTTTCAGTTTACATCCGATACTTTTAATCGCATTTAATCCGATTAGAAGTTAGATTTTACGATTAAACAGATAGTCTGGAATTTTTCTTAAAAGATAATAAGCCGTCACTGTAAATATATCACCCGCAGAAACTCCATTTACGTTTTCATTTAGTATAAATCCAGATTAGTTGGTCATGGAGGTTGAAGCTACCGACTAGTCAACAATCCAAATTTCTCACAGGGGTTGTGCTGATGCAAATTATGCTAATGCTTAATTGAATTTTGAACTGAAGTTATTTCGGTGATGGTACAGATGAGAACATCATCACCAAAGAGAAAAACACAAAAAAGCCAACATCTTATTTTTTTTTTTTTGTGGTCCTATTTAATCAACCTTTACCAACTTCATGCTTGCATTAGATGGTTATTTATCCTGCTGATAAATATCCATGAGAAATGGAGGCTGAAGACAGGGATCTTTCTGTGAAAACCAGAACATAACAACTAATGTATTTTGACCCAAATGAGTCAGAAACATTCGTTAAAGTCATTTAAGTCTTCTTTCTTTCCCAATTTGATGCTCGGCTCAATTTCAAAAAGTTATTTTCACCGTATGTACTGCTTAAGGCCACTGAGATGATGGCATAGGATTAGCTATTTTAGCAATTGAAAAAGTGTACCTACTAATATGTCTGGTTTGTTTATACCACTGTGTTATTCGGCCTGTAAATATTTGCATGTCTTTATAAAGAGCATCACATAAGGTGTTTGCCTCATTCCTCCTATTACTGGGTATTGCATCTTTTAGGACAGCTAATCAGACACCAAAGCCAACTAAATTAGATCTATACTAAATAAAGTATAGAATCTAAGCATACTAAAAGAGATGGAGATATTAAGTCCAACAAAGTGTCAAGAAAATGCAATAAAAAGCTATAAAACAGGTTTATATGATCACAAACTTGTCTTTGCCGAATGGACTCCATAAACCTGACTCTTAGCAGTTGTCTTCTGTTCGGGGTCATCGCCCCTTAGGATCATTGCCTCCAGTTATAAGCCTTGACCAAGAAGAGCAGGATGAAAAAAACAAGAAAACAAACACTTCTTCACATGTCTTAATTATTATCTCCCATTGAAATTCCCCTTTGCTTAGACTAATTTAAGCTGGCATGATCCCCAACACTACCTCAGTCAGTGGCCAATAAGATTGGCACACATGCCATGACATTTCAATCTATCATCAAAATCAATAGCAGTATCCCCCACTAATATCACTGCACACAATGCACAGAGAAAGTGCTCTTGCTGTCACATTTGAGAGTAAACCCAGCTTTGCCATTCTGCTGATGACTGCAGTTCTGTCAACCCCAGGGAAATGCGCCTGCATCCCTCTGGTCAGAGCTGCACTGCTGTCCCCCTCAACCACGTAGTGGGCTGAGCGGGAGCGAGAGGTGGGGTGGGGGTAGAGCATAGCAGAGGCCTTGTTCCCTGCAGCTGTGCCCTTATTCCCAGCACCTGACCAGGGGGCCAGATGTGCACACAAGCAACAGCAACAATTTGAGCAATGCAAGTCCCCTTTGGGACCCAGACACCTGCAAATGAATCCTCAAGATCTGACACAAAGGCATAATTACAGGTCTAACAAGCATGCATCTGGAGAGAGAAATGTTTAATCTTATCAAATCAAGCTTACAGAGACAGAGGTGTCAGAAAACAGTTTTGCACTGTCAGCATTTCATGCACACATCAAACAAAAGTTATATGCATTTGGCACAAACCCAGAAACTATAGGGCACAATGTGGTCATTCACAGTGAAGTGCTGAAATCCATTTAAATTATTTCCTTCCAGGCTTTCAGCAAAATCCATCAGCTAGTGTCTGAGATGAGTGTGTTGATGAAAGTCTTCATTTGCATTCTCATTAAAAAAAAAAATATATATATATATATATATATATATATATATATATATATATATATATATATATTATATATATATATATATATATATCTTTCATTAAAGCCAAGTAAATAAGATTTAAACTATTAATGTGTATTATTGTTAAAGGATAAATACAAAGCATTCAATTGCAAAACAGCTATTTCAGGCAGTTTATAACATCAGCTGTAGCGAAGAACATGCCACAATAACATATTTATATCTCAAGACCATAAGGAGGACGCTGCGAGAGCACAGCCACATGTGATCATTATTGTTATTATTGTAAAAATTAATACAGTTTTTTTTTTTAAACAAAAAAATTTACACAGTAACATCAAAGTAAACCCGATGAAGCTGATGAAAAGTGTTAACATTTTGAAAGCTTACTTCGACACGTTATTGCACAGTAAAGATTAATGGTGACATCTAGTGGTACGAGAGGACATGCACACCTTTTCATACTGTAAACTGTTTCAAAAACCTCTCGCAGTCAAATATTTATTTCTGATGAATTTCAGACAAAGAAGAAATAAATTGATGCCTCACATAAAATTAAAGAGGCTCATAAACCTCTGAAGTCGATGGTTATGAGGAAACTGAAAGCATAGCAGCAGGAACACAAGACATTTTGTTTGACAGTTCATGCCGTCTTGTACACCTTCATGTTGCGACCACAAACTTCTGCATAGTTCATTGAGATTTCATGTAATATGATAACAAAAAGGAGCAGATAATTGTGTGGTAAAAAATCCTGTCAGTCTACAAGACTGCTATGTCATTTGTGGAAGAGTGGAAAGTAATACAGTAATCTTAAAATAAAGGCTAAACGAAAGGTTTTAGACAGAAGCATATCCCTATTCTTAAATGGCCCAGTTAAAGTTTAGAATCCAATAGAGTCAGGACCTAAAAGACACTCTTTTCTGGGCTGTAATTGTAGAAGTAGCTGATTGTACAACTAGCTGGTTGGTAGCTGGTTGAACTATTTATAGATACCTTATGTTAGTCTTTCACATTAAATCTCAATAAAATACACTGAAGCTTGTAGTGTGACAAAATGTGAAAAAAGTGCCATGTTATTTTCTTCATTCTTTGACAGCAGAGGGTGATATTGGCCTGTTTTGGCGAGGATTCAATGTAGAGGACAACACCTTAAAATCTGATTTTAAAATATAATTTTATGAAGGATATATAGAGCATATTCTACTGTTACAGACACTCACACAAACAATAAATAAATCAACATATTTTATGACTGCATTTTTTCAAGCATATATGAAAACTGTCTATCTTCAACTCCTAGGATGTTTCTTGTTTTCTACAAATGACAAAGAACTACTTAATAGGTGCATTTCCTTATGATAAAAAAACAATAATATTTACTTCTGTAAATATGTGCATGAGAAAGTGTTCAATTCCTGTTGAATACAAAAAAAAAAAAAAAATCAATCAAACACTACAAAATGCAGTTGAAAACTCAATTACGACCCGTATGACAAGTTGTTGGACACAGATTATTTTAATCTGCTTTCAATGAATTGTTTTGGCACATTGTTTGTTGATGTCTTCCTGTCACTGGCCAGGGCGCAGGGCAGAGGAAGGCGGAGTTGTGTACCGCTTTGGGCAAAGGATCTTGCTGAAGGCCCTGCGGAAGCTACTGTGGCACAGTGGGTACAGGAATGGGTTAATAGCTGAGTTGAGCCACAGGAGCCAGAAGGTGACCTCATACCAGTGATGCTGGATGCATCGCCCTCTGCAGGCAGCACGGATGATCATCAGTAGGGTGTATGGTGCCCAGCAGATGGCAAAAACACATACTATGATGGCCAGGGACTTAGCAATTTTCTTATCCCTGGACAGACGGCTAGGCTGAGCAGCCCTGCTGGTTGAGGGATCCAGTTTACCCAAACAAGGGGAGGAGGTCTGAGAGTGGAAGGAGCCTCTTCCAGGCAGTTTTATCCCAAATCCCCAGTTATGGGACAGAGGGATGCCTTCTGTCTGGGCAGAGGCCGGTTCACTTGCCTGAAGCTGATGCTGAAGTTGGGCCTCTCTATGATGGCGCCGTCTCCTGCGTATACTGAGGTAAATGCTGAGATTGAAGAAAGCCACCGAGATGAAAGGAGAGAAAAACTCCAACATGGAGGCACTTAGCAGAAAGTACCAAGAGTAATAGAACTCTGCAAAGCACTCATCCTTTGGCACGCGGCTTCTGCCCACCACCAGCTCCCAGAATATGATAGCTGGCCCATACAGGACAAAGGCCAGCACCCAGACTGCAATCATCTTGATTATGGCTTGATGAGTCATGCTCTGTCTGGCTCGATAACTTACCTGCAGGAAAAATAAGCATAAATCAGAAAAATTACTTGGATAAAGCTGCAATTAGTGCCACTGTCTTTGGATATTACAAAGATAGTTTCAAATGCCTTCTTTTTGTAACCATAGCAGCAATAACATAAAGATGTTCTTTATGATAACATGAAGATTTTTTTTGTGATCATGGACTAAAATCATTTGTTCAGTAGGAAAACAATTAATTTTGTGCCACCATTGTTGTTATAAAATGTTTCTAAAATAGATTAAGATGATTTTGGGGAGTGGAGGTGGATGAATTTTACTTTACTAATTCAAATTGGTCAGAGTTATTCAATTTTTTTTATTCGTAATCTTTTGAAAAAGGAAGGTTGAAAACAATAATCTCCAGATGTGACAGTACTGCAGCCAACAGACGCATCAAGTCTTATGCTCGCAGGGAAGACTTCAGATCTGTGATGCTGAAGTCTTGTTTCTCTTCCAAAGGCCTCAGAAATTATGTTAAAGTGTATGGCATCATAAAATAAGTCTTTAAAAATAATCTGATGAGCTCTCGGAGAAAAACAAAATTTATTTTACCCATGTCTGTTAGGATAAGAATAATTTAAAAAACATAGTCATGTTAACACAGGGAGTTGTCCACACAAAATCAGCTGTTTTTTAAGGCCGTCTCACTCTGTAACCCTAAATCCTCTCAAGAAATTATTTTAGTTGAGCTGAAGAGAAGAGAGCATGAGACAGGTCCCAGGCCCTAATATGGAAATATTATGCAAAGAAGAGTTGTCAAAAATTACACTCTGTAAACTCCCACTGGGTCAAATGCTGCAGAGAAACACTAATTTGGTTGATTTGGTACTTGCATGAAAGTACCAAATCAATAATTTTCTACAAAGAATTATTTCTTAACAAAAGAACATATGTTCAATAAATTGCAATATGTGCTTTTATTATGGTTATTAGATTAAAATTACCTTTTAAAAATGCATCCTTCAACCAGATCATAAACAAAACTTCATTAAGTCCACATTTCTGTATTTCTTTTTTTATTTAATCTAAAATATAATCCTATCTTGAATGTCATGTTTTCATTAGCTGTAGGCAAGAAAATAATCATAATTAACAACAAATGCTTAATTAAAAACACTAGTCTGTGCATAATTAATTAATACCTACGTAAATTGAATTATTAAAATAAACATTTTACAAAAATTTTAACTTATTGAATATGATTGTACATCTACCTTAAAATGCTCTTTAAAATTTAATTATTTTATTTTCAGTACAACCTTAAAATAACTGGAGAACAGAAATGTACCAGTATGAATTCTGTAGCATCAAGAAAAAATAAGAGAAAAGTAAGAATAAAAAAATGTGGACCTTAAAGCCACTAAGTTCATAAATTATGCAATTACATTGATAATACCATAGAATTAAGAGCTAGATTTCCCAATAATATAGTGATAATGATAATAATGATAATAATAATCATAATAATAAAATTTTTAAAAGCCTAATGTTAGTATTTGAGTAACTTCACAACTTGATAAACTATTAAAGAAATTTTTAAAAATCTGCTATGTGGCAGCCAACTCTTGACTAGAAACATTGACCATTGGTTAACAACACAAACCACGTCCAACAATCCAACACCATGTAGTGTTTAAAAGTGTGTCAATGAGTATTAAGTCAATGAAGCACCTCTCATGACCACTCGTCTCAATTAATGTCACATCCTGCGTCCCGGTCCACATCCCTTCTCAACGGACAGCAGACTTTAGAGCCTCTCCAGCTCCTCTGAAAATTTCTCACTGTCCTTCTTTCTAATTAGCTTTAGTGCAAAGAATATTAAACCTGGATCCACTTGTGTTTGTACAAATTAGTTTGTACCTGACTCCGAACCCTGCTGCATGTCAATCATCTGCTGAAACCCAGAATTATAATGTTCAATGCCTTGCAAAAGTATTCATACATCTTGAGGTTTTTCATAATTTCCCCATGACAAGCACAAAAATCTCACTATATTTGAAATAGAATATGGCAAACGCCTCCATAAAAGGCATTAGGTTTGCATTGTCTTTTGTTTGTTTGATAAACAATTGACGAATTGTCGACAATTTGACAATTGTCGACAATTGTTAATTGGCAAAAAGTTTTATTCTGCAAATCTAAATTTGTTAAATTTTGATGCAAATTTAGATTTGCATCAAAGTTTGTAAATGCAAATCTACAAATTTTGTGGATTTGCATTGTACAAACCTCCAAAACTTTACAATTTTGTTGGTATTATTTCGATCTTTTGTAGATTTCATTTCGAGGTGTGGGCGTATTGTAAGTTAAAAATTCATCAGATCTCCATCAAATTATTTACTCAGGTCCTTGGTTCTTCTCTTAAAAATGTTGCTCTACTTTGCATTGGGCTTAAAAAAAATCTCAATAAATTACATCTAACTTTGTGGCTGAATGTTGGAAATGTTGGAAATATTTAGGCTGCATGCACACGTTTGCAATGCTTCAGCCCTTAACAATCAATTAAAGATGTGTCTAATAATCCTGTCAAATCAAAATGAACTCATTCCACTGACGAAACTAACAACCAAAAGATGGCTCCTCTCTAAAGCTGTAAAATTTTGACAGTTCCCTCTCATGCCAGCTGTGTGTCATCTGACTCCACCTTTTCTTTTCAAAGACAAACTGTCTCTGACTGCTGACAGCTCTTTGTCTCCCAATGTTCAGAGAGAAATGCTTTTAGGAAAATGTTGGTCGGCTGCAGGCGGCCTATGCCTGCAGTGATTGATCTCTCCAGGTTGGAGAGACCGTGGTATGGAGGAGGACCTCTATGATCAAAGCTGTCTAATTAAAGAAGAGGCTCACTCTCTCTGGTGTTATTTGTATTCATTGCTCTGATGTTAAGTGTTTGCCTCTGAAAGGAGACAGAGCGCTCTCTTTGTCTCCTGTGCCAAGCATCATCCCACCTTTTGAGTTATCACAAAGGTAAACAGGATACAGTCAGCGGAGTTACGGATGTCCAAGGTGCAGAAGAAAAAGATACATGAGGTGAAAGGCTTAAAAATATATGCACATTTTATTTTATATTTATGTGGTTAAAATGTGGGTGAAAAAACAAATATGTTAAAAAAAAAAGGAGTTAAAGTTTTGAAATGGAAAATTACAGGCCACTGGCAATGATTTGTCATGTTTGTGTTTATTTCTGAAGGCCAATCTTTCCCAAAGTCATCATCTGACTTTTCTATTTCCGTCATGAGGGAATGACTATAATTAGTGGTGGCACCAGGCCTGAAAGGGTCAGGAGTTATTAACCTTCACAGATGGACACGTTTGGGAGGATGTGGTTGCCGTGCCCCACTGGCCTTTGAGTCACGTCAAACATAATAAAAAAACAAAGACGAAGTATTCTGATCAAAAGATTTATATTGGGACTGAACAGGTAAAGTGAACCTCTTTAACAAGATATTTTATTTTATTTTTTTTTTTTTTTTAGGGATAAGTTGGGACACAAAGTCAGTTCTGGTTTGACTTCCTCCCTGGTTATTTTCTTCCTCATGAGACGGCTGACAGAAAAGCATACACAGCCCAATGAAAAGGTTTCTGTATTGTAGAAAATAAGACACTGATAAAAGGATTTCAAAACATTCTTTTCCTTTAGACATTCTTTACATTCTTTATGTTTTTTTACAGTTACATTTGATGTAACTGTAAAAAAACAACGATGTTGCTCACCCCTTTCAAGTAATACTTTGTTAATTCACTTTTGGATTCACCTTGAACATTCAGTTTCCACAGCATATTGGTGTACACATGATCTGCAGCTTTAAAATAAATATACCTCAAACTTAATTATATTGCTATGCCTCTCCATTAAACATTGAGCCCCTGCAGTCAAACTTGACATCAGTCTTGCCAAAGTTGTCCAGATGCTTGAGATTGTGATGATATCTTTTCAGGTGACCCTGTCTAGGCTTTTACTGGGCCATCCCAAAAATATGCCTTTTAAAAGTAATAATTCTATTCAATTATTAGCACATTTTCATAGTTTCGTCCCTCTTGATTAAAAGAAGAAAACTGCTTCATCATTTTTCACTGTGCATATATTCCAAAGTCAGTGTGGTTTTTGTGGCAAATTGAGGCCAAAAGCTTAACTTTTGGTGTATCAGAAAATAAAAAATGTATATCCACAAGTTTTCAGGAGATTTCAGCCAAGCAGGGATGTATATATGTGAAAGAAAATACTTTTGTTTTATGTCCCCTCTCCATATTCCCGCAGCTTCTTCAAAGTTGCTGTTGTCATTTTGGCAGCCTCTCTTACCAGTTATCTAGTTTGTCCTTCAGTTTGAAGAAATGTCCAGATTTCTAGTGTCACCTTCTTGTCCCATATTTTTTCCAGTAATGAATGATTGTCTTCACAGAGATTTGGTAAATAGATATTGTGCTGTTGTTACCTTCAGCACCCTTCCACTGACTGGTACCTTTGTACAATAAGATCACTTTGGTTCTTTAGAATCTCTCAGTGAGCTATGACTTGAGTTTGAGGTTTTTAATCTCTATGTTTTGTTTTGTTTTTTTTCCTGGCAAAATAAAAGGTAAATAGAAGTTCCCTTTTTCTCCCCCAGAATTGTTTTGCAGCTGAATTGTGAACATGTATCACATTAAATGTAAAAAGAAAAAGTTTTGAAATTATTTATTTGGTCTCATATTTCACAAAAATCCTGGACTGCGTAGACTTTTTAGATCAACTTTAAATCATCTATGTGGGCTGCCAGATGCTGAAATTCACCTGGCTGACTCTAATATATTTAGGAACAGCATGTTCCACTCACCGCTCTCGTGACAGAGAGGAAACGGTCATAGCTGATGAGCACAATGCTGAAGACAGAAGCCGAGCAGAGCAGATAGTCTGTGACCAGCCACAGCTTGCACAGCCCTCGACCCAGCGTCCACCTGCCTGTCAGGATGTAGGGGATATAGACTGGAATACAGAAAGCCCCTACACAAAATTGATGAAGAATAGAACCAAAACATAAGGCCAGACAGAATAATATGCTCTTTTTTAAAGCACTTTGCAACATGTGACATGTTGATATAAATGTATTTATGTCATTTTAGAACAAAATATAAATGTTCAAAATTCATCAAATAAAAATAGCCAAATAAAATATATAAATCATAGCTGAAATAACCTCAGGAACTATTAATGTCTAAATATGTCAATTTTTAATTCCATCCATCCAGCAGTAAATAATGACTGGATAAAACTGGGGAACACTGGATTTACTTGAGCCATGTAAACAAATGGAATGATTCCAGAACTTAATTTGGCAGGCTAAGGAAAAGTAGACACATGTAGCGTTCACATAAGAAACAATAAAAGTTTGCTATTTTCTTATTACGTCGTCTGGATAGGAAGATTAGAAGATTGAACTCACCCACAAGAAAATCTGAAATTGCCAAATTCAGGAAGTAGTAATTGCACTGTCTCCTCAAACTCTTGTCCACCTTAAAAGCCAAAATGACCAGCGCGTTCCCCAGAACTATCACCACGACCAAAGTCACCATCATCACCATCAGAATGACAAATATGGGTCCCGAGAACACGAAGCTGCTCTGGATTCGTGTTGAGGGATTGTCAAAATAGTACCCGCTGGAGTTGGAATAAGTGTGTTCCTCCGACATGGTGGAGATGTGAGTCGTTAGAATCCTTAACAGGGAAGTGCCAACAAAAATAATAAACCAGCAACAGGTGCCTGGAGGACGAAAATTGCGATCAACACCCCCATATGTGCTCCGAAAGCTCCGGGCTTCCCGACGAAACTGCGCACAGTGCTGGGAAATATCCACGAGAGAGCGCAAGACGCGCTTCCATAACGCATGCCTGGATACCTGATGAAGTTTACGCACGTTTGGCAGCAATACCTCTGCACGATTTGCTGTGACAGAGTGGCATCAAATGGCATCCTTTGCCACTTATGCGGGAATGCTGTTGCTTTTCCGCGGAATCAGCACCAGAAATCCAGCTCTGTAATTCCCCAAATGTTAGCGTTGCTTTTAAGAATAAATGTTGTCCTCTTAAACACAAACATAAATATGGCTGTTTTAAGAATATATGAATCATATAAAACAGTGTCATTGTCCATTGATACAGGCATTTCAGTATAGTGAACACCCTAAGAAGTCTGATCTGTTTTATTCAAATGTCAACCTCCTGACTTGAATCATCACAGCGGGATGTTCCACTGTTTAACAATCCTCAGACATATTTCCCTTGATGAAAATTTTCATATTTGATTCGCAGACACACATTTGTTCTCTCCAGTAATCTCAAGGGGCATTAGGTAGGCACAGAAAATCCAGCTTTTTATGTTGTTTGAATTGGAACAAATGCTCATAGAACACAAGTTATCAGATACTCAGCTGGGAAGTAATAAAGTATTAGGTAGCTATATAAAAAAACTGCATGGATAATTTGTCATCAAAGAATAGAGGTTAATGTATAATCAGAATAACGTTCCCACATCAGAAAAATAATAACACCTAAATCTATTTTTTTTATACTGCCTTTTGCATTACAGGTTCGTGTCAATAAATTTGAATATTTCAGTGATTAATTTCAAAGACGAAACTTCTGTATGTTGTTGAAAGTCTTTACAGGTGAAGTAGCCTACTTCAGGAGTTTACCTATATCTCAATAATTGTTAATATTACTCAACATTCGATTTATTTCAGGAAGTCAATTCAAAAAGTAAAACTCATATGGTTAAATTTCTTACAAAGAGATAGATCCTCAACAGTCAGTTAAACAGTCCAAAGGGAGGGAAAACTGCAAAAGGTTATTGCTAAAGTACCTGGCTGTTTGTGCTGTATGAAAGTATGCATAAAATTAAGGTTGGAAAAGGGTCAGTAGAAAAATGAGCACACACAACAGGGACACCTGCCGGCTTAAAAATTATTCAAATAAATCTCATTTAAGAGCTTTGGGGAGTGGACTGCACCCTGTCAGTCCTTCAAGAGTTACCACAAGCAACCACAATCAGGTTATGGACAACAAGAGTCATATTTCTTGTATTAGCCTACTGTTGAACAAGAACTATCAGACATTTTGTTATCTGTTGCTCTTTGGTTAAAAAAGCTCTTTAAACATTTGTGCATGCTAAGGTGGATGATAATTCAGTTATACAGGATGCATCAGTAATGTATAATTTATGTCAACTCTGAAAGAAAAAAAACCTTGTATGGCCTCTAACAACTCTTGGTTTGTCTGAACATTTGCACACACTGGAATTGTCAACTTTTAAGACAGACAACCGCAGACAAAACTGAAAAGTGGAAATTAAAAAGGTTTATAATTCTGTATTAAAAGTCATTGTGAAACTGATCTTTCTGGCTGTTTTGCACAATTTTACCTCAGTGCATCTGTATTTAATATTTGACCTATCAGAAAAATGCAGCAACTTTCAAATAAATTGGGTAATTGTGAAACTAAAATTACATTATTGCTTTTTTTCCTCTTTTTTTTTTTTTTCATTTTCTCTGCTAAATTAAATTACATTTTCTCTGCTAGATGCTATGGACTTCTTTTACTATACAGAAAGCTGAGCTTGTTTTTTTTTTTTTTTTTAAGTTTCTTCAAAGTTGACTCTCTGACAGCCCAGCATTTTGCTGAAAAAGAACTACAGTATATGTCCCTATTTCTTATGTTCCCACAGCGCACAGAGAAATTTCCTTCACTCCATCTTGAATTCACAGGAAGTCCTTTAAGTCCATCAGCAGGGGTCAAAAAAGCTACAGGACTCTCTGCAGGAGAACATTTCAAATGACTGTTATTTTCTCACAGTGAACAATATCTCTCAGTCATTCCTTGCATGCATATAAAGAAAACTAATGTAATTTATGTAACTTATCTGAGTTCAGAACCTTAATTTGTTTCAAATTTGAGGAAGCACAGCTTATTCAGAAAATAATATGTGTTAAACATAAAAAGATTTTGTATGTTTATCACAGATGATTTTGCTATGCTGTTTGATCTACACTGGGCATTTCCCTCACTAAGAACACATAAATAACAACCCACTGATTAATTTATTCCAGTACCTTCAAAAATTGTAATTTAAAGCAAAATCGGTTATTTCAATTCTAAGGTTCTGACTGGCTCTAAAACAGGGTAATAAATGTGAAATCCCCAATGTTTTTTTTTTAATTCAGATACATTATTTGTGTTTGTTGATGTCATGGAAAACGACTGAGCTGTATTGGCAATGGCATTTTACAAAAGTATGATGAAATTAGGACATTTTTTAGACATTTTGTTCCCTGTTATGTGCAAAATATAACCTCTTATAAAAAAGCTAAAAAAAAAAAAAAGGTCATTGCAACAGATTCTTAAATGTCATAAATAATAGGTAGGTTATTCCAGCCCAACATCTATGTCAATTCAAAGATCATGCAATTAAGTGTAGCAACTGCACTTTAATAAATTATTTTCTTCCTGGTGAAATCCGTCTCCAGTGGAGAATTTCTATTCATCTTTCAATAACAATTTTGTTCTAGTGTGAAATAGGATAAAGTAGCACATACATATTAAACAGAATCAGTTTTGGGAGAAACAATCAGTTGAACAGGTGCAGCCTGTGGATCTGAAAATCCAAAAGCAGAGACTTATTTAAATGTCGAGGGCACTCAGAAACAAAGCTGTGTCACGGAGGATCCACAAAGGCTCTAGTGCTGCCAATTATACCGAGCCCTGCTGTGGCTCTCTCCCACTCTGCCGCTCGAGTGTTTGTGTTTGGGTGCTGGCTTGAAGCACAGATGCTATCATACTGTGAGTATGGCTTCCCGTCTAGAGTAATCACGGTTAAAATTCACCCATAACCTATCTGGTGCACGTCTTAAGTCGCCATTTGACAAAAGCTTTGAAGTGTTTTCTTCAAAGATCACAACACATGTTCTGGCAGCATAAATCCGGCCCTACTGTAAAGCAAACATCCAATATAAATCTACTATTATAAAATGTTTATTGCATATAGACTTGATACAGGGTAGAAAAAATAAAACAAGATTCCTCACATGTTTCTCTGTAACTGTATTAATATAAAGTAAGTGACAAAGATCAGTGAAACCTATTTTTCAGTTCACTCTGACAGGTTCTGCTTTGAAGTTGAGCCTTGATATGAATAATTCTTTTGAAAATGTATATATATATATATATATTAAAAAAACTGGAAACAGTTGTCACAGAAAAATTGGATTTTAGCCTTTCTTCCTTTCTTCATTCTAACGTCACCACTTTTCTTCATCCAAGTTTTGTTGCTGTTTTTTAATATATATTTTTTCTAAATAAAATGTAATAAATAATTTTATATCAAATAAACTCCATTTTGGAATGCTGTAATAGTGACTCTTTATCACATTGCACACACTTTTTCCAGCTCGGCTCACTAACTTGGCGACAAAAGCTAAAAACGACAAAAACCCTCTGAAAGAATATATTGACCTTTTTTCTTTCAGTTTCCTTTTCACATTGTCCTGACCTTTCATCACAATATTTGTCCAAAGTTTTGCTTTACATTTTGGTATTTCTTTGAAATACCAATAGAACCATGACATTAATGAATCCACCCATTTTTTGACTACACTTGTCCTTGCAGGGTCACAAGAGGTCAATGGATGAGAGGCAGAATTCATCCTGAATTGGTTACCAGTCAATCACAGAAGTCATGACATACATTTGTCACTTTCAATGGGAAGTAAAAAGCCACTGTAAGACCAATACAAATGTTACTATGTCAGAACATTTAAAGTAACCAATACAGTAGACAGTGATTTTTTTTTTTTACTGATACTGTAAAATTATAAATTTTCACAAACTGAAGAGGAAAAAACAGCTAAATGCAAGACTAAGGATTCACAATCTGGAACATTTGTCTGTCAGAGGAGAGAAAAGGATGAGAGAGAGAAAAGAAATGTAAAATTGAAAGTGATTATATTGTTATTTCGGTGCAGTAGGCAAGAGAAGACCAATCCAAAATATGTTTCTGAGGTTGAACTGTCAGATGAGTCTCCAGAAGGGATCCAGATGACAATGCTGTGCAAAGTACTCTGTCTTGAACTCTTTAAAATTTATTTTGAAAATGCATAATTACAAACTTCTGCAGGTTTTTATGAGATTTTAGCAAATGGTTATGAAACAGATGTAAAGGGAGACATGCTTTTCAATACTTCAGATTGAGTTGCAAATAAATAGTTTAGATTTAACACATACACATGTGTTAAAGTGACCTAGTCCAGACTAAAATCCACTCATAGCAAAGCTTAAAAATTGATGTTCAGAGATGCTCTAAGTTTTGCTATTTTGTAAAGAAAAAGCAGCAACAATTTCCATCTCAATTTGTACAAAGATGGCAGACATGTACCCCAAAAGTCTTAGAACTGTAATTGGTTTTAAAAAAACATATGAGCCCAATGTTCTGTTCACATGTTTCAGTAGTGAGCACCGTTTCCTGCTCATGGAAGATTTTTTTAAACAGAAAGATAATCTGCAAGATCCAAAAGGAAATCACAAGTAGGAAAAACAGGCTGTTTAGAAATTTTTCAGAAATAGTTTTGGCCAAGTTACAAAAAGCATGAACTGAAAATCTGGTTGTGAGGGTTTTTTTTGCCAGTCTTTTTATGTGTCAAAAGCGACATGAGTTCATGAGCCACAGGTGTTTACAGCAGTGAGAGTAAGCCAACTCCACCTACACAGCGGAGTTAAATGAGTGAAACAAACCAAAATAAAAAATAAAAAAAACTTTTAGGCTTCATGGCATGAAGTTCAAAAAATATTACCATATCACTAAAAGTATTTCCAACTTCTGCTGTTTTTACCAAAGGAAGCCTGACTAAACTTAGCTTTCTTCTGTAGCCATTATACAGAGAAATGTGCACTCACACATATTTTATTTAAATAAATAAAACCTTGGGATATAGCTATGAAAATACTAAATGAACATATTAAACCTGTGTTTACTTATATTTGAATAAAATAGAGATGTCCATTGGTAGTCGTAGCCTTCACAGCACAACAGAAACGTCACAGTTTACATAATGAAAGCGAATCACTAACCAGAGAGTCGAACTCATCATTTAACTGCTCAATGACCTGTTTAGCAGAGCTGCTTGTGAGAGGAAGAGCGTTGGCCTTTACTTGACGTTGGAGAACCACAGAAGCTCATTGACATGCTGTGGGTGTGCCTCATCATAACAGTATTTTTTCACTTGTTAAATTTTTCATCTCACCCTCAAAAGCTCCTAGTTGGGTAATTACCCCTACAGATTTGCCCCTCACCCAAATGTGTTTTATTTATTTTTTTCATTTTTATTTTTTTTATTTTTTTTTTTCAAATCAATTAAAATTTTCAGGTTACATATTCCCACTGCCACAGTAAATGATCCTTGACAATTTGTATATATATATATATATATATATATATATATATATATATATATATATATATATATATATATATATATATATATATATATATATATATATATATATATATATATATATATATATATGTTGTTTATATATATAAACAACATTAAAGGAATGTTAACTCTATTTTGTGCTCTGTATGCTTTTAACTTTCCAACAGACGCGACAAGGAGAGACACAGCATTCAGGTCGAGGCAACCTGTGATTGAATTCAGATGCTTTCTGAGTATCAGGAGGAAAAAACTGCGTCCGTACCTATATATATATATATATATATATATATATATATATATATATATATATATATATATATATATATATATATATATATATATATATATATATATATATATATATATATATATATATATATATATATATATATATATATATATATATATATATATATATATATATATATATATATATATATATATATATATATATATATATATATTAACACAGTTTTAGCTGTAAATCTACTTTAAAGCTGTAAGATCTCTTTAGCTTATTGTGATGTAAATATGGTGGCAAAGATTAGATTGTCCAAGTGTTCTCATAAATGTTAAGAGATAATTGTAGATCCTAAAACATCTTACCCATTTTGCATGATTAGATTGGGTTAGTTCTCTCATTTTTGAATAGTACTCTTCAAAAGCAAGAGCTTCTACATCTTTTGACAGCTTTCTGAGCTATTCATTTAAGAAACACTGACAAAAACAATGTATCCACAATGTTATATTTGACGAAAGAGAGACAATGCATATGAGAGAACTAAAACAATGGATTTGTTATGATCCGCAATTGAAGTGAAAACCATTTCATTTGACATTGCAGATGCAAATTCTGCAACCCATGTTTAATTGTGGGCTGCAGGCTTCATTTTCATATTTTAGATCTGGTACACCAAATGAATAAAGAAAGACTTACCCTCAGCAAAATAGTTTTTTAAATCCTTCTTAATCTTATATATTCCTTCAGGAATAAGCATGAGCATAAAATGGAGACAATGGCAATTTTATCCAGGAAAAATATTTCTAATAGTGCAATTAGTATATATTTACATCAAAATATGAATGGTATTATATTTTCAACAGTCATTGGAAGAGAGCTGGAGCACATCCTGGATATATTGCCAATTCATCACAAGGCAACAGAGGGACACACTGGATAAGCAATCATGCACTCACTCTTACCAAAGGACAGATTAGATCCATGTTTTTCAAGTGAGGGAGGAAACCTGAGTACCTGGAGAGAAGCCCTGCATTCACAGGGAGTGAAAATGCAAACTCCATGCAGAAAGGCTGTCAGTTTGAGATTTGAACTCAGGACCTTCTTTTCCAAACTGTAGGTATACTGACATGTTTTTCAGTGGTGTGCTACAGTTTTAATCCTGGTCTGCCTGGAATAAAGAAAAGGTTTGCATGAATGTCAAAAGTATTAAATCCATAAAAATCTACAGTTTTTTTTCTACATGCCAATAATGAAGAAGAGGTTCTTCATATGTGGGGATAGTAAGAATCATTTAACATGTTTTGAGGGTGCTTCATGGCCACCTCCCTTTCGCATGTCTCACTGGGAGGACACTTTGGGGAAGACCTAGATCTTGCTGGAGGGAATATGTATTCCCTGTCTGACCTGGGAATGCTTTGGGATACCCCAGGAGGAGCTGGAAGATTTTGGTGGGGAAATGTTTAATAAAATAAGAGAAACATGCAAAACCTGTGGCTGAAAATATAATAAATGTTCCTGATAAATAAAACTATCAATGCACAGAATAGCACTGATGCTTGGAATAAGCAGAAACATGTACATCTTCAGCTCATTGCAGCAAAAGTAATCAGCTTGCTTAACTCATTACCATCAAAGATGTGAGAGCATACACAATTTTGGCAAACACTCCAATAATTATTGTCACAACTATTTTATCAGTCAGAATCTATTTTTGTCAGATCAATTTATTGCTGCTCCTCCGTTGCCATGAAACATCAATTTAAATGCTGCTCATGTTTGCAACTGGCCGGGATCTAATGTGGTTCTCTGACTGATCAAATATTATCTCTTCTCCTTATTGACCAGTTAATATTGGGCATTTGTCCCGTGTTAGATTGAGATGCAGATTATCTGTTGATGTGGGGAGGAAAGAAGGACAAGAATTGCTAAAACAGCAGCCAAATTAAACAAAAATTGGCAGCATAAATTGTTTCCCTGATGTGTTTTTTCGCAATTATCTTTTCTTTTGTCTTGACAGGACATCAGCTTCTAACAATTTCAGGTTATTTTTATTTGGTCTGGTGAATTTTAATCTCAATAAGCATGCAGCATTCGATATCATAAGTGAGATGGTGGGGTTCTTGGTGAAATGTAAACTGGATTTGCAGAAAACTCAAAACATAACTGACTGCATCAAAAGATAACGAGTGACAATAAGTGCTGTCCATGTCAACCCATTTTAATTTGCAACTGTAGGTCTGTTTGAGTCTTACATGGTGGGAGATGAAGTGAAAAAATACAGAACCATTTGTGCTGATGTTGTGAGTGACCTATCATCAAAAGTGTCCCTCTAGACATATCATAAATTAAAGTAGTCTCACCCCAGCTCAAGTGTTGTGGCTGTACTTAAAGAACTGTATGCAATTTTAGGAAATCTGAGCTTCAAAATAAAGTTAAAAAAAAAGAAAAAACTCTCCCCACAAAGAAGAAGAAGGCTTCCTCTCAGGTCTAGTCTGGAGCGGGCATGTGTGGCAGTGGGGGAAGTTTGGCCGACATGGATCATAACCAGTAGCAAAACACTAGGAACTTTCTACACATTTTATTGAAATCACAATATGCAATGGATATCTTGTAACCTTTTCTCAACTGCTTCTGTTGCTCTTTGACACAATTGAACCCTGGGTGGTGAGCCATATTTCTCATACCAAAAACCACTGCTGATCACAATAAACTTGGGACGTTGTTAATCAAAAAAAAGCAGCATACACATTGTTAAAAGAAAATCTCTATAGAGCAAGTTGCTTCACCGGAGAAAAAATTGAAAAGTAAAAATAATTTTTTAAAAATCCTCCTCACTTTACTCAGAAACATGCAATGAGAAGCGACTACACACTGTTCATTTTCTCCTACCTTTTTCCTATTCAATGCAGTACTGTGTCTGTCCCTAAAATGGCCCTGCTGGGGATTCTATCTCCTGATTCCCTTTGAAGCAGTGGACTCTCATTGCCTCCATTATCTTGTAATTTGTGGGGGATTATGCTTTGGAGCACATGCAGTCCACCCCTTGCTTAAAAACTGTGACAGCTTATGATAATTGCCATGCTAATTAGTAGAGACTAGCCCAGTGTGCCTCCATCCCTCACCAGACCTGATCTGAGGAATACGCTTTGATTCATGTCTCAAGTAACGTTTCCATGACAATATGTACAAATATGTAAACACAAAGATACAGAATCTATGTCCCTTTTCATGATTCTTAGTGTCAAAATCTTCTGAATGTTCTTCTGCATAAATGGATTATGCAGTCATAATGAGTTCAGGCACAGGAAGCTGGGTTGCTATTTAGCTCCATCAGTTGTCTCACGTTGCTTTACAAATTGAAATAATAAAACATCCTGACTTGGAGAGTAAATCCATCACTGGCTAATGCTGCTGTGTCCATTTAGACACAAATGGTGTCCTTTCACTGGCACTGCTTGTGAATTTAATTCAGTCTCAAAATCTACTCCATTAAATGTTTATCTTTTGTCTGCCTCCTGCAGCTCCATTGTGCCTTAGCATTCCCCACTGACTGTACTCTGGTCAGGGCAGGCCTGAGAGGTATAGCTCATCTTTTTACAGGTGACTATGTAACTTATCTTTGAAGCTGCCTCTCATTACTGCGTACCCTCTCATCACCTTTCCCTCACAAATATGCTCATCCCTCCTGAGGCCTAAATGCTAGAAGCAAGCCCTTCAAAGCCACACACAGACACTGACCTTCATATCCTAAAATAATGTTTGTTGCCACTGTTTTATACATATAGAGCCCAGAATGTCTGAAATGGCATTTAAAACAAAAACAGACTACTTTTACAAAATTATGGTAAAACTCTTGAATAACATGCTTGATTCACGGTTGTTTTCCCTTTTAATTGAATGTTAGCATCAATCTGGCAGAATTATGGGAACAGATTTTGCAAACGTGAATTGCTCCAGCAAATGCTCCCAACCAGAGAGCGGAGAAATTTAATTTCATGGAGTTCAATTTGATTTGTTTTACAGAACAGAGAAAAGGTTAAATTCATGCAAGCCCCAGTGTGAACCAACATGGTTTTCTGAAAAGATGTGCAGATAAGCCTTAGAATTAATGAATATTTCATAATATTAGCTAAATTTAACCCTGAAAAGTACTCATAACATAATATCAATGTGTTTAAAAAATCTATTAGTTTAACATAAGTTTATTTATGTTACAAAAAGCCCATATTTAAAAATAATGCTTTCACAAAATCATGGCACAGTTAATGTAACTAATCCAAATAAATGTAACTGAGACATTTTCTTTTATTCATTTTTGCTACTGGTCATGGCTCTCGCAATCCCTCTAATTCCTACCAAAATAAAATTTTGAAGCACAAAGCAATTACAGCAACAAAGCATTTTTATATAACTATTGTTGAAGAAAACAGACTGAAATGACTCAATTCAGTCTGTCAATTATTCCAAGTGCAGCCAAACTCAAACGAACAGTAATCAGACTGTTATTAGTTTAATCATTGATAATTATACTTCATTTGTCTATGGTTCACAATAGATAGACACATTTTTCAAACACAATATTGTTATTTGTCTTTCACTTAGAAAAAGTAAGTAGTATAAGAATTAAGTCAAAATTCAATCCAAATTGAAAAATATTTTATTGATCCCAAAGGAAAATTAGATAAAATAATCCATCCATTCATTTTCTGTAGACTCTTGTCCCCAGTGGGGTCAAGAGGGGTGCTGATGTCTACCTCCAGCAAACATAATTAGACCAAATAATACAACGAAAATTTATGAGAACAACGTTGTATAATACTAAGTAGTACTACAAGATGAAAGTCGTACAGAAATAAAGTGGGTATATTATTGCATTTATTTTCATATCAAGGTTCTTATTAAAACAACATTGATAAGTTCTTTTAATAACAACTTTGTTATTAAAAGCCTGAGTATTGTGAAGTGATAACTAGTTACACTGTAGTTTTCCTACTCAGATATTCATATATATTTCAGGATATAGTTACTAACTCAACAAAATGAATTATCTCATATGTATGGAAATTAATTAATGTATAGTAAGTTTTTTATTTGTTATAATGATTAAAAGAATATCAGAATTTTTACACAGTGATAAACATGGGTAGTGATTTTTATTATTAGTGTATGCATAGGAGTTGAAGAAAAACAAATGTAGGAAAAACCAGGAGAATAGAATCTGAAGTGCCAATATTGGAATGTCAAAAACTGAAACTGTGTAAACAAACCAAATATAGTACATGCACAATACTACCACACACAAATATGTCTTTATTTTTTCTCTGTTCTCTCTGTTTCTGTCTGAATAAGTAAGACACATATACATACATATTCTGTATAAAAGAGAAATGCTGATGAGATGCAGGGTCAGACATGGGAGGGATGTAATATAACAGTGTATTGTTGCTCTCTTTCAAACAAACAAGTAAAAGTAGTATATGTATTTTTTAGACAGAGAGAGAGAGAGATGCTTTTAATTTCTGTAAATGAGTTTTTAAGTCTTGAAAATTCAATGCAATGATGCAATTGTCTTTGTGGATTTCAAATGAGGATATGTCGCCATTTTCAACATTTTGAGCAGCATTTTCAGTTCCCCAAAATCTATGAATAAACATAGATTTCATGAGAGAAAACATAATTTTAGGCATCCTTGGTCTATTTATCCTCTATTTTGATCGTGAATATAATTTCTCTATCTGTGATTTTCAGCACCAGTGAAAAATAGCCCACTGATTGCCAGGCTCATTATCATTGTAATAGTTGCATCTGGGCTATGAAAATCAGTCATTTTTCAAATAGAAAAGAAAAGGCGAGGAGGTAAAGATGAGGAGCAGACTGAAGAGGTGGTGGAGGAGCTTCTGTTTCTGTGGCAGAAAATGATTCTGAATGTGGCATGCTGCTTTTTGAAGCAGCCCAGGTAGTGCTCCTTTAGTCTTCCAGTAAGTCAGGGACATATCACAGAAACTAGTTTGCATAACTAAAAGATGAAACTCACATTTTTTGAGAATTTGAGATACATTTTAACATTGTTTACAAAATCATGGAACAAATTATGACAGACACCTGCATGATTATTACTTATTTTAAAAAGATGTGAAATTTTCAGTTGTTTAAATGATTAATAAACTTGAAAAAAATGTCAATCAGGTCTTAATCATGCAAGGAAGGTATTAATGCAGCCTAATTTCAACATACTTAAAAGGATTTAAAGAATTCTTAAGATTTCTTCACCAGATCTTTCCTGAATCCTGCTACTTTTAATACAAAAGCAGAATACTCCACAGTCAAAAAGAGACTGCATAGCTTAAACTTATGGGGGTGGTGTGCAAGATTTGTTCTCAAAGAAGAAACAAGTTGAAGTTTATCAGAAAGACTGGACATGTGGAATAATGTTCTATGGACCGAATAAAACTGAATTCTTTGAACACCAGGAGAGATGACATATTTGGTATTAAGGAAATGCTGCATTACACAAGGAATGTATTTTATGTGTGTTTACCTTTAGAAAAATCATTTCTTTCCCAGACATAAAGAAAAAAAGAATTGGATTTAATAGGATGTTCTCATTTTTCCACAACTGTATGAAACTGAATATATTGCATCGACTTATTCCAAGCCACTACAGAACATTTAAAATAACACTCACTTCTAAGACTTTGGGTTAGGGTTTGGAAATCAAACCAATGTAACGAGAAGTGATTTACCTGCAAGTTTAGAAACCAAGTAAGGTTGCAAAGTGAGACTACAATTGTGAGGAAGAGAGAGTAACAATAAAGTAATAACTGATGTGTGACCTAACCACAATAAGGAGTGAGCAAAATACATCGTATTGTGGAAGAGGTTTTGAAGAAGAATGGAAGAATTCTTAACTGAAAGCCAAACCCCTTTTCCAAACAAATACTGTGGAAAAACAACTGTTCTGTGGATGTAGAGATTCATAGAGTTCTCTCTTTTAGACAATCAGTGGCTGAAAGCCAAAGAAGCTTTGAAAAATGAGTAACCAATGGCAGCAGTGATGTAGAGCTGGTGTGCAAATTTGGACCAGGGTGTAAGCACCAATTACTGACACCGATAGCGGGGGGCTTCGGGTTCCTACTCAGTTTGTCCATTGCTCTGAAGATGGAAACTGATGAAAGCATAGCCTTAGTGCTGAGAGCAGAAAATAATACTTTGGGGAGCTCTGTCAGTGACAAAGGGAAACATGCATCCAGGAAGACATAATGAATGAGGCTTGAGGTTTCAGTGTCAGAAAGGAACTTCTGCACCAAAGGAGTTGAAAGATTTAATGACAAAACAATATTTTAGGAAGAGTCATCAGAAAAAACAGAGGAGGGTAATTGTTCAGCTCACCTTTGGATAACAAGAGAAACTGGTTGGACACATCAGAAATTATGTTAGTAGATTGTACAACCTGTGCAAACTGATCCAGAACACTCAGTTCTCTATGGAGAGCTTGGCCAATTATATCCTCAACATTGTGGTTGAGTTTCCAGGGGTACTTGATGATGGTTTGGCTGTTCCATGTCAGAAGAGAAAAAAAGAGAGAGGGACTAGAGTGTGATGATCTGAGAAGGAAAGTTTTGTTGCAGTTACATTTGGGGAAATCTATCAATCAAAAGATTAACATATCACTTTCTTTAAGCAAGTGGGGTTTTCTTTTTACCTATTGCCTAAATAACAGGCTATAGGTGAAGATTAAGCATTGCACACCAATGGAACAAAATAATCTCAATGAGATGGAGAGTTGAACTAAGATAAGTATCTAGAGAACGTCAATACTGTAGAAACAGAGTGAGGATTCTGGACAGCCAGAGATTATGGACACAATAGGTGGTGATGATTGAACTCACTGGTCTGATTCCACCTGCCTTAATTCCACTTTCCCTCTCAGTGAGCTTGAGCTCACTGGCCTGGAGAACAGGACGGTGAGTTAATGTGGTAAGACCAGAAATGGATGACAAGGGGTACGCCAATCCTGGAGGCAAGTGAGGAATGCCTGGAACTAATGCAATGTTGATATCAACCACAATCAGGATAACATTTACAAGACAAATGTAAATCCAAACAGATTTCACCGAAAAAAATAACAGAATAAACATAAACACAGAAGGTGAGTCCTAAACCGTAGTGCAGGTTGAGTTACCAACATATCTTTGACCATCACTAATGTATTTATGCAAGAAAGCTTGATGAGGATAATTGGTCTCAGGTGAGTCTGATGCTCAGCAGGGGCATCTCCACCCTCACAGCAAGGAAGCACAACGGGAACGGAAGAGAACGAAGAGACAAGACACAATCAAAACATAACCACTTGAGCATCAGGACAATGTTTCATTTTCAGTCAAATAAATTAAGAAAATAGGGATCAACTGATGTTCATCACACTGTTGCATATCATATATACAGCCATGTTCAATTCGTTTGAATATTATTGAAAAAATTTTAATTCCAGTAACCAATTGATTTTGAGAAACACAACATATAGCATATTTACACACAGATTAATGTTTTCAAGCCATTATTTCAGTAAATTCTGATTATTTTCCAGTGACTGCTAATGAAAACATAACAGTTAAGATTAAAATACTACGTTCGAGCAATAAAAAAGTTTAATACAGAAATGTGCTTTATGAAAATTTTATATCTGATTAGAATCTATTTCAAAAGGTTATTTTTCAGAAACACATATTCTAATTTTTAATTATGACTATAAAATGATATGAAGCAGTATTTTTCAATGAACAATAGTGGAGGAGAATGTAATTTCCTTTTCAGTATATTTCTTTCTAAGAATCTGTTACTGTTACTGATCTGTTAACCCTCTTTTTCAAATATGCTGTCTAAAGTGGAACATTTAAATTGTAACCTGTATTTATATAAATGGTGGTTTAAGTACTGCCCAATGGTTATTTAAAAAATATAAATCTTCATCTTGACGCACTGCAAGAGCAAAACAAATCAAAGACAAGACCCCCAAAAGCGAGCTTGTTGGTTGTAACTCACATATTGATGTTTATCATTTTTCCTAGACTGTTTTTAAAACTAGGCAGCTCGTCTAATCTTTATTTCTGTCCAGTTCATTTCCATTATTTGTGACCTTCTGTTTTATGATTAGCAGGCCCATTTCAATGTGGCCACATCAACTAGACCTCATTAAAATGTCACTCAACATTAAATTTATATTTCTCCAGAACACGTATTGACCAAAGAAGCAGCAGAAAATATTTTGGTTTTAGTGTTTTTTTAAAAAGTTTTTCTAAATCTATAACAAGGTTTTAGAGATGTCTAGTGCAGAATGATTATTTCAGTTCTCATCACAAGCAGTACAGATTAAGAGTGAAGAAGCCCTTTAGGTTTATACAAATTAAGAGTCTCAAATTCAAGAAATTTTTGTGGTGCATGGCAATGTTGCTAACAGTGCTCAAACATATGCTTATAATCAGAATTAAAGTGATGACAGACAGCTGTCTGTTTTGTTTCTGTTTTGTAAACGTTTTACACTGGAAGTTTTGTTTGACATAAGTTTCCCCTTGTCGTGGTTTATTTTTCTATTTCCAAACAATATTTGAAAAAGAAAAAAAATGGAAATGGTAATCAATTATGTTCTGTCTTTTACATAAGTATTGAAAGTACATACATAATTAAAGGTTTTTTTTCTAAAATCTTCTTAAATTTAATTATAAATGAATTTAAAAGAGCTAAATAAATAGGCCAAAATAAGCCCAAAAAAAAGTAAGAGTCAAGATTATATGATGCTGTCTGTAGCTTCTTATTTTTTTGTTGTTTGTTTTCTTGGGTTGTGCTAAGGTGACTCACCACCCTGCATGGCAGCGCACTTGCTCAAGTCCACTCTAACAGCTGCGCGGTCACGTGACGGACGTTTGTCAGCTGATGGACGCTATCTAATTTCGGCAGGAAAGTTTTTCCCACTAAAGGAAGCTTCTGGTCGTAAAAGCTCGCTTAGCATTCTTATATATCTAGACTGATTTATTTTTTTTTTTACATAATGTTTTAGTTGTGCATCGCCTGTCTTGTTTTGATTCTCAGAAGTGGGTCCAATGAATCTTGAGTTAACTTTAGTTGTGAAGTCTAGTGATGGAGGAAAACACCCAAGATCAATTTCTTCTTTCTGCTAAAGAGGGCGATTGCCCTTTCATCCAGAAGCTGCTTTATTCAAGAAGAGACAAAACCAACTCGCTTGACATTAATTGCAGATGTAAGTGGGGGAAAGGGGTGGGGAAGTTTAATAACTGCTATAATATAACTTATGGTGTGCCTTGGAAAGTCTTGGTTTTTCTAATATTCGTTACAGCCAAGTCTAAAAGCACCTTAGGATGGACAGCTCTTCATCTGGCCTGTGACGCTGGCCACAGGGATGTTGTGGAAGAGTTACTCAAGGTGATTTTATAATCTAGAGTACTCTATATTCCATGTTGAATGCACTCATCCATAGAAATGTACCACAATGGATGCATTTGCAGGCAGGGCTGGATGTAAATGCGCAAGATGGCATTGGTGACACCCCTCTACACAAAGCTGCGTTCACAGGAAGAAAGGTATGAATATCTCACTAATCCGCTGACATTGCTCTCGGTGTCCATTGACACTATAATCACTATCGATAGACTGCATATATAAAAAGTGTTAGTTGTGTGTGTATATATGTTATATTATTATATTATTATTATTATTATTACTCTGAAGGAAATTGTTCTGCTGCTGCTCCGGTACAATGCCTGTCCCAGTATAATCAATGGTACAGCTAAAATCCCCAAAGATGTCACAGATGATGATGAAATCATTACTATGCTGGAAGGTATAAAATCATAACATAACATATATATATATATATATATATATATATATATATATATATATATATATATATATATAAATATAACGCTTATAACATATTTATATATATATATATATATATATATTTAAGCTGATGACTTCTTATTACAGAAGCTCACCTGTGTTTGTTCTCAAGTGCTGTTTGGTCTGTGCAGCTGCAGAAAGGAGGGAGACGAGGCGACAAGAGGAGAGGCTTCTGGAGGCTGCGAGAGAGGGGAATCTCTCCACCCTGTCGAAATTGGTTAGCATCTCACCTTTCTTGGAACTTTTGAAGATAAATTGCTAGTTGAGAGGGTGTTTTCTTCCTTAGATTATAAACCTCTTTCAAACTTGGTGCATGTTTCATGTGTCAAACAGGAATTTATTCAGATTTATGCAGTTTTTCTAGTACTGACCTTTAACTGAAAAAAAAAGTTAAAGCTTTTTTCAGCTTTAACTTTGAAAAAAAGTTAAAGCATCTCTATCAGCAGGGTTGCTGAAACCAAGATTATGCCGACAAGTTATTCTTGTTTTGCTCAATCATCAGTGTCATTGTACCTTTCAAATGTAATAATAAACATTTCAGTAATTAAGTTTCCTGAAGGTGAAATTGCTAAAGAGAAAAATGTCAGATTTTGTTTTCAGTTTTTCACTTTTGTCTTCTTACAACAAGCTCAGTGCTAAGGAGGCTCCTGATATCCACTGCAGAGATTCAGTTGGAAACACGCCTTTGCACTGTGCAGCCTACAGAGGGCAGAAGCACTGCATCATAAAGCTGCTGAAGTCTGGAGCCAGCTCAAATATCAGGAATAGTAACAGTATGAAACTAATCTTGTTTTAATTTTTTAATATTTGGGGGACATATTGAACATTGTTTTGTCTCTTTTAAAGTACATCTTGTCCCTATATTTGTATTTATTTATATTGCTGGTCTTTTCAGATCAGACCGCTCTGGATCTGGTTCAAACTGTTGAACTCAAACAGATAATTGCTGCGTATCAAGAAAAGGTAGGATAAAACAATATTCAACCTGTAGGATGGCCTTTTTTTCCCAGAAGGGACAGGAAAGATGATTGACAGTATGGCTACTATTGAACACAGGGGATTCTAGAACAAAGCCTGATGGAGGCTACAAATGATACAAGTCACAGACAGAGTTTTCAACAACACAATGACCCTAGACATAAAGTGTAAGCTGCATATAATGACTTGGGTTCAAGCATATTTGTGTAGTAAAATGACCAAGTAAAATCCCAGAACTATATCGGATTGATACTCAATGGTAAAACTGGAAGATCAACGATAAAACTTCCAATGTCTTCACTTTTGCCCATGTTGCTGGTAGAGATGGAATCTCTACCAAAAATATGCAGCAATAAGTATAACTATTGCTGCATAGTTGCAGCAATAGTTGCTACAATGTACAACGTGCGTTGTAGAAACAACAAACGTTTCTACAATGTTTGTTACATACGTTGTAGCATACGTTGTTTCTACAACGTATGTTTTTTCTTCCCCTTAACATTTGGGGACTTGTATTTTATGTTGGCCTATTAGAATGAATTGCCTGGAAGTTTTTTGCTGCAACCTGGTAAAATGCAAAACAATTCACAGCATTTGAATTCTTTAGTGTTTTTTTGCACCAGTCTGTTGCACTGCTGCTCTGCTTTTTTAATAAGGTTTTGTTTCCCAATAAATAATTACATTGGGGCTTTCCTATTAACCTCTATTGTTGCTCCATAATTAAGCGTTAAATTCAGCAAAGTAACTGAAACATTTTATGCATTTTTTTTCTTCAAAAGCTGAGTTTGTAGTCTTTTATAGTTTTCTAAAAGTTTTTTTTTCTATGCCTTATTTTTTTCCCCTCATGAGTGGTGGGAATGTGAAGTCAACAGATTTTCTACATTTTCCTTTCTATTTTTGTTTGTATTCTCTTGGGCCCTGACAATGCAGAAAAGACTTAATAGCTCAGCGGTCTGTACTCAGGGCTGGATGTCTGATCAACCTGGCTTAGCTTCAAAAATAAGGTTTTGTATACTGAGTTCTTATAGTGCGAAAAGAAAGATGCTACACATGAAGCTGTCAAATGCTCTAGATATGTCTGTAAAAATACCATTTGTTACACATTAGGAGACTTATGTTTTTCAGGATGTGACCAGTGAAGTGCAGAAGGTTGAGGGCCCTCTTTGGAAGGTACACAGGTGTCAAAGTGAATTTTCATCTGCTCTTGTTTAGTCTAACATCCACATAGTTGGTGGTATGCACTGATCAGCTACAACAAACAATGTAAAAACAGCTGCTTAATATTGTAGGCAGGTGTTTGTCAAAAATGCTACTAACCTAATTGAGATGTCCCACCAGATCACATTTAGGAAAAGATCACATTTAAGACTTATCATAGCTAGCTCAAAGTACAGAATCCCAGAAAGTATAAGAAACAGCATGCCTGGTCATGTTAATTAACTTTTTCAAGACCAATTTAAAAGTGGACCTCAAAATATAGATTTGAAGTGGATGATCTACTGTTGCTAATTTTTCTGTAAAACCTTAACTGAAGCTAAAATAAACACTGAAAATGATATAAAGTTATTTTGTGTGAGCTGAACAGTTTTTAACGAATTTACAGCAAAGTATGGATGTAATGTTTGTGACTTAATCTAATTTTATCACATAGAGTTTAGTTTTCTTTGAATCTACATTTGCTTTTCACTTTTTCAGTATTAGTTTAACTGTATATTAGTTTAACTGATGTTAGTTTAAGTGTATATTTATATTTGAAACCAGATGTTTATGAGCAATATTCACCAGTTTTTCTATTCTATTATTCTATTATTTTCTCATTGTCTTAGATCATTTAGCATTCCAAAGAGGCATTGCTTCTTTGTAGAGACACCTCTTTTTTCCATAAACAAAATAAAAACTTTCCCAGAAGTTTGAGAGTTTAGGAAAGACCTTTAAATAATTATTTATGTCAGATGTTTGTTGTTAAATTGTACATTTCAGATCATTAGTTGGTGGGTTTAAGATATTTTTTCTTAAAAAGTATGTGATTAAAAGTATCTTAAATTAGATTCTTTCATTTTTAGTTAAAGACATCTAAAAATTCTATTTTTCTCAGGTGGGTGAATTCACTGGATTTATATCTGCTTGCAATTCACTGCTGGCCTTATCTGTTTTACCTTTCACAGAGTTCACGTTTTCTTGGTTGGCGATCATACTGGGTGGTAATTGAGAATGGAAAAATCTCCTGGTACTCCACACAGTGAGACACCCTATTTTGAATCTTTTATAATACACTTGTGTATTAACAAAATGTTTATCTAGAACAATGTAAAGATTAATAGATAGATTTTATTACAGACTGAAAGTCCAAATTACATAGAAAAAGAAAACTCAAAGTCTTAATTCATCATTATAAGTCACCTTCAATCTTTGAAAACTGCCTTTTTTTAAATTGCACTACAAATGTGAGTAGACAGTGATGTGAAATATGATATAAACAAGTTCAGTTTCAGTTCATCAGAACAGAATTCAAACTGACAGAGGAGAATATTTGCCAGGGCATATATCACTTGAACCTGACGGTAAATGTCCTCATCATCAGACAGACGGTCTGTCAACATATGACCCATGACGAGATATTTTTACTTCATTTGAGACATTAAATAAAATCCCAGACAGCTTGAAATTTGGAAATACCCTATTTTTGTCCTCTTTAGTGCGACAGATCAAAATAATTTTTTTGATGGATTGAATTTAACATTATGTAGCTCACCTTATGCTGAAAAGACATTAATCAGCTTCTGGAGACCAGCTGAACTTGGACTAAAAACCACTTGGTCATCAGCTTACATTAAATGATTTATAATTGTATCTCCAATCATGCAGCCAATTCTACACAAGTGTAGCTGCCAAGAGAGATCATCCACATAAAAATTAATCAATTCCCCATCACCAGAATGGAGGTGAGGGGGAATTGCAACTTCTCTGAATTATTTGCAATTTGTTAGTCTTTCACTGTAATTATCTGTTTTGTAGGGCCGATGCACAGGCTGGAGTTAGAAAACAGGGATGTAAATCTCTTTCACAAGCCTATTGCATGGTGAGTAGCAAAGGTTAGATTCTCGTAGTCCTCCATCACAACTGTACAAGCATTCTTATGTAAAACACGCTTCACTTGTGGTCACACGACTTGCAAACTTGTTTTTGACTTTTCTTGTTTTGTCACTTTAGCTGAAACCATGGGATCACTGCTTCTTCATGCTCAGGTGCATCGATGACACTGTACATAATTTCAAGGTACCCTCAAAGATGGACTCCATAGCAACGAGGAAGGCAAGATAAAACACTGTCTATATACCTCTACACGTATAGCTCCATGAACAGACTAATGGTTTAAAACTATTGGGATTTGCTTACACAGAGATGGCTGGATGCTTTGGAGGAGCATGCATCCTACGGCGCTTGTCACTTCAATAAAGACCAGATTGTTTTGGATCCAGGTAGTGATGGTGAAATGAGAAATTTGACACAAGCTGTTCAGGTAAATCAGCTCTGCTGGACAAAAATTCTTTCTGATTGTGGGTTATAGATAAAGTGTGCCTCGAGTTGAACATGCACCTATTTTTGTTCCTCTTTCTTGATTGAACCTTAATCATGAGCTCACAACAAACTTGTTTTTGTTGAGAGCTGCAAGTGTTTGTTTAATTCAGTTTCGTGTCGTGTGCTTTCACAGTTAGCCAGGGCCTGCCAAAATAAACTGGAGAGTGAAGTGTCAATATTTGAATCCATGGTGAAGAATGAGGAGGACTCTGGTAAGAGGCAGATAACAATTTGCAATGCATGTAGCATCTTCCCTAAAAATAGGTACTGGCAGTCATTTTTTTCTTTAGATTTTTAGTACTCTAAATAATTTTTTCTTTTAAGTCTATTACCAGAAAATACTTTCCAAGTATGCTCTAAATTTGTAAAAGTAATGAGTACTCCATAGTTTCCAAGTAATAAAAAATAAATGTTCCTGTTCTGGAACATGTTTTTCTGGATTCTAAGTTTGTTCTAATTTCTTTTCTGGGTTGCAATAATAGGAGTCTCTCTGCTTAGTAATCTAAAAATTAATCTAATATTGGTCTAAATAGTGAGTATTCTGTTTCTAAAAAAATAAGCTGAAGAATGATAATAAACTCATAAACTAGAGTCTCTGTTCTAATTCCATTTCTGGGTAAAAAGTGAGTACTCCACAGTTTCTAACAAATTAAGGGCATGTGGCCTAATAACACATTAGGGCACATGCAACATTCAGACAAAACAAAGAGCAAAACAAAGACATGAGCATCTTACTTCTGACAGATGTGTTTTTCACAGTGTGTAAAAATGGCTGGTGGAAAACATATAATCATATATTTGATCATATATTCACTCTTAATTCTTCAATTAACAGCTAAAAAATATGATAGATTTTTATTAGGTTTTACTAAAACAATGGATATTTCCCCCAAAACATGGTCTCTTGGTGCACTATGTTTCACTTGAGCAGCACTGTCTTAAAAAAACAATAGGACGAATTGCATCATTATTTCAGAACTATGTAATCATAAATGGTTTTTTTTCCAGGTATGGCTGCACACCTTCTTCTTAAAGCCAAAGAGACCAGCAAGCTTTCAAGTAAAACCTGTGATGTTCTTCAACAATGCTTTGAGCTGCTGTCAAAACAAGAAGAGGTAAGGATAACAACTAAATCTTAGAGCGATTACCAAAAATGATTCTGCCTTCCCTCAAATTAGGTCTGCCAGTAAAACATAATATCTAGCACAGTTCAATATAACTACTAATATCAGCAGTTTATCTAAATTAGCAACTGTTAAAGACTGCAGACTCAAAATTAGTCAAGCACTTCATGCTTGACAAATGCTCAACTAATTTATTAGTTAGTTGAGCACCATTTTGTTGACTTGTTGCAAATATGACTCGTAGCCAGACACCAATGATGACCAAACTCCCTCTTCTTTCTTGGCCTAATGCTGCAGGTTTCCAGTGCAAGCAGAGCCAAATCAACCCAGTGCCCCAAAACCAATATGCTCAACTGTAGCTGTCGTGTACTTTTCATCATATGCTCCATCCATTCTCCTCAAGAGAAACTGCTGGTTCAAAGACCTGAAAATTTCCAATTTTGATGTATCGCCCAAAACTGAATCGTTAAACTTCTTTGGCCTATTTTTATAGTTGGAGCTTGCCTTTCTTGTGCTTTTGGGTCAGTAGTGTACATCACAAAATTCAAGCACGTTTCTTACTGTGGAAACTGTAAATTCAATGCCACTAAGTCTTTATGCATGTCTTCCATATGTCTTTGTTTTGTTGCTTTTTCTTTTTTTAACCACCTGCCTCCTCAGGAATCTTGTGACAACCATTGACGGCTTTCTTTTTCCGTCACATTTAGTTTGCAGCAAACATTATTTTTACAATTTTGAATTAAGCTGCTAGCTTTATTCCTACAAACATTTAGGGGCTTTACTATCTTTTTGTACCTCTTTGCCTGTTTGCTCATATTTTTAATTATTCTTTCAACTTGGCCATATTTTAAAATTTAATGTAACCTTACTTCTGCACAACACTGTATGTCAAGCAAGGTTCAAGGTTATGTTTAGTTGCATCAGGTGTGCCTGACCACGCCTGATTGGCAAATATGTGCTGTTCTGAAAAATTCAGTTCAGTGGTTTGAACAATTTTGAGAAGGCAGTAGTCATAAATTGCACCACAAGTGCTGAATTTGGACAAAAATCCATTAAATACTTTTAAAACTATTTAAACTGTTCTTGTTAAAATCAAAAGATTTTTGATGTTGTTAATGAACCTAATATGCAGTCAGGTTGAATAATTTTAGGCTCAACCATTTTTAGTGTATCTAGATTTTTTTCCCCATATCCACTATCTTCATAGCACCTTAAAATATTATTAGCGTATCATTGTAATGCATTGTGACTTCCAAATGAAATCATTGCTGTGGCTCAATGAATCTTTATGAATCTTCATTTCATTGACTGTCATCTCCACACCCATGTCTTGTTCTCTTATTGGGTGATGATGATACACTGAATGATTACGAAATCCTCAGACCCTTCCTCCCTTACGTTAGTGCTCTCGCGCCAATCAGATTTGAAATTTGTGTGTGCACGTCCACGTCACTGTCCACCTGTCTCAGTGCCTGCTCTCCGTCCTTGAGGGAGTGGGGGGAGGGAGCGTTGTGAACGATGTGGTAATCACTGGCATGTCTGTAGGAAGGATATGGGAGAGATCCGTATTTCTGCTTAGGTCTGCACTCGGCTTACTGATCAGCGCAGACACGCTCACAGCGAAACCCTCAGATCCTCCACTCTCATGCTCACAGGAAAGGCTGCGCTTGTACTGAGTGAAGGAACTCATGACGTGAGTTTTCTGTCTCACCATTTGAAAACAAACGCTCGCAGACAAGCGTGCACATGCCAAAGCATCTGAGTACAGGAGGGCGAAGAGGCAGTGTTGGCACACTCATCCATCATCTTCACAGGTACAGAATTCGGCTGTTTTTCTGCAGCATTCTCAGCTTTGCTCTCGATTGTCAGCTGGAAAACTGTGTTTACCGTGGGCTGGTCCCTGGAGACTTGGCGTGAGGTGTTTGAAGTTTAGGGTGGATTTTATTTTTTTTTTGTATGTATTTTTTTGTAGTCTTGAGCTTTGGTCTGATGCGTGGGCACAGCTGAGGGCTTTTCATCAGTAAGTGAAGGTTATTTCTGTGGATTTAATCATCCATATTCAGCATGTTAAATTGGGTGGTTCAGAAGTGTTGCTTTGTGCTTCTCTGTGCATTTCATCTTTTTTTAAATTAGATCAGGTCATTAAGTAACGCTTTCAGTTCAAGTAAGAGTCCATGCTGGCTTGATTGAAATTGCATTGGAGACTTTTTCGGCTCTGCTTTGATTATTGAAATGATTCTTTGGTTTGAAGTTTGCACATTTTTTCTTTTCCCCACCAAATAGCCATGCTCTCTGCTGATGGTGGTAAAATAAAAGACTGCATTAATTTTAGAACTGATATGAGAACATTAATCAGAGATAATGTCATGTCGAGACCCATGTAAAAGATTTAAGTATGAAATTGCTTTAAAACAAATAATTACGGAAAACAAAGAATAAGAATCAATTCAGAATCAAACCATCTTCAGTTAGTGGAAACTGGATTCCAAATCGGTTCACAAAACTAAACTAATCAATATAAGGGGCCTAAAAATATTCCCTGCTGTCTCCTCAGCAGTGAAAATCTTTAAGACAAGAAAGAATATGTCTTAACAAGCATGCAACATCCACTACTCTACGGCACTAACCGGATTAGATTAAACATGACAATATAACCGGATTATATTTCCTCCACTGCTGAGATTGCTGGTATTAAACAGCATTAGGTCTAATCCTGAATATTTATTGTCATACCACTGATGGATTTTATCATTAACCCCCCTTACATGTTTTTGAACACAATACAGAGAGGCAACACTGACTATGTGGCATTGCTCTTCTGGGAACGAATACATTGTGTAGAGGCAGCACTTCTTAGTTCAAAGGGTTTCGCAGCAGTTACCATAGTGCCCCTCAGCATTGTGGATGTGACCTATTTCAACAGCTGATGCAGTGTGCTTTCCTGTGCAAGTACATGCAGTTTTTAGTCTGGATTATTGGTGAACATGGGACATTTAAGGTAAAGATGTTCCATCAGTCAGCCCAGTAAGACTGGAAACAATAAATTCTTCCTTGAAAATAACACCACCATTTTTGTCCCATCATCTACCAACAGCAGGAAATCTGATGCACTTTTGGTACCCACTGAGAACATTATGGTTTTATGCTTACACTGGGAATGATCTTGAAATTTCTTCATCTATTAAATTTAAAAGTAATAATTTTTTTCAAACAATCTGAAGGACATTTGGTCTATTGTATCTTATAGTTCTTAATGAAGTCGTGTTACACCTCAGAGCAACTTGATGATTAGTATTGGCTCATGAGAAATCTGGTCTGTGCAGTGGAGACCTTCTTCCTACAAACTGGTCCACAAATTTTAAAGTCCCAGCCAGAAACCTTCCTGTGTGTTTTGACACCCCTCACTTATTTATAGGCCCAAGCTTTCTGTGTGCTCATTTGACAGTACGCTTCCACTACTGTCAGGAAAAGAAAATGATTTAGGTTAACAGCGAATAATGTTCTCATGCAGACTAGCTGACTTGTCGGTATAAATTGCTCTAGAGGTGCAAGAATAGTATCACTGTATCTTTTTGACAGAGATCTTGAATTGAGAAAGTTGAGTCCAGCTCAAAAGTCCTGGTGCTGCTATAGCTTAAGTTTATTCTTTAACAATTCACCAACAAGGGTTTTCGAGGCAATACTGATTTCTAGTTTTCTTTTAAATTTGACCAACCAGTTGTGATTTCCAAACAGACAATTTTTTGTCATTTTTCTGTTGATGAAAATGAAATCCCTTTGTTGTCACTGATGCTGGAACTCAAACTTGGAATGGTGAGGTCAGTGAGCAGACTCGACTTCAGTGTCCAATAGAAATGCTGCACATATGAAAGGCAGTCCAAGTTGCTATTATAAGCTATTTATTGGACCTCCTGACAATTTGTATCTCATTAAACCAGCGTCATGGTTCTGAAAATGTCCAGAACCTCTGTTTCTGAACATTTTTCAGAAACAGTGTTTGAACACATAAATGGAGAATTGTATAGCAGATAGAAATAAGCATAAAAATTAGGAAATCTCACTATTTTGTTGACTTTCAGCTGAAAAACACTCATCTTGAAATGCATCCAATTCACCACATTTTTCACAAAAGAGATTTTCCCAATTCATGTATCAAAACACATGTCCTTAACTTCTAAAGTGCATCAAAGGACATACTGTTGTCTGTTTGATTTATGGAAGGAAAAGTGATGGGAGTTTTTAAATTGTCATTTTCAGATTTTTAGGCAATTGATCAGAGCATCTCTAAACATTACAGTAATAACTGACAGGCATTTACCGAACCAACTTGACTGCATTATTCGCTTAGGAGTCTGTAATCATGAGCAAACAGAATTGATTGAGTTCTCCAGTAGTCCTGCCTTCATTGTGTGAAAAAAAAAAAAAACGTATAAAATCTGGTCAGTTTGGATGCTGATGTGTTATACAAATTTATGTCCTCCTAAAAAGCTACTAAATTTTTCTGCTGAGGTATGGGATGGACTCAAAGTTATTGGTTACATGATTTATGATCAGTAGGCTTAGTATAACATAGCATTGCACTTCAATCGTGGCAATTTTGCTTGAGAGATCTGTTTTCCCTTTAGCAAAGAGCAAAATAAAATTTCTTCCCCTCAGGGTGTTGGCCAGGGAGAAGCATCCCTCCAAGCTCCAGCGACAGCACGGAGTCTCAGCCAGGCTTAAAATAGCACAGTTTGTGCCCAGGCGAGGGGATGGAGGGAGAATAAAGGAGCTGGCTGAGATGGTTGCACAAGAGTGGATGGGCTCTTGTGCCACGTGCCTGGGACAACCAGTGTTAACACCAGCTCCTACACTCCTACACTGAGAGATGATTAACATCACCTCATCCCACTTCTGGAAAAAGGATGTGAGAAATGGCCATTGTTTGTTCACATGTTTTTTTTTTAGCTCGTCTTTGGTGGTCAGATTATACACATGGTCTGAAAGTTCTCAAAGGTGGAACTCATTCAGATTTTATGTCTGAATAAGTGTGGTAGAAGTATGGAAAAATATTGCTGCTTCCAGAATTTATTCCCCATTCCATTGTGTAAAAGATTCATCTGTCCATCAATTCTGCAATCACTCCATCTAATTTATCCGTTTATTCTTGCATCCAGCATGTTTTTTGATCAATCTGAGATACAATCAGTCCACTTGTCTAGTCGCCGGTTTCTTTACTCATTTTTTCTGTTTTCTACTCTTCAATCTGCACATTCTTTGTTTCACCCTTTTCATTTATTTTCAAGACCTTTAAGTCCTTTTGTTCCTCCATTCCTTCATCAAGTTTATATTTGTCCATTCATTCAGCCAGCAGTCCAAGGATCAATTTCTTCAATCTATGTACCAATTAATACATCAGTCTTTATTCTGTTCATTTGTCAATCCATGTAGTGTTGACTATGCATCTTTTTGCCCTCTCATCTGCTCTTTGATCTATTCACCCAATAATCAATCCATTCTTCCATCTATCCTTCCATCAACCTGTCAGTCCATCTGTGATCCATCCAGTTTTTTAATCCTTCCATTCGTCCAGAGTGATCTGAGCGCTCATCCGTATATTCTTACATCCATTCATCTTTTTCTCATTCCATTCTTCAATCCATCCATCCATCCGTCTGTCATTAAATCTCCTGGAAATCTACTGTTTCATCTTGAAAGCTCGACTGCTGTGGGTGAAAAGCAAAGACGTTGTATTCTGCTTCCCGAACATAAATTTTAAAGCTGTTATCAAATAGAACGGCCATTCCAATGCTTCTGCTGCAGCCTAAAGGAACTGAACATCGAGCAGGAAGGTGACGGCTGTAGGTGTTGGTGTTAAATCTACAGTGTTTGCACCACACAGCTGTGGAAGCTTGCATGAATCAGCTTCTCCGCTGTCTAAAAAAAGCAAAGCAGCAGCAGTGCAAGACTATCTGTTTATATCGCAATGGAAAACATTTTTTATTATTTAGTGATTATTGATTATGTCCAACATTTTCTGAGATGCGTTTTGAACAAATCTATAGTCTAAAATTGCTTAAAATCACTATTTGTTGTCTGTGGTCGCTCAATATTTAAGAAATGGCTTAGCAAATGGTCTCTAAGTGGCAGTTTTCTTCAGAGAGGCTAATCAATAGTCCCAGTAGTATAAGTGATGAGGCTGAACATTTTTAATTTTAATCAAACACTCTGGCCGTAGTTTGCAGTCCTTGATTTACTGTTTGCTTTTCAAGCTCCTCTTTCTCTGACTAATCTGTCTTGATGAAGGTTACTTAGGAATGGAAAGTGCTCCATTCTACTTTGTCCATGCATTAGGTAAATGGAAGATTTGTTTTAATTACTATTATTTGTAAGCATTATATTTAAACGTTAATGGTGTGCTGGTTTTGCTTTTTTTTTTTCTTGGTCTCTCTCTGCTTTGATTAGTAGAGGATGCATATCAGCAGCAGACAACAGGAAACACTGATCTTGCGCGTCCCAAAGGGACTCGGCTCAGGTTGCTCTGAAAGGACACTTGATCCTGGCCTACAAAGCTTTCTCAAACTGGGGTGTATATTTCCTGCAGGAAACATACTCTCCACCTATCCGCATGTTTAAAACAATAATCGTATCAGTTGAAAGGCACAAAAGATTTGACTTCTTAATCAAAAACTAATTAGAAATTCACTGTCGAATGACTGCACTTAAACGCTGGATTAATGTCAGTGGAGCAGATTCTTTTAGTTCTCCCTGCTGGCTGCCTGACTTTTATCTCTCTGGTGGTCTGGTGCTTACAGGTGTGGAGCTTGAAGGTAGAGCAGGAGGAGGAGAAAAACAAAGCTCTGACAGAAGCCCTGCAGACTTTGGCAACTGAGCATTACGAACTCAAGCAGTCCTTAAGTAGGAGCAGGAGGTCATCTGCACTTTGTACCCTCACTGAAGATGACTTCTATGATGCTATCTCAGGTCAGCAAACGCTTACACAGGCTTTTGATTAGGAAAATTATGATTTTTACTTATAACCATGTTATCAACTGATAATAAATTGATCATAATATCGTCTGGGAAATTAAAATTGTGCTAGCATAAATTTGATGCATATATTTTCAGATGTTGTCTTTTTTTTAATATTTTGCAGTTTACCTTAACTGTAAGGTGAGGGTGATTGTTGGGAACATTGTGATGATAGAACAGAGAGAGTAATGAAAAAAATGTGGGTCAATCATAATATTATCATCGTAGTATTTAACAATATTTTCCCAATGTGATGTTTTTTTTAATATTGCGCAGTTTTTTTCATAAGTTAACATCATTGAATATGTATTTCTGAATTTCATCTTCTTGTGGCATTCTTCACTAAAATACTTCACTAGCACGATGAGTCTGGATATAAACTTTATCGCCATAGCATGCTGTTGCCACCTCCATGCTTTTATACATAGAAGAAAATTAAGATGTAGTCTTGTCAGCCTAATAAATCGTTTTCAAACACCAGTGCTTCCATGGAGTGTCATTTTGGTAACTGCTATAGCAACTTTTCCTGTCTTCATGTTGACTGTGGTGTGTCTTGGAAGGTAAATATTCTATCAGAATCTCATATTTACCCGAGCCTAATGTGTATAAAAGCTTTCACTTTAATTGGTGTGTTTTTTACATCTGTCTTTAAAACCTATGTGCAATAAACATATATTAATCATAATAGTTCAGGGATATACTTATCTTAGATAAACATGTTCCTCTTACTTATAAATGCTTTGGTGATCTTCTGTCCTTTATGTGTATGAATACTTTTGAAACCAGTGGCAGTTCTGTGCAAGGGAGGAGAAGCATCCAGTAGTTGGAGACTAAATAAAGTAAGAGGAAATGAAGCCTCCCTGTGTCCTCCTATTGGAACACAATCCTCAGGTGGGGTTTGGCTGGCAGCTGGGAGGGAGGAGAGAAGCTTGGGCTCCAGCCCTTTTTGTTTTTGGAACGTATGCTGTTTAATCAGCCCAGACCGGGAGCATGACTGAGCCGACTCATAGAACCTGTCTTTACAAATGTTTGGTTTGAGCTGCCGCCTGTTTCCCACCCTTCTCTCTACTCATTCCCTTCATCGTCCTCATCCCAATAGAGTCTGAGTCGGAGCTTTCTGTGAGCGGCTTTCTGTCTGCGGCCAGCTACTCCTGGGAAGAGGACGAGGGCAGTGACACCCCTCTACAGAACAGCCTGCATCATCCCAGCGCACACAGGGGGGCTTTCGGCATGTCAGGGGAGGGTAACGATGGCAACAAAGCTACCCAGCACAATGGAGTGAGGAAGCACAGGTAGGGCACGCTCCAGTTTAGATGTATTGCTCATTTACTGGTTTGAATCTTCTGTAAATTGTCACGTCCCAGAGTTTTGTTTCTAAATGTTATTTAGAGCAAATTGTTAGAATACTGATGACCTGACTCTGCAAGAGTGTAATGCCAGTCGTCAGTGTTGGCGTAATGAGACCGCCTTTCCAGTCAGGTTTGTTTTTGCAGTCAGGTGTGTTTTTTGATCTGCTCTGTGGATCAGTTTCCCTTGGCTTGAACTGATCCACAGAGAATTTTTTTTTCTGAGAACTGACTTTCCAAGTGAATAATAATTTATTTGGTGTTTATCAAAATATAAAATTCCGCTAAGATCCTGGTTTTGTTTTAGTCCCTCTTTGCTCATTCAACAGCTGATCTCTAAATAATTCAGATTCTGATGGTTGAAAAAAAGCTCAAAGGATCAGATAGTTGCCTTTCTGAATGTATGCTTAGGTGTGTGTATTAAAGATATATCAGGTTTTTGTTTATTTAAACTTACTCATTCAGACAGACTTGTTCTGCTTGTCTGTTTGCTCTGTTCCCATCTTTTTTAGATTTAGATATGTTGTTCAACTGTTTCCAAAAATTTGAAACCATCTTATGATTATTGATCCAATCCCAAGAACTGAGCATCCTTCTGTTCTTGTTTCTTCAATCCCTTTGTGAGAGCTCTGTTCTAAACAAATGGATAAATGCCTAATAGTGCTTAATAAATAATTAAATGTTAATCAGAAATTAATGAAATAAAAAAATCTTAAATTACCTGGTAAATTATTTTTAATCTAAATATCTACTAATCCCGCAAACATAGAAGTAGAGTTTTATTAAGATGTGCTCTATTTTGAAAGCATGAAAGTCCTGCTATTATCATAATGAAAGAAACCCACCATGCTTAAGTACTTCTTGGAGTCAAGGGAACTGGAACAAAAACTAGGCCAGAAGTATATCCAGTATGCTTCACTGCTCCTTTCATCGTACAGATGGAGCGAAGCCCCTCCTCGCTCCCTGCATCTCTGTTTATTTAGCTGAAGTAAAGGCTTTGTATGTGCTTAACTGCTCCAGCACTCATTTCTGAACAAGGACACCATCTGCCTCCAGTCAGCCTACCTGTAAAACAGTCCATGCTACAGATGTCAGCGAAGCTATTCAAGCAGAAAAGTTTAGGTTTATGAATAATGGTAATAAATGGCTTAGCATTCGGGCAGATTGATTAAATGGGTTAAGAGCCAGTATTGAAAACTCAGCTCACAGCTGGACATCCATTCTGGGATTCTGCATGAGGCCTGGTGTCATATAACCTGTTTCCCCCAAAATGGCGGCTCAATCCATAGCGCAGTGCACTGTTTGCATTGCTGGCTCATAACCAGAACAGTTACACATCTGCAGCTGCCAAAACAATATGAGAATCTGGGTGTGTTTCACTCAGCTGGTGCTGCAGCTGAGTGAGAGAAGTAAAATAAATGGATTGATATAGTTTGAAGTTTTTGAAGTAATTTGCTGTCTAAATTCAAGTATCTATTATTTTATCACTCCTTTGATCTCTACTTGCTTTCCACAGAACATCTCTGCCTGCTCCAATGTTCTCCAGGAATGATGTGAGCGTCTGGAGTATTCTGAAAAAATGCATCGGCATGGTGAGATGCAGAAAAAGCAGCTTTAGTCAGTTTTTTACTCTGTGCTTTAACCTATTTCGAGCTCATTAATGCAGCTTTATATTAGTTTGAAAGGAGGTGCTGAATTGTGACTATGTGGGTGGCTGTGGCTTAGAAGAGCAGTTGTCTTGTAAATGAAAAGTTGTAGGTTCGATTCCTGCTTCCTCACATTTTGATGTGAAGATAATTGACCCCAAGTTTCTCACACATGTATCTGGTATTCATCTTTTATAGAATACTCTGTCAAATAACATAATTCAGACAGTTTCTGTTGATTAAATATTTATATAATCTGGGTTGCTTATATAATTCTGACTTTAGAAAACCTTAAATTGTCCAAAATCTTTGCTCTGATCTTTGGTGGTGATTGAGTTATTTGCTGTTGAAATACCCAAAAATTAAGTTGATATATTGGAGATTCTGATTATATTTCTTACAGATATTTATTTAATGCATTTGTGACAGATTAATTTCATTATATAGACTAGAAGTTGACCAATTAGGACAGGATGTCCAAAATGCAACCTGTTAGTCACTGTGGCCCGCCATAAGATTTTCTGTGGTGTGAGTTAAATTCAGCATTAGTACAAATTAGCAGAAGATTTAATGCAGGTGGATATGTTTTGTTCTGTATCAGAGCAAGAACTTCTACTGAAAAAAGAAAAGAAAATGATCAGTGTAACACTGTCTCTAGGATTTTTTCCACCAATATGGCACTTCATGTTAAATCTGTAGTGTCAAGTCCAGCAGCACTTTTCTGTTTATTGATGGGCCTTCAGACTGCTTTGTGAACTCCTTGATTTTTGAGACCTGAGATTTTGTTCCATGTATCTTTTGGCCATAGCTTGTTTTCTTTACTGATAGTGCTCTTATATTTACCTTGAATAAGATATTAACAGGACATGCTCTGTCTTAACTGATTAACTGATACAGAAATAATATTTAAAAAAATAGTCTTGCTAATATAATTCTTCCAGTTGAGAATCTGCAATAGTGTTTCAAATGAGCCCATTATTGTTTCACTGTGAGCTGAGTGTGTTTGTTTGCAGCGGTGATTTGCAGTCATACAAACTACCCATTATCTACCACTAATTAAGCTGTTTAGTTCTATAGTCACACATTTTGTTCTCCAAGTGGCATTTTTTTCCCTTGCTTTTTTACATTTGTAAGAAGTACACAAGTTGTGCTGCAGCAATAAAACCAAATCTTATTTCCTTCCATGAATGTATCAGTGAAGGCATAACATAAACTCAAGGAGGGAGTTTGTTGTTTTTACAAGCCTTTTCATATCACATCTGCTAAATCTCCCCAGTTTAGCTTTGTGTGTGGGCTAATTGAAAAAACAGGCTAATTCTTTCAGACTCCTCACATATCAGAACAGATCAAATGCGAGTTCCTCTTATTAAGACAATCTATCTCAAACTGCTGTACAAGTACAACTAGTTGTACTTGTAATTGGGTGTCTGATTACACAGTCAATATGTTCTAAAATATGTAGCTGATTGGTAAGTTATTTACATATTTTTTTATTGTGTCTGGTAAATGTTGAATAAAACTAGATATTATTCAAAAATGGTTTCTGGGAGCAACCGACTTCTGGCTTTGCTCGCATGTCACAGCCGCAGATCAATGACAAATCTGAACAGCCTGTCATCAACAGCTGAAAATTCAGGAAAGGTTTTACCATATCTTACGTAAGGTGAGCTACAGATATGCAACGCGGTTTGAAGTATTTAGAAAGCTGATTCAAATTCTGTTCTATTTTTCTTTTATTGCCTCGTGGCTGAGAACTGTCAGACTGAAGTGATCGTGTTTAGATGGAGTGATATCCTTTCCCCAATCAGACTGCAGCACATGGATCAAAACAACTCGGGGATAAGGGATGGGGGGTCAAAAATGTAGAAGTAATTTCTAATAATAGATAAAAGTATGAGAATTTAAAGCAACTTTGTAAATTTGTCATTCTGGAAAGAAGGAGCCAATAAAACTAAACAGTCAAAAGGATTTGCTCAAAATAAAGGTTGGAAAACCTCAAGAAAATGAAAAGGAGGAAAGTGAACTGAGATGGCTGTTTTTGCTGCATGTAATTAGTTCTGAGAATAACATAAAAGTCAAACAGAAATCAGTATCTTTTTCCTTGTCGGTGCTCAGAAAAGTTAATTGTTGGTGAAGAGGTAATGTTTAAAAACCACGACCTTAACGTTGTAAAGCACCCCCTGTTGCTGTTCCTTCAATGTCTCCTTCAAAACTCTCTTCTGCTAGGAGTTATCTAAGATCGCCATGCCGGTGATCTTTAATGAGCCTTTGAGCTTCCTCCAGCGGATCACAGAATACATGGAGCACACCTACCTCATCCACCAAGCTAATGCTGCTACAGACTCAGTAGAGAGGATGAAGGTAATTTAAGGACTCCATTTGTTTAAATATCAATGTGTTGACTTTAAGACCATCCTGTACTTTACTGTATTGTGCATCTTACTGTCACCATTAAATAGTTAACTGATTCATTTCTCATGACAAACTGTTCTCCAGTGTGTTGCAGCTTTTGCTGTGTCGGCTGTAGCATCACAGTGGGAGCGGACAGGGAAGCCCTTCAACCCGCTACTGGGGGAGACGTATGAGCTGATCAGGTATGACCGATGAACGTATGGTTTTGTTGCTAGGCACACTGTCGATGCTGTTACCGCTATTACTCTCTTGCTCTCTGCTAGAGAGGATCTGGGCTTCAGGTGGGTGTCTGAGCAAGTGAGCCATCACCCCCCGATCAGTGCCTTTCATGCTGAGGGCCTCAAGGAGGATTTTCTCTTTCATGGTTCAATATATCCCAAGCTGAGGTTCTGGGGGAAGAGTATTGAAGCAGAACCCAAAGGAACCATAACTCTGGAGCTGCCCAAGTGAGTACAGCCTGCTTCCCTGATGGTTTAATATCATTGTGTTAACTTTGTCCTCACTGTGATGTTCAATCTATGCAGATACAATGAATCCTACACCTGGACAAACCCTACCTGTTGTGTCCACAACATCATTGTTGGTCAGCTATGGATTGAGCAGTATGGGAACGTGGAAGTGATCAATCACAAGTAAAGCAATCCCTCTGTCTTTCCGGGGTTCTTCATGCATCTCTTTGCAAAGTCACTTTGCTGATTCATTTGCATGCAGGATTTTTCTTCCTCCGTTTTCCTCTGTGCTCTGCATGTCAATCTACTTTTAAATCTGTCTGACTGATCATGGGAGAAAAACTGGGGCAGCTGTCATTGGAATAGGGCCGTGTGAGCAAGATAATAAATGTTGAATGAACTCTTGCAGAGTGAGAAAAGTGAAAGAGAATCCGTAAACAGGCCGTTGTTCTGTTTCAGAACTGGAGAGAGGTGCAGCATGACATTCAAACCCTGCGGCCTCTTTGGAAAAGAGCTTCATAAAGTCGAAGGATACATTCAAGACAAAAGGTCTTAATTCATTAAATATGAATAAATACTTACCATATTGTCGGATGACAAGACGGTACATGGTGCACAGTATTTTTGCCTATACTCATCTTTGTCAAAACAGAATTTGTTCAGCTGCTCTGCTCTTAGATAAGCAGAGCTAATGCTGCTTCAGGCTCAGTAGAGAGTCTGTAGCAGCAGAAGAGGTGCTTCAATAACATCTGTTGTTTTTATGTTTACAGTAAAAAGAAACTATGTGCAATATATGGCAAATGGACAGAGTGTCTCTACACAGTCGATCCCGCAAATTTTGATGCCCACAAAAAGACAGATAAAAAAAACTCGGAGGAAAAAAAGAACAACAAAGAGGTAAGAGGTCTCGCCATCTCAAAAGCATCCTCTGATTGGTTGAAAGGTTTGAGGGCAGATGCAAAATATGGCGACTTTTTATCCGTTTGTGGGTTTATTTTGTCAGCAAAAGACGTTTCAGTACTGTCTGTCTAGGCCAAATACAGTACATTTAATGTATCTCATTTTACAGCAAAGAGGTTCCACTATGGTTGCAGAATTAAAATCACAAGGGAAAAGGAGAAAAACAATTTTCACAGCTTTCATTAAAACATATTTCTGTTGGTTCAATTAAAGTACCTTCTTATCAATGCAGTTACTTTCTGCTTCTACTAAAGAGCTCGTAGGAAACATCTAGGAGATACGGTTCTGCTGTAGCCTGGCGACCTTGTGTCTTGTTGCTAGGAGCACTGTCGATGCAAGATGCTAAGATAAAGCTGTCTGCTCTCTAGCAACCTGGCATCGAAAATAATGTACACAATCACCAATATTTCCTACCTTATCTTTGCTATATGCAGGGGATGATTCAGGTTCCCTTCACTGTTTGCCGTTTAATGATGTTGAGAAGCTTAATTTATCTGTTTCAAGCAACATTTTAGCTGCTGACAATTCTTTTTCAGCAATGTAGTAAATGTATAGAATTTAAGAGGTCTTCCTGCTGAAGTGTTACTCAGACCTGATTAAAGACAAAGTGACATCCGAGATGTCCTGAACTCTTAAATATTTTACCATTTTGTCTCTATTTATCCATTGCGCTGGACAAATGGTTCATCTTCTAATCACAGAGCTGCCCTGTGAAATTATGACAAAAAAAATTGCTAAATTGTTTGGAAGCTCTTCTGTATATTTGAATAAGTGACTTAAGTGAATAAAAGGAGTTATTTCTCTGACTTACGCATGCCCCTCAGCGGTTATGCTCAGTTAGATCACTTCAGTTTAATAATGCTTTCAACAAAAAAACGCAGAGAAACGTCATCATTTGCTGATTTATTTAAAACCAAAGTTATAGTGAGCAATAACGATTCTCCTGGCTCTGAAAGTATCAGTTAGCTTTAAATTAGGACACCATTGACCCTCAAACTTTTAATGTCTTCATCAGTCTGTGTACAACTTGTGCATATGTCAACCTGTCACAAGTGAATTCTAGATTCCTTGCTCTAAGGGGCTGCATGCATCACCTGAACCTTCAGCCGACCCTGATTGTTTGCATGTCTGCTTCCACAGCCGCAGAGCAATGTTGAGGAGGAGTCAGAAGAAAAGCCTCCACCTGATGCTGAGACAGTCCAGGTGATCCCCGGAAGCGAGCTCATCTGGAAGATTGCACCTCGACCGGAAAATTCAGCCAAGGTGCAGAATAGACTGAGAACTTTTTAAAACAAACTTAATACAAAGATGTTTGAGCCCAACTGCGTCTCTCTGTTACAGTTCTATGCGTTCTCCACATTTGCCATGCAACTGAATGAGCTGGACAAGAGCATGGAGGGGGTCCTTCCTCCCACCGACAGCCGCTTAAGGCCTGACATTCGTGCCATGGAGAATGGCGACATAGGTATTGTGTAAGACCCGACTTGACTTTTCTGTGCTGCTGCAATGATTTAATTGCATCTCTGGAGGCGCTGAGTTTTTTTGCATTCACGTGTTCTAGATATGGCAAGCTCACAGAAGAAGAGACTTGAGGAGAAACAGCGCACCGCCCGTAAAAACCGCTCCAAATCCACAGAGGAGTGGAAAATAAGGTTGGTTGGAAATACAATTTACAGTCTTGTATTGCTTGCTTTCCATTTTTGGATTTGATTTAACTCACCGTCTCTCCCATGTTATCTACTATCTATTTCCATTTGCAATAATGTGAAGGAGCTCTGCACTTGGTCCAAGGTTTGGTTCAAAAATTTGCTTTAATAACTGGACATGGTTTGCTCTGATGTGAAAGTGCTACTCTGCAGCGCCCTCTTCAGGATAAAATTTGGACTGCGTCTGGTTTTCCATGATATTTGCTTTCAAACGGAAATATGTACTGCAGTCCGGTGCATCTTACAATGGAATAAAAATGTATTTCAGTAACTCATTTTAAATGGTGAAGGTAGATTCCTTTCACGCTTGTGGATTATAGATTCGATGATATATTTTCTATATTATCAGTGCAACAAATCTCTAATAAATTTGTTTCATTGTTTAAAGTGAATTACTGAAAGGAATGAACTTTTCAATGATTTTTTATTTTTTTATATATATTGAACTATATTTACATAAATTCCATCCAACGGTTAATTTCTTACCATTTACTATTTTTCTGTTTGTGTGAAATTGAGAATTCCCCCCGAAGCCCCCTACTCAGAGTTCATTTGAATTATAATCTGTTGTTGTTATCATCATGCAGGTGGTTTCAGCAAGGCTCCAACCCACACAACAAAGCTCAGGACTGGCTCTACACAAAAGGCTACTGGGACAGGAGTTACAGTCAACTGCCTGACATTTACTAAACGTAAAACATCCTCAGATACACTTATGGATTTCCATTTTGCTACCTTTGGACATCTGCTGCTGCTCTGGTGATGCATTACCAGCTCAACAATGGAGTCGGTATAGAAAGGGAGATACAGTTTGTGGCTCAGTTTGGGAGGTAAAAAGATGATGTATGTGAACAATAAAGCACAAAAACTCTTATTTATTGTGGCTCTTAACCACTGATGTAAAGGTAATAGCATGTAGTGGAACGGGTAGAACATATTTTAGAACTATTGCATTAGGTAAGTGGAGTGTTTAAACAGAAACCTTAGTTTAACTCAAGCGTGTTCATTATTTCCGTTCAGTCAGGAGAACATTTTACTCATCAGTGTCAGTGCAGTGAGGTGCGAACAGCCCTTCAAGCAGCTTAGCCTGAGCTCATTTTCCCTAAACACAGCTTTGGCACCCATCGACACTTAAACTGCATACTATCATGCAGTGCAGAGTTTTACAGTTGATAACCGAGATAGATTTGCCTTTTCCCCACATGATACAGTGAGTGGTGCAGATATCTGGTGTTTACATGAATGTGCTAGAATGTTTTGCCCTATGCTTATGAGAAAGTCACTATATTTAATTGTAATGTGTCTACATATATCCTGATAAACGTGTGCTTGCAAAATATTAGATTCTGAAAGAGAATGAGTAATATAATGATAGTTTGGTTTGAAAAATAAAAATAATAAAACATCCTAAATGTGTTATAACTGTATGTATTAATGTTAATACACTACCTGACCCAGTCTTGCCAAAATAAAGCAAGGACTACAATCTGCACACTTAATATGCTTGCAACAGATGCTGCTGTACTGATATGAAAAATGATGAGGATATAAAGTTTAGTTGTCAGCAGGGATAGTTCAATTCCCCCTGGACAAATAGTCACAAGCAATGCAAGATAAATGTACATGGAAACTGGCTAACATGTAAAAGTAGTGTTGCACATTTTCGTCTTTCAAACAATGCTGCTACTTGGATTTGAATATGATGCACCAACATGTAATGTTTAACAAAAATCTCAAAACTGTGGCATGCATTACTATTTTAAACCCTGAAAGTCAATACTTTGTAGGGTCACCTGTTCTAATCATTTAGAAATGGAAATGTTCCTTCCAAAACAACTCAAGCTCGGTCACACAGGAGGGACAGGATGTGTGAGCATCACTTTTCAAGTCTTGCCACAAATTCTCATTTGGATATTGATCAGACTGGGATATTCTGTCACACTTTGCCTCTAAGCATTCTACCAATGAAAGGGAACCTCCTCCCCAGTCAAGTCTATTACTTGTATCCATATTCACGTCAGCTCTGACCACTTCCCCAGTCTTAGTTAAAGATAAGCATTGTTGCAGCATAAAGCTGCTACAGCTATGTTTCACAATGGGGATGTTGTTTATTCAATTTGCTGATGCAGGTGAAAGCTCTCCTTGACCGGCCTGTCCATTCAGGTGAGGGTCCCTGTCTGGCTGACCTGGCAGCTGTTCCACCTTCCATCATCAGAGGATGGATCCATGAGATCTTCAAAGCTTAAGATGCTTTCATGATTTACCGTAGTTTCTGCATGTCTCAACTTTCCTGACTGACCTGAAGTGTTCACAAATGTTTACAAACAACTAAATATTCAGACTTAATTAAGATCAAGTGGACTGCTTAATAATTAGTTGACTTCTGAAAGTAAATATCTGTAGAGGATATTTTTTTGTATTGCATCAGAGGAAAGGACACTTCTACAAATTCCCACTGCATTTTGGTAGATGGTCTTTGAATGTACAAAAATAAATTCTCACATTTCCTTTGGTTTCATAAAAACATGACAATAGAATCGAGCACATGTACCTTTCTAAAAAAATGATGCTGTTTAATCTTATTTGAAGGAAAAACTACACAGATCCAAGTGAATATAGCACACAAAATATGTTTCTAAAAACTCAATACTTTGGGATTTGCAATCATGATGATACTCCAGTTGTTTGTAGGCATTTCATCAGAGCCTATATTCAAAGTGTTCCATCAAAAACAGCAGTCAACATGAAGAATCTTAACTTATTTTATTAAATATGGCATTCAGCTGCTGTTTTTTTATTACTACTTCCCTATGGTTTTCCAAGTTTTTCTTTCAGTTTTGTCTTTAGAGGCATTTTCCAAACGAGCTGCTGTCAGAGGCCACATCTGAATATTCCCGTCTCGGTTAGAGTTTCTTGATAGTCAAGAGAAAATCTACGAAAAATGTATCTAAATTGAAATCCCATTTAATATCATTTTTATTAATCTTGTAACAAATACACAGTAAAACCTGTTGACAGTAAAGAGAACTATTGTGCATTCATACCACTTAGAAGTGGTACAATCTCTGCTCATTTGCTCAAAGTATTCAAAACATATTTACATAAAAAAAGAACAAACCTGCTCCAAGTAGGACCAGTTACTTGTGTCTTACGTCTAAACTTTTCTACAACAAGAAACCAAGGCTAAGCTCATATCAGCATCAAGCACAATTAATCTGTTTACTTGAATGATACTTTATATATGCAGTCTCTTTACTTGGCATTACTTGCTGTGATACAAGGGCAAATTTTACAAATTCACCTCAAATCTCAAAGATATGTAGACTTTTTGATCGAACAACTCTATCTTTTAAAATAAAGCACCCACAATGTAAAAAATAAAATTAAAATGTGCAAACGTGTTGTGCAGTACAGCAACAGGTCTGTAAACCTAAAAGGTTCCTCTGTGAATCATTTGTTCATGTTCCACGGAGGCATTTCGGCTCATAACACTGTAATAAAAACACAGTAAAACAATAGGGTTCACTCTTGTAATCTGATTCTCAGGGAGCCATTTTGTTTAAGGTGCTGATCAAACATCAAGGCTGAGCTGGGCTCATACAGGCAAACGCGGAGTGGATTCGAACATGGAGCCTGTTCTCAAAGTCGTAGCCGGCGTAGTCCTCCTGTATAAAAAAGATCCACAAAGAGTCAATGAAAAAAAATTTTCCTTCATCTTTATGACCTGAACCTTTACCGAGCTCTGCATCGGCACAAACAGATCAATGGCCCCACTGATTAATTAATCTGCTTTTGGCTGCTTTTGGTCAATCAGCCAAAAGCAAATGAATTAAAAATAGAGGAATAAAGGAATCTGACTCCATTGTTCAGTTTAGATGTTGGTGTATCAATTTTATCAGGTAGTAATTTTATAGCTAAAGAGAGTGAGAGATCTGTGCTCAGTCAATGTTAGCTGTGAATACAAGAACACAGTTAATGGAGCTGCAGGAGGTAGAACTACAGACAGATGAACTACACCAAGGTCTGAGCAACCAATTAAACTCATTTGAAACATGTAATACAGGATGATATGAAGGGACTGATATTCTGGGGGAACATAAATTCACAATTAAGTATTACTTCAAGATAAAAAAAAAATATATATATATATATATAAGCAAGGACTTGTTTTTTGTGGGGGTTCTAACTCATGTAAAATTAAAGTCGAAATGAGCAGGGAAAAAAAAAAAAAGCCGTTCAGAAATCCAGTTGAAACATTGAGAACAGTGCTACATTGATTGGATTTAGTGTAGCTATTAAACCAAGCCAACCTGGGGAGAGGATCTCAGATACACTTCCCCATTCCTCAAGGCAAATAAGGAAGTTACAACATACATTAGAAACTTTCTTAGTAAATATACATCCCCCTTACAACCAGACAAGAGCTTTTATATTGGAGTGATGAAAACCTAAGAATAGCTTCGACCAACACTGGCAAACATAAGTTAGGTGTACTTGGTTGTTCATTTGTTCTTTATACATTAGGGGACAAATGAACAAATACATATATTTTTTTGCTCAAAAAGTGTATAGACACCGTCACATTATTTGAGCAAAATTATTAGTACAATACATTTCCTTCCCACTAATTTGCTATATGGGCCAAACCATTCCAGTTTTCAAGAACAATGTTACTTGAAACATTGTTTTAATTCAACACCGGATCATAAACCTGACACCAACTTCAACTCGAGTGGTCCAAAAGAAGTCCTGTTTCTTTACAGGTTTATCTGCTCTTATGTTTCTAAGAAACAAATTCTAACAATTTCTTCTTAGTTTTCTTTCAACTGCAATATTTCATTGGAAACTTTTCAAACTGTTTCTTCAGTCAATTATTGAACTCATTGGAAGATGAGAGTCAGATTACTTTAACTCCAAAGACTTGTTGAGCACATGAAAACAACTGGACCGCATGAAACTAAAGAATTCACAATATTCATGCATGCTTATGTGTTGTCCAGTACAGCAACAGGTCTGTACACCTAAAAGGTTCCTCCGTGAATCATTTGTTCAAATGACGTCAAAACAATGAATCCTTCAAGTACCTTAGCCTGGAGCATTAGCATTCGGCCCTTCTCTGCAGTCTGGGGGAAAGAAAAAAAAAGTCAAAATAAAAAAATGTATATCATGTGACTTCGAATGAGATGAGAGAGGAGATTTCACTCCATAACACACAACCAATCAGACACAGAATCTGTACCTCTGGGGAGTTCAGCAGGACACAGGCCAGTTCATAGCAGGAGTAGGGCTGCACGTAAGAGTTGCACTGACGTCCAACCTCGTCGTTTGCAGCCAGATGGAAATACTGTTGGGACAGGATTGTAATTTCACGCAGGAAAGAAAACAAGGTTAGCTAATCACCATAATATCCATTTATAGTGCGTACTTATGAGTGCATGGATTAATTAAAATTCTGTTCAAGGAGCTATTAAGTGAAGTGAAGCATGCTGGGAATGAGAAAAACACTGCATTATTAACTACACAAATACCTGCACAGCATCTTTAGTATTAAGGAGACATCTGCTAATTGCTCCAAGAAGCAGGTGTTTCAGGTCGGTGCATGACGTGTCTTCAATCCCCTGCAAAACTGAAACAAAAACGATCACTGCGCCTCTGCTGCAAAACGTAACAGCAACTGGAAGACAGTTCGAGAGGCGGGAGTCCCTAAACCAGGAGCCATATTTTAGTACTTACCATGAGTCATTGTCTGCAGCTTGGCAGAGGAGCAGTTAGGCAGGGCTTTCCACAGATAGAGAATCTCAATCACAGACAAGATGCAGAGCTCTTTGGATAGACCCGGTCTCCGGAGCTTCTCAGCCTAAGGCGAAAGGAATATTTATGAGTCAGTGATTTTTATTGCAGTTCAAGAAACACGAAAAGAAAACAAGCCAGATAAATGCTCACCCTCTTCAAGGAAAACACCTCTATCTGATTATTCTTGCGTTTGAAAAGTTTTTGAACATCTTTAAAGGTTGCAGCAGCACCCTCCAGATCACCTGTGGCTCCTTGACATGCTACAAAACACGGCAGATACTATTGGTTAGAGGCAACGACAACAACAAAAATTACTTATTCCTTCAATGCCATATTTTGTGATAATGTAATGGAAGATTGTGAAGAAGAAGGGAAATAATATATGGATTTCAACAAGTATTTTATTTCAACAAATAAAAATCCATAAGCTGTGACGAATAAAGGACTTACTGCCAACCTTTACTCTGGTACATCTGCATAAAACCCAGTGCAATTCCTATTGCCCTCTTTACATACCTACACATTGATTGGAATCCACCCACACTTGTTTTTCCCAATAATATCACCCTGAATACAGCACACATGGTAGTGGCAGCATCATGCTGGGGTCTATGGGGGGATATGGAGGGTGGGGGCATTTCTTCAAGTACAGTCTAGCTAAATAGAATAGTTCAGAAGATGGACAAAGCTAAATACAAATCGATACCGGTCCTGGGAGAAAACTATAGATGCCTAGTCAAAGCCCAAATAAGAATCTAATTGGAAATCTCAGCTACAATGTCAAAACCGATGCGCTCTGCAATCACATCGAGTTTGAGCCTTTTTCCAAAAAACAGAAATGAGAATTTCTCTCTGCAGACAAATGTTTGCTGTTATATTTGCTTTTATTCATGAGGACTGTTTTCTTTGTGTATCAGTCTGTCATCCTACTGAAGTTTTCTTTTTTTTATTTTAATATGAATATCTTAATATGCCATCTTTATTTTAAATATAGATTATAAATATAGTCTGTGAAGTTGCTATTCCAACTTCAAAGACTTTGAAGTTGGAATAGCAGCAAAATGTGGTTCTATGAAGCCTCGACTCCAGGGAGCGCTGGGAATACAAATGTTTACCACATTTTTCTAATTTTTATTTCTAAATTAAAAACCAAGTCTGCATTACCTGCTGTTAAATAGGCGTAGTAGCACTGCGACCAGCGAGACTCCTCCTTCAGTCGCTCAAACGCCCTGTACGCTTCTGTGTAGTTCAGTTCAATCATGCTGCACCAACCTGAAACATTCACCCAGAAAAATGTTGAAATTACGACAGACTAGCACAGAACATGGAGGCTAAAAGCACAGGGAGGAAAATTATTACCTATTTCATATAAACACACATGTTGAATCTCCCTCTGGTCGGAGGCCAGAACTAAGGCTTCATTGAAGGAAGTCAAGGCCCTACTGATCTGGCACTGGAAAGAAAACAAAGTCATTTCATTGTGGTAGCAATAGAGAGCTATTCCAAATCAGAAGAAATTTAGAGGTAGAAAGCAAATTTATTATTTTTTTGTTTCTGTGCGTCTACCTCAAGGCGTTGAACTCTTCCTTTAAAAAACATGAAGAGAGAAGAGTTTGGATATGTGGCCTCCCTCTGTTTAAGTATGCATTTTGCCTCCATTAGGCCTGCTTGTGTGTCTGAGCCGTCTAGAGCAAAGAAGGGCTGCACCACCGTGTGGTACCACAGCAGAGCCAGGCTGGAAGGAGAGCAGAGAATCACAACTTAACTTTTCTGTATTTGTCATTTTGATTATGTCAATTCACCAAACTGCAACTGATTAAGATTAATTTATTTGACTCAGACTGGGAAAATTCAAAATATCAATCAGTGCAAGTTTATTATGAGCAACCTTATCCTGTAACTTTGGAGACCATACTCATGACTTTAATGAGAAAAAAATGAAATTAAGAAATGATTTAATAATAAGGCATGACTTGGAAAGTGATATCGCAGAACTTGAGTAGGCTGTTTTCTTTCCTTTGTCAACTCTCTGCTTCAATTTCTGTGTTTAGAAGTTTCCATCAAAATTCAATACTTCAGTTTTTTGGGTTTTTTTACCATATAAAAATCCCCAAATTTTTATATGGTATTTATATGGTGCCTTGAAAAAGTATTTTTACCCCTTGAACTTTTACACATTTTGTCCCATAACAAACAACAAACTTGAATGTATTTCATAGAGTTTTAAGTGAAACAATGTTGTGCATCCCTGAGGAGTGGAAGGAAATTATATTTGTTTAAGATCTGAAAGAAGTATCTTTATAAGTACAGTTGTGTGAATGTGGCTTAGCTGACAGGCTGGATAAAGACAGTTTTAATCAGAGAAAAAGTTGGGAGGCCAGTAGTAAGTCGAGAGGAGCTGCAGAACTTCACCCCTCAGGTGGGAGAAAGTTTTTTCACTTGATATACATTCAGTTAACTTACAGTGTTGTTTTTGCTTTTTGGGGGGGGTGGTTTGTTGCTTTTTTTGTATTTTATTGAATGCACCAAGTTAAAATTAAAATGACAGCAATGCAAACAATAAACGTTCAGAGGAGTGGGTAGAAGTGTAAACTCATTCAAACTCACCCTGTGAACTGTCAATGAATTTCATAAATCTGGCTCTCGATGAAGGTTGTCAAAAAGAAACAAATCGTTGAAAGCAAAATGGAGATGTGAAACTGACTCTCCATAACACTCTCAACACACAAGCCACTTTTTTGATCTACATAATTTCTTCACTGCTCCTGATCAACAATTTCCAACATAGAGTGGAGGCTGAAGTCACTCTCGAGATTCATGTTGGTAGTCTACACCATGTGTCTACTCTGAACTGTAAAACCTACCTAATATAGGATTAAGGAATAAATGTGAAAACCCTGCATTAGAATCACAACAAACTCTGCTCCCCTCAGGAAATCCTCTACACATATTTTGTATTTGTATGTTTTAGATGAGTTTTACTTTACTTCCACTTCACATCTATGCATTACTCTGAGTTGGTGTGTCACATAAAACCCCAATACCATACACAAATGTCTGGGATTGTAGTAAGACAATATTTTACAAAGTTAAAGGGGCATGAATACTTCATAAATATGCTCACTCACATACTCACGTAGCTAATGGGGCCTTCATGTCCTTACTTTCACTGGCATACGTGAGCGCCGAGAGGCCTTGATCGCGGTCTCCAGGGAAGCCCAGCAGGTTGACGATCTTCAAAAGATGGGGCGGCACCATGGAGATGCACAGGTGGAAAAGGCCATAGCCAAAGCTGACAGATCCTTTCAGTCGGTCCAGAACCTCTGAGCTGACGCCGTTCAGTCTCTGAGACTGGCTCATTCCAGGTGAGGAGGATCGGCTGCTGCTGGAGGAGGCCGAGGTGGATGACAGAGAGGACGACGCTTGCTGTTCAGAGATCCTTCTGTTGCCTTCTTGTAGGTGTGTGATGTCATTGTAGCATTTGTTATACATCTTCCATGCTTTGCGGAGGATCCAGCCTCCTTTGATGTATGCTGGAAGGGAGTGGAGCTGAGCTGAGTGAAACTTACTTTGGTATTTTCTATACAACCCAAACTTTTGAATTTTTTTTTTCTGCTTGTTACCTGACAGCTCTTGCTTTATGAAAGACAGAACTGCGAGGTAGACCTGGCAGTCTGCAATGATGATCTGCCGCTGCAGTCGGTCCACAGCAGCCATTCCCGACCTCTGGGAATCCACCTGCTAAACCACATCTCACTTATCCACACTTATTAGCGCAAACGGCAATAATAATTCGTCATACATTTATCTATAACAATTAAACGCATAGATTCAGGTGGTTACTCACGCTCCGCTTTATCTTGTTTTTAATGGTTTCAATAACGCTGCCGTTTTCACTCTCACACAGTCGCTCCGTAGATTTGAGGTCCTCAAAGGCCGTCTGCATTTTCTCCTCTTCAAATGTCATAACAGCATTCTGCACACAAAACACACCCAGATTAATGCAGAAAATGTATGAAAAAAGACAGCGACCCATGGCTTTGTAAAAGTGAAGCAAACAAATACATTCAACAGTTTCACTTTCTTTGTGTCATATTAATTTCACCTCTTCCAGTACACATGAAGGCAACACAGACAAAGAGACTTTAAAAACTGTACTCTTTTTTTTAATCAAATATAAAAAGGCTAAGAAGTCTTTAGTTACCTGGAATGTATTCAAAGAGGCACTACATATACATATATATATATATATATATATATATATATATATATATATATATATAATATATATATATACATATATATATATATATATGTGTGTGTGTGTGTGTGTATATATTATTGTTCCATTACTTAAAAGCTCTTTTACTGCTTTTTCAAATTAAACTGATTTAAAGTTAAAATGAAAATGAAATAAAAACAGGGATCTGAAACTAAACGACGCCATGCTGACAGGACAATTCTGTACTTACCAGAAAACTCACAAAACTTGCACCGAAACTCATCAAAGGACTGTCGTTCCTTAGAAAGAGGAAACAGAACATGAGTAGGGGGCTTTGCAATTATTATTACAGCAACAAAGTTTGAGCCAAGTCTGTTTCAAAGCCCAACAAAATACTAGTGTGCTTCAGAAGACAGGTATTAACAAGTGAAGACATATTAGAAGCAAATACCAAATGCGTCATAAAGCATGGCAGTGTATGGCTTATTCTGCCTTGGAGTCTGTCACTTCCCTCCATGTTTTCTTACTTATCCTGTCAAAGCAGGATGGCACTCAGTGCTTAGAGCAATTAGTGGGAGTACTGACATTTCACTTTTCACCAGGGGTCAGGACACATAGGGGCAGCCTTCTGTGACATCAACATGTAGCCTTAAAGGATACTCTTTGCTTTAGATAATAAGCTCTTATCATGACAACACAGCATGACAGGAGAATGAATACAGTCTAAAACCAATAAGTGGATTGTACTAAAAGTGAATGAATAGATTCGTTTTTTGTTGTTTACTTTTAGCTTTTCAACTCTTATGGGCTAATTTTTGGATGACCCCAACAAAGTGTTTTGGATCTTTCCAAAACAAGTGAAAAGAAAGTTAATTCACGGAAATGTTGCAGTTGGGACAGGCATTTCAGGAATGACAACTTGCTAAACAAGCAAACCTCTTTAAAAACATGTATAGATTGCTAAAATAACTACAACGCCCCATCACCAAACATAACTCAGCTATTTAATTAATCCATTACTATTTTTTCATAAACAAGTTGGTCTGCCTGAGTATTACCATGGAGCATTAATCTAATCCAGCTTGTGACCAAATCATAAAGTGAAACCTACCAGACAAGTAGGACAATGACACTGGTGCTCACAAAAAGAAAAAGACTAAGACAAACAATGCTACTTATGCTGATGCTACTTCATTTTATGAAGAATAACTAAAAAGATATGCAGTTGGTGGTTTAACCTGAAAGCTGCCTGGAGACCCACACAGACCTGTATGTCTTGAAGAGCTCATCACTTTCCTTGAATCCGTTGTTGAGCAGCATATTGATTCCTTTCAGAGCCAGCTCTGCGTCGCTTACACGCTCCGTCTTCTCCTCCCCGGAGCTCCCGGGAGCTGCTGCTGTTGGGTCCGCCATTAGGACACCCGATACCGCCGCCGCAGCTGGAGGTAAGTAAGTATCCGAGAGATTCCGTGTGGGGGGTGCGGCGGCTCTGGATAGTTTACTCACAGTCAAAACAGTCTCAACCCGTTGCGCAGCTCTGAATAGTCGCTGTCATGTCTGTGTTGTTTACAGACTAATAACCTACATAGACGACATAAACGCTACAAACAGCTGAGAGAGTGAGCTGACCGTTGTTTAGTCTGGCGGGTTCCGTCGCTGTGTTCCGTATTCTGCCGCCTGTCTGACCGCCGGTTTGTGTTCCTGTGGAGACAGGAAATGTGCTACCTTCAAGTGCATCCGGAAATATCATATTCTTAGACCGTAGAAAACCGCCAAACCTCTGTCCCGTAAAATTTAACGATATTATTATTAATAATAATAAAACTACAAACATTTGTAGTTAAAACAATGTTATAATATTCATGTTCAATATACTGTGTTAAAGAGCCAACTAACAAACTATAGCCTATTACATAAATCGATCTATTGCTAGCTCCAGATGCCCTTATATCTCCTCAGATGTTTCAGGGACGCTAGCAAGCTTTGGGATTAATAAAGTGGTTTTGAATTCGAATTTGAAAATGACTCTATGGAACAAATGTGAATAGTAATCTGAACTTTAGTCAGGTTTCACAAATCACATAAATGTTTCAAATCCCAAACATGGACTAAAATATTCTGCTTTTAGCAGAATAATTTAGTCCAGGTTTGAAGTCTAGGAGCTGTAATGTAGGAACCGGAGTAGTTCTAGGGTGACACTGATGCAAAAAAAGAGGTGAAATCAATCTGTATTGAAGTTTCACATTTGACGCAGGTTTAGCACACCTGCATCAAAAAAGTAGATTGAAGATGCGGAAGGCAGTGAAGAATTACGTGGAATCGGAAACCAACTTCAGCCTCGTCTCACTAATGTCATCGGTGGAAAAAGACGCACAACTTAGAATAAGGTTTCCAAAAAATAACATCGAATAACCAGCGCAACGATTTCAAACACGGCGCTCCTGCGGCCCACTTGCCATCACTGCGGCCTACTTGTAGGTCAAGTACAACAAGTCGCCAAAGTAGGCCTCCATAAACACTGACACGATTTCTATCGGATCCACTAAAGTTTCAGTCATAAGGCTGGGCGTCCACTCGGATTCCGCGTCTTGGGAGATCAGAAATATACCCACATCTTTTTTTCAAATGATTACGTGAAAGCTGCGTTATATTTTTTATGTGCGTCACACTCACAAAAATGCCGTCATTTGCCACCGTTGCCAGATTTGAAATGTTTCTGTCCAGACACAGGGTAAAGCTAGACCTGTGAAACTTGCCCAACTGCGAAGAAACAGTACGAATCTAAACTTCGAATAAAACTCAGTTTAATAGGAATATATGTTTTACCCATAATCTATCCCTTATATATTTTTAGAATAATTTAGAGAAACAGTTACATTTTATATTTTTTATAATGTAGTAGGATAGAAGTTTTTTTTTTAAGTTTTCAAAATTTTAAAATGTATACTTTCTAGGAACTAATACAGTTTTCGAAAACTTTTGAGAAACAGTAAAAATGTATATTATCATTTTGATGTTTCTGAACTAAATAAACTTTAATCTATTCTGATTACATCCAGTTGCATACTGTTATATCAAGTACATATATCAATTATATAAAGAAACTTTATATAATTATCAAACTTTATATAATTATCAATTATTCAGTTATAGATGGTGATACAAATGAAAGTTTCTTTTGAGGTAATTTTTACCTGTTTTACCTTGTAAGTCAATCTTATCACAATTTTAATAAAGCTTTATTAAACTGACCAAAGGAAATGCAACATGAAAGGCATGAAAAAATTAATTGCCACTTCAAACACAAATCAAATAATCTTTTATTGCCAAAGAAACTATAAAAACAATGATGGAACAGGTTTACAAATCGGTCATCACAAGGCAGGAATGCATGTCCAAATGCGTCCAAGTATATAATGCATTCTTATAACGCATTTCATAACAATTGTGGTATGAATGTAAAAACAGAAAAGTAAACACCTGTTGGGAAATTTAAGCATCTTTAATACACATTTAGTTCTGTACTAAGTTGTTGTAAATTGTTTGCAGCTCTTTTGTAATGGTCCCAATTCATGACTGACCACAGTTGTGAAAGCTATGTTAATGTCATAAATTAAAAATTACTTATCAGAAAAAATAGAATAAATAGAAATTAAAATCCATGCTCTCTTATGGTGTGAAAAATCGACAGAGAACGTCATAAATTTCATGCAAAAGGAATGCAAAATGGGAAGATAACTTAGATCAAATGTGAGGATCGCAGGTGTTTTAAACCAGTCACAAAGCAGACCTCTACATGCAGGCAGGTGGAAATAAATAGATAATAGCTTGGAGACCCCTGAAACAGCAATGACTTAAGCACTGCAGGTGTAAACATAATAATTCTATTATAAAAATTGGAGTCCAACAGAGAAAAAACTACAATCGACAACAAAGCTAGTAGTTTTCATTGCAACTGCAGCACCATCTGAGAAGGCAACATTTATTTTCTTAAAGTGCTGGGTTTTTGATGATGAATTCCCCTGATCAATAATCACCAGTCTGTTCAGTAGCATTTGGTTGTTGAGAAAGAATCAATGGAGACATGCATCTGGTTGTGTTGCGGTTAGGAAGATTGTCCAAGAATATGATTTTATCACAGAATAAATATAGAGCAGCTAAAATGATAAACCTGTAAGCTGCTGCAAACAGCCCCCACTCACATCCCTTCAGACACACACACCACACATTCTGACACACAGGCACATTCTCTGTCTTTTAACCGATTGCACATTGTGGGTAGAGGACGTGGTCCCAAGGCTTGTTCAAGCATAACTGCTCAGCCCGGACACTCTTTGAGGTTGACAGGGCCAAACACGCCTGATGACCTGTGGAAGGAGACTGATACGTCGTTGACCTTCATGTCCTGGATACATCCCACAAAGGAGGATGTGACAGGAAGCATCTGCTGCATCAGCGTCTCTGTAAAAAACAAATGTTCAGATAGTAAACAAATTAGTGGTAACTTTTGTAACTTTGTTTTAATACATGATGGCTTGTTCAGGGATCTTCTAATATTGAACCCTAAAACAAATTAATCTTTTATTTTAATAGTATAGTCCCACTATGATACTGTGAATTTGAGCGAATTTATGTAATTGAGAAAAAATTTATATTAAAAAAAATTGCATAACTTATTTCCTTCCTACTGTGTGGTTTGCTGATAGAGTATATGCATGGTGGATAACAGCCGTCTTATTCATTCATTCTTTCAGTCATTCATTCATTCAAGGAGCTGCACTATGCAGAACTTTCTCATTAATTATGGTTGCGGAACCAATTGGAGGATTATTTTTGAACCAAATATGTATTTATTTAATTGTACATTATCTAACTTTACTCTACAAATTCTTAATTTTATGTTTGCTAGAAATGTATTTATTTGAAGTGGATTTGGTAGATAGAACACTCAGTGAAATGTACTAAAGTTCAAGAAGAAAACAGTGGTCATGTAACCTGTATATGAACTTGCAAAATGTTTATTTACATATTTGGCATTACTTTAAGTTACAATCATATTTTTTATTACATTTAACTTAGCATGAATTGATAATATTCAATTGTGAATCTCACTAATTAAGAACATTACGAACACTGATACTCACCAGGAATGCCACCGACATAAAGAGGATCTTTGGTCAAAGGGAAAGTAGAAGACGGTGGACCTATCTTGTAGTTGTCCAATGTGTCCACAGATAGTTGTACAACATTTTTTCTCTTGATTACTAGGAGAAAAATGGGGGAAAGATTTGAGACTAAGTAATTACAGGCACATAAGTAAACAAATACTTTTTTCACTAAAGTACTTATATTTTTTTACCAATGTAGCAGTAGGTATCATAGCTTTCAGCTGAAAAAGATACTAACTCTTTTTGGTAACAAAAATGACTCCTCCATTTGGATGAGTCAGCTTTACTGGTCTTAACCGAGCAAACAAAACAACTAAGGAAACTGCTGAGGCTACTAAAACCTGAAACCAAAGAGCAAAGCATCAAGGCCCGGATGAGCAGAGGTCATCTCTGCAAATTTATTTTGAGAAAATAAACTGATTCTTAAAATAAATTCTAGATTATTTTATGACAGAAGATTTTTTGAAGCTTGTTCCTGACTACAAATCCGTTAGTTATCAGCTGAGAATGATTATTATTGTTTGATGTTTGATTTATTTAGAGTGAATGAAGTTTCTGTAAACAAATATATTGAATAACATAGCATCACATATGGTAGAGATAAGCATTTTCACCATTCAGCACAATTCAAATAAAATTGTGTTTTTGACATGTTGATTGGATCTGAGAATCTTTTGACCATGACCAGTGTTTCAAAGCTTTATTCATAAATACAACAAGATGTTAAAAAGTGACATCCTAGAATAAAATATCATGACACCGCATAAGTGTGCAAAAAATATATATTTTGCTCCATAATCAATAAAAATTTTCTTTGTCCACCTCATTGTTGGTCTTAGTTAAAAACATGTGACTGCATTATTTCATATTTGGTTCAATATTTGTATTGGGTATTAGTACAATTTTAAGTTTTGTTTCACCTGAAATTTTATGAAATATTCCATCGCATAAAGAGATTTTTGGCTTCACTGATGTCATGTACTCTCCTCTTCCATTGTTCACGTGCGCCACCACCTGCAAATGGAAACATATGCAAAATCTCAATGTTAACCCCATACGAATAAAGCCAACTGCGATAATGAAGGTAGAATCAACTGACTTTGAAGCTACCAATTTTAAAACCAAGCCGACCTAATTTAGGTTGGCTTTATGCACAGCAAACATTTAAGACAGTTCTGTGGCAGCAGAAAGCATGTCAGTATTCTCACCTCTCCCCCGAGCATATAGATGCTGAGAAAGTGGCCCACTGTGTTTACATGACTAGTGGAATCACCGACATGAAGCAGGAGTCCAGTCTGACTGCGGGGACGTATGTTAAACAGCAGCTCCAGGTCAGAACCAAAAACAAAGGAGTCATCTGAAATACAGAAAACAAATGCAGCTAATGTGATTTACAAAAATGTAATGGGGAGCAACTAAGAAACCATATTTTTGAGTTTTGTAGTTTCTAAATATTAAATACTGTAAAACATTTTTCTAATATACTAAAATACGTCCCTAAAAGACTTAAATTATAAGTAAGATAATAAAAAAAATCACCATCATCCAATTCAGAGTATTACAGAACAACAATATTTCATTTGCTCATGTGAAGAAACCATGGTGCTCTTTTAAACGATAGATTAGAAATAGAAGTGTGGCACAAAAAGAGCACAAAAGTGATGCTACTTACTGATTACGACATGTGCTCCATTTCCTGCAAAATACGCCCCTTTTTGTGTCGGCCCTTCAAAGCAGGGTCCTGCACCATAGTTTGATGATGGGTTTAACATCAGTGCTCCATTCATCTTAAAATTACGCACACAGCCGGACACACTTTGCTTCGGCAGAGCCTTTGACTGAAAGTAAAAGTAGTATTTATTTTACTAAACTAGCCACAATTTTTCAGAAATGTTAAATGAATTTAGTGTTTTGCTACCTTTAACTCTTTCTGAAGGGATTCTGGTGCACTGCCCAGGTATGCAGGTAGGAGAAACTGCTGCATGGACTTCAACTCAGAGTTGGTCAGCTGACCATCCTGAGCTTTGATCCCATCTACAACCAACCGGAACTTCTTCTTTTCCAAACTGAATATGACCTACAGACAAATATGTTCAACACATACTTTGGTTCGCAAAATAGACTGAATGATGCAGGGATGGCAGTCATGATATAGCTGAAACAAGACATAAAACTGTGAGAAAAAACAACAACTTTTGCTGTTGTTTATCTAAGATTACTAAAATTATTTCTACTTCTTAAAAATAATGAGAGGATTTATAATCCAAATGAGAAATTGCATTATGGTTTTGCAAGCTTCTGGTGTGAAAACAGATCTGTAGTGCGATAAGGGAACATCTCAAACACACAGGTATCTTTTGTGAATTTATGGGGAAAAAAAATCTGCTGAATAAATGCCATTTCTTAATCCTTGACGGTACCATATTAATTTTCAAAACTACACTTTACACATGCATAAACACAATGGGAATGTCCAGGCTTGATAGTATAGGCAGGTTTTGTTTTCCAGAAATGAATGTTTGTTTCCAAATGTGAGCATTAACATCTGGCTGAAGTTGTATTGGTAAGCGAATGTAACTATTTGTAGTGAAATACCACCAGGAGCTGACAGGCCAATCAGAAAGGAATGGCATCATCACACGAAAAAAAACGACATAGACAGATGTTTTAAATTCTTGATTTTTCAAAACATGTCTAATTAAACTAAAATTGCCCATTATCACCATCCCCTTACAGAAAAATCACGTTTACATGTGAGAAAATTTGCAAGCAGAGCACTGAAAAAAGCTTGTGGGACAAGATCCTAATTTATCAACCAACACTAAACAGTTTCAAAAACAATTCTATCAACTATTAAGAAAATGCAGCATGTAAACTTTACCGCTTATTATTCTGGTATTTGGCAAATGCAAATAATTTTAGAAACCCTACCTGACCTAAAACAGAAAAGATTATGACTGATTTGATTTCACCCATGTCGAGGCAAGTGTCTTTTTTTTTTGAAGAGCATGTAAACATCAGGTTTTAGCCGTAAATGTACGGAGGTTTGTATACAGTGATGTATATTTACTAACCGAATGCCACTTTCCATCATTGTACTTCTCTCTGTTGAATATCTCCCTTTGTTTTCCCACAGAGAGTCTGATCCTGCCCTTAGACATGTACAACGCCAGATGAGACTGCCCTCCTCTGGTCGCTGCAAAGAATAGCAGACCTTCAGGAGACCGAGTCCTGACATCCAGAGAGAAGTGAGGCCTGGACAAAATAAAACAGAGAGAGAGAGAGAGAGAGAAAACAATCCTCTCAATTACAGCTCTGATTTTTATTTGCACACTTGGTATTCATAGATGTGAGATCATAAGGAAACTGGCCACTCACTTGGGTTGTAAGACCTGTAATGGTAGGCTGTAGCTTAGGCTGCTCGCAGGCCCTCCCATGCGATAAGCATGTTGAAGCGTGGCTGGGAATTCACAGACCGAAGTGCTTTCATTTATTATTTGCTTCACGCTATCCTGAAAAGTAGCACAAAAACAGAAAAAGAAGAAGACCCTTAATACAAGTTGATATTTGAATTCCTATCAGCTGCAGGTCTCTGGACGGCTCCCACCCTGCTGGGAAATAAGGCAGCATGCTTTTGAGTTGCAAAAATGATCACAAGCATGTGTTCTGCCAAATATGAAGCTTTTGTGACTTTAGATTTAGACTTTTTTTATATATATATAACAGGCCTGCTTTGTCTGTATTATTACTAGGCTACATTTTTATTTCTAAAAAGAATACCTGCTACTTTTTAAATCTTAAATTTCAGAAAACATTTTTTCCAAAATTAAATAATTTTAATTGGAAATTTCAGGCTTGTATTTGAGTAGTATAATAAATTCCAGTTTACTCACTTCACAGTAAAAGTCAGACTAATGGGAACTTTCTTTTTATTCTCATGTAGCATTTGTCTAAAAGGGCTTGCCTTCCACCATGAAGGTAAACAAACAAACAAAAAAGGGACAGATTAAATTTATTTACATGTAAAGTTTTTCTCAAATGGATTTCTGAAGTGGTTAATTAAATTCTAGTTGATGGTTGGTAGCTGAAAGTTTAAAATTGATATATGTTTCATTTTTTCTTTGGGCTCTGATCTACCAACTCCTTTTTTTTCTTTAGTGGATTACAGCACACAAAAAAGGAAAACAGTTCAGCAGATCCCTTCAAATAATACATTGTATTTTTGCATCAAAGCACAAACCCTGTGATATTTACCTGGTTTTGGCTCAAATTAAAGAAGTGAATCAACGACAAGCTGTTTATTGATATTTTTAGTAGACTAAATACAGTGGAAGTTCTTTGCTTGTACGCATGTAATGAATGTGAAAATATATAAATTTGTGCCTTTGACCTGTATACTACAAATTAGTCAGACAGTGGATAACTGGCCAATTGGCTAGCACAAGTCTATTTAAAAAAAATATCTCAAATTCAGATTTTATTTGTCATCTATTCACCAACTGATAAGAATTGCAGTTGGACACTGTCCTTAGGAGGCAAACTGTTTGTTTTCATTCATAGTTTTAAATTAGAATGGGTTTCGCCAGTGAATGTACTCTGTTCCTTTATCACCAAACCTCTAGCATTAATTGTACCAATCTAGCTCAGGTTCTAATAAAAATAAAGGTAAATGCAGATATGATCCCATGTCCTTCTATTTTATTGTGACACCTATTTCTTCACACTTTCATATAAAGCTTCATAAGAACTAACCTTTGCACTCCAAAAGTTTGCATTCCCTGATTTTTTATTTGATTCAGGATGTGTAAAGTGAAAGTGGCACCATATTATTGTACTTCCGTGAACCCGTGCGGCTGATAATTCATAATTCACGTTATTCAATTATTGTGAATCAAGGTTAATATATGGCTCCACACCAAAATATCCTATTGTTTACAGTGAGAATGAGCAAGCAAAGACAAGGGTGATTAGTGGAATCAATGTATTGTAGATTTGATTAAAGAAAAATAATCCAGAGGTGACAGTAAAGAAAAGCCTAGATATTTTTACCTCATGGTGAGGCTTATGCGAGTAATCCTCTAGCTTCTTCTCAAGGTCTCTTTTTTTGTCCTTCAGTGGATACTTAATGTATTCTTATGTAAATTTTAGGACTATTGTGTAAATTTTGTTGAAATCAGCTCATTCTTTCCTTTTTCTCTAGATTTTTTGGGATCTAAAACCATCTTCAAAATGTGCAGATTTAACTATTTGCAATGTTAAAGGACCTTCACTGCCTCTCCAATTACCTGAATGCAAACGGAAAAATTACCAAACTTTTAACTTGCGGTTTTCTCTATATGCTTATGCTCCTAAAACCTTTGCAGGAATAGTTGTCTTGAAATCTTTGCCGTAGGGCTAACTCAGTTCAAATAAATAAGCCAAAGTCTGATCTTCTATCTGGTACTACTGCAAACTAAAAAGTTGAAAATGTCTTTTGAGCATTTTAACCTCATGTCTACATGACCATACACAACATACTCACAGCTCACCCCTAACATTTCAGTCGGTGCTGTTCACTCTGCTTGCACTTGATTACTGCAACACATTTCTTTGAGAATTTCTTTTCTTCTGATATTTCTGTGAATTTGCACACTTTAACCGATGTCTCTGCTTCACCTTGGCTTCTTAAGCGAAGCTGGTCAGCATACATCATTCACACATTTAGCCGGAAATGCAACTTCATGATTATTTATTATTCACACAGATCAAAGAGTGTTAGAAAAGGTGATTAAAAAGTGATGGAAGCGGCCACTAAAATCGGCTGTGATTAGAGCACATTTCTTTGATTATATAATCAAGCATGATTTTATGTGTCATTAGTGAATTAAAAACAAGGTGCTTGTGAATGACTTAGAAGGATTACATGGAAGAAAGCGAAAAAACAGATTCCTTTCAGGGTTATTATTCACAATGTAGATAGCGGACACAAATATAATGGACAAAGGATGAAATGCAATACACTTTGTTGTTTGGCATGGGTACTGAAACATTCATAAACATTTTTTTATTATTGTGTAGAGTACACAGTAAATAAATGAGCTTGTGCATATGCTAGAAAAAAATCATAGGGGTACATCAGTCAGTGTTAGATTGATGTCGTCATCTGCAGGGTTTGGTCTCCTTCTTCTTCATCTCTAGAAAATGAGGCAGCAAAATTTAATACAGATAATGTCAAGTTGATAAAAGTGACAGTAAGAGGAAAATGCGATATGATTTCCTTCATAAGAGAGAAAGCAAGCATTAGGTCACAAATTATTAGATATCACAGTTTCCGCAGAGGAAAACAATACAGATTTAACAAAAAAAAACATTATTGCTGAGAAAATGTAAAATTATGTAAATGCATAACATGAACATTTTGAAATTTTTCCCTATCCATGGCTGTAAACATATATTGAAATGTTTTATTGCACATAAACATTTTTAGCTGAAGTACGTCATATGAATGTGTGATTGTTTTTTTCCTAATCCACCTAAACAGACTATGCCAGAAACTCAGATTCCCATCACTCCAAGATGTCAACAATGACCCACATTTTATACCTATGTGCTTTGCAGTTACAATGCTGTTCAGAACTGGAGCACATATGGAATGACATCATCACACTAAAGCCGACATAGTGTGACAACAACATATTACCTGAATAATGCTAATTTCAGTCATTCATCTCTGTGGTGAGTTATCAGCAGACTGGACTTTTCATGGCTTTAAAATCCCTTCATTGGTTGCCCATTTAAGTCTCCAAGCCACTGGAGCAGTCAGCAATTATTCTGACTGCTCATTAACTGAATAAATCACTGTCAAAATTTCATCAGAATAAATTAAAGCTGCAGTATTTCCTTTCACTCTTTTCCTGAGCGGTAAACACATTTTGGACATTCTGTCATCGTTCTTCAGTAACTTCTGGATGAATTGTCAGTTGCCTTGTGCTTTTTTCCACAAGGTTGTGTTTTGCTTGTGGAATAAAAGATAAAGAAAAGTAGTAAAAAAAAAATAAAACAAAAAAAAACAACAACTATTATTTATGCCTGCAGTCCCCAACTCTCTGGTGTCCTGCAAATTTTAGATGTGTCCCAACACTAGCACACCTGATTAAAAGGCATTATATACGTAGCATGCCTCCAAGTCTCAAAGAGCTACCAAAACCTCGTAGTTATCCATTCAAGGCAGGTGTGCAACAACAGATGCGGGACTGTGAGCCCTGAGGTCGTGGGTTGGGGAACTCTGATTTATACCCTTTTAATTTGGAATAATGGAATTAAGTATTTTACGAAGACAACTTTCTGATCTGGAATTCAGTTGTGCATAAATGTCAAACCTCACCTTTTTGTTGTTTGTTATCAGTTGAAAGGGATTGCTGACAGTGCACACATCTATCTGGACATCACCTGAAGCCTCAAAGTCATGTAAGTTTGCAGGCTTAAACACGTCGACTGGGCTGCAAAACACAATCACATCAGACAAAGATCACACCTTGGAAGAAACACGGTACAACAACCCAAATCACATATATTTAACTTCTAAAGCTGAAGTAGATAACTTTTACAAAAAATATATTTTGGACATATTTGTTAAAAAACTGCCATTTCATGACAGTATAATATGAGGCAGACAATCTGTGAAAAAATCAAGTTCCTCTGCCTACTCCTTTTGGTCCTTATGTCATCTGCAGAAATATAGCACTCGGCCAAAAACAACCAGAGCCAGGAGAAGGGTGATGATGTCCACCACCATCATGCTGCTCACAACCCCTCTCTTGCTCTCTGCTGCACAGAGCTGAGCTGAATGCATAGGTTAGGAAACATGGCCACTAATGATGGCCATGTTTCTCTGTAACAGTAAGTTGTTTGTCTGCCGTTAGCATGGCTCCAGCAAACCAGTAATCTTGAGGAGTACACAAAGACCTTCGTCCTGGATCTGATTGCATGTGTGAGTCTGGTTGCCTCATATTTCTGCAGAGAGCAATAGGACTACTGGGAAGAAGCAAAGGAGCTCATTTTTTTCACAAAGTATCTGTCTCATGTTACACTGTCACAACATAGTGACAGTTTTAGCAAATATGTAAAAAGTATTTTTATTAAAGTTACCTACTATAGCTTTAATAGGCACAGAAAGAAAGAAAAATTACCTTCGAGTGTACAAGTTGGAAATGCATCCTTTGAAATTATCTTTTCCGAGCAAAATAGAGCCCGCTGTGTCAGGTATGGATATGGTGCCACTCTCTTCCTGACCGTAGTCTACATCATCAATCTGCAGTGCAACACTTAAGAAAAAGAAAAAAAGAAAACAAAAACATTTGTAGCAACAAGTATTTCAAAATGTAACGTTTTCCTGATTTTGGATTAAATGTTATTTTATTTTAGGATTTAAAATAGTAAGCCTAAGTAATCACAGTTGTAACGGAAGAACTACACACTATGTTCAGTATTTCAGTAAGCATTACTTGGTTTCTTATTACATTCTTAGAACATGTGAAACACATTTTTAATACCTTCCGTCTTTTTTGGTGACAGTCACATAGTGCCAGTTTCCATCATTGTACTGTTTGTTTGATTTCCATTTCTTGGTGTCAAAGTGCAGAATCACATAGCCATTTTCCATAGCAATGTTTAACTGGTTTTCCTGGAGGATAAAACCACAATAAATATTTTATTTCTTTTTGCACAAGCATGTTAGAAAAGATTGTCATAAAATTGAGAAGTAACTTTACCAGTTTTTTGTTCTGCAAAATAATGCCCTGGGTCTCTGTGCTCTTGAATCCAAGAGACACAATTACGTTGTTTTCCAAGCTGAAATCTTGGAGATCTGCCTTCAGGGAGCTCCCCAAGTCAAACTGTGCTTTGAAAGAACTCTAAACAGAACGCATGACACACATGAAGATATGTGACAAAAAGCTTTTAAATAAATTCATCTTTAATTGCAATAGCATAATATCAAATTGAAAATAAAAATCCAAATGTTAATTTCATCAGATAAAGTTTAAGATGAAAGTACATTTAGAGTTGCCTTCATTCAACCCTCCTCTCTATCTTAGATGCATGCAAAGACAGCTGAAACCAGTCACTTTAGTGCCACATTTTTTATATGGTTTCATGTGAGTTTTGTTGTAATTATTAGTAATATTTTTATATATTGTTTTATACTTTATTTTAACCATACAGTGGATGTCAGTGTAAACAATGGTATTCAACAATAAACCTGGTTTACTTGAGGATTAAAAAATAATAATAATAACATTTTGAATCTAATTAGTATGTCTAGGAACAATAAGTAATATTTTACTTGCCATTCAAATAAGGCTAACATGTATCGCTAACCAGAGGTCTGGTATTGGCTTCTCAAAAAGCTGCTTGCCTAAACTTGCGCATATTTACAGCGGGACAATAATTTAAAGAAAAACTGACTAGATGAAAGCTTCATTTTTCCACATCACACAGAGAGCAAGGTCCTGAAAGAAATAAACAAATCTCCAAAGCTATGAGGGCATAGACAACTGCTGCAAAGTGTGGCCTCAAATTTGAAAGTCTCTGGGACAAATATACATCTTCATGCCAGCTAAAAGAAATGTATCCCTGTTCACCCTCACAAAAAGGAGTCACTAAACACTGTTGGGGCTTTAGTAAAATGTAACTAAGTTTTTAATCAAAGATTGGATGTGAGATGACCATAAAGGAAGATTGACTTTGATTTGAGTCTTTGAAGATTTGGCTACTTGTTTTATATCTTTATCTTGCTACAATTGCTAATGGTAATGTGTCTGGCAGAGACCACCTGAGAGTAGATTCCTTTTCTACAAACGAATGACCTTTCATTGTCACTTCAGAAAATAAAAATGAAACATTTCATTTTTACCTGTATAGCAGAAAAACTTTATATGCTTCTACACTAGACCACAACTCCGTATGTTCTTACCTTGTGAAGTATTACAGAAGAAAACAAAATGTAGTTTTTTAGGTAATCGGATGAGACTTATTGGTCAGATTAAGAGTACCTTGAAAAAATATCAACCTTAAGAAGGTATGTCGATCTGATGTAATATTCTAATCTTAAAAGTCATGTTTTCATTATCTGTATGTAAGAAATAATGATCACTAGTATGTAATGCGTTTCAATTAGAGGCAGAGTGACTGAAGTCAATAAACTTTTCAATAATCTAATTCATTGAATGGATCTGTGCTTTTCCTCACAGTAATAACAATATTTCAGTTGCTCAGTGTAAATAAGGTGAAAGTCATACCAGTGAATCTCGTAAGCAGCCTTTGCTGATTCCCACTGGTTCATCAACCGGTTTAAAATTGCTGTTCACCTTCAAATCTTTCACACATCCTTTGAATGGTAGAGTGGTGATGCCCCACCTTAAATAAAAAACAAACAAACAAACAAAACAAAAACCCCACAGGCTATATACAGGTCTCATTTAAACATGATGGAAATACACAAATAAAAAAATGCTGATAAGGATGTACCTTTTCCTGATCTCTTGTGTTACACCACCAGTATAGAAATCTTTAATGTTGCTGAAATCGTTTTGAGTGAATGGGACCCCAATTGGTGAGCCGCTAGTAACAACACTTATTTTGTCAGGCCTAAAAATGATCTTGACAGTCACAAAATCTTGAACCTAGAAAGAAAAGTAGAAAAAATAAATAAATTGTTAATTTTGAAGGGAATAAAACTCAAAGGAAGACCATCCAGAAGAACCACAAAAAGAAGAAAATCTGCCTTACTGGGAACACTTTTTCTGATCCTTTAGATGGGGCTGGGATCCCATTACTTTGAAGAACAATGTAACCCTTCTCCACAGTCACCATTAAGTAATTATTCTGTGTCACAGAGGAGAAAAAAGAAGTTATGGTAAACATTATTATACACTGTAATTTAATTAGAAATGTAATTAAATTCTAATCACAAAGATTCTTTACCTCATCTCCCATGAAGAAGAGTAAAGCATTTTCCACGCTAGACTTGAAACTTATGTCAATATTTCTTGGCGTTTGGCTTAGGTCCACTCTGCCATATCCGGTGCCTTCATAAAAGTCTGCATCTACTGGACTTCCAGTTCTAGAAGGAACCAAGCAGCAGACAGAAAAACATGTCATCAAATTCTGAAAATAACACACAGACTCACTGACATCAAAATGATACTTCGAAGTTGTAATCTCAGTACCTCTTGCAGGGAGTCTGGACATTGATCCTTTCTTTATTTTGGAAATTGTAGAGACTCATGGCCTTCCTGTTAAAGGTGGAGAACTCGATGCAGCCCGTGTATTTTGGCAACTTCATAGAGGGAGGAGGCTGAAGTGAAACGGAGCACAAGAAAGAATTTCTGATGACTATGCTGGACACAAAACCGTCTGTCAATTGAATGTCGGTACGTGTGCTACAGCTCCTCACAGTGAAGTTGGATGGGTAGCCTCCAACGTAGAAGACAACGTCATCAGGACTGAATTTCAGGAGGTTCTTGTTCTCCCATCCTTGCCTGGTTTGACGACTGCTATACTCCTTATCAGGTGGCCCAGAGGTTATGTCTTTGGTAAGCTTTAGCTCCACATCTTGGTAAATTCTAAGTCATAAGAAAGAAAAAATGGAATTTGTGATTATTACATCTACTCATCTTTCTACAAAACAGAAAGATGACACTACGGCAATATCCATATATCGCCGTAATGATATGTACAGTTGGAAAACCGTAAAATCTTTAGAAGTGCTTTCTTCATAACCCTGCTACAAATGTCAACATATGTAATTGGAAATGTGTGCAAAAGACCAACATAAAATCTCTCTGCACTACACATAAACATCTCTGGACCTACTCTTTTTAGTGTCGGCACTGCACAGTGCTTCACATAATTTAAATTTTAAATTTAAAACAGTGTTAGGTGCCAAATTACCTAACACTGATGTGAATTTCTTCCTAGCTTTATCCTTGACCTATTTAGTGTGTACATAATGTTCATGATGCTGTTTATTTATTAATGATTTCAAACCGATTGAGGTCTTCATAAAAACAACTGGATTTATACTGAGATTACATTATAAACAGATTGGCTGTATTTACTTCTGAAGGGAATTGGGTACATTGAATTTCGATTTGGGTTATCAGAAGATAAATGAACATTGGATTTTCAAGTTTAAACTTCTAAAGATTTTTGGAAAACATTGCTAATTTTCCTTGCACTTCTATAAACTTTGTATTTGTCTATCACATATATGTCTAATAAAACATAATTCAATTTGTGGCAAAATAAAACTAACTGTTGAAGAGACACTGTAAGAGCTGAGCTGAAGTAAGGTAGCTCACCTGTGCAGATCCACTTTATCAAATGTGGCCGGCTGAGGGTCGGAGGTGGAAATGAAACCAGACTCCAGCTCATACTCCTGTCCATTCAGTTTGTAGAGGCCATACAAGCGATTACTCCTCAACACCATACCTATGTAATTCTTTGAGGACTGCAGGACATAGTTTTGTTAGGACTCATGAGCAAAATTACAATCTAAAAATCACCACGGATATTGATTCGCTCACATCTCTGTTGCCAAGGTACAACACAAACATATCTGTATTGTCTCCAGCTTGTCTGCGCCTGCGGCTTCCATCTCCTCTCCCCTTGGGTCTCTGCAGTGACAAAGACAGGGTTGTATAGGCCTTCAGGTCATCTAGATTCTTTGGTGGGCGCAGCTCGACGTGACCATCCCCAGCAAAATTCATGGGGACCGCAATCTGAAGAGGAGACAAGACAAACTGTTATATAGACATGTAGACCTCACCTTGATTTGTTAAAGAAATAGATTATGCTACTCTGTGAGAAAGTATTTCCCTCCATACAGATTTCTTCCCCCCACTTCAATTTCACACATAATGGTTCAAATTAATTTTGATATTGTAGAAGGATAACTTTGGTGAATAAAACAAATCTGTTTTAAAACTATCAATTCACGCATTAAAAGAAATAAGCTTTGCAAACCAACCTGACCCTATGCAAGTAAGAAAATAATTCCCTCCATGACGTAATAAGTGGTTGTGCTTTCCCAGCAGTAACAACTGCCATCTTACGCTTGCAATAATTCCTATGAGTCTTCCACAAAATTCTGACTCTCTATTTTGAAAAGTAGCTTTTTTGTTTTCCAGCCACAGTTGAGGGTTTTGGAGCATGAGGAGCCTTTTTAAGATCATGCCACATCTTCTTTAAGTCTAGATTTGACTAGGACACTCCACAACCTTTATTTGGTTTATTTTTGTGCCATTTAGACATCGGTGTCAGCTCAATGACATTCATGCTTCCATCAAATAAGACAAGTACAAATTAGTTCCGGGACTAACATCCCGCTTACTGCTGCCATGTTTGACTGTCATTATGATGTTTTGTTTCTCAAATACTGCATTAGTTTTAAATCAGATGCACCTTCCAAAAAAGTTCCACTTTTGTCTCAATAGTCCACAGAATAATTTCCTAAAAGTGTTAGGGTTCATCTACATGTTGTTCTTTTTCCTCTTTAAAAAAATAATCATTTGAAAACTGTATTTATAAATTCTGTCTGGTATTAAAATTTAATTGTGACAGCTAAACAAAAGCATAAGAAATTGGACAGGGTGGAAACATCTTTTATGGAACTGTATTTGCATGTAAGGGTGGATTTAGAGGGATTGATTGCACACACCTTGTTAGCTGCATCTCTGGCCTGTTCAATAAGTTCTTTGATCTTCATTATGTTATCAGATATATTGTTGAGGCCTGGAAACCCGGAAGTCAGGTTTTCAACCTCAGAGATCTTGTCGTCCAGTGATGGAATTGTTTTCAGAAAATCCTCCACTGTGTTTAGAAGTTGAGAGACAGAAAAAATTAATGTATAAAATAGTGTTTTTTTACATTTCTATTCACACAGAAATATATTTAGTATGACCATTATCGAGACAAAGGAGAAGCACTTCATCAAAATAATTAGAAAACTCACCAGACTTCTCCACTTCATTAAGGTCTTTGCTAAGATTGGCGTTAACAGGAGACACATTGATTTTGTCGATTTCCTCCCTAATTTTATTGAGTTTGTCCATAGTGTTGGCAGCTGTGTTATTGGCTGAAGTTGCTTTCCTCTTGGCTTCCTCAATCATATCCGCAATGGCATCTGATTGAAAAAAAAACAAAACAAAAAAAAACAATGCATAGCCGTTATAGCAGTCACAAATGTCTTTCTCAGACAGAAGTAATATAAAACTTTGAGGCATAACGAGGTCTGTCTCAGAAAGTGCTTTGCAGTTCCTGACAACATATGACTTTGTCTGGTAAAGTAAGTTTATGCTACTATTATGACTAGTGGAAGTGCAGATAAACGCTTTAAGCAAACTCTTCACTTGAAGTAACTTTTTCAGTATTTTAATCTCTTAAAATCCTGTAATCCGTACAATGATAAAACTTGAAATTATTAAATCTAGACATAATACACAGTTTTGTCTTTAATGTTTACTCTATTAGTAAAAATAAACAAAATCATTGGAAGTTAGTTATTTTTACATTTTTACTGAAATCTTTCCTAGTCTTCATAATCTCAGTATTGTGAATGAATTGTCTTGTGATCTGCATGCATTGTTATAATGCCAATAACATGTTTTTTTCTATTATTCTAAATAATTGCTTGGATTTTTTTCTACTCCACCTCTGCTGGTGTCATTTAATTGTCTCTCAACATCAGAGAGGCGGTCCTTGAGATCATTTTTCTTTTCTTTTGCTTTGGCCAGACGATTCTTCAAGTCATTGAGGTCATTTGCAAAACCTGCAACAACAACAAAAAAGAAAAGCAAGTAAGTTTTAGTTTATTTCAAAAATTATGGATGGAAAGGGAGTCCAAATACCTTGGAGATCTTGTCCTGAAACATTGGCCTCTTTCAATAGGGCACTGCTCTTGTCCTTTAGTTCTTTGGCTTTATCTGTGAGTTTCTCTTTGTTTACAATCTAAAAAGAAAAATTTCCAAAATGTAAGCTTCTTTGTTCCACATTTCATCGTTGCATGTTCTGTTCATGTACTGATTTCAAAAGCTTACATTGAGGGCATTATCTGCAGCGTCTTTGGCCTCCATAGCTGCTGCCTCTGCAGCTTTAATCGCTTTTGTAATGTTCTTATAGGCCTCAATAGCATCCTTTGCATCCTGCACCTTGGGAAGTTCACTTGCATTCTTCATAGCACTATTGAGATAAGATGGTTCTTAGATATTTTTACAAAAAATATTTTCAAATATTATGTCTGAATTGTACTGTTTGAACTTTAAAATCAACTATGGAAACAATATACTATACTAATTAATTTTATCAATATGCCTTTAATATGCCAACTGTAATAAACTTACTCCTTGATTTGTTTTGCTAGCTCGGATAGCTTCTTCGCATGCTCCTCTGCAGCCTCCACAAGGTCCTTCTTTGCCGCTGCGTTGGTGATCTCATTCACCTTCTTGGTCAAATCAGTCTTGGCACCATCCAGCTGTGCAGCTAGAGCCTCATACTCCTGCAGAACAAAAAGAAGGCAGAGCGTGACAAGCATTGAATTACAAGAAACAAGAATCTGTCACAGACTTTGCTTCAAGTTGATTTGGATGAAATGATAAATTTTCTCATCATTCATTTCTCTGGCACTAAAATGTGTTTGATGATCTGAAACATTTCAGTGCAAAAGAAAAAAGAAATCCTTTAAGGTGTCCAATATGATTTGAAGTGGAGGTCTATGACTAGTTAGCGTGTTAAAAACTCAAAAGTAGATTTGTAAATGCTCAAATTTACAGCCATACATTTTGTAGGTTGGTATTTATGGCTTGATTTATACAAAATAATTCAGGAAGATATGTTGAACATTTGTGAAATTTACCGTCTTACTGTCCGAGAGCATTTTCACCAAATCCTCTGTCTTCTTCAGTTCTTCCTCAGCCACAACTATCTGTTTCTTAACAGTTTCACGCTCGTTTTTTAAGTCATCAACACGTTTCTGCAGGGAAAACATAAATCAACTGAGTTGGTGTGCTGACAACAGGGTTCACTGTACAATTTCAGATACCCTGTGAAGTTTCTAGCACTATGTCTGCAAAATACCATTGCAAATGACAGTTAAATGAATGTTGATTATTGCTATTAACTAACAAGCATGTATGAATTGCTGTTTGCTTACCTCCAGGTTTTTCAGTGTCTGGGCATTCAGACCATTTTGGGTATTGGCTTTTTTCACCAGGTTTCTTGCTTCTTCCAAAGCTTTCTCTAAGTCCTTCAACTTGGCATTGTAATCCTTCAGGTTGCTGTGGATCTTCTCTGCTGCAGCCTCATTCTGGTCACTCTGCTTACTAAAATTATTCTTGATGTAGTCAAGCACTAGAAGTTGATGATAGAGTGTGGTTTGTCAGTATGACTTATATCACACATCACAACTACTCTGGTTACGCCCATTAGGATATTCTGTATGGGGTAACTTACATTTAATGGCCTCAGCTCTCTCTTTCTCAGCAGCTGTCTTCTGAGCGGTGAAGTTTCTGTTCTCCATCTCTGTCACCATGGACTGAGCCTTCTCCAGCATTTTAGTCAAACTATCAGCAGGCAACGAATCACCTCGACCCTCATTCTTCAGCTGAAAGAGTAAGTCTTCAAAATACCCATAATGTGAGTAGGAGGAGGAAATAAAAGAAAAATGAAACACAACATCAGGAGAAAATTTGTCTTTTGCTTCCTTATACCTTTAATTTTCGCAAGCATTTTTTGGATCTCGTCTTCGAGGTCTTTTGCCCTTTTGTGGGTTTTGTCAGCATTGGCCACGGCTTTGTCAGCGTCTCCAGCACTTTTATCAACCTAAGTAAAATCAAGTTACAAAATTACACATTTACAGACCTGCTCCTTAAATTACACGCTGAAGCAATCATAAAACATCAGACATGTTTTTGAAACCTTGTCTTTCATGGATTTAATGTCATCTGCAAGGCTGTCAGCGTCTTCCTCAAGCTGGTCCACTTTGGACTTTTGAATGTTAATGACAGTGCTGAATTTGTTGACCAGGATCTGCAAAGTCAACACACAATGTCACATCTAATGTCAAAGTGGGATGTGCTGCTTTGTGAGCAAGAAGACATAATGCAAATGGGTGGCGCCAAATAGAGGGCACTACTGGAAGAAAACCCGTAAAAAGTTGAAAAGGACTTGCGCTATCTTGCAAAAACAGATGAAGACATAAGCATTACCTTAGTATCAGACACAGCCTTTTCAAGCTTGTCCAGCCTTTCCTTTAAGGCGCCACTGACGGAAGCATTATCTAGTTGAGCCTTCATCCTTGCCAGCTCAAGGTCGAGTTTTTCCAAGTCATTTAGTAACGTCTGAGCACAATTATCACATTCTGAAAGAAAAACAGAGGACAAAAGAAGAACATCACACTTCAGGTATTATGAATGGCCGGAGATATCATCAGAACTCTGAGATTACTTTTCTTTTATATATTCACCTTGACAGTGTTCATCTGTGTTTGTGTCTCCTGGCTCCAGGGAGTTCTTGCAGACTGTAAGAAGAGCACAATGGATTTGAACTGCAAACTGATTTTAAATGATTACATATTTTAAAGAGAAAGAATGCAGGATCTAACCTCCAGTCCTACGATCACAGTTGTTTCCATTTCCGTTGCAAGTACATGGCTGGCAATTTCCTCCTGGTATCAGCGGGTCACCATAATAACCAGGAGCACAACTGCATAAGAGAAGGCATTAATGAATAGGCATCAAATTGGAAAGAAGCCAGCAGCATTCCTGTCTGCACGTTCTGGGTCACTCACCTCTCACACCTGACTCCAGTGTAGCCCGGTTTGCAAGAACACTGGATGTCTCCCAACACATCTCCGCAACTTACTGCAAAACTGATCGTGAATCAGAGAGATTACACTGTTGTTACCGAAATAGTTGCATTAGAAAACAGCAAAACAGTAAATTTTTTTTTTTTTTCCACCCACCTGTTTGAGGGTACACTAAATGGGCATGGACACAGTTTGCATGTCCTCAGTGCTGCGCTGCCAAAATAACCATCCTTGCAGCGCTCACATCGGTCCCCACCAGTGTTGTCCTTGCAGCTCTGAAAAAGTCAGAAGGCATTCATTAGTCATTAATAAGCTAAGTCTGTTTGATTTTGAGCTATAAATATGTAGTTCAGTGGAAACACTTCAAGCACAGGCACAGACTTAAGTGTCTTGCATAACAATTTTCCAACTGGAACTCCAAAGAGCAAAAACTCTATGGTATCTCTAAGGAGGAAGAGAGGAAGTTGTTGGGAGAAATTTAAAAGAGGATTTTTAATGAGAATTAAAACAAACATTCCAGCGGTAACAGATGTAGTTGTGTGCACTGAAGTTGAGAAGTCCCGTCTATGACTAACTTCAAGTGGTCAATCAATTTCCAAAAACATTCTGAAAAGTTTTGACCTGACAATTAAGATTTTAGCTGCTACATATTTTTATTTCTCTTGTTTTAAATACTTTCTTGTAGTCCTCCTTCTATGTGCCTTTAATTACTTCCATAAGCAGCAATATAACAGGGTTTTAATGTTTTAAAACAAAGACAAACTAATTTTTGCATTTTATATTAAGGCTTAGCACGATTATCAACTGGAAACTATAGTCTCTGTGTTTCCTGGAGCATTAACTTTGAAATTTCAAAAAGGCTGCCAGCATTTCAAAATCCAATGTGTTTCATAGCAGGTGGAAGCTGGAAGTTCAAACCAGAACTACTTTTTAAATTTCTTGTAATACGTTTAGTCTTTCAGCTGTGGCTTCAGACTCGTTCTCTCTGATCTAACACTGTTTAAACACCGTACTGATGCAACAAATTGATTCTGAGCGTTCTTCCCTTAGTAGAATGCGCTACACTAAAAGGTGTTTTTCTTAGCCTGACTTGGTCAAGCTTAAGTTATGTTATTTTATTATTTTTTGGGGGGAAAGTTGAAGTCAATTTACAGAGTGAAATGACATTATCTAAACTATTAGGAAAAAAAAGATTAAGTGCTAATCCTGTTAATACCTTAGCAAATTATGCCACAGTATTACGCCATGGTTAGGTAACAATTGGCCAATTCAGATCAAAAGCCACTTTCTTGATGTGAGATTTCTTACCAGACACCTCCCTGTTTCATCTTCACACTCGTCAGCCAAACCGTTGCACTCACAGGGCAGACAACGGCCAAAACTCAGCCAGCTGGTCTTTCTGTAGAATCCAGGAGCACATTTCTGAAAGAGAAAACACACACCAAAATAAAGAGATTATTACGCAACTTCAAAGCATTATTCTCTAACTCTTTTTATAGGTGTAACGCTGTAGGAAGGAAATACATACTGGCAGTAAATTGGTTTGGAACATCGCAGTTCAATTTATTAACCTTAAAGTTGTTTTGTGAATGCAATTATCAATGGTAAAGCTATTAATTAATTGCCTCCATGTTGAACATCATGTTAAAAACAGATCGGGAGGTTTTTCACTGCACATAGCAATAAACTTAGCCTGAATTTTGCTTCATAACATATTAACAGAGAAACTTGCCCTTTGCTTTTAGAGATAACAGCCATTAAATCACTAACACTTGAAGGATGAAAGACAGCGGAAGCAGCAGCAGAGGTGAAAAAAAAAACATTATTTCGCAACAAAATGCAGCATAGGATTTTACCTGGACCTGAGAACTAGCATCAGAAACTGACGGATACTGAATGACCTGTCCTTGGCTATTTAAGGACGGATATGTTATCTGCTGAGCTCCCTGGCTGTCAGTCCTCTGAGGCAATCTGTGATGATGTCCAGTGCGGTGGGGTTGCGCTCGTTTGCCAAAAGGTCTGGGTCCAGAAGAGCAAAGACCAATTAAAGTCCAGCATATTAGGATCCGCAACAGAACCCCTCTACACCAGCGCCTATCCATGCACGTATCAGACATTCCCGGTGTTTTTCCTGCGTGAAGTAAGTCCTTGCTCCCCCTGTTCTCAGCCTCTTAAACATGCACACACTGAGGCACAATGAAGACACACCCCGTATACCTGAGTCAGCCGGGCAGGTCAGCATGAGTCTACTTGGTGTATTCCAGCACTTCCATACAAGTGTTTACATGCTCACCTGCGCTCTCTTTCCCTCTCTCTCTTTTACGTTCTTCTCAAAAAATGTACATACACAATAAGATAATCTTGGTGGCTGGAAAACAAATTTAGACCGTAAAAGGAGACCGAGGGTATGCATGGACAGGTCTTAAAGAAAGAACATTAAGTTGACAAAAGTCAGGGATGCCGTTGGGCTATAGTTATGGCTAAAAGAATTTGACAACAATGTCTTTAGCTTCATGGTTGTCAAAGTGTGGTATCTCTGCCGCTGGTGGTACTTCAGCTGGCTTTAGTTCTGTTCACAATAAAAGTATTTAATTATTTCCATTGTGAACAACAAAAAAAACATATTCCTTGAGACGTAGTGGGCAAAAGTGAAGAAGTGATAACACATAGTCAACATAAACATAAACTTACAATAAGACAAATTACTCAAGTAAAACACCTGCACTTCTGCAATGTGAACATAATGGCATCTATCATGGTCGTATACATTCAGACGTACTAATGTTCTACATTTAAGCTCGGATTGTAAACTGTTTCATGAGGTTGGGACAGAAAAGCTGAAAGCTTTGTTCCCCTGTTCTGTTCTGACATGAGGAACATCAAATTGAAAAAGTCTTGAGACCGGAGGCTGTTATTTAAAGTTAAGAAAGACGAACGATAAGGTGCTGTCAACTTAAGAATAGCTTTATAAATCAAAACATACCAATAGCCAAGACAGGCAGGCATGCAGACATAAACATTTTACCTTAGTATACAAGGTAAGTCAGGGATGAGATAGGGCTCCATAATTTATAATAAATAGCAAGCACCTTCATATAGGCTATCCAGCATGAGCAGAGGTGTTTGTGAATCATATATAGGCATTATTGACTATTATTGACCAATAACTAGAAGAAAAGTTGACTCCACCAATTTCTATCTTACCTTAAAAGAAAAGCAGGATTTATAATTCAGGGAAAAGCTTCATATTTTTGTCAACAATTAAGACATGGAAACAAATTTAATTTGTTGGCCATCAGTTCTGGTGATAATGGAGGGGTTTGACCTTGCAGTTGTTGAGCTGAGAAAGAATCGGTCAGTGACATAAACATTTTTCAAACTTCATAGTTTTTGTAAAAATATAGTAATAAACAGTCCGTGTGGATAATGTTTTTATTCTCTTCTGTTTTCTGTAAGGTCAATAGAAATTCAGCTACATAGAAAACTTTGCATTTACTTGAAAGGTATTTTGTTATGAATATTTATGAACTGTTGCTTTTACATTATTTATATATATATATATATATATATATATATATATATAAAGATAGCTTTATTAACCGGGTAAACCCCATTGAGATTTGGGTCTCATTTTCAAGAGGGACCTGTGCAGAAGTCTGCAATACACAGCAACCTGGTTACAGAATAAAAATATTACTGAGTGTACAAAAATTTGTGACTGAAGGCAAAGTCAGACATCCTTAGATGATACAATTCAGACATTCATTTGTGAATCACTGCCAACACACACGCAGCAGACACACTTGGGTGTGTCAGATGCAGCTACAGACAAATGCGTGTGTTGGAGGAACACTTAGGTGAGCACACTCAGGTTTATGAGCAACGTTATGTTGCCTAGAAACACACCCTGCGCTTCAAGGCAAGGCGCCGTGTCATAGCACCTTCGGGCACATATAATTAACTTCCTTCAAACATGCCCAATCAAACACACACACATGTAGGTTTATGGAAACAGCCTTACAAGAAAAAACATAACACATTCCCTTGCAATAATGTCTCTAATAAATCTACAAGGACACCTCTTCTTTAATTACTCGTTGCTTGAATTTCTTTCTTGATTTGGTTTTGTGGGCAAAACAACGGAAATATTGTGAATACAAACTAGTTTTTCAGAGCGCTATAAAAAGTTCATTTAACAAAAACAAAATAATCTTTCTTCCAAAGTAACTATATGAAACGAATACTCAGGTAACTAATTACAGGAAGCGCTAACTATTCTGAGTTTGGCTCCCTAGGATCACTAATATTATACCCACATAACTGTGCCACATAAAGTTGTCTGGGGCTCCACAACATTGCTGCGCTGTTTTCAGAATGTGGTATTTTCCAGCAAATTCCTCTGCTGATCAGTTTTTCCTCCAGGAAAAGGGTGTGACATTTTGTTCAGACATGTTGGGACACTCCAAAAATTATGAGGACCAGATCCAACTTCTTAACAAGACAGGATGCCGTTTCTGCCCCACCCGGCTCCCCACCCTTCCACTTGTGTTGCTGTTTTTTTTCTCAGTGTTTTCTTGTATGTTTCTTTTACATTTGTTTCTTCTTTTTTTTTTTTTTTACTAAAGACAGGATTTGATAAGGAATAAATAATGATCATGTGACAAAAATTGTGGATTTTGCAAATTGCAAAACTTGTTTTTTCAAAACTGATGAAAAGACAAGACAAAAACTTGTGAGGAGGGCTTCCAAGATGATGAAGGACAAAATAAAGAAACCTTCGTAATTTCTAGTCAGTACTCTCTGTGCACTTACAATCTTGTCAAAAATGTAGCCTAAAACTAACGTTTTTTGTCTAATGAAAACAACCAGGATTGAAATTCCACATCACTGAAAGCACATAAAACCTACACTGAAATAGGGTGGTAACAGTACTTGCTCTAGTGTTAATTTTAATAAAAATAAAATAATGTTTTTACTAAGTTGAATGACTAAAAATTGTTCCAAATGCAAGTCAGTTTTGATAAGAAGGGAATTTATTTTTAGCAATGTATACGTCCAAAAAAATAATTGATTGACTTCAAGAGTTAAACATTTTAGTTTAGGTTAAGTTCAGAAATATATCTTGCAGAAAATCTGGAGTCACCCAAAATGGGCAGTGCACAATACATGCCCTCACAATCTGAAAAAATTGTAAAGACGTCCGGAAAATTCTTTATATCACCAAAACCTACCATTTAAACGAAGTATACACATGATACATACAATATATAAATAAATGATTTAAATGAATACAAAAAAATAATTCTACTCTTTTAACTATTCTGAAAGCAACGACATCTTGACTTACAGGGCAAGTCAGGATGTCGACAGGATTACAGGGTAAGTCAGGAAGAGCTGACTTACCCTGTCTTCGAAATTGCATATTTCTATGCAATTTGCATGCTTTTAATCTGAGATCAGTGTGTGTCTGCTCATAACTTCTCACCTCACAGGAGTCTCCGGTGTACTCAGTGGGACAAGAGCACACTTCCACAGTGTTTGCTGGACCTCCAGTTCCTGACTCCGTTGCCTCCTCCAGGCCCACCTCCCCCAAACTGAGTCGCTGGGTCTGAGTAAAATACAGGGCTCTGATTCTCAAGCCCACCAGACCTGCTAAGACCATCATGAGCTCCTGTCTGGAGACAGGCCTGTTGGTGCCTGCATGACGCCAGTTTCCCTGCAAAAAATGAGAGTATGGGGTCAAATCGAAACAACATTGTGGAGTAGAGTGCGTTCAAGAAAAATATTGAAAGTATCCTACTGTGTATTGAAATCTGTAAGATATTCTTTATCATTTTTGTTTGATGTTTTCCTACTTCCAGTTTAAAGTTCAAAATTTAAAAAAACATTCTGTAATTTAGGACCAATCTGTATGACCCCTGCTTGGTTAAACATCAGATTGTACTAAAATCCATTCTAAAATACTTACATGTATCAGACAATATAATATATTTTACCTCCAAGAGTTGGACTCTGTCTTGGTGCAACCTGTCTGGAAGGGGAGCCTGTGAAGCCACATGGATCAAGCTCATAGCCCGACCCTAACGGAGGAGAAATAATAAAGAAGCAAATATGACTGATTTTTATTAATGAAAGCAAAAAGCAGGTCAGTCAGGCTGAAGTACTGGGACCATTACATACAGTCAGCAGAACGTCTGGTTGTCTGTCAATAAGAGTCATGCCCTCACTTGGAATCCCAAATGATTTGGACTGGTAGGTGAGGAAGCCACCATAAGATGAAACCTAAGAATTGATAAGGAAGAGTAAATATCTGTTATTTGAATGAGATTTCAGAAAATTAGACTAACATTTCAGGAAAATGAAATGTGTATGAAATAATGGATAATTTCTCCTTAACAATTGAATTTTGTATTCGATTGAACAAAACATATTACGTCTGCTTTTGGTGTCAGTCAAATATTAATATAATAAGGGGTTATTTATTTGAACATTGCACCTACAATTAGTGTAAATTTAGACATGATGGTAATTAGATTCACAAAAATTCTTTGCTCATTTTAACAATTTGTAATCAATTTTGCAAACTGAATTTCCAATTAGATATAAGCTGAGACGATATACTGATTCATGGGCACATGAAGAGCTGTGTTTCAGGATGAGCTGACTTACCCTATCTCCCAAGTAGGACTGTGGCGCCACCCAGTGTAGGGCTTGAACTGCAGCAGGAAGCTCCTGAATATCAGCCACTGCTGTGTTACTGATAGCGTTCAGCACTGAAGGAACCTCCTCCCCGTCTGGGCTTTCCAAACGCCAGCCACGCATCTCAACAAACTAACCACCGTAAATTTTAGGAGAAAAGATACAGGAGTTATGATGTACTACAGTAAATATTATGTTCATAATGGCTTTCTGTACTTTGATTTTACAGAACAGTGTGTCTTTGGCAGAACAGAGACGATGCTTGTGCATAATTTTTACTTTTCAAAAAATAAAGAGTACCATGCAATTATTAGTTGTATTGTTGATATTGTTTTCTTATCATAGCTCTAATTAAATAACTATTTAATTATTCACAAAGCTCTGCAAATGATGTGTCTTATATGATAAGAGATGCAGTTTCTGGAGGTAATCCAACCTTTCCTCGCCGTTTGTTGGAGCTCTGACACTGATTGGTCGCTTCAAAGCAGAAGCAGCTGGAGCAGCCAAGGAGGTTCGATGGATCAAAGTAGAAGGAGCCTTCCCGGCACGCATCACATCTGACACCTTCAACGTTTTGCTGTAAACATATCAGTCGGAACGGAAAGGTAAAAAAGTAATCAAAAGAGTTTCTAAATCATTGGTTTGTTGAGCTGAACTCACCTTACAGAGACACCTGCCTGTGTCTGGGTGGCACACATCGGCTGTGACTCCTCCCTGGTTGCACTCACAGGGCAGACAGTCGGGAAAGCGATAATAGCCCCGAGCGCAGCGATCACACTGCCGGCCTCCGATACGAGGTTTGCAACTGGCCAAAATACACAGAAGCATCCAAAAATTGAGATTTTAGTTTGCATATTTTCTTTAGAGGTTAAGAATGGACATTTAAGAGTTTGTACATTAACTCATATTAACCATGCACTGGTTACCTGCACTGTCCAGTAACAGTGTCACACTGAAGCCCTGCATTTACATTCACGCCGGTTGGAGAGCAGCCACAGTTCTCGCAGCCCAGTAAGGGGTGATAGCTAAACGTCTGATGCTGGCACGCATCACAGGATGGTTTCACCGTCTGAGGAGGACAGATGCAGCGTCCAGTCACTTCATCGCACAGTCGCCGCCCACATTCACATCCTGCAAAATGACAAACAAGAAATACCAAGAACATTAAAGTGGGATGTGTGTATTTGCCATGTTTCATCAGATGTGAGCCAAAAGCTTAAAATCACTCACGTTTGCAGTAGGGAAATCCATAGTATCCAGTGGCACATTTGTTGCACTGCCTCCCGATAACGTGCTGCCTGCAGGGACACTGTCCTCCAACAGGATCGCACACGGCCCCCGTTGAGCCGGACTTATCGCAGTCGCAGGGAAGGGCTCCGCCGTTGTAAGCTGCAACAAGAGCGCGGGCCGAATCTCTGCAAAACTGGGTTGAGGTCCTTGGTCTGCCCAATGACAACCATATATAGAAAAAAATTAACAAAAAAAACACACTTCCAAATAAAATAACAGTTTAATACTTCACAACCATATATATATATAATATATATATATTATATTATATATAATATAATATATATTATATAATATATAATATAATTATATATAATATAATATAATATAATATAATATATATAATATAATATATAAAAGGATATTCACTGTTAAACATTAAATCAGACTGTTGTTCCTGTTTTTGATAGTTAGAATTTCTAATATTTTTCTATTTGCTACATATCAGAATGATAGGACAATGATAATGATGTTTTTATAGATTTTTATTTCACTTTCTACAAGTTTTGATTTTCACATGTATTTTTTACATGGAAGATTACAATGCCATTATTCATCATTCATTAAATAAAAGTAATCTCTTTTATCCTAACTGGCAAGAACGAGAAACATTTTGTCTAATTTAAAGTCAGACAGAAGAAAATGTAAGCTGCACATCTTTGATTGGATACCTACTCAATATGGAAGCCTTCATTTGTGCATTGTTTTGTGAAGTCTGCAGACTTGTCAAGTTTCTTCTCTCGCAGGTGCTCCGGAGAGTAACTGCTATCAGGAACCAGCACAATATAATCCTAAACAAGTTGAAAAAAAAAACATACCAACAAGTATAAACAATCCATCTTGAAATAGGGCACCTTGAAATCATTTTATTTAGTCACATTTGGTCACATTTCTATTGATAGTTTCAACAGACAAAAAAATAAAATATTCTAAGCATGCAAACAAAGCTGAACCTGCCCCATCTACACAGCCTTGAGGTTTAGCTCTTATATAAAGCTTTGTGGGGTTGCCAGGAAGAAAACAGTCCCTTCATTGTTGTTGGAGATATGGCATAACACTGAAGAGAGAGGACCACTGCATGCCAAATCCATAACTTGAGCCACCCCATTCTATGAAAAACTGCAGATTTTACAAGTGCATGTCTTGCAAACTGTGTTGATATTTTTTTTAATTTTCTTTTTGAATGTAGAGATTTGCTTGAGTTACTGTAGAAAAAAAAATGCACTAACCAAAAGAAGGGTCTTCCCATGTGGCACGACGACAGAGATGCTGGGCCGCTGCGCAGAATTCCCGTTAAAGTCGAGAGCAATGCGGCCTTCGGCAACAACAACCTCCCTGCAGCCTGAAACTGCTGGGCAGAATGTGGCATTCATCTCACCTGGAGGGGAAGGTAGCTTCTCAGTTAGACCATATGCTGCTCAACAATTTATTTCTCTATTAAACACTTCTATAACTTTAAATCTCTAAAGCATTGGATAATCTTGTCATGAGGCCATGTAATCTGATTTTAAGAAGGAATTAGCAGATTATTGCCAGATTAAACTGTAATTACAAATCAGTACTACTCAATTTAATTTGGTCAGATTCAAAATCTTTCCCAGAAACTCACCTTTCCACATATGACCTGCATTTACTCGCACTTCCACTGGGAAGGAGACGTGTTCAGGCTGATGGTAATGCACCACAACAACATACCGACCCGGGAGAGGCACCACTGGAGTAAAACTGATCTCAGTCTAGGCGAGACAGCAGAATGTACAACTAGAATCCTGTGTGCTGTATATCCAGGCAGGATGATGTTCAACATGATGACAGGCAGATCGAAATATTTGACACAGATACCTGAGGGAATTTAAGTACTGTCCCGTCACTCTGAGGATCATGGACAGAGAGCAAGCTGGAGTGTCTTCTCCGCCTCCAGTCTTCACTCTTGCCCCGTTGGAGAGCCGCTGCAAGTGTGGATGACAGCTGTCCATCACGGGTGGCATACAGAACCCAGGATGAGGACGGCTTGTCAAACCCCCGTTGAACACAATGTCGACTGTAAACATCAAACAGCAACAAATTATTAAGGCAAGGACCGGTGCAGAGCTATCAGGACTGCAAGAATGTGGCTCATGTGAAGCAGGGTTACTCATTGAACAAAGGGCTGTAATGTGATAACTGGGTTTGCTCTCAGGTAAGTTCCATCATTTCTGTTTGTTTATATGTTTTCCACCTGAACATTCAAGTCCATTTATGGCCAATGCCAGAGTGGCACACTGACAACTGGAAAATCTGAGTTGCTTTTTAGCTTTGTAGTGAGAAAAGTTAGAATGACAGATGTTCTGAAGCTCATCTTTAGCATAGGAACCTTGGCCCAGTTGGAGGAATGCTTATATTCACACCTGGAGAACAGATATGCAGTTATGCTGTTGGGTCTAAGCTAACACCCAGCATGGTCCAAATTACAACTTATAAAGTCATGGATGTTATGTTGAAAAGGTTGAACCATGTTTTTTCATGAACTTGCATGACTCATTTAATAAAAATTACATTAAATGTGGGTCATATGACCTAAGGTACTGACCTGTCCTGAGTGAAGCGACCATGAGTGGAGACACACAGCACTTTAGGCTCCACATACTCCAGAGAGAACTTGTCTGCTGGCACTGCATAGATTTTATACTAAAAAGGAAAATAGGTGTGTTTCCAATATTATACTGATTCTTAAAAAAATGAAAATAGGAAATTTTTCTACATATATTCAGGAAACAAATTTCCTCACCAGAAGGAATGATGTTGTAGAAGTTTGTAGAAGAATCTCTGTCCTGTGAGACAGCTGCAGCATGGCCACTTGATTTCTGCTCTCTACTGCGACACTCCGGCACAAAGTGCTGCTCGGGTAGTTAAAGAATTTTATTTTAGTAGAAAAAAATTGACTTTTCCTTGTATAAGTTTTCATATGCCTCCAACTTTATTACAACTTACTACATTAGAACCACAAATTTCCACTTATTTTATTCAGATTTCCTGTGGTAAGAGAACTCAAAGTCAAGCATTAATTTGAAGTGGAATCAATAGGATACAAGCTGATTTGTTTTTCACAAATGAATAAAAAAAATAGTGCCTCCAATAGATTTTTTTTTCCAGGATTTCCATTCATTTACCTCTATTCATATTATTAGACTCTGACCAGTTGCCGAAGAAAAGCATCACCAATGCATAACGCTGCGGTCGCCGCTTTTACGTTGCAGGCTGGCATGTCTGGCTCAGTTTAAAGTTTCTCCTACAAATTGTGTTTTGCATGCAGACTGGGAGGTCATATTTCTGTCTCATCTAAAGGAGTTTATGTTCCTTGAATAAGTTTTCTGTTTCCTTAAATGGCATTTTGCAAAATGCAAACAGCAGGTTTGAGGTTGGGCCACATTGATTCATTTATAGACGAATGATTGAGCAGATCTCCATAACCTTAGAGTGACTTTAAACATCTCCACAACTTTATCCCTGACTGACTGCTGTGTTTCTTGGTCTTAGTGTAATTATGGTGTTTATGTTCTCTGACAAACCTCTGAGGTCTTTACAGAACATTTATACTGAGAACTGACTACAAACAGATGAAGTCTACTTACTAATCAGATTACTCCTGAAAACAGATGGATTTTGCTTATGGGTCTGAAATCAAATGCATGCAACCATTTTTTAAAAACATTTATGTAAAGCAATTCCTGTTTCATTATCCGTTCACTTGATAATTATGCACTGCTATGGTGTTGGAACATAATGAAATGTGGACATTTTTAAGAGTTACAAAGAGTTTGGCAAAACACTTTGTTATAAGACACAATAATTATCAAAATGACCACAATTCTGATGTTAGAGATGTTATGACAGACATAAACACATGACTCACCTGAAAACACAACTATAAATATTGGCTCTGGCCATGATCTGCATCTCTGGTTGTCCACTGATGAGAATGTTGACATTCTGGACAGTGTCCATCTCACTGGCATACTCCAGAATGAGAGTATACAGGCCTGAGTGAGGCACACGAAGACTGAGCTCCAAACGAGACTAAAAGACATAGAACATGAATGATATTAAGACGTCCTATAAGATCTTATTTGCTCCAAATGGGTTTTTATGAATTTTACTTCAAAATATGACTGCCAGATTAGTTTTGTATTATGTTTAGAGTCTCAGATGTGAGTCTGAACCTGTCTCCCGTTGAGAGCTGCCATGTCTGGGTGATCTGGAGTGGGACGCCGCACACGCGTCTGTCTCCTCTTCCTCCGCCCACTCCGGGTGGACAGCCTGCCCTGTGTGGCGAGCACAGAGCTGAAGCCGTCCATGGTGATGTGCTTGTACAGCAGACAGCTATAAAAAGAAACAAAAACATAAAATCAGAACAGAGATGACTTCATTATGCTAACAAAGAAAAGGTTTAAGAGAAAGTAAGGGTATAAGAAGAGGATTACTTTTCATCCTTGCTTGCAGTGTGTAAGTATGTGCAGGGCTGAGTGACTTCTTCTTTCAGCAGAGAAGCTTCGTAGTAATCTCGAGGCAGCAGCACTAAATAATCCTGAAGTGGGAAGATAAAAATTTCACATATTTCATTTGGGTCACATTTAGCAAGGCTTCCATATTCTGACTACCTTGAACATTTAAACACTTTCCCATAATTTTGATGTCATTACACAGAATTTGACATGTTGCCCTGTGATTGACCGACCAGGCACGTCTTCTTTTTTCACTAGGTAAATATTATCCAGACACTTACCAGAAGAACTGTCTCAGCCCTTATATGAATGATCCATTTCCCAGGATTTAATGCATAAGGTTCAGTGAAGCCCTCTCCTGGGACGGTGACAAAGGACGGGGATGAACTCGGAGGAAATATCACTTCCTTACTCTGAACTTCCCCTGCAGAGCAACAAGCACAGACATCTTAAACTCCAGCAAAGGCGACATAAATACACAGAGAGCTAATAAACCATTTGCTTACATAAATGTCAGGAACGAAATGTTTTCACTTCTTAAATGATGGGTTAGATTTTACAGCTGGATGGAGGAATGAGGGAATGAATACTATGTCAGAGGCAGTCTTACCTGCAGTGCCTCTGCTATTTGTAGCCTTGATGCTACCAGTCACACTGACGCTGTTGGGGTTAATAAACCGCAGAACCACATGGAAAAAATTCTGCCGCCCCTCTTTCGGATCAACATGCACTGCTACCCTGGCTTCACTCTGCAGGGACGACAGTCACACACTGATTCCAGTGACACAAGTTTGGATAGACAATGAGCGAGTGGTGTTAGGTGGAGAGATGAAAGGCAGGCGGGAGGATTAAGCAAACAGAACGGGTTAATCAACAGACAGCGAGCGAGGCAAAAAAAAAAAAAAAAAAGCAAAGCGGGCCCCTACACTTACAGTCACAGCAAGACTCAGAGTCAGGGTCATCCACCACCAAGATCCGGCCTTTGACTCGGACTCTCCCCTTGTTTTGGGAAGTGGAGTAGCGCAACATAATGTGGAAGGGTCCAGGAAAGCCAAGGCTAAGCATTAGAATCACCTCTGGCTGAGGACAGAGAGTGTTAGTTCTAAGAGCTGATGCTGATATTTTCCCACATCAGCAGTGAAAAAACAGAACACCGAGTTATTATTTGTGCACAAGCAATAGCAGAAAATTTAGCGTGAGACCGAAAATCGCTACAGTCTGCTGTAATTGTCACATATACACCAGATACAAAGCAGCAATGAGAGTGGGCGAACCTGTGCAGGTGACATTACAGCATAACCTCTCCAGCTGAACTCTGGGAATTCTTGGGGGTTAAAACCAAAGCGGACTGGTCGAGAATTTGGTGTCGTGCCGTCCTCCACCTCAAACTTCAACTGGTGCAGAGATGGGAAAAAGTAACCAGGGAAAGGCCTGGTGAGAGTAAAATGACATTTTCTCACTCAAAAAAAAATTCAGATTTTATGACATTACCGATGTAGTTTAGGGAGACATTATTTTATATACCAAAACAAAGTAATACAGTCTTATAAAGTGCAGTGAAAATAACAAATTTCACTAAATAATTTGTAAATTAAAACCTTAACGTGTGACATGATTTGAAAATAACATGAGAATCTTTTGACATGACAGCTATTAGTCATGCTCTCCACAAATCTGAAGAGTGGCTAGCTATTGTCAAAAGAAACCCACAGTGGTTCCTATATGCGGTTGGGTACCAGGGATGTGGGAGAAACAGCAAATATAAATAAGGATGAACTCTGGTCAGATGAAATTAAATAAAATGTTTTGAGCTACATGCTTTGAGTAGGACAACTACCCTAAATATACATTTACAACTACAATGAAGTAATTCAGTTAAAAGTTAAATCGTGGGTTCGAATGGCCTAGTCAAAGTCCAATTAAATGTTTTTAGATAGACTTCAAAATGAAGCTTTATTGCAAAAAAGAATGCTGTTCTATGCAATAAATTACGTAAAATCCCAATGAATAACACCATGAAAACATTTAAATAAGTTCAAACAGCATTAAAACTTTATCAATTAAAACCTTATCAATGCTCTTTACGTTTACCACAATGCACTGTTGCGGTATTTTATGACTTTTTTTTTAAAATGGAACCATAGCTTACTCTGCACACGTACGGCCAGTTACATTCTCCCGACACTGACACTGTCCAGAGGTCTGATCACATGTCATGCCAACAGCACCTCCTAAATCACACTGGCAAGCTGAAAGACAGAGAAGACAAAATTAGACAATTTATTGAAAGAGACCAACTCAACACCAGACTAAAAAAAGGCTTCTGGCAGAAACCTTTTATTTTCTAACTCAAAGCCCTCATTCATTTATTTTCCCAATTCTAATTGAATGCAAACCATGAAGTGAACTAGAATAAAAAGAAATAGTTTGTGTTTCTTTTATCTTGTACTTTTTCTAAAACTTTGTAATGTATATGAAACTCACTATATTCATACAGCTATCAATCCTGCTTTTTATGAATGGTGAAACTACGCTCACCACTTTTACTCCTGCTTTATTTACTAAAAGACATACAAAGCTTTGTTGAGTGAAATAGCTTTTTTTATTTCACTCAATAAAGTAAATTTAAGAAAACAGAAAGGTAATCAACAACAACAAAGCCTGTTGTATTTATTGTAACTGATCCTCAAGATCTCCTTTGCTTTGATTTTTAACTCATTCCTTCTTTGTTCACTTTATGTAACAAAATGTTGTCCTTTGTGATCATCCAGATCTGACATCATACTTTCCAGTTCAAAAAGAAAACTACAACTGTTTTTTTCACACGTGCTTCAACAAAATGGGGTATGAGAGTGGCATGTTAAGTTGATGTCTGATAAAGACATCTTACCTTGACAGCCAAAGTAGTTCTTTTTTTGCAGCAGAAAGTATCCATCTTTGCAAGAGTCACATGCATGGCTGCAGACATTTGGCTTACAGTGACACTGTCCCTCTCTCTGTAAAAACACATTAAAGAGGAAAAAGCTATTTTACATCGTTGCAAATTCAATGTTGTCAAACAGAGACAGTGATGTGTGCACGGAGAGGCATTGTGTCTATGTGTGTGTATGCTTTTAAATATACCCACCTGCTCACATTCTCCAACACCGCTCAGTGTCCCTTTCAGATCACACTGACATTCTGGAATGAAAAAAATAAGACAGGCTTGGGAAGGGGCTGGGAAATGTAACAGGGAAAAACTGTGAATAGGCTCTGATTACAGGGTTTTGTACCACTCACAGGTGTAACACAACAACCCCGAAGTTCTTTGGCTTCAAAGAAATGGAGGTCAAAAGGCCTGAGAGATCTTTTTCATTCACTGATTGCAGCGCATAAAAAAAAAATAATCTTTGTCTGAATGTCCAGCTACTTTCAACCGGAGACATTCTTCAGATATCAAAAGTGTGTGTTGCAAGTGATTTCAGGAAGAGCGGCAGATGTTAATCAGGCAAGAGAGCAAACCTGTAACATGAGAGCAACTTCTGGGGAATGCTTGGAGTTGTTTTAAAAATAATGGGAGAAACCATATCTTCCCCATCAGAGCTACATTTAGCAGAATAAAGCACACTTTTTGAACAGTCAAAAATGTGGACAAATCTAAAGTGAGCAGGAGATGTTTTAAAGTATCATCTGGTAATAAACTGTCACATTTAAGCTTACGAATGTTCCCAAGATTTTGCTCATTTTATGTGCGATACTCCCGTTTCTCCCTGAGAAGCAAAATATCAGTCCGGCCTTGGTGACAGCAGCATGTTGACATATTGACTACGTCAAACGGGTTAAGGCTCAGATCAGTATCTTATCAGGCTCCCTCTGGCAATAAGACAATCCGGAAAAAAAATGTGAGCAGTGAACAAAAGTAATCCTACTGCTGGAAACATATGTGTAACTTTGTAGCCCTTTTTGTAAATTCAATTGATAATCTGCAGATGACCAAAATTTAAACTTTTGATAAAAATAATTCAGTCTGGGCCTTTAGAGCTGGAGGACACATACCAAACCTCTGCTGCCGTAACTGGAGTGGCAATACTTGTCAAAGTATTGTTTGACAAGGGCTGAACATAGATGTGTTTCTTTGTGTTGAACCATCTTGTAAAAGTCAAATAAAACAAAGTTAATGTGTAATGTGAAAACATGTTTGAATACCTTTACAGTCCATTAAACAACAATCCTATTTTCGGGTTCTGGTTACCCACCTGTACATCCACGAGGGTTTTCTGCAGCTAGGTTCCAGTAGAGAGGTTTACACCTGTCACACAGTGTTCCTTCTACATTGGCTCGGCAGCGGCAGATGCCCTGAAAACAGCAGATAAGAAATCTATGAGGTGTTGAGACAGGCTGCTGCTGCTGTTGGCCGGGTTACATGTGCTCACCATCATACAGATTGAGACTGAAACGAGGACCTGCGTACTGTGTTAGAGTAAGTGTTGTGAACTGAAAATTGGTTTTTCTCTCACTGTTTGAAGTGGGGTGTGTGTTGCTAACTTTATAAGCAGAACCACTTGAGCAGCCGAGAGTTGCTTCGTGCAGTTGTTGTTTGTTCCGTTTTGAGATGGAAATGGAAGGAAGTCTCTTTTTCCGTGTTTGATCACATGTGAGTTTCGTGGGACTAGCCTTACTTTGTTGCGCAGTTTGATATCTGGGCCAAAGTTCATCCATGTTATCAGCTGTGGGATAGTAAATCTATTCAAATTCACCACCTTGGATTTGGGAGTAACCAATGGAAAATTAGGAAATATAAATTCAGTCTATAGTAAGTAGGTTACCGTTAGAGGATTGGGAACTTCGGATCCGTCTGGGTTACAAACACTGATGGAGTCTGAAAAATAAAACAGATGCCCTCAACAGAAAATTTACGATAAAATAACTCCCATATGAATGCATGCAAAGTTATTACTGAAACATGCCAAAAATCCCTCAAATTATATTGTTCATTTGAACTGCATTTGATTCCGCTCAAATCTTAAATATTTAGTTGGTTCACTTGTGTTTACCCGAGCACTGGGGAAACCTGAGTCCAGATGCACAGCGGTCACACTGCTGGCCCACCACACCTGGCAAACAGAGGCATTCGCCTGATAATGGGTTGCATCCAGTTCCATATGAACCCTCCGACGAACACCGACAGGCTGGAGACGACAAACAAGCAGAATTTCAGCTGCAAATACTTTTAAGGTTCTTTTTCAGATGTTTATTTTATGAATTATATTTTGCTAGGTGAGTCCCAGTGGTCAAATGCAGCATTCAACATTTAGTTTTTATAAGAAGTTTACATAAACTCATCATTGGCATAAATCTAAAAGTAACTTTGGACTTTTATGATAATTGTCCTGTGTATCTTTAAGAAGCTCCTGCTCTTTCTAATACTTTGCATAAAAACAATTTCCCTACATTATAGTGTTTACAACTGTTCTATGAGGGTTGAACTACATAGTTCATGTGACAAGCTCAGCACACTTGCAGTTCCGTCAGGTGTTTGCTAATTGCTGCTGCTACTCTGAGGGAGGGTAACTCTGTAGAGCAGAAATTTGGCTGGAGACTGTAGCTCCAAGGAAGACCGCGCAAACATGAACGAATCAAAGCAACACTCCAGGTATGTTTTAGATTAAGAAATTGCATGATAAATAAGAAAATGTTCCATGTTTTTTCAGGATCAAGCCAAAAAAACTTACCAGCACAGTCTGGATATCCATAGAAACCTGGTGCACACTGGTCACACTCACGCCCTTGATAGTTAGGGAGGCAGTTACACTGACCATTCGGACCGCACATGCTTTCAGCAACGCCAGCTCCTCCACAACGACATGCTGAGAAGAGATACATGTCATCATAGCCTAAGTGGAGATTTATTCAAAATATCTGTACGAATCACTTCTCCCTGGGCTGCCACTTTATCGTAGTGGAGGGGTTTGAGTGCCCCAATGATCCTAGGATGGATCTATGAGTCACATTGCTAGAAAATATCCAGACTTTCTTCTAAGATGTACTATATTTCATGACATCCTTTGGCTATCTCTTTCAAAATGAAAACTAATAATATCAATGTATTTTTTGGGGTGGGGGTCCTCTCACCCTGACAGCTTGGGAAGGAGTAGTATCCAGGTTCACAACGGTCGCATCGCTCCCCCTCGATGCCCCAACGGCAGAGGCAGCGCCCATAAACATCACATATGGAATACACTGTGCCTCTGTAGTCACAAATGCATGCTGTAGACAAATACAGTGGAAAAAATATTTTCACAACATGAACAAATTTCTCTGCAACTCCAGTCCCAGCTACTGAAGTTTGCTAGAAGCTATATTTATGCTTGACTTCCACAACCCCACTTATTGTTTAGTGAACAGGCTTGGCACTAAGATGCCACCAGAGAGATTCCCACTGTTTTTCTTCCTACTGAAGTAGTAAAATCTGCTTTGTAAAAGCAACATTTAGTTCACATGATAAAAGAACTGGATTAAAGGATTATTTAATGTTTGTTTATGTTCTTTGAAGAGTTTGATAACTAAGAATGACAGAGGTTAAAGGGGTTTCTTAAAATTTTGGTTCCCAGCTTAAACTAAATCAGAAAAGGGGCAATAACTAATATTAGCCTGGTGAGTTCTCACTGGAAAGTCCCAAAGGATTGGTGCTATAATAAGAGGGCAAATCTTTTTGGACCCTCAGAGTGATATGCTCATTTTATCTGCAGCCCAGTAACATGTCCGTATCCCACCAGTATCTACGTTCCACAACCAAAAACGTACATCCAGCTTGATTGAAAAATATATGTAGTGTATTTCTAGCAGAAATATAGACAAGATAATAGCTAAAGTTAACTTAATCTGATCTTGCAATTTCAAAATGTGAACAAGAAAAATAATTTTACAAAACCTCCTACTGTTACTGTATCTTTGACCAACAAAAGACTCCACCACCACACCCTCTTAAATTAATGGGACATCTAAAACTTACCACAGTAATCTAAATAATTCCAAATATTTAAAAAAATCCAAATTTTGGTTACAAGCTAACTAGAAAGCACAGTGTATGAAAGTAAAGTATATTCCAACTGTCTAGAGAAAAAACTAAACTGATTTTCTACATAAGTAGCCACAATTAATCCAAAGCATGAGAGAAATCAAGTTTTGATGAACCTCACACATATATACATTTATACATTTACACCTCCAGCCTTTACTATTAACATTTAACTCAAAAGCAAACTCAGTCAGACATAATGGTACGTAATATTAACCTCTTCCCTCCTTTTTAACCATTTTATCTCCCTCTAAGTGAATGGGACTAATTAAACTGTCCAATAAAAAAAACTTTTTTTATAAATACAAAAAAATGTGGATGAGAATAAGAAATAAAGGGATTCAAAATAGCCCAGCCATGAGAACATCTCTTCACTTTAGGTGTAAGCACACTTACGTTGACATCTAGGAGAGTTGAAATAGCCTGGGGGGCAGGCAGTGGGTCCTACACCGGGAGCAAAAACAAGAGGAACAGCTCAAAATGCCTGTCAGACTCAACTTTATTGTGACAAGCTAGAAAATCAACTTACCCACTATAGGGCCTGCAGGCGACTTGGTGGTCGTCAGGTATGCAGAGTAAGCTAGTTACAAAGCAATACAAAATGAAGATAGAAAATTATCACAAAACACTGTCTTTGTTGACAGGATTTTAAAATACTGTTGATTCTGCTTTGTGTGCATTTGGGTTGGTGACGCCACAAGAGGCACAAGACTTTTGATGATCCATGGAAATATGTTTCATAGATATTAAGCCTTTTGAGTTGTATTAGAGATGCATAATTGGTAGAGTATGCAAGTTTGGAGTAGTTAGATTAAAGGAAAAAGAAGATGGGTAACTCAAAACAGGACAAAAACAGACATGTTGGAGCATTCCTTCTGTGACGGCTCCAGAGGCATGTGTGAATGACAGCTTGTTTTTTGACAGATTTTAAGTTGATTAAATTACAATTTAAACTCCAAAACAAATACAATTTCTTATCAGAGCATGTTGTTCAATAGAGATACTGAGACTTTTAAACTCATCCTTCAGAAAAAAAATTAATTTGGAATGTGTTAGCCAACAGATAAGGACAATGACAGAAACAGTAAAAACTTTATGGAGGCTTTTAACTAAGAACTTAAACTGTTTAACCCAGAATTCTGCTGATAGTGTTAAGACTAATATTCTGTTGACCACAGGAAGAGAAAAGATCTTAAAAACAACATAGCAGAAAGAGAGGAGACAGTACTTTGATTTTACTGATGATCTTATATTCACTCGACACACAGAGTGCTTTTACTCTCTGCTTTAAATGTGTGATAATTACCAGGTAATTTCAGAGCGACATTCTCTTCAAATGCTAAACCACAATATGTGAAAATATTGTTGCATGCAGGGACTAAAACTGCAGATAAAGATCTCAGGAAACCCAGATTGCCTCCTAATGACTGTCAACATGTTTAGTCTGGTTTGACATGCCTCAGAAACTGCACACAAATAAAACCACTTAATAAAGCTTAAAGAAACTCTTTCACATATAAATGACGATTAAAAGATAAGTTAAGAATCTAAAGAACCTCAGGCAAATTTGCAGGAGACACACAGGTTTGCTGTGTGTGGAGGGGCATTAGAAAATGACTATTATGATTGCACTTTCATGATGAAACATCAAAAATATTACCAATAGAGATAAAAGAATGAGTGTGTTATCTTTATGCCTTTGCAGACAGATTAAGCTTTGCCAGGGAAGATCAACTTGACAGTATGGGGGAAATTCTCTTGCAGATTTCAGTATCTCTGTGGAATGTCGAATGTTTTCCAGCAAGAATAAACTTTTCTCTTGCAGGGAAACTGGTGGAAAATGAAATGCTAAAAAAAGACTGTCAAGGGCATGATTTTAGCCATCTGTCCAAAACATGAACTATAAACTATATTTGGTGAATGCATTCATTTTCAACGCTCAAAGTGAAGCCTTAAAGCACTTCTCAATGATATTAAGTGTATTTCCATTTATAGTTGATACTATTTACTCATAGTAAATTGTTTCAAATTGATGTGTATAAATATGTCTTCATTTTTTGACTGATAAATAAGGTCTATTTAAAATATGTAGAAAGTAAAAAAAAAAAAAAAAGCTAAACTCACGAATGCACTCAGGGTAGCGATAATGTCCATCAGCGCAGCGATCGCAGCTTTCTCCTGCAAACTGTGGCTTGCAGATACACCTCCCGGACCCCATCTCACATCCGGCTGTAGTCCTTTCATCACAGCTACAAGCTGGAGAGTGGCAGAGATTTTAATTAAAATAAGCAAACATCATCAAGTCTGACCATAAAGTCATCTTTAACTGCTTTAGCGCAATATCACACAGTTAACTCAAGCAACACACAATCATTCACAGCCTCTAAATTTTTTGTAAACCAAGTGTAATTTCTATTTATGTTTACTTCACACTGCAAATACTGCTGCCGCCCAGTATTTCACCCCATTAGAGAGGTTTTTGGGTTTCTTTCCACTTCAGCTGAGAATATGTGCTTTGGTTAGATTTGACAAAGATTGAGCTTTTCACCAAGGTAGACCTGGAGTAAAATAGAGCAACAATATGTTGAAAATTATCTCATGCTTGCTGTGAAGCATGGTAGAGTAGCTGTGATACTCTGGGCTTATTTCTATTTGTCTGTGAAGGGTCCCAGGAACTGTGATATATTTTATGGTATCGAGACCTATTGGAAATACCAAAATATTTTAAATGAAACCAGGATACTTACTCCAAAAAAATATGGTCAAGAAGCGTTCATGGGAAATAAAGTCAAGTTCCTTTCTAAGCTCTCTAAGCCTCTTACCAGAAATGAATTATACAGAAAACCCATAGAGTGAACTGAAGGGAAGAGAAAATGAGAGGGGACGCATGATTTCCTCTAGGACTCCAAGATTCAACATGGAAATGTATAGGAGAAGAAAATGTTCTGATGTTAACTCTTACAATGAGCTCATTGTACAGGGAGCAATTTAATAAAAAAAGGTTTTTAAAGTGGGTTTACAAGCATGCTTTTTGCAAGCAGCAGCTAAATGACAAAGTATTTTAGTTTCATTATGACCAGCCCTCCACATGCTCCCCTTCTAAATCGACCAGCGTTTGTGGGTTCCGCAGTTCACTTTTCTGAGTGAAAGAGAACCACTTTATATCCCCACTTGGCAAAGTCCAAAGACAACTGTCAGCTGTTCTCACTACAAAGAACAGCTACAAAGCATTCCAGTAAAGTAAACAATGGTAAAGCCCAGTTCAGAGATAGTAAAACCTGTGGTGCCAGTGTTGCTGCTCTGTTGCCTTTTGTGACTGTCTGAAACAACACGATTAAGGCTTTTTTTGAGTAAAACTCTATTTAGGCTTCACTTGTTATTCTGCAGATCACATGCCATCATGCATGGATGGTATTTACATTCAACCGGCATTAGTACAATGTGGAAAACCTTGCTAACATGTCCTCTTGGCATCGACTGGAGCTACAGTAAGGAGCGGATCTGAAGAGTAATCTACTGGATCACATGGAGGCCTTGAGATTTGTGTCGTGACGTTTGTTAAAACCCAGAAAAAAACACCAGCAAGCAACTCAAACACAAATAAAAGTGTCTTAGAAAGATACATTTACTTTACCTTACACCTGTCTTAACTTTTCTATCATGAATACTAGATGTTAAAACATTTTAAAATAGATTTTCAGTTAATGTCACAGCTTTACTGTTTTATTCGCTATTCAGTTTTGAGGGGGAAATGAGCCACTGTAACAAAAGATGCATTAGTTTAAAATTGAAAAGTGTTAGACCAAACTACACATATATTAACAATATATTTCAATCATTTATTTTATTCCTAAAAGTCCCCACACCACCATGTATTCATTTGTGTGTGAGGACCATTGTGTCGGATGACCATTGTGAAAATAATTGGTGGCATATTCAACATTTTCATGAACAGTCAAATAGATTAAAAAAGCAATCTATTTTTAGTAGATTGTTTTAAATTGAAATATGTTCCATTTTTATGAAGATATTTGGCAATGGAAATGCTTCTAAAAGGGAAACAAATATCGAGCTTTGTTAAATCAGAAGGCTGAAGAGAACATTATACTCACGTATGCATCCAGTTGGAGATTCAGGACGCACTCCGGAAGGTCTGTAGAAACCTTCCATGCATCTCTCACAGTTTATTCCTGCAGTGTTGTGCTAAAGAACAAAAGAATCAAGTGTCGAGCATTAGACAGCTAATTTAAGAAAAATAGTCTAGCTTGTACACTTGAAATCTTCATAATTAACATTTCCATTGGGTGCAAAACTTATTTATATATGTTGTGAACTGGGGCAATATGCCAATGAGACATTTTGCCTCAAATTTGAGAGCTAATTTTTGAGCAAATCATGCAGCATGCTACTCTTCACTGAGAACTACATCAATAAATAAACAGACAAGTTTGATATTTATTTTTTCTTGTATTTCTTTCATTAATAAAAGACACAAGCATGTGTTGACAAGAATCAGCTTGAACTTGATACACATTTCATACCTGGCAGCCAATGCACACTCCTCCTCCATTGTACCTGCCGAAGGTGTCCAAACTTGCTCTCCTCTTTTCAACCTCTGGGTCGTAATAACAGTCGGAGGCATGGGTGAAGCACTGGCAGGCTGAGGTGGAAAGCCCCAAGACAGACATGCAGACAAACACAAAATCAGAGCATGTATATTTGCCTCCCACTGAATTACCTCCCACCTGTGTTTAAACTCCTAAAGATTGTGAAGTTACAAGAGAAATGATAAATGCTAACTTGCTAATAGTGTAATCTCTGGCTGTGTAGCATGCCTTGGGCTTAATCATTTTCAAGCATTTTTGCTGGCAGTCTACTTTTGCTATAAGTCCGAATAAATAAATTTGTGGCTCCACATAGGCAACACAGTGCCTTGCAAAAGTATTCATACCCCTTCAACTTTCTGACATTTGACACATTAAATCCAGAAACTTAAAGGTGTCATATCCAGCTTTTTTAAAAAAGACAAACCCATTGCTTTGCCTTGAAAGTCTGATGTGTAATGAAAAGAAAATAAGCAATGGTTTCAAAACATTTTTATGATGTAGAATCTGAAAAATGTGGCATGCATTTGTATTTAGTCCCTGATGCCCTTCACAACATATAGAATATCAATAATCACAATAACAATATATGCAACATTGCAATTGCAAAGTACAGCATGCAAACAATATTTAGTCACCTTTAATATTTCAACTGTTGCGGTAAAATACTGCAATGCTTTTAGCATTGCAGTATTTTACCGCAGATGTTAAGTAGATAATAAACAGAGTACATATTTTAATCCCAGCATAAATACAGATGTCCTGTGAGAGAATATTAGAGAACAAACACTAAGTAAGACATCAGACAGGTTAGATATAAAGCAGTGGATTAACTTAAACCTCTTATTGAAGAGTAGCAAGGCGAAAGTTATCTTCGAAAGAAAACAACAATGTATCTTGTTCGAAGTTTGGAACGGTGGATATGGTGGACAGAGTAAACATGCACATGTGCTCCTAAACTCATCTTCCCCACAGAGAAATATGATGGCAGCATCATGTTGTGAGAATACTTTTCTCTAGCAACAAAAAAGCTTGTCAGATTTGGTGTATTGAGCAAAATTAAGAGCATTCACAAAAGAAAACCTGTTTGAGGCTGCCAAAAACCTGTAGGAACAGGAAACATAATCCTTAAAAAAAAGCTAAAGGTACAAATGATTAGACTTATATAAATTTATGTTAGAATGGCCCAAAGCTCAGACCAGAATTCAATTGAGAATCAGTTGCAAGACTGGAAAATTTATGCTAGCAAATCATCTAGATCAACTAAAAGTTGAGCTATCATGCAAAAATTCCAGTTTCATGAAGTGCAAAGTTTATAACCCACCACTTCCCACCACCACCATCAAAACGGCAACTATATTACAGCTGAATAAACAAAATATTTCCAAATTTTAATAAAAAAAATACAAAATAAAAACCATGTTTTATCCTCTTTCTACCGTATAACTATTTTCTAATACTTTGTGCTGGGCAATTTGATAAAATCTTTCTTGTGAAAGGCAGAAAATATGAAGAAAGTCGTGTGGGGTGTGAATACTTTTACAAGGCACTGTATTTTGTAGTGGAAAATATGTCAACAGTCCACTTGAATTAGATTCCAGCAGATCCAGGCTCAGATGTCTCCCTGGATGGATCACTTCAGAAATGTTACTCGGTTCTCGGTGGCACAGGCCTGCACAACTTAAAACTTACCAGCCAGCAAGGTAGGAAGACGAAAAGCAGCTATCATGAGGCTAGTTACTCAACACACAAACAATATGTGGAATGTCCTGTCGAATCTTCACTGACACAGATGACATACAATACCATATCAGGGCATCAGTAACTGGGATTTAATATCAGAGACAAGACAACACTTCAGCCCACTTCTGGGGCAGTAATTCAAGAGCCAGCAGCACGGGGAGGAGCAGAGTGAGATATGCATTACATGTCGAATGAAGTACTGCACAAAATAACACTCACGCTGACAATCGTTGGGGCTGTCAACAGTTGCAGCCCGCCACGGCTTCTGGTTAAAGCCTGGGCAGCAGCGGTCACATGTCTCGCCGCAGGTGTTGTGTAGGCACTCGCACTGGAGTCTAAAGAAAGAGGACGAGACGGCGGTACATGGTGATTCTGTGATGTTTGACACCATTGAGAACAACAGTTTAAGCTGTATATCACTGACACATTATCGCCATGAAGTTATGACAACTGTGTTGCCTTTAAGACAGAGTAACACTTGATTTAATTTTAGCTGGAAATGTGACTGTGATAATCAAATAGTTTTGGCCCCAAACTGGTAAAGTATCAATAATATGGGGAGAGGTAAGATTTCTGAAAGGCAATATTACCATCCACAGCAATGGAAAAGTTTGGTTTCTAAAGAGCAGTTTCTCCCAAAAGCTGTCAGATGTTGGGAAGTATTTATATTCTTTTTACTTTATAATTTAGTCTATTAATTTCCAACTTTTTCTGGTTATAAGTTATAAGTTAAGTCCCTTATTCAACTATTCAAACTGAATAAGTTATCTAAAAACTTTTTTGAGTTTGTAGAACAAAATAAATCTTGTGTCATACTGGGAAGGCATAATCATTTATGATTGATGATGTGTTGTCTGAAAATTTCTCACATTCACTAAAGAGCAAGTATTTTTCTAAATAAAAAAAAAATGAATAGGAATACATTGAGTTAATGAGTGGTTGCTTTTTGGCAACATGGTAAAATGATAGAGCAACATTTTACCTACAATGATCATCCATAGAAGTAGAATCTTTGTTTTCACAGCATTTTTCATGGTTGGATCTCTTCATTCTCGACTCCCTGATTGTGCAACATTTTGTCTTTGATTATTCTGCAGTAAGAAACATTCTTTCCTAATTATCTCACAGATTTATGTGTTCCACATGTGGGATCTCCTCCCACACTGCTTTACGATGACAAAAAGTCTCTACATTGAACTTCACTATGAAAGGAGTAAAGGTTCTTTTTTTTTTTTTCTGCTGCCATAAATCATTTTTCTTAATTGCACCATTAAAAGATTTGAAAGATGAGATTTGCCTATTGTGACTGTAGTCTATGCTCCTTTGTTTTCAGAAAAAACTCCATCCAACTGGTTTGGTTTTAAACACCAGAAACCATAGTCCATATGTTTGTAAATAAACATAATATTTAAATTAACATTTGACATTAACAGATATAAAATATGTAAATAAAACAGCATAAAGTGCAAAAGGTGAGAAATAAAAAAATAATTTCACCCCCATAGAAAAGAGCAACAAGGCTGAAGTTTGAGTTTTACAGACCTGGTTGGGTTGTCCAGATTCCGACCAACACCACAGACCTGGGCATGGCCATGGCAAACACAGCGACCACCGATGCTGATGTCTTTAATACTATAAAAATACTATCAGCAAACAGAGAAATGTCAGCACCAGCACAAACAGGTAGATCTGTCACAGTTGACAAATTTGAACAGCTCAGGAATTCATGGGATGAACTGACTTAATATTTCCAATAGATGAAAGCAAAAAAATATTTTCCCTAACATGACAAGGCTTTAAGAAATTTAATCTTGAAACAAATTTTAGTGTTCTGTACCAGCCACTTAAAATTTATACTCTGCTTCTTTTAATAGCCTGCTATGCTGAGCTTTAACCAGAAGTGCTATATCTCACACTTGCAGACTGAAAGAGCTTTCCAAACCTGTCCCTCTCAAAAAAACATTCCAAAGATGACTTGTCACACTCACCCAGACTTAGTTCTCCACAAACCCTAATGGGTCAACAGAGGAGTGTGACTGTGTCAGCAAAAAGGAAGCTGGCAGGCAGGAGGTACAAAACTAAACTTTGTCTGAATGGGAAAACTACAGAATGACACATTAGTGTCAGGTTGTATGGTTTGTGTCATACCCTGCGTGTGACGGTGGGGTCTCTCTGGGCTTTGGAGATCAGGTGCCCTAGGAGAGTGCTGGTGCGAAGAAAGCGCAAGCGAATGTTTGTGGCCTTCGTGAAGTCACGGAGCACTGGTGAGTATGTGAAGTTTTTGGAACCCGGACGGCCATTTATCAGAGAAACCACAATCTGGAAAGAACAGCGTTTATTTTAAGTGAATTGTTGTTCAAACTTGTCTGGCATTTGTTGGCAGAATATTTTGTATTTCACCTCTCCATTCTCCAAAGGTATGATTCGTGAATACTCTGTGGTGCAGATCTGGTCATCATCATTAAAAATACGACCATTGGGTTGTTTTCCAAATTTTTCAATACACTCCCGTTTTGAATCTAGTGAGGTGAAGAAAAAAAAAAATCAAAATGTTATGGTTAAATTATTGAAATTTTTTATAAATCACAATTGTAGCAAAATAAAGGTGTTTAATTATCAGAAATGAATACATTCTGACATATGATAAATATTCAGTGTTCAATGTCCAAGAAATAAGTATTTCTATCTGAAATTACAATATAAGAAAGTCAGAAAAGTGAAATCTAAAAGATTGTACTCTATTGACATGTGTATGGTATTTTTTTGTCAGTACAACTTGAAAAGAGACTCAAATCTGTTGGAGGAAGCACATTTTGGTGATACAAAGTCTTAGAATCCAACAGAATGAAACAGGAAAGAAGGAATCTATGGGTTTCCTGCACCTCTTTTCAATAAGACAATTTTTACAATATTTTGCCCATTTAGTCTTCGCCACACATTTTTCCATGGATGTTAAACAACTTTTATCTTCTTCTTAGTTGTCAATTAAACTAATTAATAAAAGCTTGTGTAAATAAGCTTCATATTAAGAATAATGAGCACGAAGGTAGAGCTTAATTTTAAGTTGTAGGGAATTTATTTGGAATTAACTTGTATTCTGCCAAATCTTTTTCAGCAGTATGAATATTTTAAGTATTACTGTACAAAATCTCAGGAATGTCTGAAATAAAGATAACATAGTATAGTAGGGAATAAATCATTTGAAATAAAAACACTGCTGAGCTCAGAATAGGCCAAAAATTTACAGGAATTTAGATTGAGTGCACTCAAAGTGAAAAGCTGAGAGTGAAAACCTAAAAAAGTCTCTTTATGATAGCGCCGACAAATATTATAATTCATAATACCAAGTTGCAAAGTAAGCAAATAGAGTTGTGAACAACATTTTTGTTAGCTTTAAATCTAAAACTGTAGAAGATTCCTTCACATATGCATCTTTTATTTCTTTTATAAGGGAATCCTTGACATACAAGGTTTACGGTAGAAGAGTTGCTAGAAATGCAGCACCACTGTCAAATTCAAGCCAGCAAGTCTGGGATCCTCAATTCACTCATTGTTAGGAATCCCACACATACAGTCATGACACCTGTTACCATGACAGGTGTCAAAAAAGAGGACACAGTTGGTCCTCTTTTTTCTGCATATTTGTTTGTTCTGTCACTGTGTCTCTTATTCTGACCGCCAAGTAGAAAATCTCCTGAGCAGACCTCACAAACAGCAACTACAAACCCAGAATGAACAGCACTGATCTCTATCTGCATTCTAACTGTGTCATGTAATTTATTTCTGCCCACTCCTTATACACAGCTGTCCTGCCTCACGTTGATTCATTTTGACTCAAAGCAGCACAATGAGATTGTAAACCAGGGGCAATGCTTTTCTCAGTTTTGTCCATGCTTGAGTAACTGGAACAGCGCTGAAATATGTTGAGTAGAATTATCAAAGTAGAATTATCAAATTATCAAAACAGAACTCTAACACGCTATCGTCAGCCTAGCACTTCAGCAAACTTCTCCACATAAAAATATCAGGCAGCAGCTGTACTCATCGAGTCTGAAACCTCAATTGAGACAAACTATCTGGCAAGAAAAATAGATGCAGTCTCCAGAACTTCATATGTCTAAATACAATTTTTCAATCCAAACCTACTTTAAAACATATACTTGAGTTTGATTTTAATGAAGTACTGGACTGAGACCCTGTAAAGGTAGCTACATATTACTAAATAACTAAGATCAGCATTGAGCAAAAAAACGAAAAAACAAAATCCTGATCAAAGCATTCCTTTATTATCTATTACCCCTTTGGGCCTAAGTCTTTACTAAACTTGATACCAGTAAACACTAAGCACTAAGTCCTGTATACTAGTCCACTGGGGAGCAGAAAAGGTCTTAGTAAGGGAATAAAAAGCCACATTGACTATTGTGTTTTGAGGATTTCTTACCTCTTATTCCAACCAAACAAACCTTTTATAACTCTGAAAAATAACTGCAGCTTAATATAATTTCATTAATATCTTGTGGACTGGTTTTTTAATGCACAATGATGAAATGACGTAGACCACACATACAAGCACACAAAGTAAGGGAAACAATGACAAACATTTCCTGTCTTAAATCGTCTTAAGCAGATAATCAGTGTGCATAGATTAAGCTTACACCCCTAATCACACATATATCCATCTTCACAATATTTTTTTTCATGGCAGACAGTTTGACTTGTCACTGCAAGAAATATCTGGCCATTATTAAGATAACAGCCCTCTTTTTGGCTTTTATAATCATGGGATTTGGCTGTACTGCATCATTTGATGGCTTTATAATATGTGTAACACTTTTGCTCTTGCCTGTGTAACATATTAAAATACCAACAAGAAAAACATCCAATCCACACAAAATCACTGTGTGTCTTTGATGCAAACTTATGACCAGTTTTTCTTCTGTTGATTTAAAAAGAAAACCTTTTACAGAGAGGAAGTGAAAGTGAGTAAAGATTCTTTTAGGCAACTTACATTACAGAAAACCATTTTTTAAACACAGGGATTTACACTTACGAGCAAAGTACTGCCAAGGGGTGAATTTTCTCCCATTGTCCACAGAGCGCTCCAGCACCCACAGGTCAGGACGAGGTGAATTAGCAAACTTGATTAGGACGTATGCCACATGGAAGAGCTGAAAATCAGAGCACAAAGAGGCGTCTAAACAAAAGGCACTCACTGTTCACTACTCAGAGCGGATTTTGGCAAAAGCCTCCAGTTTCCTGAGTTGCACTGACTCTGCAGAGGAAAGGCTTGGCTTTGGGCTCTACCAGTATTCTTATTTCCGTTCTTGGAAGGAAAACAAGAAGTCCCGGTACAAATTCGTCATAGTTCTTTTAACTTCTTAAACAACAAATGTACAAATAAAAGCTTGAACTGAAACAGTTTCCGGTCTTGAGAACGTTGTTTACCTTTAGCATTCAGCCAGAGATTGGCTTACAGGAAGGAGCACTTATTACCATGGAGTGAATGCAACTTCTGCAGGTGCAACCATGCTAGTGAAAAGACATTAGCTAAGCCCACCTGATTCGAGTTTGTTCTCTGAAGTCTTTATCTCAACCCCCATCAAAATATAGAGCCCATACAAGGGCAGAAGAGGGGAAGTCAGCTTTTGTTTCTATCTGACTCCTTATGCTCACTGAAGTGCATTTCCTTTGCATTTCATCAGTATCGTTATCAAGCACTGAAAGAGATTGGCTTAAGGTTGATTGGCCATTGTATAGCAGTCCATTTTGTTTGATCTTCTGGGATTTGGCATTACTTGTTGTGAAACCTGCCACCTGACACCCACAGTGTCAACAGAAAGCCTTACATTCACCTGACCACGCCCCTTTTACGTTCTGTAAGCCTGAGATGCAGATTGTCTAAATTCGTGCATAGCTTGATCTCACAGCACAGGGTGCTGTGAGAATGCATGCTCGGTTTTCAGTTGATGAATTGAAAGGCTGTAGGTAAAATGTAGTGCTCTATCTTAATAACAGGCATTTCTACAGCCTGTCTCTTTTGACAAGGATGAAGGCAGGCCCACACTCGTCTAGCATCCCTCACCGCCAGAATGAAAAGCCCAGCGGGCATTTGAAATATTCAAGTATCCATCTCTCCTTGCATGAGGCAAGGAGTTGGGTTAAGACTTCAAAGAAAAAGAAAAGCACGCCAAAGCCTCGGCTGAGGAGTCATTTACTCTTTCAAAATTACCCACAATTCTGGATGAATTTCTCTCCCAATCCTGGAAGTGAAGGCCTCAAACTTAAGCTGCTGTTTGGCTGCTGCATTGTGAGCAAGTTCAGGGATCAACTGCTAAACTGGGTGTGCATATTTATCATCACAATGTGAACTCTAGCTCTTACCAAGTAAATCATCCGGTTTCAAATCAAGAGCAGACCTTTATCAGTCTTGAAGCCCTCTTTCAATCTGATGTCTGAATGGCATGTGTTTTTAAATTAATCAGGGAACATTTCCACCCACATGCAACAGGATGTGTAGATAACTAAAAAAAGACATGAATGGCACACACGAAAAGTTGTCTAATAATAGAAGAAAGTGACCTACTATGGGTTTGTCTATTTTGGTGTGAACCGAAAGGAAGTTTAATTCACAAGAGCTGTGATGACACGAAGAGAGGGCTTGGTGGTAGTAGGATGGAGGAGGGCAGAGAGACAAGGAGGGAAGCAAAGGGGTAGGGGTGGCAAGAGACATGGTGGCTGGCATGCAGACCCATCTCAAAATTCCAAACATAGCAACACATTCCCCCTCTGGTCTAATGACCCCAAAACAAAGCATGGCACTGCTTCCAGAAGCCCATCACTGGCAGCAACACAGGATTGAAAACTTTTCACGACACTTGTTGCTGTAAAGGAGGTGACGAAAATAGATATTTTAAGCCACTTAAAAATGTACAGTTCTTTGGTGACTTAGCTGGTTGAACTTGTTTGTTTCTTTATGTAGCCATATATGTTGGAAGACTCATTCCAGAACACTCTTTGTGGAGCGTTGTGTGGAAGAAAACATTATATATTTAAAGTATTGCGTCATCTGCCTACACACACAAATGAACCTGAGTGGCAGTCTAGTTTTAATCCATGGAGTTTAACATGATCCTGGCCCAGAAGCAGAGGTCTGTTACAGCTTTACAACTATAGCAGTTTTAATTCTTCGAGGAAGGCTTGCCAAAAGCTTTTGGGTTGTGTTTATAGGAATTTATGGCCAGTCTTCCAGAAGCACATTTGTCAAGTCAGAGTTGATTTGATCCTAGTTATTAAAAAATGTATCCAAGTTTAGTGTATTGTCCAAATTGGTTTTAAAAGGCTTCTATCTAAGAAACTGAGACCTTAACTTTCCAACAAATCCCTCATACTGAGAATACATGGAGCAGCAAGGGATCTTTTACTGAAAGAAAAAGATGAAATCATAAAAAAAATAATAATAATAATCTTAATTAGTTTTCCTATTATTCTTCAAAGAGGATAATGGTTTAAAAACAAAATTTTGTGACTTTTCAGGTCAGACACTCTAAAACAGAAAGCCCTACAACTCTACTGCTGAAAACAAATTGATTTTCTTGTCCACAAATCTTTCGATCAGTAAAATGTAGAGTCAGTGAGTGGCCACTCATTCACATCAACAAAACAGAACATATAGAACTTTAACGGCAAAGATCATCTGTGAAGGAAACATGTATGAACCCTGAGGATATAAAAAGCTGACGAAACAAATTTAACCTTAAGTTCCTGCGGTGTCCAAAGTCAGTCCTCGATGGTCAGAATCCTGCATGGTTTATTTCTTTTGTTGGTTAAACATACGTAAGCCAAGTGATATTTGATTAACTGGCCCCTCCAAACCTTCTGACATGCCCAGGAGGTAGCTGAACCATTTGGATCAACTATTTTGCAAGACACTGGTATTTTGATTTGTAAAATGGAACACAAAGGCAACATCCACAGATTAAAAGGCAGTGACCCAGAGAGGAGTCTTAGATGCTGGACCTTATTGTGAAAAACTCTAACAATTGTGCTCTTTATAGATGAGGATAGTCTTCATTTTAATCATAAGAGGTCTGACGTTTTGTGTTAAATGTGTTCCTATTTTCTAAAGCTAAAACATTTATATACTATATTATGCAAATAAAATTTACACTGCTCCTTTATAAGAATACATACTATTATATATTCAGGAATCTTGGAAGGACGATCCCTAGAGCATGTCCTGGCACGGCCTTGCTTTCTCTCCAACTGCATCCTGCCAATCTAAACACACACTCCTGAATTATGTCCAGCACATTTGGAGGGGAGGGCCTTGAAATATTGTGATGACATGCCATGCACCCTCAATGGAGGACTCCATTGTCATTCAAGACTTTAAACACACTGGCAAGTTTGTGGCTAATAGACTGGGAAAACACTTGTGCTGAGCCCCTGTTTACCCAGCATCCACAGCAGCTTTGGTTGTGACTGTTGCACAAAGAGGTTTAGCATGAAAAAAGGTCAAGGGGGTTAGCTGTGCCAGCCGTAGACGGCCTTCCTTGTCTTTAGTCATGCTTCTTAAATTCCTGACCTTGGTGTGCCGCATTACTTGATGTGAGGGGACAGAAGACTTCTCCTTGCATGTTAACACATAAGAACAAGAGCGCCATCAATGTCCCACAAGACCAAACACCAATTTTAAAACGCTACATTAAAATTTTCCTTCCACATTTCATTCATAGCAAAGTGAAATTTAAATTTGATACATAACACGCACTCGTGCATCACTCAATAACTCAGCTAACCCTCAACATTTTCTCCATACATAAATCGTCAAATATAAAGCAGAAAATTAACTTCTGACAGATATTCAGTCCGAGTGATGTGTCAAATCTGACAAGTCATATGACCTCCAGCTTCCTCCTAATTTATTAGAGTAAAGCTGAATCTAAACGAGACCTTGCATTACCTTTGTCTTATTTACTTAGATCCAGTCATTTCTGCCTCATTAATATGTTTACTAGCAATGCATTTGTATTCAGCCCCTTTTACAATGACTGAAAGGGAAAATACAGTGAACTCAACTGCCCACAGATATCCCCTGATTAGATAAATGGCTTCTGCCTGTGCGTAATTCAATCGTTTGTGTATTAATCAGCGAAGCAGTCAAAAGCCCATGGGAATGGAGGACCTGCACTAATCTGCAGCCCAGGTGGACAAGCTGTTAATTGTACAACTAAGAAATCTGGCTCTTGGCTGCACACTCCACTCTTAACAGCAGAGTGGTAAAAGCTACACCTTCGTTAAACAAATACTACAAGAAGTTCAATGTATGGTTTACCACAAACCTAATCTATAATTTGTGAAAGTGACGTATGGCCTTCAGATATTTTCACCATTTGTTAAAAAAAAACAGTCAAATATGGAATAAATTTTGTAAACCCGACCCCTGATCTAAGCTGACTGAGCTTGACTGCCTCTGCAAAGAAGAAATAACAAAAATTTCAGTGTCTAAGTATCTAAGCTGGGAAAGACATACCACAAAAGATTTGGCAGCTGTAATTAGAGCTGTAATGCGTAGGTACAAGAGGCTAAATATGTTGATCTATTATACAGAAATATCACCAAAAAATAGTGAAGTTTATGAAAGTTACATGAGAAAATATAAGAAAGGTTTAAATGATATGAATGATTTTGTAATCTATTTATTTTGAACAAAATGATCAGCTATAACATAATCCAAATAGGATTTTTTTTTAAATCCTTTGTTAAGACAACAGTTTATGCGACAACTATTTTTTACTCTATCATGAAAAGGCCGAAGAACATAAACTTTAGTTGTTAGCTTTTGTCTAATATCAAAAGCTTTTATTTTTCTTGCTAGCACAAGAAAAAAAAATTGAACAGAAGACTCAATTAATCCCTAAGTTATAAAAACAAAGCCAGGACATAGTGTTAACAACTTTGAAGAAATTATTATAATCTTGGAAAAAACTTCCCTTCAAGAAATTGCTTTTCATTCAAACAGTAAAAATATAAATACCAACATGTCGTTTTAACTTTTTCCTCCATTGTTTTCCAGCAAAAAATAGAAATCTTTCTTTGTTCTTCTCCAAACAACGGTTATTATTGTGTAACAGAACAACTCAAAAGCAAAATGCTATCTGTTTTTAGTTGTTTGGGACAACTTTGCCTCTGTCCTGGATTACAGGTCTAGACAAAAGTTTACCATTCTGGATAATTTTAACATGTTTATTCGAGCATGACCTTTTCCACATCAGAAAAGCACAAGAGATAAAAACAACACAAACTGCATTCAGTCAGATAAGGTTTGTGACAAAAATTCTCGGTGTCATAGATAGCAAAATAGTCATAACAGTTACAACAAAGTCATCAGAGGTACTGCCAGGAAGACTGTGACCTAACCTTTGATTGCACTATGAGACATTATGTACACAAAACAACACATCCATTCGTCTGTTATCTGTAACTGCTTTGTCTCATTCAGGGTCACTGGGCCAGGGGAACTATCCCAGCAGTCAATGAGCAAAAGATGGTGGTGGGGGGGGCTCATCATGGACGCTGGTTGATTATACAGGCAACACAAAAGCACATGAGACAAAACAACTAAATACACTCACATTCCCTCCCAGGGTCAATTAAGAGTCACCAATTAACCTACCATACATGTTGAAGTACACGTCTCTGGTTAAAGCATGTTCCTCTGTGTCATTGGGAGTTTTTTGTGCTGGTTTCCTTTTACACACCAAAGTTGTGTGAATTAGTTTGATTGATGATTCCAAGTAAGTATGTGGGTGTATGGCTGTTTCTCTTGTGTGTCCTTATGTTGACCCAATGTCATGAACCATGACCCGCAGGACAGGCTCTAAGCCTCCTGTAGCTCTAAACAGAGCAGACCTGGCATGGAAAAAAATTACTAACTTAGCTTCCAGAATGCTCCTAAGAGGATGCACTAAGTACTTGTGCCTACTTTCACTGCAGTGCCATCTAGGAAACAACAATCATTTTTCTGATTATCTGACAATATTATGAAAAGGAAAAAGTATTTTGTCCCAACATTAGTAAACCCGTCCCCGTGTCTTTTTGAGAAAGAATCAAGAATGCTCTTAATTAATCCAGGGATTTATTTTTGTCATTTTTGAGATTTTTAATGCACGAATAGACTTGCATAAATACAAAAAAGCTGTTGGCATCAAATGCAATTAGCAAATATGTATACATAGATTAAAATAAATTGAACTGCAGTGTATTGACACACAGTATGTTTATGTTGTATGTCAATACTTCTGGTGACTTTGTTGTAATTGTATGACATACGATATACTGCAGTTCAGGTTTTTGTGTTTGAGGACAATGTTATTTTTTCATCAAGATTTGACATATTTTTAAACATTTTTGAAAGGTTATTTGGCATTTTAACAGTTTATCCTTTCATTTTTGTTAAAGGTTGTAGTTTACAGATTGTTTTAATTCCCATGACTGAAGTGGGAAAATATGTCAAATGTGCAAGCGACAAAATCCGACTGTGAAAAGTGATGATGTTCAATTTGGAAATCCAAAATTGGGTTTTGACACATAACATAGTAAGGGGTCTAGTTCAAATTTAAATTAATGAAGGAAAGATTTATATGGTGATTTATCTAGTAAATAAGACACCATAAAAAATGTTTCCTGAGAAGCTTGAATAGCTAACAATTAATAATAAAATGAGTAATAAATGAGTACAAAGCCATAGGAACTATGAATACCAAACAAAAAGCAGTACAATGAGAACGCATAGATTGCAATGCGTTCTCTTCTTTTAATTTTTAGTTGAATTTTTCTTTCAATTCAAAAGTCTAGTTTTTCTCAAAACCCTTAAGTAAACATGCTTCCAATTTAGAGACTGTTTTCATAGCTGATTTAACTTACACATCACACATTTTCTGCGTCGATTATCTTAATTGTAAACATTCTTCCATGTTAACAATAAGCAGCCACACATTCTTTTGGCACATTATGGTTTATTATGATTGTTTAAAAGACTACCATTATAAGGCTTATAATGGTAGTCCGCAATTTTCAATATACATTTTTTAAAACGGCACAAAAAAAAAATGATAATGATAATAATAAAATAAAGGAAAAATAAAGATGTGTGATTTCCTTGATGGCAAATCCAATTAAACCAAAGAGTCATTCAGCTCCAAGAGCATAGTAAAACTACAGCTGAAAATAGAATGTGAGAAAGCTTCAACTAGCTTGATGAGACATCTGAGAGCTCGTATAAAAGGAGAAATGGCATTAATTTCTGCTGGAGTGAATCAGTCTTGCAGACAGAACATTCTGTGGTGGGGTGGAGTGGAAGCACCCCCAACATACCCTCCACTCTGTGGCCTCTAACCCACACCTCCCGACTTTGCAACAATGCAATGTACAACTGTTTGTCTGCCTAGAACAGGTGGGGCAAAGTTGGGAGAAGGAGGGGGGAGGGTGTCTAGTATATTTTCTCTGTCTCCATGACAGAATTTATGCGGTAACAGCCGAACAGTTGGCTAAAAGTCACAAGAGAAATGCATGTAGGTGTTACAGACATAATGATCACTCATGTTTCTACTTGTTTGCACTTTTCTTTTAAAAGCTTTAGCCTGCAGCTGCTCAAGAACTTGCACTTCATTGTTCCTTTGTGCTAAATGCTTTGTAAGTAAATGGCGTCATGTTTATAAAGCCAAGCAAATTAATATGAAAAACAGGTGTCAATAACTACATTTATTATTAAATTCTTGGTAAGCAAAATTCTCTTTAAGTTCTTTAACAGCTCCAGATTTAGGTGGAGCCTCAGTCCAACAGACAAACTCTTCAGGACAGGCTGCAAATGGTAAACGCACCCTGTGGCTGTTCAGGGGGAGCAGTAAATATCTACTGCGTTGACTCGCCCTCCCCTTCAGGCTGCCCCACTAAACACAGTCACTTACATCACCTCAATCGTCACTGCAACAATATGTCTAATAGCCGAATTGGTCTCTGGGCTGAGCCAGCTGCACTGTACCTGCAAATCCTTGCAACAAATCACATGTCTATGGCAAGACTGACTGAATTTTCGACTGTAAATCACTTGCTTTTGCATCTTGTCTCATTAAGCTTGAAGCACACATTTACTGATATCATTTAAAAATTAGAAATATCACATTTAAAACCAGAATGGTATTGCAGTTGTAGTGATAGCATATGTACACAACACATTAGGACCTCATTGTTATTGAAAGGCCCACTCAATTATTTTTATTATTATTATTATTATTATTATTATTATGTATTTCAATAAATATTGTTAATATAATTATTGTTGTGTCTTCATTGTTTTAGCTATCTTTGTTAAAAACAAAACTAGCCCTGTTTTCTAATACTTACAACTTTGGAAGTGATGCAAATAATGTGTCATCTTTTTACGCTGCTTGTATGTGTTCATAATTGTTTTTGGTTCTGCCACTTTATCCCTACAAAATTACACCACCTTTCTATTTCTGCCCATTTATCCTGTGAAAAGAGAGGGCCAGGTCATTTTCAATTAGGCTTTATGAGAACCAAGGCTTTGTGACAGCAAGAGAGCACATAAAGGTTGTCACACAAAACCTGCCTTGGAGGATTCTAAACACAAAAGGGGGCGACAGCCGCAAATAAAACTTTCAAACCAAATTTGGTGGGAGGTGCACCCCTCAGAGAGAGGATTAGGTTCCTGGGGAATGTCTCGAAAATTGAGTTTTTGAAAGCTTTGTGGCGTGGAAATTGCAGAGTTGTGAAAAGATCCAAATTTGTCAGTCTAACCTGGATGTCAGAATTCCCCTCAAAGTTTATTACACAATAATAAACTATTGTAAATCAGAGCTTTTACAATATTTTCATCCTCTACAGTCAAACCAATGTCCTGTACAATGTCCTGAAATCGAACATTGGTTTGATTTCTATAGCAACTAATTAGCAAATCATAATAAGAAATTATATTTTGGAATCTAGCCAAAATTTAGAGCCAATAAACGGTCACAGTGAACTTCAAAATAATGTTAATCTTTTACCTTCAAAATGAAGCACCAGTAGAACCCAATGAACCTGAATCAACAAGTTTCAATACTACATTTTTAGTCAGTCTTTTGCTTTCATTCAGTGAAACCAGTCAGTTTAAACTCATCAAAAAGGAGACACACAGCAGCGAGCCCTGGTATGTTTGCCTCACATGGTCTACTCTGGGTTCACTCAGGCAGATAAGCACGTGTGGTCATGGCTCCTAAAATACATTCCCAAGAAAAAAAAAAAAAAAACTGAGTGAGTGACTGGCAGTCTGAAACAGAGTGTAAATGCTTAGTAGAACAATGGCTTACCTACTGTGCCCTGTAAATAGTTTAACAAGTGTTAAATTTTCCAGGAAAAGGACCAGGTAGTTTGATGCCTGTGCAATGAACTTTTTAAATGGTGCACAGCTATCTGTTAACCGTCTTTAGATGTGAAAAATAGATATCCGTAATGAATCCTGCTATTTGTGAACTTTTTTTCTGGATGGGGCTTTTTAAATAAAAGGGAAAAAAATATTTTTAGGTCAGAGAAAGAAGACAGAAATCTAAACTCTTTATCTCTGTGCCAGATGAAACACATGTACACATGTGTTTCATATGCATTTACACTCAGTAGTAGTAAGAAAAGTAGAAATGTTAGCTTTTCAGAAGCTGCCCAGCATACCTCCACAACAATACTTTTCAATGAAGTTTGATAAGTTGCTGCATTTTCCTCTACAATGTGCAGACTGAGGACCACAGAGGTCACTTCCAGATTGAAGAAGGGATTTGTCATGGGTCATAGGTCAAAGGGCAAGAAGGCACAAACAGGGAGCAGCTTGCATGCTCACATTGGCATTTATAAAGAAGCATTCAAATTGGAGGAAGTTAAAAGATGGATCCTGTCACAGGAGGAACTTCCTGAGGCACAGAAAAATATTCTAAGCTGGTTTTTGAAAAGTTCATATTATTTTTTTTGGAGACGTTTTAATTTTATATGTAGCTTTGTAAATCTAAAATGCAAAAATGGTTTTACCTAGTTTTGTCCATTTTTTTTTTTTTAACAACTACTTCCATAGTGAAAACCACATATTCCAAATGCTATCAGTGCACACATTTTGGTTAATGGATACAGAATATTTATGTGTTCTGTTTTTACTCAAAAGTAGAAATTTCCAAGTTCAAAGTTGGAATAATTGTTTAGGTAAGAACATGTGAAAGTCCATATTTTCTCACCAGTCCAGTCTAAATAATCCAATATGGCTGCCCCACATACAATTCTCAGTGATATTAATAAAAAATAACTATCTTTCTCACACAGAGTTATGAAGGTCCTGACTGTAAAAATGTTCCTGCAGTGTATGAAAGGAGAAATAGCAGAAATGTATATTGTTGTAACTTTTAAAGCTAATGGTAGTTATCCTAGTCAATGACTTTGTTTTCAAAGTTGTACTTAGCATGCTTAAACCAATCTGTCATTCCCAGATTGGTTTACTATCATCCAATGCAGTTTGTGCTGGGAGTTCTTGAATTACTATCCCCAGTTACTGATGACGCAAAGATCAATGGGCTTGAACAACTCATCTTTATGGTGCTGATTATTTTTACACCACAGTCAACTCGTTCATATTTACATTCAAGTAATAATTTACTAAATTTATCTGACAACCAGTCAAGAAAGCCAGAAGCAAACACAGTACATTCATTCTGAGTGAAAGCAGATTTTTTCTTTACAGTGGTGTTTAGCAGAGCAGCTCAAAACATTTAGCACTAAATTCAACTGATACTTGACAGAGTTGTTTGTCTTACACTGAGTATTTACTTTTGTCTTTTTAGCTGCTCCTGTGACCATATGTCAGCCTGAAGTATTGGAATTTTGACATTGCTTATTTATTTAAGCCTTTTTAAAATATATGCATTTTTTAAGCCTTTACAGTTGGTGTTCAGGTATTAATTTTCCAATCTTTCAATAGCACATAATTATCAACTTTAAACATTTTTTAACTCAAAAACAGAGCGGGCTGCTGGATGAATGAGTGCCCTAGCTCCCAACCACCGTGCTTAGCAAACTTTCCGGGGGAAACCTTGCAATGTAACATTTAACATTTTTATATTAAACATGCCAACATTTCTAACTAAATTCATTTATTCTTCCACCATTTTTCCAATCACATTAAAAAAATGAGTCTGTGGTAGAGTTACCAAATAATTATGCCAATTGTGTTTGCTATCCTTAGCAGATGCTGACAAAAAATGCAAACCTTTAAATGTGCACATTTGCTGGAGTAAAACACAAAAATATACAATTATGAGATTGCTGTAAAATTCTTATCACCAATAGTTAGCCATTTATTTGGTATTCCAGAGGTTCGGTAACAGAAAATTTTATGCTAGGCCATAGATGAAATTTTCCACAATATGAAAGGAATTTCAGACCTGCAGGCAGCATTACAGAACACAAAAATCAGTTAGAAAAAAGTAAGAGCATTAATAACTGTCAAATTATTACAAGGCAACTGTCCAAACCTTTTTCCCTAAAGCAAGAGCTTGAAGTTCCATGAGGTACCTCAGGACAAGTTCTATGATCAAGATCAGCGATACGAGTACACACCTGAATAGTATTTCAGTTAGCAGCGTAACTGAAATATTCAAGGAGTACTCACAAACAAATATAGGCTATGTTGTATAAATTCATTCTGGAAAAAAAAATTCTTGAGTTTAGATTTGGATAAGATTATTTCAGCTGTAATTTTGGCAGAATGTGCTTCAAATGACCTATTTGGAAACAAAGAAACCGTAAATAACATTGTCAAAAAAAAAAAAAAAAACACCTTTCTTTGAACCACATACATTTGAACATAAACATGGTCTCTACCACCATCTTACATATTTGCTTGGAGCTACACAGAGACCAGCTGAACAGCCACCTGCATTTGTCTTGAAAGAAAACCGCAGCACCTATTCAGGTCTGTCTGGCCCACACATTTTCATTAAACACATAATTTATCCTGTGGGTTTCAAAGGAATCTACAAAGCTATCAAAGAACCACAGAGAGCACACATTTGACAGCTTTCTTAGATGACCTGTGAGCCAGTGGGAAGGGAAGTTAAGCCTCCAGGTAAATTGCTGAATATTCAAAGTCTTGTCACAAAGAACTGTAGACTGCAATGTGTGCTAGTGGGATTTTATGCGATATACCAACACATACATCATTTTGAAGTTGAAGTAAATGGTTATCCAAATGGTTTACAAATTAAAATCTGATAAATGCATCGGTGCTCAGTATGTTTCACTCTTCTACCGCTAAATAAAACCCAGTGTAATGAACTGCCTCCAGAAATCACCTTATAAGGAGATAATTATATGAACATAGTTTAATCTTATTAAGTCCAGTTGAAACCATAAATGCACCACATCATGAAGACTAAGGAACACATTAGAGGGGATAGGTATAAAATGTGAAGTCTAGTATTACTTTATTATGGAAGTCAGCTCAAATCTTCATCTAAAAATTAACTACATGGCAAACAGTATATGTGGCATGTGGTGGAAAACTAACACTGTACATCACCCTGAACATGCCATCTCCTCCGTGTCATGGGGATAATGTGGGGATGTTCTTCTTCAACGGGGACAGTGAAACCAGTCAGGGTTAAGTGGAAGATGGATAATGCTAATGACTCTAATGTAGCACATGCAGTAAAATCCTAATAAAATACATTGACATGTGTGGTTGCAACACAATAAAAATGTGGTAAGACACTGAAGAATTCAGAGGCCTGTTCATCAAGACACTGGGATGCACCCTACCTACTTTTAAATCAACTTTGACATTAACAAATATCTGATGTTCTAACCAATTATTAATTTTTCTTTTCACTTTAGAACAATATAACAGAATAGGTGGCAACATGAGTCTTGCTCAACGCATTTAAAAAGTGGCAGTTATATATTTTGTTTGGTTATGATCAATGATGAGGTGAGTGTTGTGCAGGAGGTAGTCACACTCTTTTCTTAGCACACTATAATGCAGTAATGTTGCTTTCCCTGCTCCCAAATAAACTGAGCATTACCACGTATTAAAGTCAGACATCTCTAAAAGCCCTGCATGTGTCCATCCTTTTGTCAGGGCACACTATATTTAGCAGTGCAGGGTTTAAGCACAGCTCACGCTGGCTAAAAACAGAAGACAGAAAAGCCCGCACCCATTGTCAGACACAGTGTCCACAGGGAGGCGAAAGGTGTAGAGGGGGCGCCTTTACGGCTTATCCAAAACCAGTCAATGCTCCCTTGTCCACCTGCACATCTGAAATCCGATTCTGCATGCTTCTGATTTCTAATCCAGAGACAGCAATCCTTTCTTTCCTCACAGCAAATAAGCAAGGGTGAGGGGGCAGTTTTACAGGCTGCTAGCCAACCTCCTGTCAGAGACACGGGTTGTGATGGAGGCAAATTCTCCAGCCAAAGGGGCGTGAATCTGATTCCTGGCAGGAATCCAGCCGCAAAGCATGATTACTGCTTGCTGAGGTGGTGAAGCTCAGACTGAAAACATAATCATGTAACACCCGATGAAGTACCTGCAGTACAAACACTATGAGTCAATCTGCATACAACAAAGAGGGAACTGGGAAACAGGAACAAAAACACTGCAAATATCCATTCAGATGGATAGATGCAAGTAAAGCTGCTTTGCGCAGATGCTACGGGTCCTATTTTCTACAGTGCTGACAAGTCAGCAGGCATGTACACTTGTCCACCCCTGTTATCATCAGACACAGCAGGACACAGCTAAAAAAAACAAATGATTGTGCACATAATAATCTTACCTGCCCAAGGTCCAGGGTAACATTTACTTCATTGTAGACTATTCCCCTGGAGAGAGGCGGGCTCTGCCACCACCGCTCTGTCCCATCAATTGCATTGGTCACCGGGTGGGCTTTGTTTGGATCCAAAGAGTTGCAGTAGTCACAAAACTGACCCTGAGAACACATTTGATTTTTTTTTCTGTCATTTAAGACCCAGGAAAAGCCAACACATCAACCTCACAAATGAGGTGGAGAGTATTAATCATGTGGACCAGGAATTCCTAAGAGTGGAATTCCTGTGAGAACTCTGGAGATCTGCTGAAAGAGACTTCCTCTAGGAAATGTGGGAAACTACAGTGTAAAAGTATTTCTGGCAGTTGTACAAGTTGTTCAGGGCAAGGACAAGCTACAAAATGCTCCCTGGGGTGTAATAAAGGCTACCATGCTTGTCTTTACAATTTAAATTGAGCAATAATAATAATTATAATTATAATAGTAGCTAATCGTAATATTAATGTGTTTATTACACTACACGTGGATCTGCAGTTATTTTATTCCCTTACCTGTATATTTTGAGTAGGGAGACCCAGAGTTGGTCCTCCGACAAGCTTACAGTACAAATCAACTCTCGGCGCGCCAGCTTCATCCTGGCCGCAGGTTGCAGTGGCAGATATTCTGGAGCCCTCTGCGAGGTTGAAGTACGGCGGATTCAAACTGAACCCCGTCAAGTCACTAAAAGTTCCCTGGCCGTCCGCGTCCCTGAGAAGTGTCGTCCAAAAGATCAAGAGCAGCACGGCCCGGAGATGAGCTCCTCTCCTCCGCCGCGGAGTGTTCTCCATCAGAGATCCTTGTAGATGCTGAACCCGACCCTCCGCCTGAGTGGAGGAGCTCTCGTCATCTGGAGCTGTCCATGAAATGTATTCCTTTTTTTTCTTTTTCTTTCTTTTTTTTTTTTTTTTTTTTTTTCCTCGAGGAGATATTTAAGTGGATCTGCGCCTTCGCTAATTTTAGACGCTGACAATGGCTGACGTTTATGTCCCGCTCCTGGAGGTGTGCCCTCTTTTCCGGCGCATATCCGCGAAAAGAAACGAGGCGAGTCCTCCTTGTTCCGAAATAAAGTGAAGCGTGTCGCTGCGGCAGAGCTCTCAGGTGTCAGGCTGGACGAGCTGAACTCCTCAGTGCGCCGTGAGCGAGCTGGGGCCAAAAGTCTGTCAGCACAATTAGCACTGCCTTCACTCCCTCACCAGAGACACGTGTTTCTGTTTTCTTATGGCTCCTGAATAACAAGCTTACCTTCACTTGCTCTTATGCTTTCCTATTGGTTGTAGATTATTTGGTATCTAATAATCTAGATTAGATGCCTCACATTAAACTACAGCTCATTAGATAGATAGATAGATAGATAGATAGATAGATAGATAGATAGATAGATAGATAGATAGATAGATAGATAGATAGATAGATAGATAGATAGATAGATAGATAGATAGATAGATAGATAGATAGATAGATAGATAGATAGATAGATAGATAGATAGATAGATAGGTAAATAAAGCAATTTTGAATAATAACATGACCTGAGATAGTGCAGATCAAGAAATAATAACTACTTGTTCCAAAACTGAAATAATCAAGATATGAGTTTTCAAACCATGGCAGCATCATTCTGTTGTTGGCAGGGTAATATTCGCATCCTCAAAGTGGATGAGACTGAAACAAGGAGGACCACCTATAAGTGGTTCACTTAATACTACTGAGCAGCAAGACAGTTGAAATTGAACAATATTGCGTGTTCCAGAATGTGAATTATGCCAAACACATTAAGTGAACTAACACTACGCTTATGTCCTTGATCTCATTGCTGTTGACCATACGGTTTGTACATTAAAGTTTGCTCTGTGTCAAAAAAAGCAAGATAGAGTTTATCTGATGGCTGAAGGAAGCCAGGAAGTTTCTAACTTGGCAGATAAATGTAAGGAAACATGAGCAAGGTTCAACGTTTGTGTGGGACCAGACAGATTTAACTATATAAACAATAAAACATTTGAAAACAGTCTTGTTGGTCACAGCTTTAAGAGTGTGACATTTAAATCACATCTCTGTGATAACATTTGTTTTAGTCCCACTTATTTATTTTACATTTTGCAGTTAGGAACAGATTGTAGAAACTGATTTAGTAGAGAGAAAGAAACAGTTATAAACAAAGTTATATGAAGGCGTCCTCTAGTGGAGAAGCTTGTCATTACATTGTCTCAAGTTTAGAACTTGGTTTCAGTTTTTCCTTTGTCGCAATGTATCTAGATCAGAGGAAAAAGAGTAAAACAAAAACGAAACAAGAAAAAAAACCAAATGACATTTTTTTCTGTCATTTGTCAAAATGAGCTCGTGAAAGCAACTTTAAAATATGTTGGTTCTTTAAAATAAACAGCAACTTTCGTGTAGAACTCGCTAAACAGAAAACGAGTTTCACAGTGTGACTCATTGACAGGAGTGTTCTTGTGTCCAGGCATTTCTGCCATTCTTCTGACGGGACAACCAGACTGAACGCGTTATGTCAGCGATGGGGCAGCGATAAGCAAACAGGAACTGTTCGGCGACGCTGAAATCGTAAACCAAAAGACGATTCGCTGGGATTAGTTTATCAATCTGTTCTACTTAAATGGTCCACTCCACATGGAGCCAACAAACCTCCAGGTAGGATGGATAGCTTTCTGAACGACTGGTCCGGGTCAGCTTCCTGGTTTCATGTTGACGTCTGCGTGGGAGAATATACAATCTATGATGGCAACACTTTTACTCGTGGCTGTCTGTTCTGCATAGCAAATCTCGGCATAGCTCCGACGCTGGACGCTGGTTGTGAGCTCCATTCCTCCCTGTGCTTCTTTCTCCAGAGTTAACGCTGTTTAGTCAGAGGCATATTTAGAGACATTTATTTCTTGGCGTTTGTACATAAAGTCATTCCCACTGTAAACTGCCAGCTTTGCTTGTCAGTTTGTTTTCTCAATTTTTCTTTGCTCAAAGCTCAAGTTCAGACAGCATGGATTCATAGTATGTTAACACCATTTTCCGAATTAAATTAAGTTTGTAACTGGCTTATTCTAACCCATAGTGGGCAATATGGACATTAGAGTTCATTTACACATTATTGCAATTAATTTAAAAGTAATAATAAATGTTACTTGAAAATTCATTGTAGCAATAGATTGCAATGCTGTGATTGCAAGTCACTGCACTCTAAGCGTAGCAAACACAAATAGTGCTCTGATATATATCATACAAAACTCAGCTTATATATGTCAGATTCTTCTGACATGTATATAAAAAACTTAAGGTAATAACCCAGCGATTCATTTGAGTTTTTTGGGTGTGCATCTTGTGTAGTTTCAATAAATCAGTGGTAAACATCCATGTCATTGCCAATTTTATTTTATTTTTTTATCTAAACTATTCCATGAATAGGCCGGGAAATCTTTTTATCATTTCCCGTGCTGATCGCAAGCACCCATACATGATACTGCCACCACCACAAATCACTGTGGCCATTGTGTTCTAATTGAAATTGTGTTGTATTAGTTTTCCAAACATGGTGATTTTATCACAAAAAGGAGTTTTGGTCTCATTCTTCCACAGGCTTGCACAGGAGTACATGACTTCTGGCTAACTGAATATGAGACTTCTTTTGGCAAAAAGTCCAAACCCATCACCCAGAGATAGTTTGGACAAGCACAGAGAAAGGATAATGGATACATCGGAAAAAGGAGTTTGAATATGAAACTGTCAGGGAAGAGGAAAACAGGAAGATACCAAGTAGTTTTGAAAGAGGATATTATGGGGTGCACCAATTACCGTTTTCTGGCCCATCAAAATTTTTAAAAAGTTTGACCTGCTAGTTTTAATACTGACTCTTTTTTTATGACTAACTCAATCAGTCCACTCCTATGACATACAGAGGGCCAGTGTGACAGAAGATAAATAAGGATAAGGTGAAAAGGAGAAACAAGATCTACAGTGACAAAGCCAAATGGATAAGCTAAACGATTTATCATGGCTGGAAGAAATTGCATCTTTAACATTACAATATATAGTGTGATTAATCTCTTGCTCTTTTAGAAAGCTATTGCTGTAGCACAGAAAGCTTCACAGGAGGACCAGGCTGGAAACTATGAGGAGGCCATTCGATCCTACCAGCACGCCGTCAAGTATTTTCTTCACATTTTGAAACGTGCGTTGAAATGGTGGAATGCTTACATAGCTGATGTCACAAACATTACTATATTACTGGCATAATATTTAGATCGTACTTAGTTTGTTAATGCCATGGCTTGATTGTTACATGTATTGTTTGATTCCACAGTCATTGTTTTTTCTTACAGTAGGTAACAATACAGCAAAAGATATTTCATGACAAGTGTTCTCTTTTTGTGATGCTTATTTGAATTCCGTTTGCTCGTTTCAGGTGAACCTCAAGGGAAAGATGGCAACCAGAAGATTAGAGATACATGTAAACAGTATCTGGACAGAGTGGAAGATCTACAACAGTATCTAGAGAATAAAGAGGTCATTACATTGCATTTTATTTCATGTGGACAGTATTGTCTGCGATGAAGAAGTACAAACTACGATTTGTGTTGGTGATAGGAGGTCTGAGTATTGTTAAATTTACCTCGCGTGAGGTAAGAACATTGACCTGTACACCTCCTGTCTGAGCTCTACTTATATAGTGTTTCACTTCAGCTAACAATAAAAATAAGAAAATAGAATAGATTATTGTTTGGTTTAGATTTTCACCTAACTACCTCTAGAAAGTAAATACTTGTATTTTTGGAGGAGAATGTCCGCAAATTAACACTTATTTTCAATTTACTGTTGTAGAATAAAATGAGATTGTTTTTGTTTTCCTCTTAAAAAGGAAAGGGCGTTGTTGCAGCGACGTCTTGACGTCATCACATTCCGTGCACGCGAACATCGACTTTTCAATGCGGAAGTAGCTTCCCTGATCTGACTCCAGGCGATCTGACAAACGAAAACAATTCGGCTCTAAACCTCGATTATCGAGCTGGCAGTTTACATGTGCGGCTGAAATTTAACGTAGAGTGTTTGAAAGTATTTTTTCCCCACTGTTGTGGCGTTTTTGTGGGATATCGAGCCAGTGATATAGCCCTTATGGCCAACAATAATTTACAGGTAAGTGTTGCGACCAACCCTTGAGCTTCGCTACAGCGCTCCGGCAACCTACAGAAAAAAAGTTTTTTAAGCCTAAATATCTCTACTTAAAGTGTTAATAGTAATATAATCCAGACATGTGAGGTGGTATTTTAACTTTCTGCAAGATATTGCTCCCTTTAAATATGTTCAAAGTGTGTAACGATTCTAACAATAGAGGCTAATTAGCATTGCTAGCTAAATTCGCTGACAGGTCGGTGGTTAATTTGTGATGAATAAAGTGACCAGCTCTGGCTGACATAATTTTTCTGTGTTTTCTGCGACGTTTCTAGCACTGAAGTTTGTTGTAATGCGGTTGCTGAGCTTTTACTCACTCTAAAGGAAGCTAATGAGGTTATCTTGACAAGCTAACAGGTTTAATGTGGCCTCATAATAGTTGTTAGTTTAATAACTCTGCTGCTAGGTTTTCCTTTTAACATCAGTACAAACAGGTGGTGTTATAATTACGATTGTTTTGTTCTCTCTCTATTATTTCAGAAAGCGATTGATCTCGCCAGCAAGGCAGCTCAGGAGGATAAAGCTCAGAACTTCGAGGAGGCACTGCGTCTCTATCAGGCTGCTGTTCAGTACTTTCTTCATGTAGTAAAATGTGAGAGAACATTTTAACAAAATTAATAACTGCTTAGCAGGTCAGGAGTCAAAGCTTGATAATAAACTATTTTAGCTGTCGATGTTCTGGAAAATTGTGTATTTCATATTGGAAAATATTTAGTATAAAAATCTGGGCTGCAGAACATTTTGCCCTTTTACTATTTTGTGCAATTTAAATTTTGGTAGTTTATATATATATATATATAATTTTTTTCAGTTAAAATTGAAGGGCTATGCCATGGAATGTTTTTTTTTTTTTATCAACAATGTGTGCTATGCCAGAGGTCAGCAATGTTTATTGTCCAAAGAGAGACATTTATTTCTATTCCCACTATGTGCAACTTGTGTGGAGCTTCAAGTTCTCTTTGACCCTAAGAAAAAGATAATTTATAAAGCTTAAGAACAATATACAGTTTTGGATTAGTTTCATTATGAAATTTAATAAGAGAAAGCTTATTTTATTTTAGATTTCTAAACAAAATGAAAAAAAGTGGAATACATCTTGGCTATGATGAGACTAATTCAATCATTTTAATATTTATGGAAAATTAAGAGAAATTAACTCCTCTTTTTATATTACCTTTATATTGCCCTTGTCAGCAACAAGCTGAAAAATCCAAATTATTTGACAAATAATTTCTGTCAAATATTATTTACAGAAATGTTAGTCTTAAGAGATGCTGTGGAGATGCAAGTTTCAGGCCCCCACACCAAACAGACATGTTATTATTGAATTAATAGTAATTTAGTCATTATATTGAATCTTCACATGGTTTTCTCAAAGAAAATGCAGTGATTTGACCACATGCATAATACTTACAATTGATTGGATGTTATAATATCTCAAATTCCATAAGAATTGACTGGTCCAACAGGGAGTTAATATTAAATTCTTAGGAAAATAACAGAATTCCATTAAGCATTATTATAGACAATGGCTTAAGTAAACATATGTAATACTGGAGTATAAAAGAAGGAAATGGTAATATGTTGGTATATAAAATATAGGTATGAATTGGTCATGCCCAGTGTGTGTGTGTGTGTATATATATATATATATATATATATATATATATATATATATATCAAATTCCATATATATATACACACACTGAGAATATTTCTTTTTCTTTTGTCATAGCAAAGTGAACGCCTTTATTTTTCTATCTTTTCTGTGAACCTCTGACAGATGAGGCCCAAGGAGACAAAGCAAAACAGAGCATTCGGGCAAAGTGTGCAGAGTACCTGGACAGAGCAGAGAAGTTGAAGGAGTATCTGAAGAAGAAAGAAAAAGCTCCTCCTGCTAAGCCTGTCAAAGAGTCGCAGTCTGATGACAAAGGGTGTGTTAATGGGTGTGATCTTTGGCTCTCTGTGCGTCTTCTGTTGTGCTATTCATATACGTTGTTGGAGAAGATGGTTTCCATTCATGAATATAAAAATGTGATCAAAGCTAACTTGGATTTATAATACTTATGCTGTTGTGCCCAGGAATGAAAGTGATGAGGGGGATGATCCAGAGAAAAAGAAATTCCAAAATCAACTCTCAGGTTTGTTCTGAACAAGAAAAAAACCCATTTTGTTTCTGGACAAGCATTCTATTTATCCTTCCTGGTGATAATTTTATACAATTCCTTTACAGGTGCAATCGTTATGGAGAAGCCTAACATCAAATGGGATGATGTTGCTGGTTTAGAGGGAGCCAAAGAGGCTTTAAAAGAGGCCGTTATTCTTCCAATCAAATTCCCCCACCTTTTCACAGGTATACTTCATTTGAAAAGATGTCTGTCTCATTAGTTGTCTGTTAAATAATTAACTATTTCATTACAGTCATTTGTAGTCTTAATTAGTTCTTTATGTAACTGTCAGGAAAGAGAACTCCATGGAGAGGGATCTTGCTCTTTGGGCCTCCTGGCACAGGAAAGTCTTACCTAGCTAAGGCGGTGGCAACAGAGGCGAACAACTCAACCTTCTTTTCAATCTCTTCATCGGACCTTGTCTCCAAATGGCTCGGAGAGAGTGAAAAGTGAGTTGTAGACATAGTGACTCAAAGTAAAAGGGATTAATTTTTCTGACAAATTATGACAAATAGGGTAATCAAAAAATTGCCTCAAAGAAGTTGTTATTTAAGTGTCTAAAACACTTCATTTCACTTTGCAGGTTGGTGAAGAATCTTTTCAGCCTTGCCAGGGAGAATAAGCCTTCAATCATCTTTATTGATGAGATTGACTCATTGTGCGGTTCAAGAAGTGAAAACGAGAGTGAAGCTGCTCGCCGAATTAAAACGGAGTTTCTGGTTCAAATGCAGGGTGAGTGTAAACAGTCACTGCTGTTATCAATAATTAATGAACAGAGAGTATAATGAGTATTTGTCAGTGTAATATAATTGTAAACTCAGATTTGTTAACATTACAAAGTATAAATTTGTCACATTATATATGAGGAAGAGCCTCTAGAGTTAATCTGGTCATTTTAAAAAAATTTTTAATCTATTTTCCTTTTAAAAGATTTTAAGCATTTGCTTTTTCATTTCCATTAATGCTATGAGTTCCAAAGAAGTTATACAAAGTAGCCTCGTTTTATTTTTTTTTCTCCTTTTTTGTTAAAGACACGTGTCCTTGCTAACGTAACTAGCAAAAGAAGTGAAAAGGAAAAGGGGAAGTATACACTTTGCTCTCTCCCTTTCTGGGTGAATGAGCTGCTGAAATCAGTGCCACCTATTTTTGTGAAATGACTGTAGGCTGGTAAGCTTCATCTTAACTCTAAACATGAGTTTACAGATATATGGTTAAGACAAAAAAAACCCCAAAAAACTGAGTTACTTGCCATATAAGAAATGTCTTTAATTTCTGAAATAATGTTAAAGGTACTATTTGTTGTTTTGATATAAAATGTCTTCCTGGTTTGTTGTTTAATCCTGATTTTTATTTTAAAAATTTGGTGTGATGGCTAAACTTTTGAAAGTCTATAGTTTAAATAGGTTCCAGTTAATTACACATTGTTCATAATTTAATTACTGTGTAAAATTAAAATACTTTCTAAAAGTAATCACTTATTTTGTATATGGAAACAGCTTTGTTTAACAAGTTTTATGTCTTTAGGTGAGGTAAAGACATGACACTCCAGAACTGACAATGAAATTGCTATATATTTCTAAATGTGGGGGCTTTCACACGCAACTGAAACCACATATAAATAAACTGTAGAATAAGATAACCTGAATAATAAATAAGCCAAAATGTTTTCTGCTTTAGTTTATTATTTAGGCTATCATCAAGCTAATTTGATTTTTGCTTAAAGTAAAGTTAATTTTTTTTCACATATTTTTATTTTCTTCAAAGTTAGAAATTTGTACTAAGATAACGGAGGCATTCCTGAAGATGGATTTTATGAAAAAGCTTCTTCCTCTGATGTCAGAAAAGTTCAAAATATCAGGAAGTGAATTGTTGACCTCCTCAAGTCTGCCATCATTGAGTACTATCTTTCAAGATCCCTGAAGGTGCCATGTTCATAACCATGTCTGTGCAAACCATTATGTTCCAGTGTAAACCATATGGATAGGTACAATGATTGCTCTTCTCTTTACTGAAGTACATTAACTATCTGGTCATAATGAGAATTGGTACTTTTGGAACTAAGAGGATATTTGAAAACTTGAGAATTGCAAACACAGGAGTCACGACCATCTGCAAAGTACGAGGGGTGATTACATCTTGTCTTATGGGTGTTTTGCAGCAGGAGGGACTGATTGGAAAATAGATGTGAAGACATCAGCAGGAAAATTGTATGTGGCTTTGATCTGTTTTATTGAAGTTTGTGTCTGCCTTACAGGTGTGGGTAATGACAATGAGGGAGTGCTAGTGCTGGGAGCCACAAACATCCCCTGGACTCTAGACTCTGCCATTAGAAGACGGTAAATGTTGCGAGATGTTTTAAAGGTATGTAAAATCCAGTTGTTGTTATCCTATTCTCAGTGCAAATAAATAATCATTTCAGATTTGAGAAGAGGATCTACATACCACTGCCTGAGGAGCATGCCCGTTCCTTCATGTTTAAACTCAATCTCGGCTCAACCCCCAACAGTCTCACTGAATCAGACTTTGCAGCTCTGGGGAAGAAGACAGACGGTTACTCAGGAGCAGACATCAGCATCATCGTCAGAGATGCTCTAATGCAGCCTGTTCGAAAGGTCCAGTCAGCAACCCACTTCAAACGGGTATGTCTTTATAAGGCTCCTGTAAGGTTTAATCTAACTACATAACACATTAAAATAAGCTCACAATCTTTCTGTCGTTAATATAAGGTACGAGGTTCATCCAGAACTGATCCAAATGTTATCATCGATGACCTTTTGACTCCATGCTCTCCTGGTGATCCCAACGCAATTGAAATGACCTGGATGGAGGTCCCTGGAGAGAAGCTAATGGAACCGGTGGTGTCCATGGTAAGGAAACTACTATAAATGTGTTCATTGGAGATGCACTAATCAATCATCAGATTGGAATTTGTCAACTTGTTTGGATTTGCTCTGAGCAGTAGTCAGCATGTCCAGTATTGTTGTTTTCCTGTTTGGAAAATGCATCAATGGTGAGAACTCCACCATGTAGAGCCTTCTAATGCCAATAGAAGAAGAGATAACAATCATCAGCATCGACCTGGTTGCACCTTTTTGAGCTCAATGTAAAGCACATGAAGGTTAGAGATGATTGCTTTGCATAAATGGGATGATATTGTCATTCTTTGATTTCTGATATCATTAAGCATCTTCTATTTTATTTTTTGTATCAGTAAAACTGAACTGCTAAGTCAGATGACAAAGAAACTGGAAATTAGTATTGGCTGGTGACTGTCTGGTTGTTGTGTCAAGCATAGATGTGCAACTCTGCCTTAAAAAGTCAATCTGATATCTACATAGACTTGGAAACACAATTCAAGGGTTGTTTATTGCGGTTAAATTGTTTAAAATGTAACTATTTCTATAAATGTGCATTTATTTTACTAGTTGTATGAAAATAGTCCTGTAATAAAAAAACAAGACCAGTTCTATTTAGTTACTTTACTGCTCGAGAACAGAGGGAGGTGCTTTTGCGTTTGCTGACAAAAATGCTGACAAGTTAATGTTGCAGAGTTGATTATTCAAAACAATCTAACAGCGTATGTGTTCACATGATCAAAAATGAAGTCCTACTTATAAATTTCTACACTCCTAATAAAAAGACTTATTTTTAATCATTTTTTCTTCCTGCTCCTCTTAGCCTGACATGCTGAGGTCTCTGTCCAACACAAAGCCAACAGTCAACGAACAGGACTTGGAGAAACTGAAAAAATTTACAGAAGACTTCGGACAGGAAGGCTAGATCGGATCCAAAGAGCCTAACCAAAGCAATGAAAGTGTGATTGTCTCTTTACTGTTTTTGATCCTTTTTTCTCTCTCTCTGTCTCATCCTTATTCTCTAGGCCCCATGGGTTAGCTAAGTACAAATTTAAAAAGGGTGGAAGATTTTTTTTAATGTCCATTCCAGTCCAAAGAAACTCAAAAGCTTGCTACATATAGTTGTCTTGCTTAAACGTAAAAGAACCCTCATTGGAAACTTCAGAGTTTAATTTGGTGTAAGTCCTAGAGCACTAAAGTATTTATAATCAGAATATTAAAACAGGTTTGAGAAACCTATAAGACGTACTTTTATTGCAAGTTGGGTACTTCAAACTAGAACTTGCATTTGTATTTTGGTTTTACAGACTATTTCCAAGTTCATTATTGTTTTTCCATAAACCGTATTTTAATAAGATAATTCATACATTGTATGCCCTATTTTGTAGATCAAGGAATGTAAAGCCTTGCACAGTGTAAATCAAAGACTATCTTCATATGTTAAGTTTTGGAAGTGAAACATTCTTGTCTGAGACTGGTTGTGATTGTAAAATTTAAAGATGGACTTGGATGCAAATGCCTGGATAAATTTTTTTGATGCAGTTTTGAAGAAAATTAGCTGCAGATAAATGTGTTAAGTGATTCATTATTTAAAATTAACCTGGGCCTTAAAAAGTATCACCACTGTGGGTAAACCAGCATTATTTCACCTTTCCTGAAGGACCTAAAGCTTTGAATTATTTCACAACTCAGTAAGGATTTCTTTCTATAAACAACTGTACATATTCATTTATACTAAAAGGCTTTGCTTATTATCTTTGAAAGGTTAAAAAATCTGGGCCTGATATTGGAATGAAATAGATTTGGTTTAAGCAAGATTGAGAGGTCAAAGGTGGACATTGATGGCTCAGTTAAGAGGACCTTGTGTACGTAACAGAAATGACTTGCATTTTTGATCTTACACTTCAGATAGCCGTAAATGGCAGTTTGCACCACGTGCCTTTCAGAAAAAAATGCATGTTTTTTTTTTTTATATTGGTTTATTACTAAATTAAGTCATACTTCTAATATATATCAAGTGCTCTGTCACTACAACTAAGAAATGTACAATGTATGTGCATTTCAATGATGCTCTTTTAGAGATTGTATACAAACGTACTCTGTTGCTGTTGAGATGTGGAAACTGTCTCCTGTAATTTTTTTAAGGGGGATGTCTTATTTTACAGTGTATGTCTACACATTTATGTAACCAACTCTTGGGCCTTTTCTTGTGAGAAGAGGTAACTGATGCGTCCGATGTTTTCTTTTTCATTTCTTTAGTGTAAATAAAAGTTACAGCGATACCAAATGGTGTTTTTATTTAATGAACTGCAAAAGGAATTTGTAAAAGTTGTAGATTTAGAAGCTGTTTTGCGCTCCTCAAAAAGTAACACTGCTGTTATATTGCTATTAATTAGGATGTGCAGCTACTTAAAATTCAAACTTCTGTTTTTCAAAAGCTTTAAAGAATGCATATTATTCAATTTCTAATGCTAATAAGTTGTCTATTAAAGCTTTTTGAAGGGTGGGCTTCTGAGGGAAGTGTGTGTTTGGATGTGTAAAAGGTTTACCATGCAAGAACCACCACTGAGCTGAATATGTTGTGTAGCGCAGTCATAAAAAAACTGCAGATTAATAATCTTTACCCAAATAGTTGTGTATAATAATGCTTCTAGGAAAGTTTTTTTTATTAAAGATATTAACTTTTTCTAATAATATATTAATATTTTACTTCGGGGTGCACAGATAAATCAGCACCGATAACTTTAATTTTCGGAGATCAGCCATCAACCGATGCATGAAAAACCTTAGAAAGTTTTGAAAATCAGCCACTGTCCCTCTTTAGCTCTTCTGTGAGAGGCTTGACTGACCTGTCCATCAGGTATAATGCATTAATGACAACAACTTTTGTCATATTAGATTTTTTGACAAAAACCGTATCCGTATGACAACCTCTTAATTAATCTTTGTTTTCCTCCTAGTCTGTCGGAGACTCACGCGTATCACTTATTTTAGACTAAAGTTCAAAGTGCCTTAATGATGCGTTGCATTGTGGGAATTGTTGTCTCTGAACTCAGGGACCACTGTTGAATCAGTCAGTTTAGGACTACAACTACCAAGTTTGACCGTTTACTGTACACAGTTCGGTTTGTTTTAGTTTCCACGGACAGCGCTTTGTCTTAAGGGGCTAAAGTCCAGAACGGCTCGTTAACCTGGCCGTTACAAGTCTGACCAGCTGCCTGTACCTGGAGCGACCCCTCCCCAGAGGTCCGCGCTTCACCAGCTCCCCCTCCCAGGGCCGCCGCTTGTCTCATAGCTGTCATACCGGAGCGAAGAAACTGGCCCGCTAGCTAGCAAGCAAGCTAAGGTTTCCCCCATGTCCTCCGAGGAAGAGTTCAGTTCACCGATTACAGATTGGCTCTTCGTCCATTCCTGGTGGCTCCTTCTGCCGTTCATTATGTTTCTTGTCGTCGCTGCCTTCATTGTTGCTTTTGTGTTATTACTGTACATGATATCGCCTCTCATAAGCCCCAAACCTCTGAAGCTGAACGGGGCCCACGTCGTGGTGAGTACCTCTACTTCGTTAACAGTAGTTAACGTCCACTCTTTCCTTGAGAGAGCAGCCGCCTTCGGGCTGTAGCATCAATTTAACACAGTACATAAGTTATTTTCTGAGTAGACATTGACTCAGTTCAGCGCTACGGTTGAAGGAGTGTTTTAACATTTCGACTCGTTTCTTCTGAATCCCGTATATTTTTTTGGGGAGGAAATTATGGAGCGACACGCCCACGACAAACACAGGGTTATTACGTAGGACTGATAACTATCCTTGGTTTTCAATATTTTCCAGGTCTGTATGAATGTATATATGTAAAAAAGGAAAACCGAGCACGATATACTTTGATTTTTCAGACGAAATATTGTCATTTTTTATTTTTTACAAGGATTGATTTTAATATTACATATTTTATCTTTGTTGTTCCAGTACCAACTTATGGTTATAGAGTTACTGCCAAAATAAATTTAAAAAAAAGAGGAATTTATGAATAAGCCTAACTCCTGCATTAAAGTATATGTTCTTAACTAAAGATGTACAGATTTTGTCTTTATTGGAACCAAGGGAAACATTTTCTAGCCTTTATTCTGCCAGCTGACCGGCTGTGCGCAGCAAAGGTGGTACTGCATTAAGTATATTCTTTATAACTCTAAAACCCCAGTCATTCTGATACTTTCATGAGCATTTAGTGTATTTTTTATTTATTTTTTTAAGCAAACTTTAGCACTTACTTGGCTTACTTTGATGCCAGTAACCATCCTCTGCCTGCTTATAACTTAGCGAGATTCAAAAGGGCTATTTCGCTGGCTTTTATTCCTCTAGGCTTGCTCTCAGAATAGGCGTGGTTTAGATCCCTCACAAGCTCTGAAAGTAATGTTTTTCTAATCAATATACTCCAAACAGAATGAAAAAAATCGAACAGTGAAGCATGTATTGTCACATGATTTGCTGAAATATTCGAGTAATAAATTGTATGTTGGTAAATGTTCTGCAGCAATGTCTAGAATATATATTAAGTAGTAACTCTGTCCTTTTGGAATTACCTTTCTGGTTATTGCCCAGTAAATAACCTACAAGTTCATTTAAATAAAAGTCTATAGAGACTCCCCTTTCATCACTTCGAGGTTTGCTGTGAATACTCTGCAACTACATCTTCTCAGCTTCCCTGACCTTTGCATGTTGCTGCTGTATTGATCAGGTGACAGGAGGCTCCAGTGGGATTGGGAAAAGCATTGCAATTCAGTGCTACAGACAAGGAGCATTCATCACTCTGGTCGCTCGAGACGAGGTCAGTGCAAACATTTAACCAGTCCTTCCAGTCCTCCACAAGCTGTTATTACAGTCAACTCTTAGTTTTTTTGTTTTACGTCAAACCCTGCGCACGTAAAGGTGAATTTATTCCATGTCAGGTGAACGATCATGTGCAAAAATTTGCTTTAGTTTCTGTTTGACACTTGGTGATCCTGTGATATAATTATTGTTCCTGAAATATGTTGTTTAATTCACATGGTCCAGTGTAAGCTAATGTATATGAATGGTATTACAGTCGCTTTACACTAATTTATTTCAAAAGCAATATGTTTATATAATTGATTAATTACGTACAGCATTTCTTCTAGGAGAAATTATTAAGAGCAAAGAAGGAGGTGGAAAAATATGCCATCAACGATAAGCAGGTATTTTTATCTTTTAAAAATCCACTCTACGAACTGGTCATTTTCATCTTGTCATTTAGAACCTCACACCTGATTGAATTTTTTAATCTCGTTCTCTATTCAGGTGGTGCTCTGCGTATCAGTGGATGTTTCCAGTGACTACACGCAGGTGGAAAATGTGATAAAACAGGTAATGTTACTCTCTTCATGTTGATAGGACATATCAGATTCTCTTAATAATTTAGAGTAGTGTTATAAAAGTGGGATTTTGTTGCTATGCAGGCTCAGGAGAAGCTTGGGCCTGTTGACATGCTTATAAACTGTGCTGGAACGTCCATTTCTGCAAAGTTTGAGGAAATGGAGGTGGAGCGCTTCAAGGTGAGTGCCAGTGACTTCTAATCTTAAAGAGGTTAATAGGATTCTTTAAAACTTACTAAATGTAAGTAATATTGCATGTTTTATACATTGAAAGCAAAGTGAAATGTGAGGTTGAGCATTTTTGAACAGAAAATGTGTGTTTTTTGAAGTGCCTGGCTTAGAGTGATAGATCATAATAGTTTTCTATTATGATCTTTTATTCCTGTTGAGAAGGATACTTGATGGTGTTAAACTATTCAATAACACAGATCTATATATAGTTCAGGTAACCACAAAAAAGTGACCCATAAAAGAAGCATTTGAATAAAACCTAATATTGTCTTGTTGTGTTATAAACAAGTAAATCTCTACAACTGTTAATTGTACATTTACAAGCATATTTAAATTGTGAAATGCATTGCAGTTCCAACCATTCTCCTGCATTAGATGTGAACTTTGGCCTTACGTTGTGTAGGAAATGATGGAACTGAACTACCTGGGCAGTGTTTATCCGGCACGAGCTGTGATAACCACCATGAAGGAGCGAAGAATGGGCCGGATCGTGTTTGTGTCATCCCAGGCGGGTCAGATCGGCCTGTTTGGGTACACTGCCTACTCTGCATCCAAGTTTGCTCTGCGTGGCTTGGCAGAGGCACTGCAGATGGAGGTTGGTTTACTTGCTTTTCCGCCACTGATTTTTCTCTTCACACCTATTAGATACACAGCAGCTAAAAATATATACAAAATACAGGTAGTTGAAATAGTTTTACATATTTTTAGAACTGTTTTAGGAGATTATTTTTATGTTAATGGAGGCGGGTTTAAAAATGTCTCCAATCATAAAAAAAAAAAAAAAAAAATTATAGAAAATGAGGGGGTTTTGTTTATCATGAAAGGCTATTACTGTCATTTATATTCTGGTCATGCTACTACTGACTTCCAGGTAAAGCCCTACAATATCTATGTGACTTTGGCATTCCCACCTGACACCGACACTCCGCTACTGGCTGAAGAGAACAAATCAAAGGTGCCTTAATATTACATCTTAATCTGGGTTAAAGATATGGTTACAGACATGTAGTTCTACTGTGGTATTAATTTATGGATTGGCATATTTTCATTTAACAACTAAAGTGACAGTAATTTCTAATTTCTCACTGCTTTTGCTTTTCATTCTTCCAAGCCTTTAGAGACCAAATTGATCTCTGAAACCTCTGGAGTTTGGCAGCCTGACCAAGTGGCCAAAATCTTTGTCAGGGATGCGGTGGTAAGAAAATTCTTTCAGCTACTGTTGACTCAACTTTAAAATGTATATTGTGTTAAAGTTTAAGCTTCCCTGTTGTTGTTTTTTTTGTCTTTGCAGCAAGGAAACTTTAACAGCTCAGTTGGCCCAGATGGTTACATGCTATCAGCTCTCACCTGTGGAATGTCACCTGTCACTTCCATCACAGAAGGCCTCCAGCAGGTACGAACATACACATGCAGGTGCCGCTCAGTAACTTGAAATTTTTCTCAGATGTAGATTTATTTGAGTAATTCAATTCAAAACGTAATTCTTTTTTCTATATAGTATAGATGAACTACAAACTGATGTATATTTAGCGTTTACTTCTGTTAGTTTTGGATTATGGCTTCTATCTAATAAAACCCCACAGTAAAGTTTTTAAGGAAATTAGACCAAAAAGTGACTTAAAATATTTTTTATACATAAATGTTGGCCTGCTGCGAAAGTATCTTCATGCCTTTGTTTTCATGACAAACATTCAGAAGGATGAATTACATCTTCAACGCTGTGTGGCATAGATCTGTTCAGACCCTGTTGAGGTGTTAAGGAAGTCCAGGTTGTTTTAAAAGTAGCACTGAACTTTTCTCCATTGTTGGAGCCCCTCATTTTCCTCTTGATGATACTCCATAGATTATCTTGGCAGCACTATTGTGGTCAATATTGCTGCCTGGAATATTCAAATCAGATTTATGATTAAGATCAGAAATCTAGTTTTGGTAATGTGGGACGATATCAAACTACTTTAAAATTGATCTATAAAGCTTGTTGGCAACAGGAAGTATGAGGTCCTCATTAATTTCCTGGTCGATATCGGACTTATTGCACTTAATAGAAATAAACAAAACATATCTCACACACACTAGTGTGTCGAATGTAAATTATGTATGAGTCTCAATTTCTGAATTCAGTTACTGAAATCAGTTGTTCAGTGATGTTCTAATTTATTGAGATGTGATTAAAACATGACCTCAAGCATGCCAGTTTGCTGTACATATGGTTGTAACTTTGAATGTTCACACAGATTGTCACAATGGGGTTGTTTCGGAGTATCGCCCTCTTCTACCTGGGGAGTTTTGACAGCATCGTGCGCCGCTGCATGATTCAGAGGGAGCAATCAAAAGCAGCCGACAAGAAGGAGTAGCCGCAGCCTTAAAGTCCTCACAGCCCAGTACTGCTCCTCTTCCTCTGCAGCTTTTTCCTCCGTCTTTACAAATGTACACAATTGAGTTGGAATGCACATGCAAGCCAAAAGTTTGATATCAACTATGAAAAGATCAGAAAAAAACATAGTGTTTTATGTTTACTTTCTGGTGACATCACTTCTCTTTAAAGATTAAGTCTTACATTTTCTGCCCTCTTTGAACAGGGCATACCTGTGCTTAAATGTCAATTCCTCGTTTTAGGAATGGAAAGAAGAAGAAGGGGCAGAGTAAACATTGCAGTTTTTATAATACGTGATTCCTTTGAAGCACTGAGTCACACTAGTGCTTTTTTTTTTTCTTCTTTGCGAACAGAAGCAGAAGACCGCTTGACTAGTTGTACCAAATATGGCTTAAAATTCCTTCCTACTGCGAGCTATAATGTAAAACAGAAAGTAAGCTTACACTTTGTCGTCTTGTTACATTATATCACAGAATTATCTCCACTTTATACTGAGAATTTTAGAGTTTTCACTAAATAGGTTTTGTACCTCAAGTCTTTGCAGGCAAAGCACCTTCCCTTTTGACTGAATGACCTCTGACTGGAACTCTGTGGGGTTTTTTGCCGTATATTTTGTCTTTGTGCTTTGCGTGTGTACTAAGCTGTGAAGTGATGTAACTGTCTTCTTTATTGATATTTGAGTGAGGTTTTTTTTTTTTTTGTTTTTGCAATATTTCTGATTTTGAAAATGTAAAAAAAAAACATCCATCCAAAATTATATTGATGTCTCTCATTTTAAATGCAGTGAGGGTAACAACAAAAACAAAACAATAATTGTAGGTGAACTGTGTGCATGAATGTGTGTTTTTACTGTGACTGAGCCAACCCAGTGAGGGACAGAAAAGCCATTTGATTTAATCTTCTTGATTATTAAGACACCGAATCTTTTCTTCATCATTCCAGCTTAGAAAAGAAGCTTTTTTTTTTTTTTGCGAGTTGAAGCCATGAAGTCGTAGGTAGGGCGAAAGGAGAAAAGCCAGCACATGATTTCACTTTTCACCTGCGCAAGCTCATACACTGCACCCCAACTCTCATTTATTATTATTATCATGTGTGTCGATGCATCCGAGTTTGGAAACTGTTGGGATTCACTTGTCTGTTTGGTTGTTGTTGAGTCAGGTCAAGACTTGACTCGCTGGTTCGAGTCCTGTCTCTTTAGGTCCACTGACAGCAAAGAAATTTGTTTTTACACAAAGTCCAAAATATCACTCAGACAGGCAGCATCTCTGTGAGTTTGGACCAGTAGTTCCACAGTTGGTTCTAAATTTCCGTCTGGTTTCTGTCGAGCCTTGAATAAACTTCTATCTTTCCAGAGACTTAAGAAATGCTTCATAGACTCTCACAGTCTTCCTTTAGCCCATTTTACAATGAATGTACCTTCATGCCAACATTCAAATCAGGCTTTTGGACTCTTTATTATTTTTAGATCCAACATTTGAATGCCAAAAGATGTTAAATTTATGTTGCCGCTCTGTTGATCGTCGCTTGTAGAAAACATGGAGTAGGGCGACTTGAGTCATTGTGAGCCTTAAGAGGTGACAACTGATAAGTCAGAAGCTATGAGTTGGACAGATCTTAACAGTGTGACTTAATCCACTTTTTTGTTGTTGTTGTTGTTCCCTGTAAAATTCAATTTTTCCTCTGTATTTGATCAGTTTCTATTCTTTTCATGATGAAAAAAAGAGCCTTACTCAATCCAAGATATGAACGTGGGAATGGATGACTTGTTTGATGATGTTCTCATTTGATATTGGTTTCAAGGCATTCCGCCCTACACCTGGAGATCATTTCATTATCCTGCATGCATTTGCTTTATAAAGTTCTCCTCCCCCCTTGAGGTAGCAACACATAGTGAAACATGTAGCTTATGTAGAAGCAGTTTTGTTTGAACACCTTTAAGCTATGCAAAGAAAGCCTATGCTTACAGTATGTTTGAACATCGGTGTAAACTGAAGCTTTAGTCTCCCCAGCTCCTCAATAGTGTTATCAGTATGTTCCTCATCAGTTTAAGAATATTGAACATGAAAGTCATTCTGCATACTCTTGTGTTTTGCTCTGACTTTTTTTTTCTCCCTTTTTCTGTTTCTGCCAAAATGATTTAACACCTTCACCTTGTGTGCCATTGAAAGAAGTTTTCAAAAGTGGAACGCGTTCTTATGTCTTATTTTCTTACATGATAAAATAAATAATTGTATTGAAAAAAGAACTAACTGCCTAAGTGTTTTAGTTTTACTTCTTGTTCTGAGTATTGTAGTAAGACATTAGTAGTAGTGCTATGTAGGATTAAGAGATTGTACATTGTACAGCACCTTGCAAAAGCTGAAATGCCTCTTGGAACAAAAGCAGGGCATATTAGTGAAGTGGATGTAACAGATTTTCTTTTAAATTCAAAATAATAGAATGTTTTGCCTATTCCTCTTTGCAAGCTATTTATAGCTCAGATAAATTGGATGAGGAACAGAAGTGTTAAGGTCTTGCCACAAAATCTTTGTTGAAATTGGGTCTGGACTTTGACGGAACCATTCTAACATGAAAATGTTTTTAACTGAACTATCTCTGGCTGTCGTATTAAGTGCACTGTCTTGCTGGGAGGTAATCTTCTCTGGTCTCATCTTTTATAACGCCTTACAGGTTTTCTTTCATGACTGTCCTGTATTTACATGCATCGCAGCAACCATTTTCTCATTCTCTCTGACCAGCTTCAGTGTCCATCCACAACATGACACCTCAACCATCATATTTCACCATGGGGGAGGGTGTATTCAGGGTAATGTGAGGTTTTCATGTAGGCCATGAAGTTGATTTTTGGTCTCATCTAACTAGAAATTGCAAATATGATTTTCTTATGACTTTTCTAGCAGCAGCAGCAGTCTCACATCTTAAATGAAGACCTTTTTTTTTAGAGTGAATGTCTTATGCTTGTCTCTATCAAAAGATCCTCCCACCTGGGCTGTACATCTCTGCAGCTCCTCTAAAGTTACCATGAGCCGATCCTGTAAGCTTATGTGGACAATCATGTCTCGATAGGCTCACGGTTGTCCCATATTTGTACCAATTTCAGATGGATTGATACTAACCTACTCTTGGAAAATTGTTCCAAAGAGTGACAATTAAATGTAACAGAATAGTGGTCACTCTTTTAAACAGTTATATTTGTTTTCTAATCATCAACCAATATTGTAAAAAAAAAGAAAACCTCAGGTCTTCACCTAAGCGCTTTTTTAAAAAAAAAAGTACACATAGATCACCTTTATTTAGAATAGTTGACTTCTGAAGTTGATTGGTTGCTCTAATTTAGGTGTTTCAGAATAAAATGAGTTGTATCCAAATGAACGCTTCAATTTCCAGATTTTATTTTTAATATTATTGTTATCCTTTTACTCTACTTTTATACTCAGTCTGCACTATTTAAGTAGTGGTTAAGTACAGAAAACATTTTAAGCTCGTAACGTGCCTAGAAGTGCAAATGTTAAACAGTCTTAGGTCTATGGGGCCAAAGATTTAGTAAACTCTTTCAACCACAAGGGGGAGAACGGAGCTGATGAAAAGAAAGCTGAACCGTTTTCTCACGCACGGTTTTAAAAATGAAAGGAACGCGTTCTTACGGAAAGTTGGCTTTTAATAGCACATACATTTATAGTGCAATACTTACTCAAACACTGGCTACAAAAAAGGGTTTCCCCCCCGCATCGAGTTGGAGACTGAGCTTACGTCAGAAAGAGAGCGCGGCCCACTGGTGGTGGGCTGGAGCTGCTGCTGCTGCTGCTGCTGCTGATATGAGGAGTGATCGCTGAAGAGGACCCAGTCCGACCTTGTCTGACTCACAGCCCCGCGTCTGCTCGGCTTGTAGCGGGGTTAAAATCCGTTGAGCCGCCGTGGATCCCCCTTCAGGCGCGCACAACTTTGGCTTTCATTCATATATTTTTTTCTAATCGCTGCTCGTCTACGCCTGGGGGATGTGCACAGGAACAAGCAAACTACTCCAAGCTCTTCCGCATATTGGATCGCTCCCCAGCAGTGTCCCTGCAAGGATTCGGGAAAAGAAGACTCCTGCTTAAACGGAACCGAGGATTATTATTTTTTTTTTTTAGATCCAAATCGGGCTTTTTTATTTCGCCTCAAATTGATTTTCTGAGTTTATTAAATATTTTTCGCCCGTGGAGCGGAGTAATTAATTGCGTTTCTTAGATCTCAGCATAAACCCAGGTTTAGACGAGGCTTTGCAGTGGGATTGAACAGCACCGCACAATTCCGATCAGAATGCATTCTATTTAGGGCACGCTCTGATTTACACTAAGTGTCACATTTAGGGATGGCGAACGACTACAATCGCAACATTGTGGAAAACTACATCTGCCATAAACTCTCCAAACGGGGATACGTGTGGGGGTTTAACGGAGTCCCGGACGACGCCGCCGCCAATAACGGAGGTTTAGGTGACCATTCGCCGACTTTGGTTCGGCGCTGCCGCGATGCAGGACCGGGGCCCGACAGCGACAGCGACCCCCACCGCCTCTGCAGGCGGATCTCCCAGTCCGACCCGTACGCAGACATCCACCGGGTCCTGCGCGACGCCGGGGACGAACTCGAGAAACTGTACCAGTTGGACTTCGTGGAGATGTCGCAGCAGCTGTACCTCACCAGAGACACGGCGAGGACGAGGTTCGCCGAGGTCATAAACGAACTGTTCCGGGACGGCGTGAACTGGGGTCGGATTATCGCTTTCTTCGAGTTCGGAAGCACGGTGTGCGTGGAGTGCGCGTCCAAAGAGGAGATGACATCGCAGGTGGACCACATCGCGGAGTGGATGACGGAATATTTAAATGGACCCCTTGACAGCTGGATACAAGATAACGGGGGATGGGTAGGTCTCATTCAGCCTCTTGAGCGCTTTGCAGATTTTTTTGCAACGGAGGCGCAAAAGTCCTCCTTTTTGGTCCGAGTGCGTGGGTTTGAAACCGGGCACTGGCTGAGATCACGGGGGTTCGCTCTGTGGCTTTATTTACGGCTCAGAACCGAAAGTACACGTGAGGTCGGTCATTAATAAAAATCATCCTCAAAGATGTGCATGTGACGCGCCTCAGCGCGAGCGCGGCCTTTCCTGCTCGAGCTGCTGATTGGATGACCACGTTGGCAGTTAAAGTCTTCGCGTCCAATTAGAATCAAGGGTTAGGTCACACCTCCCCACGCTCTGAGATAAGTCCCTCCCTTTAAACTCGACAGCCAGTTGTAGACGGACAGCTGTCAGGAAGCAGAAGAAGAGAAGGTCGAAATGAAAATTTGGGGAAGTAAAAGCTGGTTTAGAATTTAAGGAGTTTGACATTTCATTATTTTTAAAGAAGAGCTTCACTGTAACTGCCTCACAGACCAAGGCTTAAGTGAAAAGAACAATGCTAAAAGGGTTGTGCAACAAAACCAAACATAACAACCGACAAAATGGTGAAGAAGTGAAATGACAAGCGACTTTTTGGAACATGTGCAGCCATCGGCAGTGCGAGATGGTGCTTGAGACAGGACAGGGGTTTAGACAGATGAAATGAAGCTTGCCTGTTAAAGGACAAAATAGAAGCAAATCCTTCAATTAATTTAGAAATAAAATGGAAGCCAATGAAAATAAGCATTGGCTTATGGTTGCTTGTGCCAATATTAAACATTGGGTGGCAACATTTTTTATCATTTGTCATTGAGAGACAGAAGATGACCTTATTCCAAAAAAGAAGCATCTGCATTCAAAAATAAAGCAAATTTCTACAAAACAGCATCAAGTGGTGATCGGTACAAATAAAAACAAAAAAGTTATGGTCTACAAATGGTATACCTCTTATGAGCGGAGGATTGGCTTATTGATTTCCTACAAATAAGGTCGTTGTATTGGTTAAGGCACTAGGTAATAAAATCACGGAACACCGTTCAAGGTTTTGTTTAAATAGTACAGGATTTATCTTTTACAACCCCATCAATTGGAACAGGTTCATTGAGAAGGAATGGAAGTTTAATGCATTGGGTCAAAGCAGCAGGACTGTTCTCCCAGATAGGGAGTACATGTGCTTATATGAATTATTTTGTTCAGAATTGAACCTTAAAGATCAGGGAACATTGTCTACTTATCGTCTCTTTTTGCATTTGTTTCTTCAAAGCTGACCCACTTTCAATGCCCATGTCACACCACCTTTTATAAAGCAACAGGATGGTCAAACTCTGTTATTCACAAATAACAGGTAGGTTTAAATATGTTTTTTAAAGGAAACACTTTGGCCATCAGGAGCAGGTGGTCCAGCACCTGTAACACCTCATTTTGGCCCTTGCATGCTGCCATGTATTGCATTAGAATGTGTTTCTTGCAGGATGAAGAGCACCAGACATATTTCAGCGTACTGTACACTTCTGGTCAATGTGTTGAAGCCTCTGGGCATCACTGACTGCGTTAGGTTGGTGACGCACTACTAAAGGGCTCACGAACCTTCTAAACTTTGACCTTCCCACGTAGATTCACACACGCTGAGAGAAACCTGTTGGAACTGTACAACATCATGTTTGAGGAAAATGTTTTGCAAACTGCCCTGCAGTTTCTGTGTGAAAAGTGCAGAATTTGCAACTTCTACATTGCCATCAAACCAAACTGTAATGAATTAGCCTTTAATTAGTGGAGTTGCTCATTATAAGAAAATAGCATTTGTGCTGCATGGCCGTAATAGCTGGAAGCTATGATAAATGGATATATCTACATATACATGTGAATGTGTGTATGTGAGAGAGAGAGAGAGCAAAACAGAGTTTGAAGATGAGCGGCATCAATGATTCATATCGAACGTTTCATCTCAAAGGATAGGGCCGTTTAACATTCCCCTTGTGTCTGTCTTGCCCCTGGAGGTGACAGGTTTTGCCAAATATCAAAGGCAGGCAGTAGAGGGAGGGCCCTGCAGGAACAGAGAGCTAATCTGCAGCCACTGTGTTTAACATACAGTCCTCTGTTGTGCATTGAAGTTTTCTTTTTTTTTTTTTTTAAGACCTGTGTCTTAAAGCCTAGAGCTGCATAGACGCCTGCCTACAATCCCTGGAGTGTGTGCCCACTGTACAATAATGTAGGTCATCATAGTCTGTGTTTTACAGCTGGGTGGAGATGACTGTGTCTGCATCAACTGGGGTGGGAAAGAAAATAGCATCCTTTAATCCACAGGATTATTTAGGGCTTGTTATTATGGCACATGTTTGGAGTTAGGGTTAGTTTGAAAGGTTTTATTCTAATAAAAAAAAGGACCTTAAATATATTCAAATGAAGCTAGATTTGACATCCTAGATAGATCAATGCTGATGTGGATTTGTATTAATTTGAATGCTGGGAATTCCCTAAGGTGTTTGTTTTGGTTATAACATGTCCTATAATAACCGAGACATACTCTGTGCTCTTGATAAGGTCTGTGAAATTTGGCTCCATCTTTTATTTATTTATTAATTTTTTTGGTTGCTTGTTATAATTTTGAATGTAAGAAGTCCTCGTGTTACTTTGCCCATTACAGATTCTTACTTCAAGACTTCTATATTGCACTAAAGACTGGAACTTGGCATCTGTTAACGCCTAGTCTTAAATGACTTTGAGTCCAAAAATCATGATTGGATAGATTCTTCATTTTTATGCTGCCTCAATCGAATGTGATTCTAATGCTAGAGAAAATGCTGTAAATGCTATTTCTATTTGCATTTTAAAAAATCAGTGAATCTTTTTTGCTCCATGCTATGTAGAGTAATTCAGTTGAATCAGTCATAGTACTTTACATTTTAGTGTTGAAGATTTGAACAAGACAGAATTAAAGTTGGTCTACCGTTCCCAAAAACTGTGAAAAGTACATTTATTTATCACCAATGGAAAGTAATAAATAGGACGATAACTTCAGCATTGATAAGCTGCAGCAGTTTTCAGTAATATTTTCTCACAGAGCTTACAAATCATTTATATCGTTTCTTTAAATCTGGGCATCCAAAATGCTGCCATTTTGTGACAAGTTTTTTATTTTATTATTATTTCTATTTTTTTATAATTCAACTCTATCATAGTAAAGATTAACGGACCTAAAACATACATAGCTTTTTTTTATGTTACTGGTCACTTTAAATGGCCACATAGGATCATTGATTTATCCAAAGCAGTATCTTATCTACTCTGGTGGTGACCCTGCACCTCAAAACATAGAAATTCAGAAGGTGTGCTCTCCAGGCACCAGGAAACGGTTAATCAGCCATGTCTACGTTCAACAGTGTTGAAGGTTTTTATACCTGCAGTGGATATTTTGTTAAAGTTGCGAAAAGATTAAGTGAAATTATTGATTGATTTTCATAAGTTATGAACATTACTATAATTTAGTGTTGTTTTAACAGTCAACGTAGCGGAACAACAAAGAACTACTTCCTTTAGAGATGAGTGTCAGGCTTAAGTCACTTTATCTCTGCTTCTCATAATAATAGCTTGCACTTATTCTAACAAAGTCATACAAGCATTAAGTGAGATAGAAATATATAAGATAGATAATATGTTGTGCCCATTGTCCAATAGATCTCCGAGAAACCAATAATGTGTGACATATCAGTAAGTAAAATTCATATGATTTTTCTATTTTTTTTAATTTTGTTTTATCTAAAACTCAATCCACATGCTTTTCTTTGTTTGTTGTGTTGAGTCATAAAATCAGCTGTTTAAACAGGCAACATAATGAAGTTCTTTTCACGGTAGGATATGCCTGAACACTCTCAAAGGAAAAAGGATGTGACCTCAGTCTCCTTACGATGTGGGCAGAACAATGGCTTCCACTGTGAGAAAATAATCTAGCATTTGTGTTGGAGCTGATGTGCTTATGTTTAATCTGATGTTGGGGTTTCAGTGGGGGGAGATGACTTAATTGTGAGGAGAGTCACTTGGTGCTGAGGTACACATAGGTCAGTTTTATCCACCATCTGCCAGGTGAACCTTGCACTTGTGTGTTTTTGCTCTGTATAAAGAGTTTATACATCTTCCAAACAATAAAGACATTCAGTAAACATGGCTAAATGCTTGTTTAGACAGGTTGTACTTATGGTCACAGTCAGTCTGGTGTGCTACTGTGTAGAAAATGTGAATGTTGTGTTTGTCATCTTCCACAAATAAAGGTGTGGGACCAATCAACACATTATGGCATTTTAAAATACAAAAGTGGCGTTGAAATAGCTTTCAATAGCTTTCTGTTTCTTGTTTTGAAAAACTGCATCAAAAATAGAAATGCCCACTAACTGTTGTTAAGTCTGCACACAGGAGTGAGTCAGATGTACCTTTCACTGAACTTGTCCCTGAGTGCTTGTCTCTGAGAAGTGACAAGCACTCACTGTATTTGTTGAACCCTGTTGAGGGTGAAATTGCTCCCATTCTGCCCTGATTACTTCCCACACCCCAGAATTTGAAACAAGGACTCTTTCTTTGTCCCAAATATTTAGTTAAAATTTTGACCTTTGGTTGGAGGGAAATTGCACGTTCCATTTTGAGCTCAGGCTGCACACCTGTGTTTATTTACAGGCAGTAAATACCGAGTGATTGAACAAAGCAGCTGAAGACGTCGTCCGAGTCCAGAAATTACATGCCTGACCTGAGACGTTTGACTGGCTGCAGGGGCACACGTGTGCGTGCACATGCACGCGGACATATACGCACACACACACACTGCTATGTGCCAAAATGGGCCTTAAGAGGAAAACAGCAGTTTCACAACAGTTAACTGTCAGCAGCTCGGATTAGGAAAATGTGTTTAGTTCCTGATGGGAAATTGCTCAGTACTGATGTTATAAAAATTTTTTTCTGTTGTATTTTGCTATGCTCCAAGATGCCTGTGTCTTTTGGTTTACTTGTGAAAAAGGACATTAGATGTACAATGGTAGACTCTAACGATGGTCAATCAATCTGCAGGGGAGGCGCGCTTATGGGTTTAAATGAGACTTCTGCCACATTAAAATTTTGCATTGATATTTAGGTAATTAATTATTCTAAATATTGTGGTGATCTTCTAACTGTTTTATTATTATATGTTGAGATCCAATGCCATGCAAAGACATTATTTTTACCAATCAGTTGACTTTGAAAGGTAAATGTTTGCCCTGGAATTTAGTAAGCAGTATCAGACTAAATGTATGCTTTTTAGCATATACTTTTTAGATTTCTATTTGTAAAAAAAATAATAAAAATGAAAAATTGAGAACCATGAAATGTTTTCCTTCCACTTCACATTTCTTGAAGTTGGTGTTTCTCATAAAATACATTCAAGTCTTTGGTTGCAATGCAACAAAGTGTGGAAATCTTCAAAGGGTATGAATAAATAGGCAAAGCTCTGTCTCTGTGTTTAGATGTTCCTTCTCATTTGATCTGAAACACACTAAGATCAGATGTCTGTCTTGCCTGTTTCTGCCTTTTAAATTCCCTGTGTTACAGGTATGTGTCTGTGTTTGTCTGTTAAGGGTAGACAATATAAGCCTGGGCTGGGTCCATCCTGTGGGGGATTCCCTGAGCAACAATCTGCTCAGTGGTGGGTGGGACCCGCATGTTGCTATGGTATAGTGGGCCTCTTGCCGCACCCCATTGTAGAGGCTATGTGGGACAGAGAGGAAGTCATTAATCTCTATATTGGTGATGTGCTGGCAGAGGGGAGACAGAACCCAAACAAAATAAATCATACAAAAAGCATACAAGAAAAGGTAGAAATATAAAATTCCACGCTGAGATCTCTCTTCTTCCCAGAGCTGTCGAGCCAGTCTGTTTAACCCAAGTCAATACTAATAAAGGCTGCAGCTATGAATTGTTCTAGGCGATACCTAGCTGTGCTTTGAACTTTTTTTCCATAGAAAAAAAAAAGCATTGTACAGACAATGAAAGGCCTGCTACATCTGAAGACTTATGTTTTTCAGTGTAATGAGCTCTCTAAGTCATGACTGATCCATCCGTTCTAAGCTACAAATCTTCTCTTCTCCCCCTGCGTACTGTCACAGTCGGTTCATCAGTCCGGACCAGCTTTATTAGAAGGATGCATACAGTCTTCTTGTTTTCTGAGCTCAGAACTAAACAAATACTAAAGACAATGGCAATTAGTGCTATTTCCTACCCAACTATTAAGTTAGCTTCACTATATATGCTGACAACTCTGTGCTTGGAGAGTCTGACGACATTTAGTTTTTCCAGTTCAATTTAGACTCTCTTTCTAATAGAGACTTGCGCACCACAAGAGAGCTCAATGTGGCAAGGGGGAGCCAAGATTTCCCCCTGTGCGGTACCCCTCTTGCTGTGCAGGCCTTGGTCGCTCACCATCTGCCACTGTGTTTACACCCATCCGCTCGGCAACTGTAACCTCAGAAACCTACAGTGGCAGGCTGCTGTGGGCCTTAACTGTTCGAATCTGTCTGACAAGAATACCTTTTTCCAGTAGCAGGCGACTAGAAATCTCTCAGAGATCTGCTGGATGCACAAAGACCTTTTATACCAGCCTTCAGCTCTGTGTGTGGAATGCATACAAAAGCAGGGTTAACCCTTTAGTGTAAGTCCTAAGAGCACAGAAGAGATTGCTTGACTTGCAATGGGGAGTCAGTGCAAAGTTATTTCACAATTTTGGAATAAAAGAACATAAATGTTCTTGTTGTTATCAAATGTTTTTCACTTTTGCACTTTTTGTCACATTGAAGCAGCAGAATCCAATGCATTTAATGGGCTTTTATTCGATAGCCCAACACAAGATAGTGCATAATTGTGGAGTGAAAGGAATTTTTTTATTGATAGAAATTGAAAATATTTGATGAACCTTTCTGTTCACTCTGACACCCTAAAATAAAATCCAGTGCAGCCAATTTCCCCCAGAAGTCATCTGTATATGAAGGCTTTGAAGGATTGTCAAAGAGCATTATTGAACAACCAGCATTATGGAGATCAACAAACAGAGAAGATAGGTCACAGAGAAAGAGGATGAGAAGTATAAAGCAGGGTTAGGCTTTAAAACAATACGACAAGCTCTCACCAACCACCCTTTACTTCAAATAATTCAAATCTGGCTTTCACGGAACAATGGAAAAAAGAATCAATTGTTCACCAAAACCAGAAGAAGTCTCATTTTTTTAGTTTGCAGCAAGTCATGTTGTGGGAAAATGTGTTGTGGCCTACATGTAAAGTTATGTGGCAGAAAACTAACACCTTCCAACTTCCTGAATACCTGAATAAACCATTTCAATCATAAAACATAGTGGTGGCACCATCTTGCTGTTAGGAAGCTTTTCTGCAGGAGCTGCTTGTGAGATTTTATTGGAAGAAACATTGATCTAAATACTAGCCAGTCCTAGAAGAAAATCAATTAAATGTGCTATGATGTTTGTACAAACAAACATCATATTTGTTTCAATTTTTGATCTGCAAGAAATCATTTTTATGGTTGTAGCATCACAAAAGCTTAGGAGATCTAACTACTTTAGATATCCTGTCAAAGGCATGTAGTTCTCTTTCCTTAACTTTCTAGCTTGACCTATTCTTTTAACCAAAGATTTTTTTTAATGATGCTTAGCTCGAATCTCTGCAGGTCATTTGTGGATTTTCAGGATGGCTCAACATCATCATTATACTGGAGATACATCTACATCTTTTCCTTTGCTGGACTTTATGTTTTTACTAAAATAGTTGGAATTTCACTGAATCTATTCTTTCCTCTTCTAAAAGACTTTTTGTTACTGGCTGCAGCATAAACCAGTTGCATAATCAAACTCTTGCTGTAAAGATGTATAGATGGATATGATTTGTACATCTATTTGTACAACCTTTTTTCCTTGAAACATGTGATACTTTTTGGACATTGCAATCAAGAAGTTTTGTTTTAATTATATCAGTTCACAGAGCGTGGTTCCAAATGCAACTGGTTTCATTTTTGATTTATTGCTAGACTGCAGAAAAGACATTCATAAGATGAATCGGGGGGCGACTTTTATTCATACAAGTTTTTTTTAGGTTACTATTCCTATTGGCTGAATGTTCTTGAGGGTTCTATGCATTCACATATGTTCTATCTGGTCTTTAGAAGAGATCCATAAGCATCTCTAAATAGGCTTTTGTCTTCCAGACAAAAATATTGACCTTAAATTTTCTTACTAATATTTTTTAAGCAAAGATAAATAATTTCTCTTAAACGTATCAAAAATGTCTTCTCAAAAGTAAAGTAGATGTTCAACAGATGTGTTCTCTCCACTGATGAAAATTCACTCACCTCTGAATGCTGAATGCTTGAAGTGACCCCAACAAGTGGAGCAGTCTGACCTGTTTCCTGAAAACATCAGCTAATAACCATCTGACCACTTGGGGGAGAGTGATTGTGTGTTGAGCCATTGGACTTTAATCCCCAGTTGGTCAGGTGATCATTAAGTGTTAGGAGTAAAACAGTGATGTCCCAGCAACACTGTTCTGTAGACGCAAGTAATAGTCGCCTTTTGACCATTAACTGCTTTGATAGGCTCCAGCTCTCTCACAACTCTGAACAGGACAAAGCGACTACAGAAAATAGATGAATAGAATAATTTTCAAGACCACAATTTCGTTAGTCACTCTTTATTATTGTGAAAAATTGCTGAAAAATATTTAAGACCATAAAAACATGCTGTTTCTCCAAAACAAAACTCGCTGTTTGATCATGCGGTTTAGTGGAACAAAGGGTCAAACAGGCAGCTTGATTTCTTCAAATCATCCTCATGTTATGCTTGTGCTTCTGTGTCATATTTGCTTCATCGTTCTCACTCCATACATGCCGAGCGTTTCATGAATGTTCCAAAAATGCAGCAATCACTGCTGAGCGTGACAAACACCCAAACAACTCGATTATCTCAAAAAACGCTGGGCTGTCACAAGTTACTGTGATAAAGTGATGTGGGTTTGTTTTTTATTTCCATGACCTCGCCTTTCCCCTGAGAAACCTCCACCCCATCCTGTTGTGCGCTTATTTCTGGGCCTCCTCTGGAGAACTGGAGGAATGTCTGTTGGGGAACAGTGACTGTAAATAAATAATGGAAATGTAATAAAGGTTTGCTTTTCTGAAGCTCAGTGAAAGGTTTAAGCCGCTTTTGTTTTTTTTGTTTGTTTGTTTTTTTGTTCGTTTGTTTTTTTTTCACCAGATATTCCTGTCGGTAGTGCATACTTTTAAGAATTCTTGCTGATGCAAGGAGTTTTTGAACATTTGAAGTTTGAGCAAAAATCCCCTTGTTATTAATTATTGGTCTCAAATAAGATTTACAATTGATGAATTATGTAGATAAATTTATATAACTCTATTTCCTTTAAAATATTGTAGTCGAGTAGCCTTCAGCTTTCCGGTTTTACAAAGAGCACATGCCTGAGCTATTTAAAAGCCCCTCTGTACCACTCAAAGCACACACTGATGAATAATATATAGAACAAAGAAACCCAGGCACTAAATGCATCTTCCACAAGTGGAACTATAAAGTCTGTCTACACCTCACATGGGGTATTGCATGATCTTTTTTTAGTCCCTTTACCTGTGACTGTCTCACTCCACAACTTTGAGGATGTATATATTTACACACAAGCCTCATGCCTGAACAAACGACACACTAATACCCGAGACGTGACTCTCAGTGTCAGGTGATGCTCCAGATCCTTGAAAAATGCAGGGACATGTGAGAGGCCTCTAAATATAGCTGCATTACCATCACTTCTCCTGTGTGGTCCTGTAATTGTCATGTTGCACACAAACCCCTGACCTGTTTGCATCCGTGCTATCTTTCCTGCTCACATAACAAACCTGCCACTGATCTGCATTTTAAAAAAAAAGTCCCACTGAGCAATTTGAGACGGCAGATAAAAGAGTTTTTTCACCTTTCCTGTCAGGGTTGGAGCTGGATAATGAGCCGCCTACTGAGACACTAGTTGACTTTGCCACAAGGCACGCCCTTGTATTGTGCAGCATATCAATATAGGGCAAGGTTAAACTGTTCCTCCCATTCTCTCACTATTGTTGATTATCTTAGGACAAAGTTATGTGAAATGTTTGCAGCTGAAAAACAATTAGCATGTTAGATATTCTGATATTCTATTATTATATTCACTATAGACAAATTTTTCTCCAAAGTATTTTCTTATGCTGATGATATACTGCAACTCTTAAGTTATACACTTCTTTGATTAGGACAAAAAGGCAAATTTTACACTGAATTCAAATCATACAGCATCAGAGATCCTTCACCATATGAGGTGATTTCATACAAAGCCCAAAATTATTCATACCCTTGGCAGATTTTCTTTTTCACTTATTTTAATTCACTTAAGAAGCTAATTTTTCATATCAATTCAAACAGAACCTCTCAATAGAAAATAGAACCACATTCCTTTTTTTTCACATCAAAAATGTAAAACAAAAAAATATAATGTATGGTCCTCTTAAACATCATTGGAAAACTCTTTGATTGTTATTACAGCAGTCAATTCCTCATGATTTCTGACCAGCTTGCTGCATGTTTTAGTTAATATGTTGATATCAATGGATGCAGGTGAAGAGCTCTAAGTCTTTGTGGCTGAAAAGGCTGCTAGCTATCACCCTGATCTTCAGCTCCATCCAAAGATTTTAACAAAATCAAGTTGGGACTCTGGCTAGTCCTACCTGAAATGGTAATAACACTTCAAGTTAGAAGATATATGTTTTGTTTGCTTATAGTTAAATGTTCACGATAAGACTAAATCTACAAGGGGGATGGACTTGATATGCTTGGAAACTTTTTTCTCCTTACTGTGAGTGGTGGCCAGACAAACTTGTATGCTGAAGTTCCAGTTATCTTAACCTCAATAATTATTGCCTGGACTGCAGACATAAGCAGTTTATATGAGAATTACAGGATGGAAAGACAGGCAGTGATTTAAAATGAGCAAAATTAACTAGTCAGAGTTTGCATGAACAGTTGCAGGCTGGACAGTGATGCGGTAATTTGCACTGTTGCCTTGCAGCGAGAAAGTCCTAGACTCAAATCTATTTTTCTTTCTGCATGGAGTTTGTTCTCCCTGTGCATGTGTGGCTTCTCTCTTGTTCTCCAGCTTTCTTCAGCAGTCTCAAAACATGCATGTGAAGTTAATTGGTGGCTCTGAGGTACTCTTAGAAGTGTATCTGGGTGTGTGTATCTGTGTCTGTGTTCCTGACTGCATTCAGAACAATGTTACCTGATTTGCTGCCTAGAAAATTGGGTTGGTGGATAGATAATATTAAGGTAATGAGTTTGTGTGATGAAAACAAACAAACATTATTATGTTTGCCATTAATTTCTTTAATAAAAAAATATTTGTGCTTAGATGAGGTCATCCTATCTCATAAGACGGAGCAGCAGAACCACCAGTCCTACAAAACTACAGCTAACATCTAAAGAATTTGCATTCATAAAAGCAGTGTGAAAACGGGGCTTTGTAGCACCTAGTGAGATTTCATGGCAGACAAGTATGTATCTCTGCATGCCTTGTGTGCAGAGATACATAGTGTGTATCTCTGTAGCAAATCTTTTCACTCGAGTGTGATTTAAACCAGTGTGGAGTGAGTACGTGTTTTAAACTGAAGCGGCCTTAAGATCCAGGCAAAAATATGGAGAACTCATAAGTTGCCTCAACCCTTCAACAGCCCATAGTCTGCATTCGAGACTGCACAACCTAAATCTTTGGCAGAAAATCACCTATTGAATGAAGCTTCTTGTGTTGGACAAGGAGACCTTCAACGAGTTGCATGAGATAAACACCGAACACGAGGAAACCTCCACAATACCAGGACAAAAGAAGAGCAAAAAGGTTGAATAATTATAAATACAGAGAGAAAGACCTACTTGCTGTCTGCTCTGAAAGAAATGCTGAGAGTTGACAAAGACAACAACCATCTGCATCAGTACCCTGATAATCTGAGGATGAAAATGACTGAGCTTCTGATAGAAAGGATAAGAGTCAGAGAACAAAGTGGAGATGGGAGAGAAAAAAGAAGAGGAGTGGGATGTTTTACAATTATCACTGGAAAAAGAACAACTTCAATATGCAATGAAACATTTTGAAGAGAAGATAGAAATAAAGAAAGACAAGACTCCAAGAAGTTTCACAAGGAGAGAGAAAGCAGGAGAAACGTAAACAAGCGAAGAACGAATCACAGCATTTAAAAGCAAAAGCTGAGAAAATCTTCAAATATTTGAAGGCTGAAAAATAGTATTGCAGATAGGGAGGACAGTTTTGGAAGAAGAAAGCTAAAAAAAAACAACAGCAAGATCAAGAGGATGAAAACATACAACTGCTAAAAGAGGAGACAGTGGGCATGAAGGTGGAGACTGCAAATTGGAAATAAAGTTGTTCTGGAGAAAATGAGTAAATACCCCTAATTTTCTCAATGGAAGGATGAGAACTAAAAGAAGCTGAAAGCAACAACAACAAAAAAATAGAAAAAGATCCACAAAACCTTTTTCTCCTTCACTCTTTTACCCTTGAAATTCCTCTATTCTATCACTTTCTCACTGTCTGCTTCCCAACTTTGCATCTTTATTTCCACCAACTATTGTTAATATGAAGCTATAAAAACATGTAATCAGTGGATTGGTCTTTATTGTTTATTGTGGTACTATTGTGTTTCTAAGATTGTTCTACACGTTGAATACGACTGAACTTTGTTAGCACAGTGTGCTAACATGCTATCAACACGTCTTTCAGCCAGTCACATCCAGATATGTGACTGAATCTGACCAAGGCAGATAAATTCTAATTCGTGACTCATATATTAAAGTAACATTTTAATAATCACTCTTCTATTTCTGGAAGAAACAGAAAAACTGACTACAGTAATAGATGAGATTTTTTTTTTTCAGATGTGTCACATTGTTGCATTTTAACTGGTCTAAATTTACAGTATTTTGAACTTAAGTTGACCCAAAAACAGTCTGAAAGACAGACACAAATTCTGCTTTTAAAGTCCTTATTGAACCATTAGATTTTGTTGTTACAGCATAGACAACCATTCGCCTATTTTTATTTTAGTTTATTTTAGGTCTTTTAATTCTATTTCTATTTCTACAAAGTTATGTAAGTTAAGCAAAAAACAATAAAATTAGAGAAAAATACATGAGTGAAATTAAAGAACATTTTATTTTCATTATATACATTATTTTTGTATAAAGACAGAAAGTAAATCATGTTCATTACATTAACAAAGTGAAAAAAGTTTTTTTATCATGTCATTAATAAATCAAAAAGAAACATGAAGGATTTTTGAAGAATTAGTATTTATATAGTATGGAGTAAGAGACATCGAGCATGCACATATTCACTGATTAAATGTTTAAAGCTTTCATGTCCATAATGTCTGCAGTCTGCAATGTTTTGCTTTAGTAAAATACAAGGATTAGAATAGATGTTTGTCAGGACAGATACTCAACCTTACATCATCCATATCATTATGATGGTCAAATAATGCTGAACAAGTTGTTGATGTCAGCTTTCTGAGAAGAGAATGTCCAAACAAGTTCACAGATAGGTGAGAGTGAATGATGCAATCAGACTCCTAAGCCGTGTTTTTGAAAATGTGCATAATTGGGCGGTTGGAAAATGACTCAGCTATTATGAAGTAATTCAAAAGGTTGCGAGAGTATACTGTTTGCTCTTAAAAGAATATAGTTTGGGTTTGAAAACGTGCATCTGAACACACTGCAGAACATCTGCAGCTGGGTTGGAAGACAAAGCCAAAATAAGGATGATGCAAATAGACAACTTAGCTGAAATCAGCAGAAATTTAATACAGAATTTTAGTTTTACCTTTATTCAGGTTAAGACAATTGTAGGCAAGAGAGTTAATTACATATTTATACTAAAAGAGGAGAAAGCAGAGTAACTGTGATAACTAAACTGTAATGTATTCGCTGATTCTTCATGTTGCTTTAATTTTTGCTAAAAAAAAGGATTATGAAGTTTGAATTCCCAATGTTCTTAGTCTTCTAAATATTAGTGTTATTTGTTTTTAGCTCTTAGTGCAAAAAATTGTGCGAGTAAAAGAGAAAGCAGAAAGTCCAGGTTTGCAGCCATTCAGTCAACATTTCATGATATAAAAAGAAAATGGAGCAACTTTAAAGTAAAACTGGAATGTTCTGCATGGATGACTACTAATCTGGTATATTAGTATATTTTTGTGATTTGATTAGAATAACCCTTTAAAATTTATAAATTGCACACATACACACACACGCATACAGGCAGACAAACACAGAAGCGGATGCAGTAGTGCAAATCAATTATTTGCTGTCCACAGAATAGCTATGTATGCACATATACACACATTCGCACACGCCTGCTTGTGCTCGCACACACACACCAACAGTGTGTGAACACAGAAGCGGATGTGGCGGTGTGAATCAATAATGCTCTGTTGTCACAGGGTGACATGTGAGCCATGGCAGGGAGCAGATGGCCCCGGGGTGCCTAACTTCCTGTTAGCTGTGCCATTCGGCCTCAGCACAAACACACACACTCACGTGCACGCTCTCACCCACACACACATCCTCTGGGATTTCCCAGTGCAACTAACCACAGCACTGGCCATTAACAAACAGAATGCCATTATTGGCTCCTCTCCATAGATACTCTGCTGCCCCCCCCCCCCCCCCCCCCCAAACACCCCTAACCCCTTTCTGGAAAAAATAAATAAATAAAAAAGTGACAAGAGCCAGATGATAGTAAGTAGGTTTCCCTTCTCATCGCTGGAGGTCTGGAGTAAATAATTCTCTGCTCCCCCTCCCCAATGTGATTTTTTTTTGGCTACAGAGCAAATACCCCACAGGAAATCGGATCTGTTCCTCTCAGCACTGAGTGAGGTCAGCCGCTGCTCAAATATCACTGTCTATGTTGTATTGATTGAGTTCTTCCGACGTTTGGTGTCAGGGTCTTTGAGCAAAGACTCAATTAACAGCCAACCAGTGACCATGCAGGTCGCGTACAAAATTCAGCCTGCAGTTAAAGTTGACTTTGTGGGATGCCTTTTATGCCCAGGCTCTCGTTTAAGCTGGTGCTACACGACCGGACAAGCTTCCACCTCCCTGCTGAAGAAAATCATCCCTGAAGCATGATGCTGCCACCGACAGGATTTACAACTAGGATGCTGTCATTGGCGTGCGTGCTTTCATTCTCACATTCTCATAAAGGACAGAAAGTTAAATTTGGTTCTCATCTGACCAGAGCACCTTCTTCCATAAGTGTGCTGTGTCCACCGTCCATGGAGGTGACGCCAGATCTTCCCATTTTTGGATGAAAGATAGAACAGTCGTCTATGAGATGTTCAAAGCTGCATAGATCCTCACAACTTTATTCCTCTCCTGTCAGATGTGTGTCTTATGTTCATCGTTACTAATGTTCCTTAGAAAACCCTGAGTGGTTAGCGAACTTCTTAAGGCTGTCTGTTGTACTATATATTTTGGGGGGTTTCAGAGTAAAATGGGGGTTGATACAAAAGTGCCAAACTGTTCATATTTTTATTTGCTGAAGGAATAAAAACCATGTGCAGTTTTTCCTCCACTTTTCAGTTATGCTCCACTTTGGGTTGGTCTGTCACATCAATAAATAAAATACTGTGAAGCCTATCGTACAACATGACAATGTGTGTTAAAAATATAAAGAATACGAGCGATGCCTTCTCGGCGAGGGTGAAATGTGGTGTTGCCAGGGTTTTTTATTTTACCCAAACAGACACATGCAGTCTACCCCAACGGGGAGACCTTTAATTGGTTGATGGGCTGTCACAGAAATAATGATAGATACCTCAAAGAAGATGTGGATCTAAAAACAGAAGGACTGACAGTGAATCTTTTTCTTCTAAGAGCTTGTCATTTCTTTTATTTAGGGTTGGGTATCAGTCATTTTATGTCAGATCGGATTTTTTTACAACGTCAGTATTTATGTCGGGCGCCGTTTTGCTTTATTGGGGAATTTTTTTTTACTTCTGTCTAGACAAGGCTCATGTCTGTAAATCTAACCACCAGAACATTAATCAACTCTGCAAATTATCCTATAAAAGGCCCTTTTTTTTAATCTTTCACGTTTCAAGAGGCTGTGTGGTAAAATGGCTTCAAAGAGTGACACCAGTAAATGTACTTCTCAAGCTTAAAATCCACAGCATTTCAATACGCTGATGTTAAAAGAAGACTCCAGCTGGCGCTGTGTCACATTTTTCAGCCGTTTGTGCGAACCCATTTTCTGATACTGGCAACCTGACCTTCAGGGAATCCAGATTTAAATTAAATGAGTCTACATTCCTGCATTCCAGAGAGGAAAAGAGGGAGAAAAATATTCCTGCCTGAAATGGATGGACTTTCGAAGGAGCCTTTGATCAGGAGGTGCAGCTAACAGGGCCATGAAGTGGAGGGGGAAGGTGAAAGACGGAAGGGCAGAAAGTAACTAAAGCCTTATGAAGTTATAAACAGGCAATCCTCTTATTCCTTATTGCCAGGTCGAGGCTGATGGCTACATTTGTAGAAGAAAAAGTTGAATGGTTTACAATGTGGTTGGCTGGGTAAATGATTATGATTTAATTTGAGTTAATGTTGAAATGGAAGTCAAAAATTAATGCTAGAAACGTTGGAGGAAAGTTACTTGTTAAAGTCAACTGACTCGAGCATCATCTGATCCTCAGCTGATCCATCTGCTGACTAAAAAGCAGATAGACATACTCGTGAAACATCCACATGGCCATTGCACAGCACAAAGTAAAAATAAGCAGGTATACATGGAGTTGAAACTAACTGTTTGCAAAAATGGCATAAAATGACAAACATTTTGTCTCACAGTCTTATATTTTAGATCAGATAGGATTACCTACATTATTTCTATTTGGGAAATGCCATATTTGGACTGTTTAGATACATCCTTAGGATCTTGGAGAAACATTTTGTGTGGGCTTTGTAACTCCGGTTTGTAGGCGTACGGCTCACACACACCTTTATGGATCTGACCCATTTCTCTGTTTGGAAAATGTATTTGTGCCATAGCTTTAATTTTATATTTGATGTCAGTAGATGTCTCCTCAATATTTCCTCAAACTGTTTTTGCCTCATGATGCCATCTATTTTGCAAACTGCACCAGCCAATCGTCCAACCAAACCACCCGACGACATGATGCCGCCACGCCCAAACTTCAAAGTTGGGTTTGCAAACTTCCCCCTATTTCCTCCAAATATAACTGTGATCATAATGGCCAAACATTTCAACATTTTTGCTTCATCAGACAAATATATGAACGTGATATGAAAACTGCCATCTATCTGTTTTTTGTTGGTTTTAGAGTAATGACTTTTTCTTGTTCAGTTGACGTATCAGCTCATGTCAGTACATGTCCACGATACAAAAGCTGTATCTGAACAGAGTAATGACTGGACAGGTTTTTTTTTATTATAATATGCTGTCTCAACTTTGTACATAAGTACATAAAAAGTAGAGTTTGGGTCTTACTGTCTGAGTACAACCAGGCTGCTGAGCAGTCTCTGATAAAAATTTTTCCTAGCTCATGCAAGATAGAGATGTTCTTTTTCAACAAAAGTGACACAGACCTCATTTGTTTTCTGCACATTTTCCCACTGGACGATCACTGTCACAACAGACAAGCTAATTGTAATTCATCAGGTAGGATGTGCTTGTTTCCTTTTGGTCTTTGCAAGCAGACAAGGAAGGTCACACGGCTCTGAGCGAGCCAGCCTGTTCAAACAATTCCCCTGTTTTTCAAAGCCTTGTGCACAACAGACGCAGCTCTCCGCAAGGCCTCCGAGTCACATTGAACTGGAAATAGATGGGAGGAAAAATGGCATTCGTCTCTGGACTAAACTGTTGCTTTGGACTCAGATTGCTTCACTGAAGAGGAATAAACCTCAACTGTACTTATTTTATTACATAATCGTAATGTGTGGCACAAAGCTCAGGTTTTTGCTGGCTTTCTCGGGCCGGGTGACTAAAGCTCACTGTGCAGTTGTTTGTCTGCACATCAATGCATTCCTGAGATTCCTCTCCCCCAGCCTAGATGAAAATCAGCTGGTTGCCGAAGAGAGGTCAATGAACTTTTCCCCAGTATTCCCAGACTTTTATAAAGGAAAACAGAGGGAAATCTGAGGACTTCTTCTAGAAGTGGCAACAGTAAATCCTAGAACAGACTCAGGGTACACGCTTGGATTTCTCATTTGGAGAAAGGCTCTCTGAGTATATTCTTCCCCGCCTCCTCTTTCTTTTACCATTACCTCATTCCTATGGAAGTTAGAGAAGTTTTGTCATGCATTTCGCAACCGCAGTCAGACTGTGAGAAAGCTTTCTATCTTGTCTCTCAGCACCATGTCCGTTTTCAATCTGTCATGAAAACAGGAATAGACACCAAATAAAGTCTTAGTCTCATTTCTGTATGTGACGTTGCATCATCTGCTTGTTAGATATGCCATGTTGATAGAATATGCATGTCAGAATTAAAGTGGTGTTTGTTAATGTCCCTTGTTCATTATCAAAAGCTACTGAGTTCAATATTAACGCTGATCCTACAACAGTAACTGTTGATGTCAGATCAATAAAAGGGGATTTCTACAGTTATTTCCAAAGTGAAAGTTAATGTACTTGTGGAAAAACAAATGAGATATCTGGGAATTTCCCCAAACTCGATCATCGCAAGATGTTCCTCCCAAAGATTGGCTTTGCAGTGATCTCAAGTGAAGAAAAAACTAGCTACATCTTAGATGCAACTAACTTTAATTAGTATGTTAAATGCCCAAGTCAGTTGTGTTAAGCTAAAAAAAAAAAAAAAAAAAAAAAAAAAATACACTGATCATGTATGGCTTATTTTTAGGAATTGTTAGGGGAACATAGATTATTTGCAAAATGACAACCAAATGAATATTCTGGATCATCCAGTTTAGTTTTAGTTATAATCTAGCCACTTGTAATCATTATTGCTTAACTTAGTTCTAATCATGACTGATTAGCTCTTGAAATTAAAGAATCAGATGACAGAGAAAGACATGGCTGCATGCAGCAGCTGTAAACACTCTTGTTTTGCAACAAAAGGGCCTTTCTGTGTGGCATTTGAATATTCTCTCTGTGTGGATGTGGGTTTCCCCTGGGTACTCCGACCTTCTCCCACCATCCAAAACCAAGGATGTCAGGCTAATCAGCCTCTCTATTTTGCCTTTATGTTGTTGTGCATGCTGAGTTCTAATGGCCTGTTGGCTATTTCAGTGTATAATAAATAAATGATAGATTGAAGAATACATGTTAAAGGATAGTTATTTCTTGTTGATCCTCAAGAGGAAATTAATTAAAGTCAGATTTTGAATGAAAAATGATAGACACATAATTTTATTTGGAGCAAATTTTCAAAATGACAAAGCCTAAAACAATCATTTCAGCTTCTTGTCTTCCTGAACAATAAATAAATGTTGAATACCAAAGTTTTTTCCATAAAATACCTCTAAATATTATTGATTAAAGCTTTGTATATTTTGAGTTAAAAAGCCTTAGCATCATCTGAACTCCAAATTAGTCGAATGACTGAAAAATTCTCAAAATGCTATTCTTCAAAACAAACAGGAAATGTGACGACTTTTATGACACTCTGATTCTTATCTATTGTGAAAAACAATATCCTCATCTTTATCTGTCCAACGAAGAAACTTCGACTTGATAAGATTTCATTTCCCTGCACTATGTTTGTCTCAATTTCACTGTATTGTTAGTCCACAAGATAAGACCACAACAACAGCGTTTGCCTCAATGCACAATGTTGCTATTTATTTAGAGCCAGAGCATAAAATCACCAAACTCCAATTGTCAAGCGAGGTGGTGAAAGGTTCGTGATCTGGCTCCTGTTCACCCTGCAGAGTTGACAATGAACTCCTCTGTGCACCAAGTCATTCTGCAGTCATTCCAAACAACAGCAGAAGCTTCAGTTACTTTCTAACATACCTGTCCACAATGACGGACACAGAAAACCTAAGAACTGTAAGAAGTTTGACTTAGTTTTAACACCGACTTTAATTCCAGAGTTTGCTGGAGAAAGCAGCTTTTGTCTGTGACTTTGTGGAACATTTTCAATGACCTCCGCTTTTCCCTCTCTCAACTTCAAAGGCGTTCCTGTGGGAGTCGTACCTCTTACGCACGATTGTTTTCACCGACATTATCAGACATCTGAGATCGTCTATCTGCCCCCGTCCCAGAGTGTGGTCTCGCTCTTTTACATGGGCGCACAGAGAACACAGAAGAACCTGAAACCGGGCCCCTGTGTATTCGAGTCACACAAACCGCTCAAATACCTTGCTGCTAAAGCTTTCATTTCGCAGATGACTTTCCAAGACCTCTCCTGTATGAAAGAGGAGACAATGGGAGGCAAGCTTTGATGTTAGGGTACTTTCTCCTCTCCTGACAAGATTAATCCTCACCTGGATGATGTTACATTTACCTTTGTTGGGGAAATTACAGCAGCTATTGAAGAGAAAAAGCAAAGAAGTCTAATTTCTGTCAAAGTCACTGTTGCTAGATGTATTACAGATTCCTTGTGTCATATGCCTGAAATTTTTGTATATTTAGTTCAATCTAATCCTAATGCATTTTAGGTCAACTTAAATGTGATTGAACAACACAAAGTAGCAAAGGAAGAAAAGTAGGAAGAAAGGACAGAAGGAATGAAAGATAAATCAAGTCACGTCATTTGTATAGTGCATTTCAGCAACATCATAAAATCACAAAAAATGCATAACATTACATTAATAAAAGCCTCTGTTGTTGCAAAAGAGAAAGAACATATTTCATGGATACTTATTCATCCTCATTTTCTCCCTCTAAATAAAATCCAATGTAACCAATTGCCTTCAAAATGTCGCCTAGTTTGCAAATAAATTTTGACAGTCTATCATACTGTACAAATAATGCTTTATTTTTCTTCAGCAGGAACGGGGAAGCTGGTCAGACTTGACAGGAAGGTGGTAGAAGTGAAATACAGTCTGGGAGAAAAAACAAGTAGAGTATAAATAAAAAGACTCGATGGCATCTTCCGCAAGGACAACGTCCTTGAAATGTCCCAGTCAAAGTCCAGAATGAACTGAGTTCGAGCTATTTTGCCGAGAACGGTTGGAATGCAAACCCAAAAGGCATGCAGCTGTGACATCTCTGAAATGTAGTTTTACAGGGTTTAGACTTCCACCTCACCAATAAGAACTTTGTGTTGCTCTTCACATAAAACCTCAAAGAAAATCACACACGTTTGCAGGCTTAATGTGACAAAACGGGGAAAATGTTGCTTCACATACAAACACTCTTGCAAGGCACTCCCTGTGAGTCTCAGATGATTTGATTCAAAACAAATAAATAGTCTCTCCGTTACAGTGTCCGCCAAACCGTTGCTTTGCCTCTGTCCGCCCCCTCTTTTCATGGAATTAGTATGACTACATGCTTGGCTTGCCTCAAGTCTTTCCCTGGCTACGTACACAGACTCTGATCTGACCATACTTGGGTTGGCTTGGTTCTAAACCAGACAATGATGTCATTTGTTCAGCGCTTGGTACAGGAAGTGACTTCACACTAGCTGAACTGTTGAGGATCCTTCAACAAAGACTGTCTTGCCTGACTGAAAAACCTCTTAAGGCTGAGTAATCCAGTTACATCAGAGTTACTAAACATGTCATTTCTATCAAAGAACTCTGTGTTTTATTGTACGTAGGGGAGAACATTCACAAGGCCCCTCTGTAACTGGTGCGCTCCCACACATCCCAGTCGTGACTCCATATACAGTAGCTGTTTTTGGCTCACACTCATACATCTATTTGTGGAGACATGGTTGTGTGGTCTTGAGGGTCAGTGGATCTTACTTTTAAGCCTTGAGGCTGCGTGCCGCCTTACGGCAGGAAATGAGCCCCTCCTCTGGATTGTGTTTGTTACTGGAGAAGCAATAGGCCACCTGGGAAATCTGCTGGTTCCCACGGTCTCCATCTACGGTTGCTGTCAGGCAGAGCAGCTCAGCTGAAGGGGCTCCCAGGCTTTCTTCATGTGCCAAAATGAGATGGGCTTTGCTTTGTGTTTGTTTTTTCCTATAAGCAGCAAACCAAAGCTGATAAAGCAGCTCTGATGTGGAAAAGTTTTAACAGCGAATGTAATCATTAACTTATTTTCTTCCACTCAATGTTTCAGCGCAGCTCAAAGGGGCCACTTTCAATTACAAAGTGGCTCTTTAAACAAGTGCTCCTTTACATTCCCAGTTGCAACAAAACTGACCAGTCTGGAAAGTGTTCCCCCCTTATTCACATGAAGATGACCAGCTTTTTTTTTTTTTTTTTTTTCTTTTGCCTTTCCCTGTTACACTCAGATTAAAGGCCACAAGCTCAGACGAGATCCTCACGCAGCCTTCAAGTGGCAGACATCCTGTCTGTACTGGAAAGCCACTCATGCTCTTTAGAGCACACCAGCATCCACACAAATACATAATGACTCAGCTGCCCTTATCCACCCTCCCTCTGCTCTTGGACGTCATCCGTAGCCTTTTAAATGGACCGAACAGGGGGAGGTGAGAGGTGTTTTATTAGATTGGGAAGCCCTGAATAAGGAGCTTTGATGAAACTTCTCTGTATTTATAGCAGCGCAGCAGTTGCTCCGCTGTTGAGTCCCTTCCAGTTCCAAGGTAGCCGGATGGGCGGACATCCACTGAGGAGGAAACATCTTCTTTTAGCTGCCATGTCTATTTTTGGGGCAATTTTTTGTGCCTCCTTTTGTTAACAAAAAGGAAGAGGTCTGGAGGATATTGGACTGATTGCAGAAGGAACTGAGTCACAGAGCTTTATTGAGGGGGTAAACAATTGTCTATTTGTAGTTTATCCTCTTCTTTGACATCTCAGCCATCTAGAATGGACTAATAATAAATCCTGAGCTTTAATGAAGATCACAGGGAGACCAGGAGAGCAGATTAAACAAACCCTATGCAGTTTATGTTCCTCCAAGCAAGGTTTATTCTCAGCCATTCGTTTCTTGTTGCCAAAGATGTGAGTTAAAATCAACACACTTAACAATAATTGATTAGCTCGTGACTTTGAGGTCCAGGTATGTGCATTGAAGATATCTATCATATGGTAGTGTTCCTCAAATTGGAGTACTTAGCTCTGTCTTTGACAGTATAAATAAAACAAAGATAATACAGCATTTATCTATACCCCTGCATCTTTCCAAATTGAAACAGACATTCATGTATCTCGTAGAGATTTTCTATTACAGACTAACACAAGTGACACATATTTATGGACTGAATGGAAAAGGATACAAATAAAATCCAAAATGTGAGCCAGACATTTTTGTTCGGGTTGTCCAAGTCAGTGGTTTGTGGAACTGCCTTCTGTTTTTTTTTTGTGTTGGGGATCTTGGGAAATCATACTGTTTTCCTGACAACTGTCCAAAACGTACAGTGGGTTTGGTTGGCTTTACTGTGTAGGGATTGGATTTCCTCTTCAAGGGGACGAATAATAAACGATTGCCTTTATTTCACAAATTAAAACTCATAATTGCAACAGCTACTTCTGTTAGTTTACATGTAGCAACAAATGTGCATGTATAGGAAGTAATGTTTGTTGAACCACTTTTAAACCACAACTTTTCCAGCTTTGCACATCAGACGATTGATGTTTTGTATTCTTTTTTACTAAGAAAGCGACTTCTGTAATGTAATGTAATTGATCACACTGGACTTTATTTATTCTGGATATGCAGCAGAAGTCATCAGGTGACAGGACTCGAACCTGAGGCCGGACAAATGGTCTTGCTTTAACCCCGCACCATTGCTGCCCAACAACAAATTTTTATTTTCAGAAAAAAATTTGAAAACCATGTGTATTTTTTTTCTTACTTTTGATAAATATCCACAACTTTGTGTTTATTTCCAAAAGGCTAAAGCATGTGATACCTTTACAATATGCTCTGTGGATCCGGAGTAAAACCCAGAGTCTCGTGTGTAAGGTTACTACTCCTGTTTACCTGGCAGCTACAGACAATGAATAATGGAGACAATAAAAAGCACACAGTGTCATAAGGAGAGTGGGTGATTTACTGGCGATCGTGTTTCATGTTCCAGCGGTGGAAGCTCTCTCCCATGGGAGAGCGAGCTGTTTTGTAAACATACAAATGCTGCCGCCGCTGCTGCTGACGCACATTTGAATATTTATGAGTCTTTAGGGTTGCATCCAAACGTCAAAAAAGCTTCTCCTTTTACGTCTGAATGTAATGACTATTGGGAGTGTGAAACTTGAGTTTGCAGAGAAACTCAAGAAGACAGAAAACGAACATGGTTTTCCATTCCTTATGGTTCACGTCATGGACTCTCTCTATTTTTTTTTTTTTTTTTTGCAAAGGCTATTATTACTTTTATTCTTTCACATGAGGAGAGGTTGGTGCCTTTGTGGAGTAATAACACCCTCTAGCACTTCCAAAGGATGTAGAGATTCAGTGCAAACATATTGTTTTGGACATCTATGACTGGAATGTAAACGCTGTTCCTTGTTTTATATTTGATAGGGTCACTACTGAGATATTTTTTAACATAATTTGTTTGTGACTTCTCAGTATTTGTGAAAGAGACTAAAATAAAATAAAATAATCATGTCACGATGAGCAGCTATTCAGGTAATCCAAGCATTAAGGAAAATATTATTAAGTGCACATTAACAACTTTAAAATATGCATTTACATAAAGGAAACTGAGGTTTTGACCCCCATCAGTTTCTATGAAAAATTGCTCTCTTGGATTTTTTTTTTTTTTTAATCAAGATAAAATCAAATGTAAAAAACTGTCTTGCCAATTGGGTGATTAATTAATGGTCATATCCTGCTGAACTGATCTACTGCATAAGCATTGTTCTGTGGTTTGATCCATTAAAGTTCTTTGCACAGATGATGTGTTGCGCTCCCCAGTGAACTTTGTCATCATTTGGCTGTCTGACCATTGTTTCCCCAAATTGCAGTATTGTCACAGGTCAGCGAAGGGCTCTCTGTCCGCTGCTGCAAGCTGTTTTGTGGCTGCTGACACAAGGGGATTCATCGGGTAACGAGTATTGCAACAAACTCCACCGTCATCTCAAATTTTTATCTGGGGCCAGTCTGTGAGGGGCTCCCTGGGGAACCGATTTTATTTGACCTTTTTCAGACAAGCAGCAGCTGACAAGTCACCCCTTGTGTCTAGTGAGGGATTTTGTTCTTTTTTTTCCTTTGTGACTGTGGATATACTACTGAGATGAAGCTACGTTTATTAATAGATGTGTTGATCTGAACTTATGAATTATAAGGACATTAATGCTTTCCTGGCATTTTTCCCCCTTTGAACCCACTTTGGATCTTCAAAAGGGAGTTTTGTTTGACTCTAATTAGGTGAGAAGAAGTCTGTAAGAAGCTCATTAAAAAAAATCATCGGTGCCCTGGGAGGCAGCATGTGCAATATTGGCCTATAAGTGTCCTGCTATGTGAATGGATTGAAAATAAACAGAACATGCGGGGAAGCCTGGTACAGTGGCGGATATAGCAGCGAAGCCACAACAGGCTCCTTAATTACAAACTGAACTTTAACCCACATCCCTTTCACTCCGTCTCCTCCAGCCCACAGAAACGTCACAAAACAGAGACGGTCACCTAATCATTTTAACAGCTGGCAAATTACTGCTTGTGTGTTGTTGTTTTTATTTATTTATTTATTTTTCATAACACAGCTAGACAAGCGCGTAAGATGAATCATTATTATCCGAACAGGTTGAGGGATTACTTTCAAAAGCACAGCGAATACACACAGGAACAGGCAAATGTTTGGTATTCCTGTCGCCCGTGAGACAGCATCCGACCAATCCGAGGAAGCCGGCAGAAGACAATCCCTTTGTGTCCATCAGGAAGACACCAAACAAAACCCAGAGGTGTCGAGCATGTGAAAAACAAATCAGAGGTTAAGGACCGAGATCTGTCCCGCTGGTGGGAAAAGCAAATTGTGTGCGGAGCCTCTAGTCTGGGTAACCATGACGCATGAGCGGCCCGTTTCCAGCCTGTGGAGAAGTGTGGGACCCCATCAACTCCTCGCAGTTATGTCCATATGAGTGTCTCAGAGAGGTTCATTGTGTGTGAAGAAAGGGGCGGGATACAAACCTGGGAAAGCATTTTTCTTCTTGGCTTCTTGCTCTCTGTTGGCTGGCTGTGACCTTTTAAAAGCCACTGATCCAAAAAATGAAGACTCTGAAAGGCCGCTGTTTGGACTCTCTATCCCAAACGCACACCTGCTGCTGATGCCGCGGGAGCTTTTGTTGTAATGCAGATGTATTGTCCTGTTCGTGTCCCTGTCAAATTTCGGCGTGCTGTTCTCCAGCTGCTTATCGCTCCTTTTTTCTTTTTCTTTTTTTCCAAATGCTTGCATTAACATAATGCCCTTCGGTGCTGCAGGAGGAACAGGGACGGAGGAGAAAGGGAAAGCTTCACGGTTTGTTTTGCTCCTTTCTCACATGGTTGCTGGAAACATTCCCATGTGGGTGAAAAAAACTTCCAGGAGCTGAAGTGGAGCATGCCTCGGTCCCATGATACTCACCTGACATCCCTCCCCTTCTCCTCTGCCTCCGCTTCCCTCCTCTCCCCGGAGTTAGTTTGAAGTCATTACCATCCACACCCTTCTGGGACTTTATTCACACTCCCATCACATCTCTTGCGAACCTCTTTCTATAATTGGCCTTCTTTTGTTTTAGACTTAAATAGAATCTATGGCGACTGTCTGGGGCCTCTCAAGGACATTCATCATGAGCTTGCTATTTTGTAGAGCCGTACTGGTGGTCAGTCACATGCACACATGCTGGATATGAGTTGTATCCTCAGTCAAGTGTTATTTTAGTGAAGTAGGTGGGAAAAGTGTTTCTCAGCTGAAGGTGGAAACTTAAGATTATCTTCTCATGGATTTCAAATGTACATAATTGGATTTTAATGTTGGTATATTCACCTAAACAGGAATCATATAATCTAAAAAAAATGTTAAATTATATGATACAATTTTATGCTTGACAAAAAATAAATGACTATGTTGCATAGAAGTGAAACTAGGAAAACATCATCCATCCATCCACTCATCTAAATGGGCATATGATTCTGTGCCAAAAATAACAATGAAAATATATTACATTTATAAAAACTACCAATTGTTTAACTATTTACTAACTTGTAAATTACTTGAGGTCCTTCGGCACTTTATAATGATTCTGCTGTGAAACTGAATGACATTGTAAATCTCTTCATTTTTTTTCTGTTCTTTGTTTCTACTGAAAAAGTCAACCTGGAGTTAAATGTAGTTGTTTTGAAGACATACAATTCAACATTCCAATTTCCATAAGCAGCAACACCAACCAGTCTGCAAGTTTGTGAAATTTTTGAAAGCATGGCGACATGTGACGCAAGGAGGACTTTGTAACTTTTTGCTGCTTTGAATGAATGAAACGCTTTTGTGCAACAGTGGTGTACCATCAGTTTGAGCTTATGTTTAATGGTAAATGGTTAGCACTAAAGTGACCCCTCATTTATTGATGACTACTGAATAACACCATTCCCTCTGTGGGTGTTAACGCGCTGACATTGCTATTTTTGGTTGGGTAATTAAAAAGACCCTGTTGCAGTTAAAGACACCAGAGGGCCGAGGCGTGCAGGATTCTGCTGATTCTTCCTCCCTTGTGTCATCAGACCCCAGCCTCAGGAATGCCTCAGAATGGGAAGGGAAACAGGAAATACTTTTGTCTCCCCACAGCACTTTGGTCTCCTTTTATTAGTGTAGTGTGTTTTTTTTTTATTATTATTTTTCTTCTAAGAAATCCTGTAGTACCGCCGTAATGAACCTTCTGGAACAGGATCAAGAGAAAAGAAAAAGTTTTCCCAGCAGCATAAAACATAATCACTGTAAGCAAACTGATGTAATTATATTGATAACAAATTCCCACGGGAACTAACACGGGGAGGTTGCAAAGAATCAGATTTAGCAATTCACCATTGTTCACAGACAGGTCAAATTATAGCTGAAAAGAGAGACATCAGATCCACCCAGATGTACAACTTTGCCGTGTAGCGATTCATGTGGTTGGCTTTGTAACAAAAGAAAGAATACTGAAAGGGCGCTGCTGGTATTTCCTCCCTTAAACCTCTGAAATGTAGCCTATTGTACTTTGGTTAAAGATAATCTGCTGTGGAGTGTGTGTGGAACAGCAGAGAGCTTAGCACCATCACTTCCTGTCCAGCTGTTCCTGCTGTCGCTGCTTATGAGCAGACGTCTGTATTTCCTCGTCTGAGACATGTTGCTGAGGCATTCGCTCCACACACGCACACGCGCTTAATTTGCAGCCTGCCTCTTTAAACCCCACAGAGTAACAATATATTTTTATGCCGAGGGTGTTATATTGTGGTGACTCCCATGTTTGGCTTGGCTGGAGCCTGCTTCTGGGTATCTCTCTTGGAGCATGAGCGTAGGCGGGTGTAATGGATCTCTCTTTAACATGGGTGTAATAACACTCTATTTCCACCCATGTCTGGGAGCGGCAGGGGATTTACCTTTTAAAGGGTAATTTCACATTATTCTGAAAAAAAGAAATCTGTCTCACCAAACTTTGGTGCCGTTCGTACAAGGAGGGTTTGCTTTTCCTGATTATGAAGACTTCTGCTTTGCACAAAAGAATTGAATGAAGCACCAAAACGGGCAAAAATGCTAGAAAAGCAAAGACTTGCTCCTATGGGAATAGATTTGCAGAACTCTAGAGCTGTCACAATCTTTTTTAGAGGGGTGTCATTATGTATTTTCTAGGTGCATAGTGCAATCAAGTAACTATGTAACCTTCAGTTGTTAGGAAAATGCTTAAAATATATTTCCTCACTGATATGCATTTCATTGTAGTTGTATTTAAGTTCACAGCTGGACCAAAGACCGTGAGAGTATGGGTTGCCTCCTGTATTGGTCAAAGTCTTTCATTTTGCATCCGGATTGACCTTTATATTCTGTTTGTTTCTCTTCCAGGATGCGTTTGTGGAACTGTACGACAGACAAAAGGAGTCGGTCTTCAGCTGCTACTGGCCGTCCATCAAGACTGTCTTTGGCCTGGCTGCGCTCGGAGCGGCCAGCGTCACCATCGGAGCATACCTTGCACAAAAGTGAACAGTATCTCTATCTCTCTCTTCATCTCCTGACTCCTCCGGGCTCAACTTTATTTCTCAGCACCGTCCTCCTCCTCCTTTTTTATTTCTTGCGCCTCCTGTTTTCAAAGATGCCCCTGACCCCCTCAGAGACAACCTTCAGACCGATTCTGGCCCTCTTCAAAGCCTCTCTGTGAACGCTTCTTTTCCTCATGCCCCTTCTGTCAAAACAGACACGAATCAAAAAACAGCAGAGGGAACCAGAGGCGCGGCCCGTAGACGCATCCGAGGAGCGAGAAAACCAGGCTGACTGTGGCTGAGGAGGAAGAAGGAATGCACGTCTTTTTCTTTCATTTCTTGCCTGCTTCTGTACTAGTTTATTGCATGAACGTTTGAATGGTAGAGTATAGACACGAGAAAGGTGTGGCAGTGCGGGACCTGTTTTAGGAGGGCTTGGTGATGAAGACGCAGCGGACCCCGATCCCCAAAACCTTGTTATAGGATGAAGGACCCTGTCTGAGCTGTGGACTCCAGTTACCTCCCTACAGCCGTCCTTCAAAGAACTTCTGTAGAACAGCTGCTTAGATTGTGTAATGGAAACAGCTCACTGCAGCCAGCACAGCGTGTGTCTACTGTTTTCACTTCTCACACAGCTCAGGTGAACACATTGCACCACTATGCTATCTCTCTCTCTCTCTCTCTCTCTTTCTCTGGGTCTGTAATGGAGGGAGAGGAAGCCTGAGCTCAGCTCAGCTGAAAGCTCCTTGATTTTCGTGCTGGGTTTTTATTTTTCTTGCATGCCAAACCAAATAAGGAGGTGTGTGTATGTGTGCCTGTTTATGTGTGCGTGTGTTTTCAAGGAGCATAAAATAAAGCGTGAAGGTATGTTGCTGAGTGTCCTGAGGGAAACGTGCAGTCGAGCGCACAAAGAGAATCGGTTAGAGGTACAATAAATGTTGCTTTCTTCAGCCTCCAACGTCTGACCGGACAATTTTAAGAGCTCGTTCTTCAAGCAGTGTAATGTGAAGTAGATTCATAGCTTTACTATTAGCATAAACAACTCAAGAGTTTTGTGACTGCTCGTGGTTCTCCTCACAGAGCCCTTTTGGGGTCCAATTGTCTGGTCTCGCCCAGGTGTCAGGCGACACGTGTGTCCTCCAGTTGCTGCCGCCCCGCAGTAACTCAATAATGAATCCGCTCTGACACAGACAGCTGTTGACGTGGACTGACAGAGAAATGTTCTTGTGTGGCCACATGTGACTGGGTGGAAATCAAGTCCGCAGCATTTCGGTAGTGGACTCCTGGTCGTTGGAACCTGAGCTGTCCCTCCCTCCCTTTTTCTGTCCGGCCTCCGAAAGCACCCGGGGATTGATTTTTATTCCTTTCAGCCTGTTTTATTGATGTTCGTCTTGTGTTGCAGTCTGATGGAAAATTCCAGGTCCCCAAAATATTTTTGGTTGGACACGTCTTCCCAGCCTTTTCGCGGAGTGGGAATTTGGATTTTCTCTTTCTGTTTCTTCGTTGCATGGATGAAAGTCAACCGTAACACAATAGATGCCCATGATGTGTAACTGTATTTATAATACGACAGGCTATAGAGAAGAAGTAACAATAAATAAAGCTACATTTCTTTAATTTATTTCAAGGTACAAGATTACAGACTTTCAGAATAAAACTAGTCACTTTTATTTTCCTTTTTCTATGGAATCACACTGTAAACTACATAGTTTCCTGGCTGCTAATACAACAATGTGTAGAAATTAATCTTTGTGTTGCGTTGATGTCGGCTGCTATTCTGTCAAGATTAAAACTATTCCTCACAGCTTAAACTGCCACAACTTCACAGTACACATGTGTAGAGAGCTGGAAACCAAAGTAAACTTGTGCTGGTCTTTAATTTAAAACATATCTGACAGAGCATACAGTGCCGTGCAAAACCTTTTTCACATTTCGTCAGAATTAAGTCTGCTTTTTTTTTAGTGGGATTTTATGCGACAGACCAAGACAGAGTAGTGCAGAACGGGATATGTAACATTCAAAAACATATATCAAAAATCCAAACTGTGGTGTTTGTTCTATTCAGCCCCTTTTACTCTGATGCCAACAAATAAAATGTGGTGTCATGTTAGCAGGTGTTCTGTGAGCAGACATTATGGAAATCAAGAAACACACCAGACAAGTCCAAGGTGTGGAGAACCATTAAGCACCGTTAGCTTATGAGACAGCATTCAAAGCACTGAACGCATCATAAAGCACTCCTCAGAAGTTCGCTCTCCAGCAGAACAGCGACACTAAAAGTACAGTGAGAGTTGAGATGAAATAGTTTAGGTCATGCAAAACGTCATGACATCAAAACAGCAGCATTAAACATCAGAGTGGAAATGTTATATCTACGGTGAGACATGCTGGGGGCATTGCATCTGGATTAAGGTTCTTTGACTGAGCTTGAGTTTGTACTGAAAGGGCGAAACGGCCAAATAATATGATTTTAAATGTCAAAAAGTGGCAGAGACAAGCTGAAAAATACCTACTACTGCTGGGGAATACAAATGCACAAAACACTTTGAAAACCATGCATCATTTTTTTTCCTCCACTTCCCAATTATGCTGTATTTTGCGTTGGCCTGTCACACAAAATCCCAATAAAATCCATAGAAGTTTGTGGCTGTAATTTTGTCAGAATGTGAAAAAATAAAAATAAATAAAAATACAACTCATAGGAATGCTTTTGCAAGGCAGTGCGGCTTCAGCTCACCGAGGGGTTTCTGTGTAGTGTAACTGTACTATAGCCGCTTCACTTTCATCCGCTTCATGCTCACACAATAACTAAAGTGTAAAATGTCAAATGCCAGACCTAAACCTCCTCCTTTTAGCCACCACGGCTCACAGAGTGATGCGTGTGTTTGTATGAAACAGAGGGCGATTCCTGCACAGGAAGATAGGAAGAACTTTAACAGCAATATACTGTCATTTTCATAACCTCTGTGCATATATGAATGTAGCACTCTTGTTGCTGTCCTGTTTCATTGTCTATAATCTATACAAAAAAAAAAACCTGTAGCACTTATTAAAAGAGAAAGTGAATCGTGTTCCTGTTGTTTACCGCTATATCCACAATAAGCTAGTGGGATCATATTGTTCCTAATAAATCAGATTTCTCCAGCAGATGCAGTCTTGAGCTCCGTGTTGTGTTTGTCTTTATTGATTCTCAGCTGCCTCTCGGAGCGAAGTCAACAAGGCGGAGAGAGAATAAGAGATGCTCAAAGGTGAGGAGCGGCGCATCAGCTCCACTCTTTTGATTATCTGTTACATCTATCACAGCCCTGCGTGAGCCTGATCGTGTCAAGGCGACTGTCTCCTTGTGAAGGACTGCAGCAGCAGAAGAAGCAGCAGCAGCAGCAGCAGCAGACATCAAAGCTGTCCCCAAACGCTACTGCACTTGTCAGCCTTCCCCTCCTCAGCTGCTAAACACCAGAGTGCAGAGACCCCCCTCCCCCCCCCCCCAACCCTCCTCTGCCGCCTCCCCTTCACAAATGCCCCGGGGCCAGGTTTTTGTACGCCCTCTTGCCTCTGCTCTGATCACACTTGTCTTCAAAGGCTGCGGACCCTCTCACTGCTCGCTGGAATCTGTGCAGATCATGATGCAGTAAAACCTAATGTTGAAAGAGTCAAGTGGGCACAAGAAAATGAGGGCCAAGCAGAGATTGAAAAAAAAAAAAACTGTGATGGGTGTGTGTGTGTGTGTGTGCGTATGCGTGTGCGTGTGTGTGTGCGTGTGTGTGTGTGTGGGTGTGTGTGTGTGTGTGTGTGTGTGTGTGTGTGTGTGTGTGTGTGTGTGGCAGAAATATCCCCGAGGAGACCAACAGCAGAGGAAAGTTCATTTGGAGTGAAGACGCCCCTCTCCATCCCTCCTCTACCTCCTCTCCAGCTCTCACCATGCATATAAAATGCATGACTCGCTCTGAAGAAGAATTTTAAATCAAGTCCTGGACTTTCAAAAGCGAGTCCGGTGTGGGTGTGGATGGTGAATGTCTGGGTATAGAAAGTGAAAAAAATGGGCAGTGAAGAGGAGGAACGATGTGGAGGTTGCAGAGAAGCTGCCCCCCGACCCACCCACCCACCCACCCACCCCTGGATCTTCTGCTTTAGGGCTACAAGGTGTGAAGGAGGCTTTCCCAGAGCTCGATATCACAGGGGAGATTGGGAGATCAAAGCGGATTGTCAGGAGGAAGCCTGGTCCAGTTTTACCCCTCATTTGGTAGTCCATCAGATCCTCGCTCCCTCCTCACTAACAGGCCAAATTAACAGCTTTAAAAACTTCCTGTGCAAATTTCTTTAAATAGGTTTAAGACACGCCAGCACACAACTTGAGAAATTGTTCAAATGAGGCTGAAATGTAAATACTGAAAGCGAAAGATGTTTCCCAACACCGAGATAGGATCAGCTACAGAGGCAAGTTTGTGCTGCAGAAGGTGTGTACTGCAGCGTCACCTTGTGGCTGCTGCTGCACACACGTGCGCACACGAGCTTGCTTTTTTCTTTTTTTTTTCTTCATATTATGGCTTCCATACATTTTAGCAGCTCCATTTATGTCCAACCATAATTTCTCACCTTGTCAGATGAATTGTTGTACATTGTGACAAAAATTTCATAAATGTTTCGTTTATTTTTATTCAGCAATAAAGTCAGCTTGGCACAGTTAAAAGCATAGTCTGAACATGTTTAAGGGTACCAGACAGGATCCGTACAAGGACTTTTCAGTCTTCATATGAAATTAACCCAGACAACAAAAAATATACATATATATATTTCTCTATATATAATAGCAAGTCAGTCAACTTTTGCAAAACAGCATAAAATACCAAACTTTGAGTTGCTGCTCAATTTATCTTGAACAGAACAGATTGATATTCCTTACCAGGGTAGAACTGTGCATCCAGAGCTTATTTTATGATGCAATCTTTTCAGAGCATTAATCACAGATAACAGTCTGTGTTTAAAACAAGGATGGAAAAATCTAAAAGTTCACCAGTATTCATCTCTCATTGGAGAATTACTCTTTGGCTTGGCAGATTAAACACATGTCCATCGAAACAGCAGGAACAAGAAGGAAGGGTTAGGTTTTGTGAAAAACTTTAGAAACTGTAATACAAAAATACTGATAAGTTAAATACTTAAATGTGTCAGCATTGTTTTGATAAATACATTTTAAATTGAAAACAATCAAACGCTGTTAAGTTGGAAAAAGTCAGAATTAGGGTTGGAAGGAGGGTTTGAACCCCAACCCTAAGGTTTGGACTTCTCCAAACCAATATGAAAAAGCCGAAATAAACAGAAGTAGTTCAAAGATATGTCTAATTAATGTGTCTAGTAGTTAGTATTATATGTCTAAAACAGTTTATTAATTCCCGTCCAGTGATCACTGCCCTGCTTATTTTAGGTGTATTCATGTTCCAGAACGCCTGACAGACTCTCTTAACCACAACACCTCAAAACCTTATATTTCATGCAACCGTCAGAATTCCATTAACATATTTGTAGGAAAAAAAAAAGGTAAAATTTAACTCGTTGAATTGAAATAAATATTGTCTAACAGCCCCAGTCCAACGGCATTGGTTTAATCTGGAGGGCTGCCTGCCACAAGGAGGGCCGAGAGCTCAGCGGCTCGTTTTGGTAAAGAATTCTCTGCTGTCTGAAGCTGGCGAAGCGTCGGCTCTTTGAGAGAGACGAGGATCCTGATCTCGCATGATAATCGGCAGGAGAGAGAAGACTGAGGGGGGAAAGTCTGTGTCTGGTATCTGCCAGCTCCAGCTCCCTGGCATCAACACCCAAACCGTGTTCAAGCTGTGAAAAGAGAAAACTCTAACACACAGCGTGACATGTGTGTCTTCATTAGTTTTTGGAGGCTGGTTGAATGTTTCTCAACACAAAAAAGCTTAAGTTATTAATTTGGCTACTTATTGGTGCAGATGACTGCATGTAAACATATACACAAAATAATTTGAAGTCAGGCTTGGTTAAAATGTATGCATAAAAATAAAGTGCATTCAAAACTATAGAGTACTATTTGAATATTTTTCAATTTCATTTCAAAGAGAAAGACTGTACTTTTTAGGGATGAAAATTTGTACACATTTGATGTTAATTTTATTTTTCTTTATATAGAACCTCTATAACACTTACAGTCTGAATGCAGGGGACCGACACCAGTCCACCACCACAACACTATAAGGTTAAGCATGGTCAAAATATGTAGACTGATGTCCCAAGACCTCACGATACTACCAAGGATTTCAAATTTCTGCTTCCAGTAACTAAATACAGAAATCAGTAATGCAGGAAAATGACTCAGCTTTAGAGTACATTCAGTGTCTGTTTATTTTTCTGCAGCCAGAAAAATAGAAAAAGTAAAACAAAGAACATTCATTCTGCTGAAGTGTAGTTTGTCATGCTTTGCACATTTACAGTACATGTTGATTCAATACAAAGTTTCTCTGATTTAGACATATTGCCACAATATATTTACAAAAATAACATTAAAACTGAACTCTCTTTAGACTTAACACATTCATAAAAATAAAGCTTTCTGTGACATGGTTTCTGAGAACAAATCTCTTTTACAGAAGATGGAGATGAGTCCTGTTCAAATCCAGATGAAACACAAGCAGCTCCAAGCAGCTTTGTGTGAAGCCTCCAAGCAACTGGGGATACACTGTAAAAATGTCTTTAAAACCCCTAAAAATAAATTTTCAATCTTTTTTTTTTTCCATTACAAAAAAAAAGCCCTCTGAAGTCATGCTGACAGGGAGAAACCAAACCAATGCTCCAAAGATGTTATGCTTCCTCTTCTTGTCTGATCTTCCAGAAATCCTTTCATTCGAACAAGTTTTTTTAATAACCCAACTAAATTAAAGACAACCTCTGGAGCGTGGGGTTGAAAATGTCAACTGTGTTTTTCTTTATTGCAGCAACATGCGAAAACTACAGCTTTCATTTGAAACCGTAAACTCAAAAGGACCACAGTGAAGTGGGGTGCCAGGGACGCGAAAAGGCACGAATAGTTGGGCATTGAGCGATGTTATGTTGGCGCTGGCCATTATTCTCCTCATGACAGCAGTCGTCCAATCTCTGTGGGTAGAAGTATAGCTTTACAACTGAAAGATTTCATACTAAAGTATGAAATGGGACTTTATATCTGATGAGAGCTGCATGACTGTAACTAGTTAAAGCCCATCAGAAAACATCCTCCACTTCCCCATCCGGTATTCATCTGCATGTGTTTGCATATATTTTATAATATATCTTTAATGCATCTGATCAGTGTTTAAACAAACTGGAAGAAAAAAGGAAAACTCATTCCTCAGTGCAAAAAAACAAACAAAAACAAAACAAAAAACAAAAAAACAAAAAAAAAAAATCCACTTCACTCAGCTGCATCAGGCCTTTCAGAGCCGCTCCAGTCCCGCTGATGGTGACGGTCTCCAGGACTTCCACACCGGCTTCACACAATCAACCATTAACTATAAGTTCATTCACTTCCATTACAAAAAAGCTGATGCACCACAAACTCATTCAGTAAGATTCTCCTCCTTACAGGCATCTGCAAAGATAACAGCAGAGTAAAGTCATTGATCACTGTCTCAGGGACCCCAAGTTAAAACTCGTTTTCACAAGTTAAGAGTTGTGTAGGAATCGTGCAGCAGGATGTCAAAACTATTAATCGTTCAAATGTTAGACACACCAATAAGGCAAGACATTAAAACCAATAGAGTAATATTGTTACAACGGTGGCTGACAGAGGTGCTATGGATTAGATTTTACACTTGGTGGTCTGACTTCTCTCAGATCATCATCTGGAGGCTGAAGACATTTTGAAAATTTAAAACTGGAATAAGCTTTTTGTTCCTTGTTGTGTTTTTGGGGAAAGTACTTGTTTGGTCTCTTTGCTTTGTCTGGGCAGTATGTTTCTGCACAGATAAACATGGCCGGGTTCTGCAAAACTAGACCTTTGTGGAGAGAAGACATGATTGAGTGAAGCGACCCTGAATTTTATCAGCTGGAGCTTTATTACCTTAACCCTCCGACCCCCTTCGTTCATGTAAATTGGGCTTCAACTACAAGTGTTACTGCTTTGCAGCCAATGTCTGCTTTGCAGTTTGTGTGTCGCTACATGACAATAAAACCTGAGATTTTCAGCAATAAAACGATAAACTCCTATAACGTGGGTGAAGTCATTCCAAGCTCTGACTGGTTTATGCATTTCATAAACATTCTGATGGATTTGAAAGGAATTTAAGAGGAATTGAAGCTCAAATCAGGATAAAAACCTGGACATCTACAGCCGAGACTTCTGATTCTTTCACATCTGTTACTCTGTGAAACCGCATCACATTATATTTATATTCATTCTGCACATTCCTAAAGGATTATACTTTTCTTTATGTGTTTTGGGAGATAAATTTGCTAAAATATTCTAACAAGGTGATAATAATATATTCCTTGGTCTCTGCTCCGTCTGGCTGCTGAGACAACCAAAAGCACACATCTCATTCAAAATATGTTGAAAAATGCAACCAATCAGAAATGTTACAACCCTCCTTCAAAACAACTCTACCCTAAAGCTTCAGGGAAATAAACATTACCACCCTGGGGCTGTTTTCAGCCAACCTAGTCATATTTGGGAGGTGGGCTTTAAAATGGAAACTACCATGGTTCCTAAAAAATATGCCAGAAAGGGAAACATGACTAGAGATTTTCCAAATTTTGCTGGTCCTTGTGTATGGAAACTAAAATCCAAACAACAATGAAAGACTCAATATGTTCCCACAAAACCCAAGAAAAGAAAACAATGTTTATAAAGGAGTAAAATTTCAAAAACAACCATAAAAGATGAAATATATAAAAACAATTAATAGGTAAGCAATAACACTGTACACCAAATCTTTCACTCTTAGTGGAGGCCCAAACACTGCAGTCGGTTGTAAGAACAGTCGATGGATACTGTGTCGAATTTATGAATTAATGAGTGCCGGTGAGTACGTTTTCTTCGAAGTGCATCCCACCAACTCTCATCTGTTGGGGGTTTAAGGCCCAGACCCAGAGATGCCCTGTAGAGCTGGTTAAAACTCAGCTAGCTTGTTATTTTCTACCCAAGCACATCAATACCAAACATGCTTCGCATCAAAGAGCCGTCTGCGATAAACAAAACACAGCCATGGACAGTATGAGCCAAAACCTCCAGGAGCTGAATTTTAAACACGAGGAATAGTTATTCACCAGGTGAAAAACTAGCAGAGCTCTTTCCTACTGTATGTTTTAGTAAAGTGCAGAGAGTTGATTTCTGTGTAAACAAGCACTGGTGCAGAAAGTATAATCCAGCAGAACAAGCAGAAAGTGGACAAACACCATGCCTTCTGCGGGCTATGAGCAGCCACGAGGCAAACCGGTGCTATTCCTACCTGGGGCAGGGTTAGAGGATTGGTGGGTAGGGGAAGCTCAGGGTCTGGGACAATGAGAGATAGGGGGGGATTAGAGCTACCAATGCTGAGCATCTATACCTGCTGGGCTAAGCACCAGTGCCTGGAGGATATCTGAAAGGGAAACGATGCCCTCAATGCTGGAGCGCTCATCAACCACCACCAGCCGATGAACCTGGGACAAACACGAGAGAAATCAGTCCTCAGGGTGGTCCTGCGTGGCTAAATGCACAAACAGGTCTTTGTGTCTCACTTCTGCTTTGACTATTCTGTCCACAATGGTCTCCATTGTTTCCATTTTGTGGCACTTAACAACTCCTTCGAAGTACTGCGAGCGATGTTTGAGGGCCTGCGTCACTGTGATGTCCAAGTTATTGTAAGTTTTCTCTGCGGCCAAGTTCTGCACGCAAGAACAGAAGCGGGTCAGCATGGAGAACTATGTGTTTCTTCAAAAACAGAATGTGTAAACTTACAATCACATCAAACTTGGAATAAATATCCACAACTTTGCCTGCAAGACAAAACAAAAACAAAACAAAAACCCCAAATTAAGGTAAAACCTTGAATTATTAATAACAGAAAGGGATTTTTTTGGTAATGGTTCATTGTGATTTTACCTGAGTCATCCACCACAGGCAGAGCAGACACCCGTCTCTCCACGAAGATGTTGAGGGCTTTAATGATAGGCGTATCTGGGTGGATGAAAGCGATTTCATGGAACGTCCCGATGCCGAGCTCACCTAGAGTCTGCTTCATGAACGCTGGCTTTGGCATTTCACACACCTGGGAATGTGAAAGGCATTGATACATGTCTTATGTTATATACTTAAAGAGAGAGAGAGATAGAGAGGTATCAATTTAATGAATAAATAAGAAGCAATAACTTAATATTCTGATATGCCAGGATGAATCTAAAGACTTTTGATCAATTCCCACATTGACCACAAGGGGGAACCAAGCATATGAAAATGAGGAAAAACTTGAATGTTTACATTTCACCTAATTAGGCTTTACAGATTATAATCTTGTAAATGTATCTAAACAGAACACAATGACTGAGAAAATTTCTGAACTCACAAACAGTTGGAGGAACTTTAGGATCCTCTTGTGTGTGAGTATATAAAGTGCATTCCCTGTAACAGGGTCGATGACAGGCAGGCGGTGAATTTTATTTTTGATGAGGGTGTACACTGCATCAAACAGACTGCAAAAGCAGAAAACAAAGAAACGTGTCATGAGAGCAACAATCAAGAGGTTCAGAATAAGAACAATGTGTGAAGTTTAACGGAATTTTAGAAAACCTTGCATCCGGTGATATGTTCACAAGAGGTTTAAACGTTGCTTGAAGATAAACCTCTGAGAGGAAAGAATGAGGCAAATACTGGATTATTAAACCCCACAAAGATCAGAAGATTACTACTGTAAGCATGCGTCAACAATTAGAGGTACTTGCCTCTCCATGTTTCAAGCTTGTGTTCCTCTAACTCATAAATTTGCACCTAAAAACAAAAACAAAAAACAACTTCAGACTTAGAAAACAAGTAACCAAAAAGTAATATTCAAATATATGCTGATTAAACCCACCATTGGTGACTTATAGTATCTGTGCAGTATGATGATGAAATCTGTGATTGTCAGCATTCCTGCAGTGAAAACAGATCAAGTCAATAAACACCTCAGAGGAATGCCTGCAGGCATCATGCAGCTGGAAAGAGGGCGTGGTTGGTTAGCACAGCACTGGTTCCCCTTTTTGCTTTATTCTCACATTGACTTGACATTCATTATTCATCAGAGGCAGCAGAGCTCAAACTCAATTCACAACTGGCTCCTCTCTTGACTCCCGAGAACAGACAAAGATGCTTTGACGTTTCTACACTCGATATAAATGAGTCATCTTTGGGCTTTAATAGCTTGGGATGGCTTTAATGTTCTCTACTCAATAAGGAGACATGCTCTGCCAGCCATGACTGCTAACACACAGCGCAGCCTCGTTGTTTATTTATGGAAAACCAGAACTGCAATGACATTTTCCATCTCAGTAAAAGGAAATAATTAAGAGATCACAATGAGGCTTAAATAAAATATAGGCCCAATGGCATAAAACCATCTTCCCTTTACATTTAAGGACTGCACTCTACTATCTTCATCCAACAAACTAAAAAAGCTAAACACACCTTTGACAAGGCATAAAGAAAAAGTAGACATGTTTTTTTCTAATTTAATTCAATACCCTAAATCATTAAAACACAGTTTAATGCGAGTCTGTTGACAGTAGGGCTGAAACTATTTCTCGAGGGATTCGAGTACCTCGATTATTAAAATTCCTCGAGCAAATTTATCTGCCTCAAAGCTTTGTTAAATTATATTTTTTTAATTTAGCGCACCGTGTTCTGGCCAGGTTATTACTTGTGTTGCGCAGCGCTCTCACACCCGCCTAAGTTGTTGACGAAAGCTAAGCGTTAGCAGCATAACATCCAGTTTCCAAGTTCGACCTGGGAGGATTTTATTGATTTTATTGATATATTATTGATGATAATATATCCGGGTTTTGATGTTTTTCAGGGGCAAACGCCATTTCCATTTTAAAGAAATGGTGTATAACAGTCTTTTCTCTTCCCGGAGCTGCTGCCTGGTGGCGGTTCAGAGCGAAAGGTGGAAAAGAGCGCTGCCGGTGTATTTATACAGGTGAGCGGATAGATTTAACAATGCGGGCGGACGAGCTGGAAAATTCATTCCATATCATCCAGGTCCCAACAAATGGGTGGCCGAGCGCATCGTGCTGGTAAATGTTTCTGTGTGTGACGAACAAAGATGTCAAATCCCGTCACTAACATAAACACAAAAACTATAAATAGCTGGGCAAGGCGAGAGTTCATCTATTAAACTGACTGAAGATGAATACATAAACAAAAAGCTGGAGGACAGGCATTTTTTATAAGCCTATTTATGAGCCTGCATTTTTATTATTGAATTGAATATAATTTCAGATTTTTGTATAACTTTTCTTCAGGTTAACTTAGAAAGTATGCTATTGTTACAGAGTAACAACAGGTTAATTTTCTAAACTACGGAAAAGATATTATTAGGGAAGATCGACTGTGAAAAATTGGACTGATGTTGATATGCAATAGAACTACTGCTGTTATGTAAGATTTACCAATGTTTTACTTTATCTTTTTTTTAATCCGGTTGCTCGATTAATTGCAAGAATAATCAACAATTTACCAGATTACTAAAATATTAGTTTACAACTAATATTGACACATTTCATTGTACTTACCCACAAAGCTTTGCTTCTCTGTGTCCCATAGAGGAGCAGCTCGCACACCGTTAGCCACCAAGGCAAAAAATGCCTTCTTAACCTGCCATGAAATGATAAAGATTAATTAACCAATATAACCACACTGCCAACCAAACATATGTCACATGCTGGTCACTTCATCTCTGTCATTTTATTAGTTTCAGGTATGAAAAGAACCTGTTTTCAAGTTGAGCCCAATTGATGTAAAGCAATTTCTTTAATCTCCTTCCAGCTAGAAGATTTGGTCATGTGACTAAATGTCATTTAAAAACAGGTTTTTCAGAATTATCTTAGTTTGTGAGGGATCAAAGTTCTTCTTTCTCAAACCAGCCTGGCCCTATTTGAAAAATAACTTGCTCACTAAAAACAACAGACAATGGCTCTTCCACTCTTAACATCAACAGTTTTTGGCAAACTTAGTCAAAAACTTGGGGCTGAAACCTAGTTCTGGGTCTTGTGGACACAAGAATTGCATTTTTTATGTCTTTGAGTTGATCTTCCAACACCTTCAGATAGGCAATCTCTACTCTCAGCGTTAAACATTGACAAGTTAACGAGGTGCTACTCTCTTTGGATTACTGTTTAACAGCTTCATGGCAATACAGCGAAACATTTAACAGAAATTGCTCTAAGGTAATGTTGTTGTACATTAACTAAACCTGAAAGTCTGTTTTTATTCCCAAGATGAAAACTTCTAAACAATGGAAACAAAGCTGGTATATATGGGGTTTAGAGTACATGGTGGGAGAAAAGTATACTAACTTGAAGCGCTGTGTCAAACACGACCAGCTTGGAGCTTGTGGGGACGATGTCATAGCACTTGTGGGATTTCATAAATCGCATGTAAATATCACTCTCGGGTTCAGCAGCTGAAAGAAAAATAGTTTGTAAGAAGGTAAAATCTCCTGAGGAATGCGTAATGACAGCTTGGAAACAATGCATGCACGCACACACACACACAAAACAACCTAAACAGCCATTACGAGCAAACGGACCACTTACAGCCACTTCCCTGCTCCAGCCTACTGATAATTACCCACTACTTTAAATGCCAACAACAAACAAACAGTAGAAAATCTTGGGAAGAAAAAGTCCTTGTGGGGGGTCTCTATGTCTTAACAGTGAGAGCGAGCAACATTAAAATTGTTTTTCAATATTTGATGACCTCACATAAAGCCACTAAAATGAAGATTAATGAAGATTTTTGCATGTCTTCACCAAGACATTTTGTCAAAGTTAAGATCCATCAGGTACAATATATCCCTTGAAAAATAAGCTGCGCCTATTGTGACATCATAAGGCATATATCATCTGATTAGTATCATTTTTATTATGAACATTTGCATTTTTCTTGTTTTTATACCTAACGCTTCATTCTAAAGAGGTTACCTGTATTCTGCATGGCTGCTGCTAAAGGCTTTACCCGTATGATGTGAGAATCCTGCATGGATGCTGGGAAAATCTGACATTGCCAGGAAAGAATAGGGGAGACAGAAATGGCCAGGCTTGATGCAGAACTGCTGCATCCACTGATACTTCTGCTGAAAATAACCAACCTGACCCAAGCCTGACTTCGTTAGGTCAGGGTTGAATAAGGCTGACTGTGCTTAATCTCTCCTTAAGCACAATTATATTCAATAAATTAGAATATGCGCTCTGATGAGATTTGTTTTGTTGTTTTAAAAGCACTCTTGGGAAATCTTTCACCAGGTACTAAACTTTTTTAGTTTTCACTAAGGATAGATTTCTGTATTAAAATGTTTTTCTTTTATTGTTCTGATGTAATAACCTAATTCAAAAGATCATGTTTTCATCAAATGTGGACAGAAAGCCATAATTAGATGCCTTTACAGAAATAAAGACTTTCAAACATTTGGTGTTTAATTCATCTTCATAAAAATGTTTCACTTAGTGATAAAGAGCCTGAAAAACAAACAAAACAAAAAACTTTTCAATAGTATTGAATGTGTCTAAAGTTTGTGTATGCAAAATAATTGTTCAAACTGCATGCATTGCCCCTGTCCTGTCAGGGGCAATGCATGCATGACTCATACTTGCAAGGGTTAACACCTTGTAACTCAAATGTTTCAGAACCTATGTGGAAATAAGTCCAGTCATTCATCCAGCTGATCTTAATGCTGCCTCTTGTGATGTCATTGGCACACAGGACGAACTTGGTGTTATTTCCATCTGGGTTTTGTAAAATCTTATAATTTAACCCCATTTTTAAAAAAATTTTTTTATATTGGAAATTTAAATTTGTACATAAAACAACTCTGGTTAGTATCTTTAAAACTTCAGCATACAGTGTAAAAACATATTGCATTCTGAACAGACGATTTACAGTATTATTTGCGGTAAGATCCTTTCCCTTTTAACCTGGACCAAAACACAAAACTGGAATCAACTGCAATACCTGCTGGATCCCAACACTTTCGCATCGCGTTAAAGCAAAGATTTACAGCGTGACAGTGGCGAAGCGCAGCGCAGGCTCGGCGGAACACTCACCATCATCATCTAGTTCAAGTTTCTCCAGCATACCTTCGAATAAGCCGTAGACCTGTGGGAGAAAACAGGCAAGAAGTTGGGAGAGAGGAGCGCCGCAGCTGGTCAGCGCACAGCCAAAAAGACAAACAAACTTTGCAGTCAATTGGTGGTGAGCATCAGGCTGACGCCGACTCTCCCTCCCTGCAGCTGACAGCAGATCAGACCGACTGAGGAGAGGGGGGGGGGCCCCAGCAAGAGCAGGGCCGCTGAGCGGCGTCTATTGCCTCAAAGATACTGCCAAGTGCGCTAAATACAAGTAGACAACCTGACAAAGATATACAACTTCAGCGGCGCGTAATATTCTGAGCAAACACCCCCCCCTCTTGAGCAACACGCAGTGGATCGGTCCTGGTCTGCTTGGTGCAGCGGGGCCGCTGCAGTTCACAGAGACGTGTGCGTAAATTCAAACCCGGCACAACAAACCGTCTTTAGACGTCGTCCGACGCGTAAAAAAAAGTCAAAGGGAGCTCACCAAATGGAAAAGAGCGAAGGACGAGGCGGGTGGGAAAAGCAGGAAGCTCCGCGCTCTGACGACACGCCCCTCCACGCAGGACAACCTGGCTGCCTCACCATATTAGGAAATCCTTCCCGTTGCCTAGCAGCAAGAAGCTGGGGATGCCTCATCAAGCGTTCATTACTTGAAACAAAAACGACCCAGATCTACGAAGCATCTTCCCGATAGCGTAGCGATGACATCTTGTAACACAAAGTGGGTTAATTAGATCTCTTTCAGGTCTCAGCTGGATATATGCTGCGTCATGCTGCGAGATTAGCAAAGTCTGCTTGTTTTTCCGCCCGATGTGCTGCCAAGCACTTTCACAACAACCCTCTGCAGCAGGAGGGGCGGGGGCTGGGGGGTGCAAGCTTCCACACCTGCTTTGGGATGCTCCACAGTCTCCCCAGCGGTGCTCTGTAATGATGACACAGCGCTTCTCCAGCCAAAATCTCCCCCTGCACTGCACTCTCATAAATCAGATCCCGCTGCACCACTCCAGGCATGTGGCCTGCTTTGTACTACAGCAAGCCTCCAGGAGGCACACACCCATTCAGAGAATTGCACTTACAATGGAAAATGGCGAAAGGTGAATTATAACATAACATTGTGATCTTTTTTTTTTTTTGAGGTGGCAGAGAGGAACCACAAGTTCAGGCATTAATAGTTAAATACTGATTCACCTTGCGAATCCACCATCACAGCAGGCGGCTGGGTTGCGACAGCTTTTAAGATAAGTCTTTATTCTAAAGCCACAAGAGTCATCAGTAATTCCTCTTTAGCCAAAGGAGGTAGATATGAAATACTGTGTCAGACTGCCGGAATCTGATTATACCTTAAAGCTAACTCAGCCTGAGAAGATAAGAGAGCACATTGTAACTATTTTAAAGCATTGAACGTTTTCACATGTAGTCACACTGCGACATGTAGTTTTGACAACACGCCATGCAGTTTTATGACATAGAAAAACCCAAAGTATTCCAATAAATGCAAAAATAAAAATAAAGTCTGGGCTGCATCTGTATTCAGCAACCCTGCACAGAATCCCCAATTGCAAGAATTACAACCGCAAAAACTTTTGGGGTGTGTTTCTACCAATTCTTTGTGAAATAGTTTTAATGCAGAGTGTCTCTCCATTAGATTGTACTTTCAGCCAGTCTAACACATTGCCATTGACTGCATGTCTCAGACTAAATGGTTTCATTGCTGTATTATTCTGAGTTTAACTATATCCATCTTTCAATCAAATATGACTTCCTTCCTAGACTCTGCTAAAGAAAGGTATGCCCACAGCAGGAAGCTGCCACCACCATACGTCAGCATAGGGTTGATGTGTTCCGGGTGATGTACAGCATTAGGTTTGCTCATCTGAGCAAAGGCCTTCTGTCACAGGTATACTGTGTCCCCTTCATAGCTAGGGAAAAACTGTAAGCATAACATCTCATGACTGTTTGTCGTGCCATGACAAATTGTCACAAGGTGTCCTGTTTGTCAACAGATGTCTCTCGCTTGAACTGCTCTCAAGTAACAGAGCTTGAGATTTGCACTGGCAGATTTCACCACCACCACTGTCCAAGTAAACTTTTATGAGTCTGAGGAAAGAAGCGCATGAGTCATAGACAGGAAGCATTTAAGTCTGCTGTTGTGTATCCAAAAGGGAAAACGGTTAGAGTAAACATCCCATGACCCATGCAGGATAATTACTGCATTTATCTCACGCTGCTTTCTCCAAAACCGACAAAAGAGTCCTTGCCATCTGATTTTAGTTTTGGCCTTCGGGTGTCACAGATAATTACAAAATAATTCTGCTTCATAAAATAGATAAACGACAGACTTTGTGAAGTAATAATTTTACTTCACAAAGTCATTAGTCATTAGCATGACTCACATGTTGTGAGGTAGAGATGGGTGGCACAGGACTAGTTGATGGGATCGGGGGCTTGGTGTAGGGAAGGCTGAGGCGCTGTCCTGTGTCCGGGGGCGTGGACAGGGAGCGGGCTCGGGTACTGGGCTCCAGGCGTTCTGGGCTGGGGCCGCTTTGCTGCTGGGCCTCCTGGCTGAACACAGGTTGGCTCAATGCCTGGGTTGGAGTGGTGGGAGGTGTGGAGAGCCCAGAAGCTGCAGAAAGAGATAAGGTTCACGACAGATAAGTCATCTTATCTTTTCTTTCTTTACATTAGTACCCATTTTTTTTTCCTTTAAACAAAGCTGGCTGACAATGTAGACATGCATTTCAGATGTGCTGCCATTTTGACCAGGAAGGCCGTCAATTATCTAAATATTTTACCAAAGTAGGACTGCACCGATTTATCGACTAGCTGATTTACCTCAATTTTGGGCTCCACCTGCTTCACTTGCATGTGAAGCTGACATTATCCACCAATCTTATCTACCTCAGCAGAGGTCTAAAATAAACTACTCTCCTCTTCTGCTCTGAGAGAGGTTTGACTGATAGAACGGCCTACCAGGTTATTTCTACACTTTTGCAGTTAACAATAGTCACCCTGGTATTGCTAACTCAGCGATTTTCTTGCTATGTTTAGTGACAGAAACATAGCAGCCAGAAAACAGCAATCGGTGCTCCCCTATGCCTAGAAGAAATAAGAAAGACCTAATGCATAGGAATAGCACTCTTGTGAATGGCCATTTTCTTAAGCTATGACTTTTGTGGCTTACCGTCCATGAGGAAGGTGTCAATATTAGCTGGACATTTGTTCAGGCAGCAGTTTTTCACAGTACTGTGTAGATCACAACATGGGCATGACAAAAAAAAATTCTACCTTGAAAAAAACAAATCATGTCTCGTAACAGTTCTATCATTTGTTTTCATTATCTCTGAGCCAAAACTAATCAGAAGGAAACGACATAAACACTTGCAGGCTCAGAATGGACTTGGGTTAAAATGAGTATTTTATTATTTTTTTTTACAAATAAAGCATAATCTTCTGCAAAAGCAAGTCATAAATCTCTATTTGACCACAAGTTGGCGCTATTGGTGTATTTTCTGTCTCTAATATTTTACAACTGGTCTGATTAAGTTTTGTTTTTTAACAGAACCAATACATTTGACATACATTTTATGTCTGAACAATTGTTATCTCTGCTTTGGTCAACCTATCTGGTCAAAAGAAATGTTAAAATATTATTTGATTTAGTTTTTAATAAAACCCTTTTTTCCTCCCAAGTGTTTCCAAGATCTTCTTTATATACCCTTTTCTCCTGAATCACCATGTATTCACAACTGATTTCACATACCTCAATCTAATTGAGCAAAACTCAGACATTGTTAAATAGAAATATTTATGTTTTTTTAAATACAGTTTTAACACAGCTTTGGATGACAGATCTGGGTCAATATTAACTTTCTATTTTAAAACACTACTAATTTTATCAATACTAAAATTATTTTCGGTTTGGAAAATAACATTGTGCCACAACTATAATTGTTTCCGCTAACATTTTATTTTAGCAGAAATAAAGTGTTTATAATGTGCGTTCGCTAACTGATTACACAGCAATGTGTTTATGATGTAAAGCACTTTGAAATGCCTTGTAGCTGAAATGTGCTATACAAATAAAATTTGATTGATTGATTGATTGATTGAATGTTTTCCTTGAAGGCATCAATACTACTGTGTACTAGCAGCTGTTGAAACCTGCATCCTCCTGATTGTTTTCACTAAAATACTGCTTTAGGGAGTTCAAAGGACAGGTCATAAACAAATGCAAGTGAGTCCTGTAAAAAAAAAAAAAAAAAAAAAGGAAAAAAAAAAAGCGATCCATAATGGATTAACTGAGCATAAATCACGACAGGGGGAGATGTCGTTGAGAGAGCGGGTTTAAATTCCCATGTAACGGTCAGCTGTCTGTGACGCAGTGGGTTTGTCAGATTGGGGACGTTTATCACATGACAGCCTGCATGCTCTTTCACGTCAGGCCTGGTAAGCTTGTGTGGGGCGACATGCGACCCTCACGTTGCTACGGGTGCTCCCCCGTGACATATTTCTGAGACCTGACAATAAGCTACGATCTGGGCTACATGGTTCACATTACAATCTCTTAGCCCTGAATTTTGAAGGAGACTTTTATAATGAGAAAAGGTGACAAAGGGGAGTTTAAAAAAAAAAAAAAAAATTATGAAAGATATAAACGCTTTATAAACTTGGATTTTAATGAGTTCAGGCAGCATCTCAAATTTCTATATTGCAAAAGAGAGCAGCTTAAAATACTATTCAGACACAAACTTAAACATAATAATATTAAGTCGTGAAACATTTCAGTCAAAGCAGGCCCTGATTATTTTCCCCTTTAACACTATCTCTTGACATTTAGTTGGCGCTCAGCAGGGCTCTTTGGTGTGCCCAGCTTCCGCTGTGCAGCCGTCTTTTTTTAGCCACGCTGCTCAGGCACATTCCACAGGAGCAGATAACAGCAGGCCTGCAAGCCCTCTCATCTGTCTGAGTAATAGAGGACAGTTAGGCACCAGCAGGGAAATGGGACATGGATGCATTGCTGCAAAGACTTCATCTTGATCCAAAGCAAACAAACATCTAATTTAACTGTCAAGTTATCAAAGACGAGATCAATTCAGACACAACTAACTGTATAGAAAAACAAAAGAAGACCCAACAATGATTTTTAAGGTTGAAAAAAAAAAATTGAAATCAAACCAAGTCGTTATGCTTTAATGTTTGCTGTTAATTAAAACTAACAGTAAGGTATGCCTAATACAGATGAGCACATTATTTCAGCTTCTCAAACTTACGGAAAGTTAATCATTTCAGTGAGGGGAAAAAACCATTTGGATGCTTAGTAGCACTAGAAATAGTCATAAAACGAGATAATCATTGTGGTAGCAATTTACTGTTCTGACAATTATTTTCCAATTGAAGCAAATCAAATAGAAAAAAATTCTCAAATCATGTCCTTACAAAATAATATTCCTGAGCTTTTTTGACAATAAACAGCACAAGTAGTAACTTTAAAGCAATCACTGAATGTTATTGCCTTGAAGTTTTTAGTAGCTCCAATTTAAATCACAAAATCCAACTTGGTTGCAGTTTTGCCATGGTCTGTACCCACGCTGCATTAACATGTTTTAAAGCAACGATGTGTTAGTGTAACACCTATAAAAGTGGATCCTCTCAGCCCTTGAACAGTCTCGACTCTTGGAGCAATATGAAACTTACCATCTGAATTCAGTCCATTACTGGGGCAACTAAAGCTTCAGTCATTTATTTGTCACCCAGTGAGCAAACTCCTGCTGCAATGCTGCACTATGAACCTCAGCCATCCAAGAAGGATGGGGCAAAGATAGCAGGGCCTCATGTGGCTCATTTACTAATAATTTATCATGATATGTCAGCTACACTAAATCACTTCCCCATATTAAAATAAACATAAATATAAAAACAGTATCATAACGAGATTAATAATCACTTAAAAAACCAAAACAGTATTACTAAGAAGTACCAAGGCGCTTTCTGATAGGCCACAATTAATTTTCACAAGCAGAAGAAGAAATCCCAAAGGATGCTGTTCAGCAACAGGAGGAATGTGGGTTCTGATTCTGCAGTGTTGAGGCTCTGGATCAAAGGACTGAAGTAGTGTTGAGTCAAGAAGACAATATTTCTTGTCTTCTTTATAGATATTCATTACACAGAGTACACAATTTAAAGGTTTTATTTGTTGCAATTTCAATGATTATGGCTCACAGGTAAAGAACACCCAAAATTCAGAATCTCAGAAAACCAGAACATCACATTAGACCAATCGGTAATGGATGGTTCAAGCACAAATGTCAGGCTTCTGAAATGTACATATATTTCTAATCACTCAATGCTTGATTGGTTCTCATCTTGCAAAAATTAGTATATGCATAACCATGGCACAGTGGAAATCAGCCTGTGTCACGGCAAAGGTGCAGGGAAAGCCCAGAGTGCTTTGATAGGGGGCTTCAGGTCATCTACTTTACTGACTCTGTCACTCATCTTCCTAATGATGACCACCTATACATCTTATATGGGTCTCAGATTAGAAGAGTTTTGCTGGCCAATCAAGAACAGGAACACACCGGGCATTGAACCAGCTTCTGGTACCTTCGACAGTGTAGACAGGTGTCAACGCTTGCTGAAAAATAAAATTAGCAACTACTTCTGACTTGTCATCAGATGAAACCGTGAAGTTCTCTAGAATTTCCTAGTAGACAGCTACATTGACTGCAGACTTCAGAAAACACAGTGGACCAACACCAGCAGATGGCATGGCGTCCCAAACCATCATAGACTGTGCAAACTTCTCACTGGACTTTAAGCAATGAGGATTTGGTGCCCCTCTCCTCCTGGCTGAGCCAAAATAAAGCAAATAAGGGAGACTTTTCTGACTTCTCACACAGCTGTTCCATTGTTCTATTATGTTAAAGTAATCTGCAGCTGCAGCTGTGTCAGATTCTCTGATAATAGCAAAAGAACAACAGATCACAATGGATAAACATTTTGTTTTATTTTAATTAAGTAATCCATAAAGAATCCTTGTTAAGTTCAATGCTGAATATTTAAAGTGTCAAAATTTATGATATCACTTTATTAAATTTGTAGGGTGATAAAAATGTCAATTTTTGCAGATTTATTGGTCTGACCGGGTTTTATAAAGAGAACGTTGATCGTGACATTGGATTGAGGTGAAAAAATGTTTTATCCACAGATAACATTCCTGTGTTTGTTAAATCACAGAGTGTGCAAGACATTGTAGCCACTGTGATAAATATTTAATTAGAGGCATTTCATGATTTTCTGAAGTGAATCATCTGTTAATTTAGAGAACAGTAAGCTTTCGAAATGAGAGCATTCTTAGAAATCCTGTGCATCCCTACCACCTTGAATTAGACCTCTGCTTTCTGCCAGAAAGATACTGTTATCTTGTGACTTGGAAATGTTTCTTCTCTGAAAAGTACACAGGATTTGCAAAAATAGGCTGGATTTTGTCCTTGACTGAGTAATAATTCTATGAAAACGCATTCATAAAACTCCACAGTGATCATTGTCTGATGACATCCAGATGAGGTGACTTCTATGATACTGCCAATTAATGGCATTGGTAGTGAGACACCAGAAAACAGCCTCCACAAAACAAATGTATCAAGCCTCACTGAATATATTTGTCAAAAAAAGTTCCAGCAAAGTCTATTTTGCTTTGTTCATCTTCTCTTGAAGACCTTTGTTTTCCTTTGCCTAATTCTGCCTTGGAGCAATTCAAGGTGGAAAATCATCAAACGCCTAGAGAGATAAACCAACTCTGTTTCCCTACAACGACCATCAGGGCAGATCAAACAGCTGTGCAGAGTTTCCTCTGTCAGCAGCACTGGAAAAAGAGGATGGTGAGAACCACTTGCCAAAAGACCACTGGACTGTTCTGTTTATTCTTGAAATAAATATTAATCTGAAAGGATTCTAAGACATCTCATCCCTTTCCTTCGTAATTGCAGTTCAAAATCCCTGGAAATGTCAAAGAAAAAAAACTCTTCAAATGAATTAACGTCAAAGAAAAACTTCATTCCAAAGCTATGAGTTATTTGAGACCAGTTGATGTAGGAAACAATCTATGGGAGGTGATATTTCCCACATGTAGTTATATGAAAAATAAATTAGGACACCTCATTAACTATTTAGATTGTTTTTTTTTGTTTTCGTATCAATGTCTACTATTTTTGTTTAATCTCTTAAAGATGTTAAGACATCCTGTTATAACATCCTCCATGATGGTGGCTTGGCTGTACAAAACCAAAATGAGACACTTTGGAACATTTTCCCTGCTCCTCGCTTTCTGCTGTGAGATGTTTGAGCGGCTGTACAGCCCATTTCAAGTAATCCCAGAATATCTGTGGATATCTTGGCTTTGATTTTGCCAATCCAGGGCTTTCCATCTCTTAATTCTCAGCCAGAGCTTGGTGGATTAACTAGTACTTGTGTCAAGTCATTGTCATGCTGCAGAGATGGTCACTTTTTCCTCACAAACCCTCTGATACACCTTAAGACCTCAAGGTGGAATTTATGATGGTGAGCTGACCAGATCCTGCTGCAGTAAAGCATCTCTGAATCATGACACTTCCACCTTAATGATTTACGATAGATAGGAGTTTTTTCTGGAAAACTGGATTCGAAATCTGCCAAATATCTCTGTTTTGGTGTCCAAGTAATTAAGTTTCAAACTCATCTGTCCATAGAATTTCATTCCAGAAGTCCTGGACTTAGTCAATGTTCTCTCTGGCAAACGGCATTCTGGGTCTTGTGTTTTACTCAGAGAGCCAAAGTTCTCTCCCTGCAGAACTTCCACCGGAGTTTAACTTGCCTAGTCTCTTTCTGGTTGTACAACCAAGCGAGTTAATATCAACAGAGTTGATCATTCCTAATTTCACCATTTTCAAAAAATCTTTTAGGTACAAGTCTAGGATTCTTTTAATCTCATCATACACTCATGTGCACATGATGTGATATGCCTGTGTGCAATTTTAGCGATTTGAACCTGAAAATACAGTCACAGTATCTTTTGCCAAAACAAAAGCTGGAATTTGTGGTTTGCAAGCAATAGGTCCTTAAGTCAGTTTTCTATTATTATTTATACCACTTCTATTTTCCAAGTATCGTTCAAATTAACATTAAATATACAAATGTGCAAGAAAACAATGCAGGCTGCTTTACCCAAAAACATTTACTTCATCTCAATATGACAGCTTATACTCTATTTTAGCGACATGCTCCACATGGAGCAGCTATTCTGAACTCCCCACCGGATAACAGGACAGAAAAAAAAAAAAGTGACATTGAAGGGACATGAAGTAGAGTAGCTATAAATTACTCCGGTGCTAGAAAACGGATTAATTGATTTCAGTTTGCATTGTTCTATCAAAGTCATACAATGCTGGCTCTACGTAATATTCAATCTAAAAAACTACAAAAGGAACATTTAATATAAACTCTGCAGCAAAAAAACCGCTGACTGCCTGGACCGTGCACATACCCATAGCTCCATAAACTCGTGTCCCAGTACTGTGTTTGCTGATGCAGATGCATGGCGGCACGTGTGAAGTTAAAGATTAGCTGCGCCAGTGGTGCCTCAACTCTATGTGCTGCTATAATGGTGACCATGAACAGCATCCGTTACATATACAACCTGCAGCCCTGTTGTCTTTTCTAAATGGCGATAAGAGAGAGAAACTGAAGCAGGTTAGAGTGGTAAGAAGAAGAGGTTGGCTGTTACTATGTGTGAAAGTTATTTCAGCATTATTATTAAGATTGATCAGCATACAAAAAAACATGTTATACCTGTGTCAGAACAAACAAACAAAAGCTAATAAAAGGGTTAGACTGAGGCAAGCTTATTTTTTTATTTTTTTTTAGCTAAGTGTGAATCAAACAAGCAATCATTTGCATTACTCAAAGATAAAAAAAATTTACTTTCAAATGTTGCAACATTGAGTATAATCTGTGTGCATCTGTTCCTGTTGTGCATAAAAGTAGATTTGCAGATAATACTCAAAATAGTTTCCATAGAGATATTGATGTTGCTGGTTATTTTGTAGTGTGTAGCTCTCTACTCTGGTCCTTTCAGCTAATACAGTTCTTAGTCCCGATAATCTTGATTAAAAAACACAAAATAAAACAGAAACATCAATAGTTCAGCGCACAGATAAAGCATAACATAACAAAACGGAATTCGTTTGCACCAGTGAGTCCTTAAACCACATTAAGATATTGTAGCTCACTGCTGACTTACATTGCAGCAGTTCTACTGAGGCCAAATACAGCAGCATGACGGCAGACTTAGTTTAAGCTGAATGACAGCTTACAAAACTTTAACACATGAACAGCAACCCTGATGTTCAATGTTAAGAATACTTCATGCAAAATGTATTCTCATGACACGAGAGTCTCACTAAAACATGAAAAAAAGTGTCTTCCAAAGCTGGAAAACCTTTCATAAGTGAGACAAGTGAGGTGAGTGGAACGTTACCGGCCAGACACGATGCCTCGGACGGATGCCTCCCTTCTAGCCCATCCTGCTCTTTTCGTTTCTTGCTCTTCCTTAGGCTGCCAAACCGCTTCATGGAAAGCAGTGGATGGTTGGCTCAAAACTAAGTGTGGTCATGACCATCCGCATCACGATGGGAGCATACCCTCAAGACTTCCCCAAGTGAAAGTCACTCCATTTACTTTGTTTTTGTTCTGTTTGGTTGATCGTTGAGAATAAATCCAGATTAGTAAAAATGATGATTGATGGAATTAATTAGAGAAACTCTTCAACATGTAAGATGGCGTCAACAGCATATCAGAAGGAGGAAGAAACAGTAAGTGCTGAGCCAGCAGGAGGCAGTACGCAGGTCATGAATTCAAAATAAAAGACAAGAATGTGAAAGCTGCAAATTCCAGAGAGCCAGAGTGATGCTCGGATCAGGGTGCCTCTCCTTCTCTGTCAGAGGTGCTGGTGCTGTAAATTGTCAGGTGCAGCTGTGGGTGGCATCTCTCTAATATAGCAAGTCGCTCCACTGCTGTAAAAGGAGGCGAGTCCACACAAGAATCCCTGCCGATTGGCTGAAGCGGGCCGTCTCCCCGCCCTCCCTCTTCCTCACAGAGTAAATTCAGCACAGGAACATCTGCTTCGCTCAGTCATCACGTGAGGTCACTTCGTCAGGCTGCTTCTAGGGGTAAACGCATTCATCTGATCTTGCAGGTTAACACAATGCGGTTGCACAGCTCGGGGACAGTTGTGCGGTTCGGTGTCTGTAACCTGACCTTTAAGAGTGCTGAGACCAGCCCCCCTGTCAGATGACGGCAGCAGGACATCCCATGCTCTGTCAGCTGATCAGAAAGCTGCAGTTCAATATTAGTGCCCTCTCCTACCCTCGACTGATGCCCCCCAACTGCTCATAATAGTTCAAACTGGGCAAGTATAGATTTCAATTAACATGTTATGCAAGGGGTATAACATGTTATACCCCTTGTTATGCAAAGTCATGTTGAGCTTCAATATGACTTTGGAGCTCAAATCAAATCAGTGATTATGTTCTTAGGTTTTTAATACACTCCTAGTAAATATGAAAACTATCCAGATATTAAATCCACAAGAAAAGTAATGTTTCATTGTGGGAGAGATTTCTCCTCAGCTAAAAGAAACATAATAATACCTTGTAAGGACTGACGTGCAAGAGTGAAGAAGGTCAAAGATACCCAGCTGCTTTATTTACTGACAACAAAAAGCACATTGGCAACCAAAAGGGAGAGAGAAGGTGTGGGGGGGAAACTGTACATGGCTGTGAAGGGAACTCCTGAGAGTCTGGTCACTTCCAGATAAGGCGATGGAAGAGTAACAGCAGCAAGAGGCTGACAATGTCCAGGCAACAGGGAAAACATATTAGGAAACAGACCAGAATGGGGGCAACATTCTGGTCATATATGAATATGACCAGAATATGATATGATATGAATATGATACAAACATATCAAAGACAAGACTGTTGTCTGTTCAGTGGCATGTGAAAAAGATGCAAACTCTGGAGATTGGAAAAAAAAATCTTCTGTGGTGTTAAGGAGGTACCATAGCAATCTGGAGAGAGAACTTATGAATGTGACTTTGCTATCAGCACCCCCTTGTGGTGACAGCTAAGCATCAACAGAAACTTCCACTTGATTTTCAATGACTTGGAAAAGAATTTCTTGAGCATTTTGCCTTGTTACAAACACAAGTGACAATCCATTATTGGGATGTTGTAGGGTAGGCTGAAACAAAGTAGTGAATAATTATGAGGCAGGAGGGAAAGGAAACATGTTTTAAGTGTGCCAGGGTGTTATATACTGCCTCACTTTACCCTGGTACCTCTAAATAAATCAAAAGTTAAACCAAATGTAAACAGAAACCATCTAAATAGAAACTAGCATCCCACTTTTTTGTTTTATCTTAGAATAAATCCAGCTGTTCTGTGAAGGGCCCAGAACAGGGAAGACAGCAATCAGCTTAGGAAGAAGGCTGTGGAGAAGTTTAAAACCCCAAACTTTGAACCTCACCGTTCTATCCATCATCTGGAAATGGAAAATGTTTGGTAGAGTGTAAAACCTCCCAAAAAATGACACCTGAACTAACCAGTCAGGCAAGGAGAGGTTTGGTCATGGAAGGAGGCGGAGGGCCGACGGTAACATGAGGTCCAGGAGAAATGTACAACTCAGACAGGAGAATCTGTTGCTACAACAACTACTACTTACTTTATAAATCTGCCATTTACAAAACAGTAGAAAGAAAAAAGGCTATTATTGTAGAAAAGCCATGAGATGACCAGTTTGGAAGCACAAAAGTTAAAAACTTAAGCCGGGGACAAAGCTAAGGTGAAAGAAGACAATCAGGTCGCATAAAACCATGACTAAACTCTTCAGCCAACAAGCAAAAATGCTGTGTGGTTCAAAACATCTAACAAGAAAAATCCTCATGAAATAATCTCTTTGGTGAAACTGGGTGATGGCAGCATCATGATGGGGGAAGACAGTTAAGCTGATTAGACATTTCACAGAGATAAGAGACTCAAATTTCAATTTCTAGCATAGTCTGTAGAGACAAATGGCAAAAGACTTGTTTGTACCTCCAACTGCGCTAAACGTCTGCAATTCACTCAGGGAGCCAGAGTACAAATACACACCACATTTCTCAGATTTTTAAATCAGAAAAATATTGCAATCATGCACATCATGGTTACACACTACTTCCTGTTGATCCATCACACAAAACTGCAGTGAAATGCACTGAAGTTTGTGGCTGTAAACTAACAAAACGTGGAAGAATTTCAGGGGTGTGAATAGTTCTTCAAAGCAATGAAGAGAGACATTTTGAAATGAGCACTCAATCGGTCTTTAACATTCAGTTTAAATCTCGCTTTCCACTGATCATTCAGAGATTAAGCTGCGTCTCAAAGCAAATCACACCAATAAACCCAAGCTGGTCCCTTTGGAAGAGTGAATCAGCTGCAGTGTGTTCTTGTTGTGTTTACTTATTTATTTTTCTTTTGGTTTGCTTTACGATCGATGCCGTTCTCCAGAGGAAGCTGTGCATGATAAGGTTTGGCCCGAGCTGAGATGTTCCACCAGCCTCTGCCAAACTGACCCTCTGCGAGGAAACACAGAAGAATGGGTTCATGCGCGCGCCAAAAAAACGCATGACTCATTCGTGTAGCTTTTTGATGAAGCTTCCAGCAGGGCTGTTTCCATGAAGACAAGGCTGTTAACTGTTATGTAACGATAAACCCGCAAATGCATGGAGACACGAAAGCTTAAAGTCTGCCAGTTAGGGCTGTGCTTCATAAAGCAGGGCCTTGTTCTACCTACTTGGTCTCATTTCTCCCTGCTTTTTGATTATGCCCTAATGAGCTGCAGTTGTAGCTGGTGAATGCACTTTGGCAGGCCTCCAATGGTTCAGATGCCAAACTTCATAAAACAAACTGGCCTTCAAACAGCAAAGACAACCAATTCCTTTTTCCTAGAGAAAAACTGTTGATGACAATAACACGGAAAATATCTCCACAGGTAATCCGTCATGAGATGGCTTAGCTGCAGAGCACCACAGTGAAAAGAAGTTTTTATTCTTCTTCTTCGAGGTGGACGTTTCCTCTTTCAAGTCTGTCACAATGTCAAGCAGTGTAGAGTAGACAAAGGCAGGCATGTTCTGTATAACCTCAATCGCAAGCAGCACAGGGCCCTGGATGTGGCTTTAGAAAACCAGTGCAGAAAACCCAAATAATGTGACATACATTTCCCCACTTGAGTTGAACTTCCTTTTCACTGCTCTTTCTCCTTTATGAAATCAGTGTTTTGCTTTCAGAGTTATAGAGAAAAAAATGCATCATTTAATGGACAAACGGACCCTTCATTACGATTGTGACTTATCCACTTACCTCTTCTGGTTCTTGAGAAAATTTTGATGCTCGTCGATGTGGAATTGGACCGGAAGATTCCACTGAAGCTGAGGCGATGGGGGGACTTGGGCGAGGCGTTCTGATGGGAGGGATAGGGGAAAATGGTTTTGGGTGACGTTGAAGCGGCCTTTGATGCCACCGGAGCGGAGTGGGGCGTTGAGGGGTTGCTGGACGGGTTTTTTGCCGAAACCCCTTTTGTGGGGCTGGCTGAACGGATAAGACGATCCCCCTGAGAGACAATAAAAGAAGAGACAGCTTTATTCTCCAGCACTTAAGTGAATGTGTGGTTCATTATGAGTGAGAGGCTGCAGAGCTGCTCGGTACAGAAACAGCAAAGTAAAGGACGAAAGTGAAGAAAGCAAGAGTCAGGAAAAGATTTATTGTGAAACAAGGTCTGCTGATGGCACATTTTGAGTAACTTCTCCTTTTTATACAGGCTTTGTTTAGACAGCTACACTCTAACAGCTAATGGTGCCTCATAAAAAGCTGTGTACAAATCTGAGTCCCATGTGAAACCTGTAATAAAGCCCAGATTCACAGATTGTGAAAGAGGTAGTCTTAAGCACTGTAGACACTGGATGCAAATATTACTACTGACATATACACACATGCACAAAGTAACACTGGTCTGTCAGCCTGTTGTAAAAGGTAAGTAATTAATTGCAAAATAAATAGAAACAAGCTTGAAAATTTGATTATCATTTTTTGAAGGACAATTTTGTTTAGTCTATTTTATTGATGATTTTGGTTGCATGTGGTTTTTATTCCTGTTTTCATTTATGTTTTTGTCAATAAAATAAAGTGATGTTTGTGCAGAAACTTAAGAAAATAAAACTTATATATATATATATATTTTAAATGTGATGAAGTGTTCATGAAAAAAGAGAAATTGTGCTTTAGAAGAGCCTAAAGGTTTTGGTTCATCAGAACCCAGATCTGTTTACTTGAGCTCATATCGAACTATCTGAATATCTAATAAACCCCATCTTAACAGAGTTTTGTTTATAGTTTAACTTTATTCGGTAAAAATGAGTTCAGTTTCTGTCTATTTTGAGAAACTATGTTTGGTAACGCTGGTTTGCAGTGTACTTGAGACTTTCCATTCAGCACAAAAAACATAATTATGTCTATCTTTATTGTAGTGCTGTCTGGTGACCAGAGGGTAAAAAAAAAATAAAATAGAGACTTAGGGGTATGTTGGTATTTGCAAAACACTGAAGCTGTGATATACTTGTAGTAATAACTCTGAACGAATACTGCACACTTGTTGGTAAAATAAGATAGACTAATGAAAGATTTACAGCACCTGCAAGGCTGACTTTTGTCATTTCACTTTATACACATAAACATATTTTCTTTCAAGCTAATATTATCTCTCCTGCAGCTGAGGGCAGACAGAATAAGCTAAGATCTACTCTCTAATCTGTAAACAGGCTCTGCTTGACTTTGAGCAACCAGACAGACATAACATCCAAGTAAAACCCTTCTTTAAGCTGCCTCCTGTAGATATGACTTGGAAATAACCATGGAAAAACTGAAGTCAGGACAAAAGGCCAACAAGATGAAGGTGATGGCACACTTACGTTTATCAGGCACCGATAATCACATTGCATTCATCTGATCAGACTTAGAACTAATCAAAGTGATGTCCTTCACTTTATCAAAGGAGCACTAAAAGATGGCCATCTTCTCTCAGTGAAGACTCCATCTTGTTTATATGTGGCCTTTTCGAATTTCTTCATTTTAAATCTGTGTCTATTGTCTCCATGTAGACGTGAAAAGCAGTGTGCACGTACACAAAGGCGTTTCTTAAAATATGACAACTATTATAACATAGAATGCAATGCACTGTGATGTGAGTGTATTGTTGGGAGTTTTTCTTGGCTTTGTCTTTGTTGCACAGAGATTTCTTTTGATTGTGTTAATCTCTTTTTGGCATTTTCCTCTGCGGCGCAAGAAATAATAATGTTACTATTAATATCATTAAACTGTTCAATTTTCCTAAGCTAGTACGACTCATAGCCTCGGTTTCCTGCTCTAGGCCGACAGCATTGACACACTCCAGCTGATGTTCTGCAACTGTTAGGTGCATCTTTGGTCAAACACACCTGAATCAAATGATTAGGTCTTTAGTAGAACTTTGGACAGCTTGACTGCACACTGAGGTGATAACTCATCCATCTGAGTCAGGGGTGTTGGACTAGGGACACATCTAAAAGTGGCAGGACAAAGGCCCGTCAGGAGCGGAGCTTGACACCCTTGTGGGAGGTTCAACTAGTTGTGCAGTCAGAGATGGTATTCTGTGTACCTAAAATGTATTGAGTGGCGATTTCAGCAACTGTTTAATTTGTATCTCGACTTATTTTTCGCCAGCCTTTGAAACCAAAAAGGCATTTTCTCCAACAAAATTGTATTGTATTTTTTTAAGGCCGACTTCCAGTAAACTTCAGAGATTTTTATCCCAGTAAATCAGCAGTTTCTGAAAAATTCAGACGAGCCCTTCTGGCACCAACAACTGTGACACATTCACAATCACTTAATCACCTTTCTTCCTCATTCTCATGCTCTGGTGGAACTTCAAACCACATTCACTACTTCTGCGTGCCTAAATTTTATTGGGCGAATGTCTATTTGGGTAATCAAGCTATTGAACTAAAAAAAATGGCTGAATTGTCGATACTTAAAAAAAAAAAACAGCACTCTAATTCAACAATAGAGTTAAACTGTATCAACATTATATTTCAGTCTAGCTCTTTTTTTTAAGTTTTCCTTCACAAGGTCAATAACACATAACCAGATGGAGAAACCCTTCACTATTTGCCGCATAGAGACCAAAACAACACATGAGAAGTGGAAGCCAGTCGACCAGGAGACAGAGAGCGCCTCCTCCTCCTCCTACCACTGCCTCCTGCCTGCACTAAATGAACCAACAACAACTCTTTAACCATGTGTTGGCCCTGATACACTGGCACATTAAAATACTCAAGTGGGGAGGAATGTCTTTACTGCAAACAATATAATGCAACATTAACATTTTGATGCGGTATGTGGGGGAAAAAAAAACTTTTAATGAAACTGGTATTATTGCAGGAAATAAACATGATAGTTTAAGAATATTTTTGACAAAGTAAATTGAAGGAAGGGCAGTTTTGTTATGTTTGTTTGCTTCATGGGCACATTTCAGCCTGGCCCAATCTTTTGGCAAACTGGAGGAATGAGAAAGCACACACCCATCTTTCCTATTTGCCAACAAATCTCAATCTCATCTTGCGCAAGAACTTGTTAAAGCAAGCAAACCAGCCATCAGGGTTTTGCCTTGAAAATATTCAGCACTCATCAAATACAAGCCAGCACAGAGTTCTATCTCTGCTGCACAAATATTCACTGTACTTGCATCTTCAGGTACAGCAAATGGTCATTCTCATAATAAATAGAAGCAGACAGCATGGATGGGGCTGCTTTTTGTTTACCAAAAAAAAAAAAAAAAAAATCAATGTGCTGCATGCGCTCGAGCTGCGCCTGGATACTGTGGGCGTGATGTTACTGTAAGCCAAAGTGAGTTGGCAGAAAAAGAAGACGACCTAGTGTAATATCCTGCTCTTCCAAATCCATGTTAATTTGTTCAAAACCAAACAAACACATCAAAACAGACGCCATAAATCATAGGCGGGGGAGGGCAAGAAAAGTGCAAGCTTGAGCAAACAAACAGTTGGAAAGTAATTTACAAAGTGTGTCAGAAACAGGATTAAATGTACCTTCTGAAGGTCACTTTTGGTTGAGGCACTGGTCTCCACTTTAGGGGCAGTAAAATCACCAAAGTCCTGCACAAAGCAGAGATTTGTGTGTCAGCTTCCTGAAAATACAGCAGAGTAAATAAAGTGCATGTCTAAGCATGTAACATGATGTGCTCATTGGTAACACAGCCTGTTTTTCTACAGAATAGATCAAGACCTGAGGGTGGAGTGTCTGCAAAAATGCAAAGGATTAGGTTTTACTCTCCTTAGCTGAGGCAAAGAAGCAGCTTTGTTACAAAGTTTTAACTGGCAGGCAATTACAAGTTGTTTTCTTTTATACTTTGTCCAACTTGAGGGTGGAAAAGTTCACACAGCACTGCATAATTCCAATATGTTGCATCTGAGTGTCACATTCATAACATTACAACACGCTGGAATGTTTTCCGCTTCAGCACCAGACAAGTGCAAATAGTTTAAAAAAAAAAAAGAAAAAAAATTAACTACGATGACTTCTGCTTATCCTCACAGTCTGAGATAGCAACTGTAAAAACCGATAAGTAATATCTGTGTACCAACCTCGGCTGATAAAATGAATATAAACAAAGTCTGCAGGTATCATTGGTCATAGTGTATATGCTCTAAACTAGAGAAGAAGATGTATAAAAAAATAAACCTTCAATTAAAGTAACCTTTAGTGTTCTTGTTTTGGGAACTATGTTTTTTTATCATCAGAAAATGACATAAAAAATAACAAGGGATTATTTCATTTTTGAGGGGACTGGAGGGTTTGTATTCAATAGCGATGAAGAATTAAATTTTTTATGCATTTGTTTTTATATTTCAAATAATAACACCAAATCACCAACAAGGAGAGGAGCATTTCCAGACAACCTGTACACAACTTAAAAGTATAATTCTTCACCCCGGAACGTCACTGCCCATGTATGGCAGAGAAGAGCGTTGTTTTGTTTTGTTTTTTGTTTTTTTTACATAGGGCTCAAATGTTAACTGTCGCTGTGCTAAAAACTAGCCATTTTTTTCTCCTCTCCTTTTGATTTTGATGTGGTATATTTTTTTTTAAAAAAATTATGTGACACATGAAAAAAAAATCTAATTAAAATTGATCTCAAATTAAAACTTCATTTCTAATAATCCGTTTTGAAATACAAAAAAAAAGTTAGTATTTCAAATTAATATATTGTATTTTTTGTATTCCGACGACCGCATTCAAAACTCTAAAACAAGCTCGGATAGGTTTCCTCATCGCGCTCCGGAAAATTCCATGCATGCTTGGGAAAGAGCAAAAACATTTTAAAAAAAACAACCTGCATTTTATTATTATTCGCACATGTAAACAATTGAAGCTCCACAGTGGGAGTTGCCTGCAGTGACGTCACAAATAAATGCTTGCAGTTGCAGTTCAACCTGCAAGTTAGAAACGCTTTAATGAAATGCAGCAATGTTTCTGCACACACTGAGGCGACGTTTTGCACACACATTAGAAACATGTTCAGTGAAAGCAAGTCAACCGATGAACTTGGTAGACGTTGCTCAGAGGAGGCGGAAAGCAGCTGGGGAAAAAAAAAAAAGCACAACACCTAAAAGTTCATTTTAAAAAAACTTCATTGAAACCATATTTTTTTTGAAAAATAGCAATAAAAACAAACTGGCTAATACTCCGCCGACTTACTGGCATGTTAATCCGGAGACCTTTCTTCTTTTTTGGCATTTTCTTTGAGCTCGCCTTGCTGGACTCCATCAACGTGCTTCCCATTTTCTTCTCGTTTTTAAAAAAGCAAAACAACAACAACAACAAAAAATGTGTGATAAACGTCCAAAACTGAGTAACCGACTGGTTTTCGACAACCGAGCCTCAGTCAGCCGTGCCCGCTTTGATTTCAGCTGCCCCCTCTGCTCTCTACTACACCAAGCGAGGCTCGTGCACCCGGAAGTAGGCTCGGCTGCGAGAAAAAGAGGCAGGGCGCACCTCATACGCCACATTGTTTACAGGTGTTCTGGTGAAATCTGTCACCCGGAGGAAATGCGCTCCCCTGCTGTGTTTCCGGGCCCGATTCCAAAAGAACACAAGCAGTCTGGTCCCGGCCTTTTTAATCACAGCTGAGGCAGGAAGCGGGTTTTAGTAACATTTTAGGCTCAGACGCTCATTCACCTGTCGGTGAATGAAAAACGGACCATGTCTTTAAAATTGTAGGCAAATTTAGAGTCAGACTGTGAAGAAGTAGCAGGGTCACTGTGAAGCGCTTTTATTTTAAAATTTATATATATATTTACTTATGGAGGCAAAACCTAGGGCAGACTGCCAGGAAAATCGGTTTTGACGGACACTAGTTTTGACATAACACCGCCCGAGTCTAATGTAATTCCCCACCAACAGATGTCAGTATGATTCAGATATTCATTAGATCGTGCGGCCATGCAGGAAACATTTAAACAAGGCTAGAGTTAAAACAAGTTGATAGGACACATTCACTGCAGAGAGCACAATTAACAAAGATGCAGTTAATTTCATTTTATGTTTTCCTTCTTATTGCTTAACTGTATGTTGTTGCTTTTTTTAACCTTGGTTGGTTGATTTTCAGGTCAAGATCTTGTTTTTTCTGTCTTTTTGTCATTTTAAAATTACAAACACAAAAGTTCTATATGGAGTTGATATTTCAGCAAAGGACATGCATTTTAGACTTGATTGAATTGCCTCTCATGCTGCAGGTTTCCAGTCACAGAAGATCAGCAACATACTTCCCTGTAGGCAGTGTGATCTTTTCAGCATGTTCTTTATTCTTCCTCCTACAGACAACCTCTGATTTATTGACGAAAAAGCTTCAGTATTGATTCACTGCGCTGCAAAAAGGAATCCCCACAATCTCTCTGGCTTATTTATATGGATGTGAGCAAACAGAAGCTGAATTTTCTTGTGCTTTTGGTCAGTAATGGTGCATTTCTGGAGTTCAAGTATGGAGCTCTTCAGTGTTTAATATGTAGGCTTACTCAGCCTCTGAGGTTTCATATAAGAATGTGAAACCTCAGAGTCTGATGCAGGTCTTTTGGAGTCAAGTCAATAGTTTGATGTCCAATTCTTGGAAAATTCAGGGTCAGTGTTCCTGTGTCGTAGTCTTTAAACATTTCAGACAATATCCTGGACTTTCTAACATCAACAATTCTGGTTTTAAGGTGTTCAATGTCAAGCAAACCTATTGCAACTAAGACAAAGTTTCTTCTCTGGGTTGAACATATGTAGACGAGAATTTAGCATTGAAACCTTATGAAAATTCTTGCGTTATTAATCTCAATTATTCAAGCCTTGATTTCGAGATTTAAGAGAATAATTTCAAATTATTTAAATTCTAATGTTGTATGAAAATGATTTTTGATTCACTTACAATTCATCCGGAGAACCAGTGACTTATGAGCAATAGACGGGTCCTAAAAGTGAGCCCTCCAAAAACACATACACAACTTGTAACATGTAAAATAGTTTATTTTTGTAAATGTTTCTAAATTCAATTCCACAAAATCCAAACCTCGTACTCTGTACACTTCAAAAGGCATTTTCAAAAATAAACAACAAAAAGAAGAAGAAAAAAAAAAAATCTTGACTACTTTACACGACCAAGAAAATGTAGCACAAACACACTGGCAGGATAATGTAATATCATACAAGAGAAGAAAAATATCCAAGAAACAATTTTGTTACAACCATTCATTGAGAAAATATATACAATTGAGTTTTCAGAAAGTTAAAAAAATACATGCCATATACATTACAAGTTCTAAGACTGTCTGCAAAATTTTACAGTCGACTTGAAATTGTGCACGCAAAAACTCGTCTGTTTCTAAGCATGTGACTTGTGAAGTGTCAGTATAAGAAATATTTTTGATTAAGCAGAACTCCGTTTCTGTCCAAGAAAAGGTGGAACGACCGTTGGTTCCACATACAATTCTCTCTGTCGCGCACTGGTTCATCTACGTTACATGATTAGATGTTTGCACCCCCCCACCCCCGTAAAAGTAAAGTAAAAACACTTTGCTGCTCTTGTTTAAGATAAAAAGTTAAAAAGTAGTTGGTTTTTTGGGGGGTTGTAACTCCTAATTCACAGTTCTTTAAAATCAGACTTGATTAACAGCAAACTGATCACAATGATCCTTTTTTTTTTCTCTCTCGATTCTGTAACTGATAACTCGTTAGTCAACAAAAATATTTCTTTCGAGTGGTCAAAGTATGTGTAAGTCACAAAAAACACTACGCTACAATACCTTACTTTTAATACAACAAAAATACTTTGTGAATTATTGTGGTTATTTTACAAATTCTGTACAGAATAATCATAATATATACTCTCAAACTGAAATAACGTCCATCTTAAATAAATTTCAATGACAAATAAAAACAAACAGAAAAAAGAAACGATTTTAAAAACACCCAAACATCAAGAAGGTTAAGGTAGTATTTGGTCGGTTATTCCTATAGTTTTGTTTATATACATTTGTACAAAAGTAACAGCATGTCATCTTCAATCTTCAAAAACAATAGCCTTCTTTAACTCAATCTCATCATTTTGAGAATAAAATTCACTCACTCAGTAATAAATACAAAACCTCTCAAATTCCACACAAATCACATGACAGAGACCTATGATACAACTGACTCATGGAATCAAGTATTTAAAAGTTTTTCTGTGTGTGTTTTTGTTTCTTTTCGTTTTTTGTTTTTTTTTTAGTGCAAGTTAATATTCCCTTCACGGTTTTCATTGCTGTACATTCCTCAATCAGTGATGTCTACATTTAGTCTAACGGCATACATTATTATATAACAAAAAGGGCCTGCCCTTAGTTAGCAGTAAGGCCGCACCCTGCACAGTGCTTTCTCATTCGCTGGTGGATTCTGCACCCCCATGTACACCACAAATATACGAGCAGATACATACAGACAGATGGAGGCCTTGTGAACGACAAAAGCCTCTTTTACATATGGCACAAGTCACATCCTGCTACCGTGTTGGATTTCTCCTCCAGACAAGTTTTTTTCCCCCCTCCAAAAATCCTCCTGAACTAGCCTTCAACCCTTCTGTTGATTTTTTTTATTTATTCTTCTATTTTGTTACATCGACTGCAGTGTGGAGCTTTTCTTTTTCCTCTGTGCAGAGATCATGACACTCACTCGCTCAAGCAAGGAATGGTTTTGATGTTTAGCTCAGTTAATCCACTTCCTGCACTCAGGAGCTCGGCAATGGCAAGCAATCTTGTGCTGGCCTTCGATGGCGTCGAACTGATAGTCAAAACACAGCTGAAAAACAAGGTAGGGAAATTTGTTGCTGAGCTCCAACAATGTATTCGAGCAACAACTTTTTGATACTCACCTCTTCTCCTTTTTCAACTCTGCGATTACAGCTGATGATGATTTTGTAGCCTCTCTCGAATGTAACCACCTCAGCGACACAGTTAGGGGCACAAGAATGGTTGATGTATCTAAAGAACAATAATGCAAAAATAAAAATCAGTTTTTACACATGGTTTATAAAGCATCTTCACATAAGAACTCCACACTTCTCCAAACTTTCAAGCTCCCAGTCATTTACCAGTATTTGCTAATATCAAAATTAAAACTTTACAAATGGAAGATCATTTTACAGTGGCTAGGCTTTACATATGAAATTAGAACAGGAAGCGGGCAGTGGAGTAGAGTCTAAGTCTTAGACTCTAAGATCTGCAAATACAAATGTTTTTTTCCATTCTTGTCTGTATGCAAGACCTGGAAAATACTGACTTTTTTATTTGAACCTTAATGGAGAGTTTTTATACGGAGTGCAATTGAAACCACCTGTTTTCAGTACGTGGCTGTAAGAACATTAGTTTGTTACAAGTAAAAAGAGATCACTGCTTGCAGCAGTACGCAGCACATATTAGCCAACAGAGATGTATTTAAAGATGTTCTAACCTCAGATAAAGTTTAATGTTACACTCATGACATAAATCAGCACAATTTGTAGTGGCAATTAATTCAAGCTTTGCTTTACAGAGGAAGCAAACAGAGACTGACCTATAAACTGTCTATAATAATGTCATGAAGGGTTTGATAAATATGGTGCATGTAAGTTCCTAAAACTCACTGCTTAAACCTGAGCTTTTCCAGCTGCTTTTAGAGCACAAGAGAGAGAATCGCAGCTGAGATGGTAACTTCTTCTCTACACACAATGAAGTGGTTATTTCTCAGTGGTCACACTTTGAAACAGAATTCAGATCACTCTAAAGCCAGATGACATTTTAATATTTATAGATTTCTTATAAATTTAAGGCTATGTTGCACATCAAAAAAAAAGAAGCATAAATTACACACAGGCTTAAATGAGCATGTTTACGCTGTCTGTCACCTTAGCAAACCTAAAATAGAAGTCCACGCTTCATGCAAATAATATTTCCAAAAAATGTAGCAATTTTTCTTACTCTATTTTAATGAAGACCTTTGTAAAATACTAATATTAAGTATGACTGAATGGGTTTCATGTTGTGTTTGCAAACTGCCTCCCAATCAGGGATGTTTTCTAATTACTACCAGGGCAACCGGATTTGGCTCTGGTTCCAGCAGCTGAAACAAGCAGGTCAAAATAACAGCCTAGTAAACTACTTAGTTCACTGGAAATGGTTCCTGCTGTTGGAGCGTGCCTACTGTACAGCTACAGCCACATTTAGGGCAAAACATTAGCAACATCATCTTTAACTGTCTCTAATTTTGAAATTGTAATTCAGACACACACACACAAACAAATGTAAAGTGACTCATCAAAAATCTAATATTAATCAAAAACAGGTAAAGAACTAACAGGTTTTTGGCTTACAGCTACATCAATATAGTTTGATAAGTTTCAGACCTTGCAAGCCCTCCACTTTGAGTGGCATCCACAACATGCTCGCTGTCGATGCGGAACATGAACACTGCTCGGTTCTGTACGAGAATAAGAAAATTAACTGTTATTTTCAATTAAAGGTTCAGACAAAATGCAAAATTAATTATGTAGAGTTTTTTTTTATACCTGAGATCTGTAAACCTTTGCCTTCCTGATGGCGACTTCATTTCGGAGGACAGTTCCATTGTACTCAATCACCATGGTTTGCTTTTCGATGTCTCTAGCAGCAAACAGCCCCAGGCCCTGTGTTGATATCATGTTAGCATTGTGTCACATTATGTCGTTAAGTGTTTATTACGATACAAAAAAACAATACTTAAAACTTATCTTTAAGATATTTCCTATTTAAAGTAAGACGCATGTAACTATGTCAACCCAACAATGCCACATGGATTCAAAAATGTTAAGTGTCACTTTTGATTGTTTTTTTAACCAAGTATTCAAATAATTGCTCTCTGGCCAGCCTTGTTAAAGATACACTTATAAGCTAGTAGAGGATAATGTAATTGCCTAAATACACAAAGAAGGGGCCTACAATAAAATTTGGTCAAAGCATTGATTTCTTTGATTTTTATTTTGTAAATTAAAAATTACAAATCAATTTAAGTGTCCTTATTCTTTAGAAATTTTACAGTTTGGATACCAGAATAACAAAGTCTCTAGATATAAAAGTTAACATTCTCTATTGACTATTTTTAGTCACTTATCCAGATCTGTAAAATCGTAAAAGCAATTCAAGACGGCGCAGGAAATCCGTAAATTTAAAGACCTGGCAAAAGCCTTTAAAACCAGAAACTTCAATGAATTGTATTTCAGTCACCTGGATGCGGGAGCAAGCCAAATACACATTACTTCTCCACTCGCTCTTCATCCAGCGGTACTGGGAGGACCTGGGGTGCACAACTGGAGTCTTGCTGTGAGGAACACCACCTTCTCCTTGCGCCACATTTTGATTAGACCTGGCACTGCTGCTGGACACAACCTGTGGTTGAGGTCTGGCATTTTGAGGCAAAGTGAGAAAAAGGAGACATATTAACGCCAATGCTACAATTTTGCTTCATTGAGTTCACCTTGTAAAGCATTCATACTATTGTGATTCTGTTGGTGTTCTCATATGTTTCTGTGGCATCCAAGTACTGCACACTTTCTATTTCAGCCAATTTACTTTTAAAATACTCAGCTGGCGACAGGCTAAAAGGGCAATGTTGGCAATTCATCTGTTGCCAACATATGCAATACAACAGCAGTTAATGGGAATCAGCAAAACGGACAGAAATTTTTATCTTGACATTTTGTGGCATTTATCACAATAGTTATAAAAACAACAAGTATTACATTGGAGCGCGTGCTCCAGTAAGTCAGTCACTGCAGGCAGAGGTGCATTTGCACAATCACTGCTATAAAATTAAACTTTACCCATTGTCACGTAGGCTATTTCAGGCTGACAGAAATAGCCTACTTCATAGTTACATTAAGTAGAGTGACTGTACCACTAAACAGTACTCATTCATTTGATTTAATCATGTTTTAATAATATATTTAATGATGGTGGCATGGCAGAAAGAAACAGCTTCTGATCATTTTAAAGTTAGCCAGCAACATTTATTGTGATCACAATAAATATTTTCTTCTATGAAAATTTACTAAAATGTCAGCCTACTAATAGTACGGTAGCTAAAGTTAATGAACATTTGCTAATTTTGAACGTTTTTATAACTAAAATAAGTAGGAACCTTAAATTACTACCTTTAGTACCCTCCCTTTCTCCAACACTTTAGCTTCTATAACACTTGTTTTTTTCAACAGATGGGTGTGATTCACACAACTTACCAGAATCACCCTGAACATTTGCTGGAAATACAATTTCCTTACTTTATTACAATGTTGTGTATCGTCCTTTTGTTTCAATGATGTGGAATGACTGCATGGCACTGGGAAAAAAAAATGCTTACAAGGCATTTGGCCCGGTATTTTATCTACTCAGAATCCTCTGACCTTGGCATGTTGGATGTTTGAAACTGACAGCTTGACCTACTTTATTACTGATTTTATCTGACTATTTGGGGGCACTAAGAAAGATTTGAAATGTTATTTAAGAATGCCAGTTGATCCCTAAATATGGGATATGGAATAAATATGGTAAAGTAATGCAAAAGCAAAGGGGTGAATTCCACACCCTTGGTCTCACTGTGTATCCACTGTTCTGTATGGAAATGCATTAAAAGAGACACACATACTTCAAAGATATAACTCAAAGTTCTATTTCATTTCTTCAATTTTAACAGGCATAGAAGCTAATTTACGTAGTTACCTTATCACCAGCGAAGTGTGGGAGGAACTTGTTTTTGGTTCTGCGCGTGCACACCCCGCTGGATTGAACATGAGAGGCAATTCCACAAGAGGGTGGCGCCCGTAACGGAAAGAGTATCTGAAACATGCCTCCACTCCTGGGAGCTAGAGCAAAGCAGCACAAGGATGAAGGATATAGTTCAGATGTTTGCCAATATTTTTAACTCTTAAAGCAACAGGAACACAAATTTAGCTACAAACCGATTCAGTAATTCTGGTGACTGCAGGGACTGTGAGTCCAAACAGATCCTCTCCTTTCAGATACACAGGGAAGAGCCTCAGAGTGCCAGACTCTGCTCTTTTGTCAGAAACTGGACCAAGCACCTTATCCCAAACTCCTAATCGAAATGAACACAAACTGCTTAGGAACAAACTAAACTCAGAAAAAAAGTCTAGAAAATGATACTTTCCTTACCTTTAGGAGAGGTGTCCGTCAGGATCAAGTCTTGGTAGCCTTGTTCAACGACTCTGATTGTAAATTCTGGAAACCCGTCATTGTCTTCAACTGAACAGACATAGCGACAACGGCGGTTGCCATGGCGCATGCTCCAGTAAATGCGACAAGCCTCATAGCCAACGGGAAAGATGGTGGTCGGTGAATGGAAGGCGGACATCTGTAACGGGGTGAGTTGTCCTATTGCATGCAACACCAAGCTCCCTACTCGAAATGTGTAACCCAACTCTGGCTGCTGCACGGCAGTGGCGATCTGTCGCACTTCGTCTCTTTGAACATAGACGCGTCGGAACACAGCAAAGCAGCGGAGCTCATGCTCCAAGGCTTGCCCTGCTGTTCCCCGGGGCCTATGGGCATGACAGAGCATGGTCTTGTCTTTGAAGAAGGTGCACTGGGCTTGCAGAGCACAGGTGAAATGATAGACGTTGGTACAGCGCAGACGGTGGCAGCCGCTGGTGGCGCCGGTCTGCTGGCAGTAGGCGCAGCGTATCGTCTGACCACGGCGCAGCGCGAGCTCCACGTTGATGAGGGCGCCAGCTTGGGTCTCGTACACTTCAGTTGACCATAGAGCACAGTTTAGGTGAACCCATACGTCAAGGTCTAGATTTAGCAGCCTTGCCGGCCCATCAGTGATCCCGTCTCCAAACTGGTGACAGAAACAGCACCGCCTCTTATCTTTGAGCAAAGACGGAGGGCGCAGGGATGCTCCTAGTTTCTTCAGAAGCTCGTCAATCTTATCTTCCTCTGGAAGCTGTGAATTCATTCGCGGCGGTAAAACCACCTGAACACTCCACTTTCTCCAGCGGAGACCTTTCTGTCTCTTTCCCTGGTGCCAGCCATCATGGGACCGTGGCCGGGCCTTAAGCTTCACTGTCACCTTAAGGGCATCAGCTTTGGTCTCAGACTTGGGTGTTTCTCCAGCTGTAGGGAAGGGGATGGGTGGAGTGGATGGAGGAGACATTTTGGGCTGAAGCTGGGCGAGGCAATGAACGTCCAGTGAAGACATGTTGTTGTTGTACTGATGCTGAGTTTTGCAAAAACTCTCGCTTTGGTCAGAGGCAGGAAGAAGGGACATAGACTCCTGAAAATGTCAGAGAAAATACAGCAAACAGTTGTTACTTGGACCATGTGGGTTTAAACTGCATGTTTCAAAACGATGCAAACCTTTGCCTCTGTGGTGGGTCTGGACTGAGGGGTCGGGGAGGAACAGTAGAGCAGGAAACAGCTTTGACTACAGAAGACCAAATTTTCATCCGGTCTCAAACGGCCTTCATACTCCTAATATAAAGCAAAAAGATGAAGAAATTGAATTCTTTACCCAGCCAACAGATCTGAGACTGATTTAACTTCAGCAGGCAGGACTAATAATATAAAATAATATGTTCAGTATTACTGCAGAAATGTTGGCCTTCAGTATGAAAGCAGATAATATTTTAGACTCAATGAAGCTTGCATGGTCAATAAACATGCCCTCAGACCATCGACATTCAGCTTTAAAAAAAAAAATCAATGTGAAAGCAGCCTTTTGAGGGGTTTTTTCTATCCAAGAGCTGAAATCTCAATCAAATGTTTGATTGCCAGAAGGATATATTATTAACCCAGAGAGCACTGCTGAGTTTCAAAAGTAAGCATGATATACGTATCGAATTTATCACCAGAAAAGGGAGGGGGAAAAAAAACATTTAAAGTTATTTACATACCACAGCACTGAACAAGTTTGAAGGTTCAATTTTGATAGATTATGCATATCTTGTGTAGGATGAGTTTGTTTGGTACCTTCATGCGAGCAGGGAGATCTTTGATGGCTTTCTGAACTCCATTTCCCAGAACTACCACTTTGCAGTGGCAGCACCAGTGGGGTTTACATCCAGCACTGGCAGGAGTCTTATGGTCAGCTCCTCGAGCTACAGCAGCGCCTGAGGCAACACATATTGATTCTTAAAAATGCATTCTGGCATCAATATTAATCAACAGCAGAGAAGGTATGGGTTAGTATGTATATATACTGTTCTGTTCTATTCTCTTCTATATTCATACATCAGTATGCAGAATGGTAGCCAACTTCCCCAAGTGATCGTCAACATTTAGTAGAGAAAAAGATGGAGTCAAACCAATAACTTTCTGACTCACAGTCAGCTGGAGCTGCAAGAACAGCTGGATCTATTCTGTCACTATGACATTTTAACATTTAAAGGAGTCAAGATGAACCTTCTAAGCAGGGTAGTGGCATCATGCCTAAGGTTTATTTTCTTACAAGTAGAACTAATGAATTGGACAAAACAGCTGGGTTCTCCAACAGAATAATGATCATAAACATGTAACAGAAGAAGTTTTGCTGTGCTAATTTTAAGCTTCTGAAATGGCTTACTTTTCAAACCTTTTAAAATGTGCTGACTATGCTTTAAAAAGAGGTCTGTTTCAAGAAGCCATTTTCAGTGAGCTCTACTATTTCTAATGAGAAAAGTGGTCAATTATCCAGACCAAATTATACCAGGAGTTAGCTGCTTACAACAAAATGTGTCAGGTTTCTCTAAAAGATGGTCAGAGACTTTATACAATTCAGTTTGCGGATTTACAGAAGTTCACCATAATTATTGCTTAAAATCTGTTTGCCATGATCTTTCCATTTAAAATGGTTCAAGTACATCAAACTGACGAAATTTAATCTAATGTTTCACGCAAGTAAACTTCTCCTTGGCACTGTTTGCTTTATGTAGGAAAGACTTATTGGATCAACATGTCAAAAAAAAAAGAAAAAAAAAAGATTAAACTTTCAGAACAAGAAAGAAAACAGTGCAAACTGTCACAGCTGCAATTCACTCAAATCATATTGAACTTGTTTGACTACAAGTTCTACAAGTCCCGCTTAGAAATAAACAAAATTTAATCACCTTTGGGTTTAAAAGAAGAAGAAAAAAAAAACTACACACAGAGAAGCGACTGCAGCATTCTTCCACAGTCTCATTACGTACAGCTAAATTAGAAATGACATTTCAATTACAGCCCTCTCAGCAACACTCTTGTTTAATTTGGTTTCACTCTCTCACCTGGGCTGTTGGGATGGAAATGGAAAGGATGTGGCTGCTGCTGCATCATTCCCTGTGGCCCGGTGGGACGCATCAACTGTCCGGACCGGCCGTGGAGCACGGTGTGGTCCCCCGGCCCGTGGAAGAACATGTGAGGCCGCGGCTCCATGCCATGGGGACCCATGCGAGGGGCCATAGATAGAGGATGTCTGTCCGGGGTGCTGCTGACCTCATAGCTGCTGGGGATCTTCACACACAGGAGGTCTGAAATGGCCGCTACCACACCTGTGATGTTCTAAGACAGAGAGGTATACATACATACAATCAAATTTAAATCATTTTATCTTGTAAGAATCATCAAATATTTTAACAAATATAAATATTTGTTTTGAAACGTCACACTAACCCTGAAATTATAATTTTATCACTATCTATAGTTTCTAAACTCCTGTAACTTCAATTCTAACCGATGAGTTTGTGATTGTCTTCTAAGCAGATTAAGACTAGATCTGATGCTAATATTTTAGCTGAAGCAGCCATACAGTCAGCTTACCTCAGCTGCAGCTGGTCTCAGTGTGATAGCAACAGAAACCAGTCCTTGTTTGGAATCATTAGACATGGGGCCAAAGGGAGAGCCAAAGAACATCGAAGAAGGTTCAGTCTTGATGTCCTGCAGTTTGATCTCTGACCCTGAAGAGTAAAAAACAACAACAAAAAAAATGAATGAAACTCAGATCACATTAAAAAAATAAAAATAAAACAACTGCACAAAATGGCTTAGAAGCTTGAGTTCTGAGTTAAAAACACTTCATAAATTCTAATTAACTATGAGGTAATTAATTATGTTTGATTGAATTATGTAGGATGTTGTGGGTGTTCACCTTTCCCGTCAGGGGCAGGCAGCATGGGGAGCACGGGAGACAAGCATGGGGATGGTGGCTCTTCCTTCACCAGAGACAGGTCTGGGTAGCGACTTATCTCCATGCCAACCACACTCTCAGGAGATGAGGAGGGAACGAAGCTGTCAGGTGAATCCCTGTCCTTGCACGGCTCCTGTCCTCTATTACTGGTATCGCAAAAGAAAGTAACAGTCAAAAACCGTACAGCCGAAGCGAACGATCCACTTCTAAATTACTGTTGATTCAATACCTGAGCTCCTCTTGGTTGTTATGAGGAGGCGTGGGAAGAGAAGCTGGAACATCAACAGTTTTGGGTCCTTGAGCGATGGCCCGGGCTAAAAGATCTTCCTCAGCTCTAAATGGGACGTGGAGTGGCTTGGGCACCAGACCTTTGGAAACTGGAAATTAATGGAAGTATAACTTCCACATTATAGCAATACTGAAAGCATTATTAGTTAACAGTAAAGTAATTGGAGAAAAAGAAAAAACAAAAAGCATCTTTCTTCCACAAAGGTGCAGAGATGATTTTTCTCTAGATGTGCAAGACTGATGATTACCCTCAAGGATATGCTGATGTAAGTGTAGTGAAAGATTCCACAAAGTATGAATATAAAACCTTTTTCATTTTATATTTGTAAACCATTTAGTAAAAGACATTTATTTTTCCTTACACGTCCAAATTATCTACCACCTCAGCATGTCAATGCACTGACAATTGTATTTGCAATTTGATAAAATGTGAATATGTTTGAGTGGTATGAATATTTTTGTTGTCCAATGTGTATATTTACAACTGGTGCAAATGGTGAACTGTTATGTAGTTGTCTTCAGAAAGGTATCGACATGCTGCTAAATGTTTACCCATGGCAGCAGCTTTGCTGGCCAGCTCTTCAGTTGTAGCGAAACCGTTGATCATTTTCTGTCGATTCACAGGTGGTGGGGTTGGAGGGAGAGACGCCGGTGGTGTTGGCGGATTGCTCAAATTATTCTGCTGCGGATTCACAACCAATGCAAAGTCAGCACACGCTATGTTAATACGGTCTTGTATTTTAGGTTTTTCTTTTTTCTACTGTTACAAAACCTCACCTTGTAGGCCAATTGGGAGTAATAATCTGAGACTCCATCCAGCGAGGCGCTTCCAAAAGTACCAGACAAAAGGTTTTCTCCATTGAGCTGGCCGCTGCCGTAGGGAGCAAAATGGGCAAAGTTCACTCCAATCAATGGTTCCATGAGGGGCAGGAGGGAAAGCTGCTGTGTGAAGACAAAGAAACAAAACAATTGCGAGATTAAGGATAACAATGGACGTGGGAACTGTGTATTTAGTTATTAAAAAAAACAAGGTTTTACTGAAAACACAGCAAACTCATTTAGATATCGTTTTCCCTGCAAGTCAACTTTCTATCAATACTCTCAGATACAGCAATGTGAACACAAAGCTGCTTTAGCAATCACCTTTTTTTGTTCACATTTTGTTGTTTACAGTCCTTGAGGTGGAAGTCAGTGACAGCTGGAGTTAGCATTCTTTAAGATACAATCCAACATAACAAAAATATGCCTGAAAACTAGTTTGTGGATTTTCACAGACCTAAGACACATTCATCAAAATGACTAGAGAGGCATATTTTAAATTAGACATGCCACTTTGTCTGCAATTAATCTATGGAAGTTTTAATAAAATCAATAAACGTTTCAATTATTTTCCAATTCTTTAAAAATACAAATTCAGAACTTTTTGACAAAAAAGTAACTAGAAGGAAGAAAACAGCAAAGCAGTCTTACTTGTTTGATTTGTGTCATAACGGTGTCAGGACCTGAATGGATCAGCTGCCTGTCATCTCCTTCCTTCTTTCTCTTCTTGTAGCGAGCAGGCTTCTCTCCTCCCTTTGGTGGTCTCTTATTCCTCCCTTTCTTTTTGTCTTGTTCAGGAAGCAGAGAGCCAGGAAAGTCAGAGGTTCCATCAGAATAGGCCTGAATTTGGAAAATAAAAATAGTTGCATTAAAAAAGTGCAATTTATTTCTTTTGTGCTGTATACCGTAAAAGGTTCTTATAAGAAAGTTGCAGAAAAAGACCAACATCAACATCTGTTAAACATAAAATGTCCTCTTCCGAAGACGTCAAGCTTTTGAAACATATTGAGAAAAGTGAAACTGTAATACTAAAATAGTGTAGTTTATCTTTATCATCCATGTAAAAGAAACCTCAGTTTCTAAGAATGATACATAAAGGACAATGAAACAAAAAGTACATTTCAATTTTATTTAAATCACACAAAGAGACAAAATACCAGATCTGACCTCTGGTTTTTGCTTAAGTTCCATGTCGCATAAAACTCTAAAATATAAGTTAGTAGTTTGGGTTTATGTGAAACATTGGTAAAACCTTTGCCGGCCTATTGCTCACTGTGTTGATCTGTTCTCTATAACTATAGGATAAACAAACACTGACCCCGTTGCTGTCCATGGAGCTTTGCCTCAGCAGGGTTTTGCAGTCGGTGGCCTCCTCCTCCTCTGAGCGCAGGCTGTCCTCTGACCTCTGCTGTGACAGGCCAGGTGGAGGCGTGTTCTTGTTCTTCAGTAGATGTTTGAGCAGCTCATTGCCAGCCTCTCCCTTGTTTGGACTCTGTCCAGTGGGGAATGGAGACATGTTCCCTTTGTTCCTTTCTTCCTTCACAGAGTTCATCTCTGAGTTGAAGGACCCATCACATTCAGCGGCATCGGTCTGCTCCAGCTTTATGTTACTGAGGATCCTCTCATGCTCCTGAGCCTGCGTCCTCGACACGTCTGATGCTGGAGTGGGATGACCAGACTGTCCACCAGAAAGCTGCCTCTCCAGCTCTGAATGGCTGGGCGTGGAAGACCCCAGTAGTGGAGACCTGGACAGGTCCTGATCGCCAAAGACGTGGGTGTTTCTGGTAGGGGTCGAGGAGGTGTCAGAGACGCATGGCGTTAGAGGGGCTGTGAGGTCCGAGTGTGGAGTTGAAGGTGTCTTGACTGAATCCGCATCATCATCTTTCTTCTTTTTGCGGTTTCTTTTCTTTTTCCCTTTTTCATCTGGAATGATATTGGAGTACAGTTGGATAAGAGATTGACCTGAGCCTGGAAAGTTGGATGGAAGCGGTGTGGCAGAATCAAACGGAGAACCCTCTCCGGGCATCTGAGGCATCATTCCTGGGCCACTGAACTGGCGGGGCCTGGACTGAGCGTGGGGGAAGTTAGGTCCTGGTATGGCGACACCGTCTGGCCCTAAAACTGACCCCGAGTCTGGGGGCATCATCCCATTGCCCATCATTGGTCTCCGGTCACCCTGAATGAACGTTCCAGGCGGGGAGCCCAAGCTGCGCTGCATGGCCTGCTGCTGGGAAAACATCGGTCCAAGTTGTGGTTGCTGCAGCGGGGGTCTCTGAGGTTGCATGAAGTCTTGCGGCAGCTCAGAATTGAAAAACGGCATCTGAGCGAGAGGTGCACCGCTGCCGTCTGGGGTCATCATCCCTTGCTGCTCCATTTCCATGCGATGCTTCAGAGCTCTCTGACGCTCCACTTCCTGCATGAGCTGCACACGCTGCCTCTCCTGCTGTTCCCTGAGCCTCTCCCGCCTCTCGCGCTCCTGGAAACCTTCGCTGAAGGGGTTGTTGTCGTCAAACTTCACACCACCCGCCTGCATCGGTTTAACCGCGCCTTGCGGGGCAGGTGTGCCTTGGGGCTCAACGGGCATCTGTGAGTGCTGAGAGATGCTACCCATCGGTATTTGAAGGGGCTGAGCTGAAACTGGAGCAGCTACCTGAGGGGGCATCATGGGAGGCATCCCCGGTCCACCCAGAGGCATTGCGGCCCCAGAATGCCAGCCCGTCGGAGGGTTCGGCATGCGTGATGCTGCGTTTGGTTGACCAGGGTGAAGAGGCATCTGCATCATGGGGTTCATGGGAGGCTGGACCATCGGTGGACCGCCAGGAACCATGCCGTGATTGCCCGTTGCTGAGTGAATAGCGGGCATGATGGGGGTCATGTTGTTCTGCTGTTGTTTCACTCTGTACTCCTCGATAAGCTCAGCGTGCTCTTTTTGCTGCTTGCGAATCTGATAAAAGATAAAAACGGTTTCATCAGCATGATGAGAATTCAGGGTTCCTTACGTTGTGCTTCATCAGACTTCTAAAAAATCTCAAATATTTTGATATTTCTGTCAATGTCTAGTTCATGTTTAATTTAAAAAGCATTCATTATAAACACTCCAGTATAAGTATAAATAAGATATAAATTATGAAATATATACTTAAGTAAAGTTTGCCAGACTGCAACATTTTTGAAGGATTAAGATATTGCATAAAGAGATTAAACCTACATAAAGCCAAAACTGTAAAAAAGGCAAGATGAATAAATAGATAAAGATGAAAAAACAAATGATTGATTGTGGCAGATGGACATGTGGATGAATAGAAAGAAGAATGAACACATAAATAGCTGTTGGAGAGAAGTATAAAGGAAAGAATGGACAGTGATTTAAAAGATAGAAAGAAATAATAGATGTATTCACAGTTGGACAGAATGGATGAATGAACAGATGACTAGCCTGAGACATGGATGAATCAGTGATAAATCTGCTGAAATGATGGATGGATGGATGGATGGATGGATGGATGGATGGATGGATGGATGGATGGATGGATGGATGGATGGATGGATGGATGGATGGATGGATGGATGGATGGATGGATGGATGGATGGATGGATGGATGGATGGATGGATGGATGGATGGATGGATGGATGGATGGATGGATGGATGGATGGATGGATGGATGGATGGATGGATGGATGGATGGATGAGCAGACAAACAAACTGAAGGGTAAGTTGCTTGATAGAAGGTTGGGTTAACAGGAAGGTTGACTGAATGGATGGAAAGTTAAATGGACTGAAATTGGTGGATGAACTGAAAGATTAATGCATAGGTAAGTGAATATACTTTAAAAAGAAAATGTATCAGAGATTGGTCAGAACTGAAATTCGTGAGCTGCTGTGTTAGAGGGAGATGTGGCAACTTTAATTGCTGCAACCAGTTTAGATCCCTCATCTTCAGTGGGACAAAGTCTGAAAAACACTTTTTCCAGACCTGGAAATAATTAAATCAAATTCTATACTTTGACCATCTGAAGACAGTGTAGAAATCCTGGGTGTTAAATATACATGTTATAGATGTTTTCAGTTCTTACTGTTGGAGACAAGTTTTTTATTACGCTATATGGAATTCTGGACTCGCTAACATTTCCAGGAGAGACAAATACTGTATGCGTTTCTGTTTGAATTATTCTGTATGGATACTTTACAGGTTTGACAGAAGAGACTGCAGCTAAACTAGATAAATGATATCCCTTCTTTGACAATTAAATGGTTTGCTTACAGATAAACATATTTATGCTGATGGCTACCTGCACATAAAGGTCACACAGATCTCAGTGGTGGAGCTCATCAAGTCTTGCATTTACCTGCTCCAGTTGCTTCTGCACTACACCCTGCTGCTCTGTGACATGTTTGAGCTGCTCAGCATCCTCCTCAGGGAACTCTCTGCCTGCCTTCTTAGCAGTTCTCTGCTTGGCAGACAGGGCTTTCTTTGACTTTCTGTGAGCTCCGATCTTCTCTTCTAGAAACTTTTGCTGCATTTGAAGTAGTTGCTGAGTCTCCTGAAGCCACTCCTCGTACTGAGCCCTCTGAGGGTTGTCTGATGGAAGGAAGATGGATGTTTTCTTAGCAAACTTGACAGCAGAAAAAACAAATATCTTAACATTTACAGTCACAACATATCTTCAGAAAAATGATGCTTCACAAAAAAAAAAAAAAAAAAAAAAAAAAAAAAAAAAAAAAAAAAAAAAAAAAAAACATAAATAAAATAAAATGTCTTTGGAAAACTTACTGACAAATCCTGGTCCAAAGTTTGGAGGATTTGGTCTTTGTACTTGAGTCAATTTGCCATCCTGATACAAACATTGACAAGGATGTTATTATACTGACAACACAAACTTGTGGTATTTTCTTTAGAAAATTGTTCATTACCGGTCCAATGACTTGTGGAGGGATGGGTGTGCTTTCAGGACAAGGTGGTGCATGACCGGGAGGGAATCTGTCAACAAAGGGTATCATAAAATGCTTGTTAATGTTCTCATTTAATGCTGGAGAATGAAGTATTATTAAGCAGGTAATGCTAATCATTGAATATCTCCTTGTGAGAGTAACTTATTTACTAGTATGAAGTACATGTGCATCTCATATTGGAGCATCATTGACAAATATTTATTTGATAGCTGAATTCAAAAAGTGAAACTCAGCAAAACCAGAAATATGGATAGGTTTTTAGATCCAAGAGATCTTTTTACATCCTTGGTTAATTGTCCTCTTTTCAATTGAAAGTAACTTTTTTGAAAATTCTGTATGGCATTTAAATATCTCACTCTGTGTAATAAAACACAAGCTAAAATGTTTAAACTGACTTAACCCTTTAAAGATTTTCTAATTTATTGAGTCACACCTGTAATTATTTTGATTTCAGTATGAATATTACTACTGTGCAAAATCAGTGGCCTTTACCTGTTCATCACCATTGGAGCCATCCCCATGTTGTTCTGAACCATGACTTTATTGATACCTTTTAAGGCAACCATCTTGGCTTTCATAATGGGGTCAGTGATTGCATCAAAATCTGCCAAATAAATGTACGGTCAGATGTAATCAAAGCACACCGTCTCTAACACAAAATCCTTCAAGGGTTGGCGGAGACCCTACCAATGTTAGGGAAGAAGGCGTCACTGGAACGTTGTCGGATCATGGCTTGCATCTGACGCTGCTGTTGTTGTTCTTGCCTTTCCTGGTCAAGGAGGTCTTGCAACAGGAGGGGCTGCTCCTCCAGCAGGAGAGGACGGTGTTGCTGGCTGTGCAAATTCTGGTTTAACACAGTCTGCTGGGCTTGACTTAGACCAGTCTGGTCTACTCCAACTTGTTGGTCGGCTCCAAAGCCAGAAGCAGATAGCTGTCCTGCAGTGGCTGTGTCTGCTATTGTTTGACTCACTGTAAGCGCAGAGGTATGCCGATTATCACCGGCCGGGTTCTGTTGAGCCATGAGGTTACCTCCCTGACTGACGGAGTCGATGATTGGATTTAATGACTGCTCTTCAGGCTGCTGTTTAATGAGTAAACTAGAAAGGACTGGGGTGGAGTCAGAGAGCGCTCCCTGCTGTGATGAAGGGTTTTCAGGTCGTTGCTGCTCTACTACTTCAGGTGGCCCTTGACAGTCTTTGACCTCTGTTTTAATTTCTTGATCTGGTTCCAAGGAGTCAGAGCTGTGACTCCCAGGTACTTCTGTCTTAAGTTCAGAGGTGGATTGCTCACCTCTGGACTCTGACTTTGACGGAGCAGATGCTGAGCTAGATGAAGGCTCAGTTTCAGGAATTGCACTTTTAGGAATGTCCGTAGTTTCAGCATTATCATCCATGGGATCACTGAGATCCAGTTCTTCATTGAACATGTCTTTCTTGATATCATCCAAGTCGGGGTCTGTGTAGGCAATTATGTCAAATTTGCCAGATGTCAGAAAGTCATCAAGGTGTAGGTCATTTGTCTCCAGATCCAGGTCTTTACCATCCTCTGGATCCAAATTGAGATTTTCTAAGTCAGCATCAACCAGATCTTTGACCTCCACATCCTCAAGATCTTTGACTGCCGAGTCTTCTGCATCTAGTTTTTCCTCCACGGCTTCACTGTTAGTCACTGAGACAGCCTCAGACTGTCCAGCAGGGGGTGCAGAGAGGATGATGGATGATGTCATATTCTGGGTCTCATTTGAAGCAGGTTGGCTCATTGATCTCATTAGAGGAGCTTGTTTGATGGCATTTATTCCTGGCATCTGGGTTTGCTGATGAAGATTGTCCAAACTGGCAGACAAGTGCAAGTGAGCAGACTGACCGGGAAGAGAGTCCACCATTTTAGGCCCCTGATTCAAAGGGAACCTGGAGTCATGTGGTCTGGGAAAGCTCGGCAGCCTTGCACCCTGGAGATTAGGGTCCATGCCTCCTTGCATGGCGCCAGGTGGAAACTGCATGCGCGGCCTGTTTTCTACAGCTCTGTGTCGCAGCTCGATGAAATGCTGACCCATTATGTTGTGTTGCTGCATAGGCACGCTGCGTGGTGGGCAGTGGTGAGGCATACCCATTGGGCTTCCTCCCATGCCTTTTGTCATCTCGGTGGGCATGGGCATTCTTATCTGTGGAGGAACTTCCTGCATTGGGTGTTCCCCTCTGAGGAAGAACTCTTGAGGGCCATGAGGACCTAAAGCTGCAGGTGGAAATCCAAACCTAAAAAGGTTGAAAGATAATTTAAAATGTAAGCTTTGTACTACAATTTGGATTTTGAAAAAAACTAAGCACACAAAACTCAAACCTTGGTCCCTGATGTCTTAAATTAGGATCTCCAGGATGTGGTGCCCGCTGGATTTGCCCGTCATTAGGGAAGCAGACTCGCTGATCCCCTGGAAAATTTCCAGGAAATCGTATTGGTCCTCTCATGGGTCCTTGTCCAGGATAGGGTGGAGGAGGCCTGTTGAACATTTCCCCTTGTTGACCAGGGCCCTCGTGGGGCCAAGGTCGTGGGGTCCCCGGAGTTAAGTTGCCAGCAGGATCCTGAGGGCCCCTCTCCTGTCTGTTGGCAGTCCTCTGTTGTTGTTGCTTGAGGATTAGCTCTCTAATTCGTTGTCGCTACAGAACAGAGAAAAATAAAAAGCATTATTAGGATATGAAATGTTGAAAGAATTTTTTTCAATGCATATATATTTTACTCTTGGCATTTACAGCATTGTCATTTTCTTTGGGGATATTTTTTCACATTTTCTGTTTGTTAAGGTCAAGTAAAAAGTCATAAAGAACAAAACTTACATTAAGAAAAGAAAAAACATTTTGACAACGGATTGTTTTTTCAAAGATAGACATGATTTGTTGGCAAAAATTCGTAAAAGTATAACAATGCAAAATCCAACTTTTAATGTGAGAACTTCTAATTTATTCACTGCAGAAAAGGTATGTTCTCAGAAAATTGTTTATGCCACTAAAAACTGCCTTAAAATAGCAGTAAAAATATATATTTTTTAATTCAGCCTTTAAAGAGACCTTTTCACAATTTGGGTAGCTAACCAAACATGCTCTTCTTCTAATAATAAAGTTGAGGAGTTCCACTTCGGTTGCTAGAAAACATGTGAGAGGCTTATTCATTTTTGCTAGTAACAACAAAACTGGATGAAGACGCATATTTCTCTCATCATTGAACACATTGGGCAAGATCATAGGGTACTCCAGCTAAAAGTGGCAACTTGGGGGTCGCCAAGTCTCCATATCAATATTTAGAGGTCAATTAAATGCAACCAAGTCTTTGCGAGTGATACCAGAAGAAGGCATTTGCTGTTTGACTATCAAGTATAAAAATGTGGAGTTTACTAAACTCAACAGGGATTTATCTTGAATGAGTTTTTCTACACATGCACTCCAGCTGGGTTTGGTGTGAAACAAAGCAGAGAGTAGAAAATCCCTTCCTGGTCCTCAGTACAAAAGCATCTTGTCCCTTAGTAGAAAAGCATGTTGGAAGGCAGTGCCTTTGTGGCCCCTTTCCTCTTCCAAATGTACAGGAAAACAAAATGGATGGCAAAAAATGATGGTGTTCTAAGCCAACAAAACTGAAAATGTATGACTGGGTCTTTCAAAATGGTCAGAAAACAGAAAATCAACATTCTTCCAAGACTAACCCAGGCTTTGCAAGCCCCAACTTGTGAAAGGTTACAGTAGAAGAATATCTGCTGTCTCATTACCAAAAAGAGGTTTCACAAAGCATTAAGATAATATGTACCAAAAATTGTGATAGTTGTCTGACTTTATTAAAGACTATTAATCGTAAATAAATACATAAATAATAAATACAAATCAAAATTTTTTTCCTCAATTTTCAATGTGAGATTATGCAACAGCAATGAAAGATTTGAAAGGTTTAACACATCTTCACTAAATACATTATAATCCATGACAAATCTACAATAATCTCCATAAATACCTATTCATTATGAAATTGACCATGTAGCTGCAGGGTCAAAGAGCAAATCAAAGAGACAACCAGTACTCGCTGCTGTTGAGTCATCTCATCAGTCCTGATCATCAATTAGATAACTCGACAACAGTAGGAGCTGGTTTTCCATATGTGACAGAAGAAAAAAGTATTTTTTCTGGAGGGTTTCAGTTCTGAGGTACCTGTTTTAGTCTCTCCTCCGTCTCAGCGAGAGCCACACCTTGTGATTCAGAAGATGAAGCAGGCATTTGTGGGTTGCTTGGCATTTGGGTAGGATCTTGAGGGCCCGCTCCACTGTTCCCCACAGTTGTCTGATCTTTTATTTCCATTTTCTCTGTTGACTGTGGACAAGGCGCCATGGACACTTGTTCAAATGAGTCATGCCCAGGAGTTTGACTGGGTCTTGTGGAAGGCGATTGGCCAAATCCATCTTCAGAAACTCCAGGGTGTTTTGGTGTGAGAGAGTCTGGATGAGGAAACTGCTCTTGAAGCCTGGTTTGAGGAGGTGAGAAGGGATCTTGGCCTACTCCTGGTCCTGGCCTTACCATAGGTCTGTTATGCACATCAGAACCAGGCCTTGGGGTCCCTGGAGGTTGGGCATAAGGATCATTAACCATCGTTCTGTGTGCCCCTGGCTGTGAAAACATGTCATTACTTCCTGTCCTAGATGGCCCAGGTGTACTAGCAAATGCTTCTACTGGCCCCCTTTGGCTACCTGGTGACTTAGAGAATCTTTCTCCCACAGAGGGCCGTGGAGTACCTGGTGGATGACCAAAAGGATCCATTGAGTGGGAAGGGGACATTCGTTGTCCAATGTGGGGCTTATGAGCAAACTGGTTCATCCCACTGGGACGAGGAGTAGCAGGACCCTGTGAGTAAGGGTCGGAGGACGGACTAGATGAGTTTGATGACTGAACGTAGTTGTCATGAGGACGTGGGGTGCCTGGTGGTCGAGCATATGTTTCAAAAAATGGTCGAGGTTGAATGCTGTGTTCATTCATGGATCGTTGGTTTCCTGCAGGCTGCGAAAAAGGGTCTGGACCTGGCTTGTTGGGACCAGGGGGCTGGGTAAAGGGGTCATAAGTAAAACGATCTGGCCTGGGTGTGGATGGTGCATGTGCATAAGGATTTCTGGACATTTGAGGAACTGGTCCTGACTGAGAAAATGGGTGCCCCTGAGGGTGATGCTGACCCATTCTAGGTGGACTGGTGAAACTGTCATTTGCTGATGGTCTTGGGGTATGCGGAGGATGTGCATAGGGGTCGTTTGGTTGATTTTGGGAGAATCTGTCAGTGGGATGTTGACCTGGCCGGTTGAAGGCATCCTGAGCCTGAGGAGGGGGCATTGGTGTTTTAAAGAGAGGAACAGCTCCAGATTCATTACTTCCAGGTATTGGTGCTATTAGAGGCCTAGAGTAAGGATCAGACAAAATCATCCTATTCTGGGCCATGCGCTGATAGGCATCATTTCTTATCATGGGCCTTGAGTATGGGTCTCTGCCAGGAGAACCCATTGGGGATCTTCCTTGAGCCGCTTGACTACCCCGGGGTGGTCCTATGGGTTTCAGAAAGGGATCCATTTCCCCCGTAGGTCTGGGTGTATCAGGAGGTTTGGCATAAGGGTCATTGCACACTGATGTGGGAGAACCAAATGATTCATGTGCTGGAGAGGGTCTGCCTCTGTCTTGCGTTTCTGTCAAAGAGGTGGGCGATTTACCTGACTCCGCAGACATTCTGCGACATGAATTTGGTCCAAGAGGCGGTGGTCTTGGGGTCCCTACCATTTTGGCATATGGGTCCCATGGAGAAGATGGTCCAGAGCCAGAGGATCCTGGTGAGAAAACTTGTGGAGATTGAGGCTGGGACGATGGACCAGATGGAGGGGGAGGGGGTGGTCGCACAAAAACATCCTCTGACGGACAAGATGTTGGGGTTGCTTGTTGTTGTGGCCGTGCAAAAGTTTCTTTTGAGTTTAACTGCTGCATCGGGGAGGAGCTGCCATTACTGGGCTGAGAGGCTGGACTCTGGTTACCACTGTTGGTACCATCTCCCTCTGATTGACTGGTTGTCTGTTGTTGATTTTGCTGTTGTTGCTGCTGCTGTTGCTGGAGTTGTTCATTTTTTACTTGCTCCAATTTCTGTGTGGCTTCAATCTTGGCCTGTTGCTTGCTTTTCTGCCTCATTTGCTGTCAAGACAGAAGACAGAGAGAGAGATAAGGAGAGATTAGATTTCAACAAAGATGCAGAATTTATTCTCATGCCAAGAATGAACTGGACCTACTAACCACCAATGTCATCACGGTTAATGCGAAGGATAGTGCAGATGTTTAGGAAGCGTTAATAAACGACCACTTCTTAGCTGTCTTTATATAAAGTGGACCTGGCGCTGCATTCTCTGACTTCATTGCATACACTCTTACCTGTCTAAACTTCCACTCTTGTTCATGCTCTGACTCTTTTGGTTTCAAAGGGTCTTTAAAGAGGAGATCTGTGTCTAGTGGTATGTTGGGATCAAACACCTCAGGGGGATGTTGCTGCGGATGATGCCTCTTCACCGTCTCATTCGACATCTGGACTTTGTTGATGCGCAGGGCTGCTCGGTTATCTCTTGCCTTTTGCTAAACAGCAAAATCAATCACATTGACAAATACAGGCGTCACATAAGTATTTCATAACTATAAAAGTGTTTTAAAAACCAGTTTCTATGCTATTATATAATAATTTTAGATATATTAGGTCCTTAGTGAAATGTTCTTTACCTAAAAAGAAAATGGATGTTTGTTTTTTTTTTTAATGCCAACAGGCGAAGTTAAGTTTATAAGGTTTTCCTCTAAACTATGGCTTTGCTTTTCTTTCATTGGTTTTGTCAACAACCATAGACGAGCAAAGACACTAGATTGACATTGCTTTTCAGATTAATAAATGCTAAATAAAACAGGAGGTAGTCCTATTGAACACTTTAATTTGTTTGCTGTCCAAACAAAATAAACAATGCTTCAAACAAAGGTTACAAATGCCGCTTCCTGTATCACTCCTGGACTACTCACACCTCTGAAAATTTGCAGCTCACTTTTGTATCAAGCATTCCCACTATAAAACAACTTGATTATTGCGTATCAGTTTTTCTGGGTTGCGCAGATGTTCTTTACTTAAGATAATCACAAATATGTTTTATACCTCAGATTCAGCAGTCTATATATTTCTTAGTATTAATATAAAACATCACATTACAGATTAGCATTCATATTCCAATATTAAATAAAATCAATAGGATTATGATCCTCCATTGACCAAGATACCTGCCTAAAGCAACACCCTTCTGGCAGGCGTAATATATACATACTATATCCTTTTATTGTAAACCACATTGGGGCTTTAACAGTCTATAGGGCTGGATCCTGCCCTATACATGTTCATACTGTATAATATTTGAAATTAAACCGCTTTAAGTGGGAATTTAATATGTGAAACTGAAGACCTACTTTTATTGGAAAAAGCAACTTATTTTAATGGTAAGTGGTGCAGTTTCTCTGTTTGGGTGGCTACATCAACATCCCAGTGTATGCACCAATGTCCATTTAGACTAAAAATAAAGATTCATGTGGAGTTTTTATCAGGACATTGACTTCTAAGTAAGGACTGCACAATACATCTGATCCCTGTTCTCACAATTATAGATTGAACTAACATTAGTAGATAATACAAAAAGTTAAATACCAGAACAAGCAAAAATCAAAATTTTTATGAATTCAGTTAAAATTCAGTAAGATAGTGGGAGACAATGACTGTCAACATGTCATTTTGCTTTTCATTGTTTAGCTGCATAGATGACAGGACAAATAGCTCATAAAAAAGGAAGCATACTCGCCCTTTCTCTGCTTGAAACTACAGCAGAAGGTTTTTCACTTCAGGCATCAGAAGCCAGTATTCTGCGTGTTTTGGATGTGTCCTTGGTTCAATACACTTCATTCAAATGATTGACCACAGACTCTAGTAAATTCAGCCACTTAAATATGCTATGTCAATGTGCTATGTAAATAGATTACATCTCAAACATGCAGGATTCTGGCTCTTGAATACTGGAGCTGAACAGCCTTAGACAATTTGCAAAATTACAGAAATCTACTTTAAATTCTCAGCTATAAAGGTGAATATGAAACGCCTTCAAGGCCAGTAGAAACATAGGGTCGCTAAGAGACATTCACAGCAGTTTTTCTATTCAAACCTCAAAAGTCTCAAATCGTGAAGATAAATGCACTAGATAAAGCACAGTCTTAATTCAAAAATATCGCAATTTACTAATGCTGAAGATAAGCGGTTTTATTATTCTCTTCTAAAGAGTCTAAAAGGTTTGACAGGATCATTCACTGCACTGTCAAAAACCGGGAGGCCAGAGACAGGAGAGGGATCTTACCACATATGGGGCCCTGTCTTGTGAGCTAGCTTTCCTCCAAAGTTTAGCAATTTGCTTTACTCTTGTAGACCAATCTGTTGGAAGTACAAAGAAATTAAATGCAAATTAAATAATGCATTAGCAAAACATGCTCAAATAAAAGACACTGAAAAAAATAAGTATATAAATCTGGAAAGATAAATTAAAGCTTCTGAACCAACTACTAACCTGGATATTCTTCTTTAAGGTTGGGGAAATTGATATTTGTATATAGGACAGGCGCAACAGTGGCAAGCTCCCCTAGCGTTTCCTCCTTCTCCCACTTGAGTGTGCTCCTTTGGGCGTTTGACATGGCTTCAGTTTCCCCATCAGGCAAAGACCCGGGAGGCGGAGGGCCAGGGCCATGGGTAGAAGTTGGCCAAGAACCAACTGCCTCTCTGGCCATCTGATTAAATTTACAATCCCTGCAACAATATGAGAACAGCAGCTCAAGAAACATCATTCAATGTCAAAGACGACAAAATAAGAGCTTTATTAATAGCAAGCTATGTGTTACCTTGGATTGTCAGTGAAAGGCATACGGTTCAGAGGGGAGAAATTTTCTGGGATGCAAGGTCCTGTTGCAGGATTTGCAGGGAAGCGTGGGTTTGGTCCCCTCATACCATTGATCATTGGCATCCTTGGAAACATCGGGTTACCTATATGAAGCATTTATTGTTTTAAAAACCTTGATGTGATGCTTACATTCAAATAAATACAAGATGACTGGACAGTGTACCTGCATTATGATGATGCATACCAGTGCCAGGTGTAGCAGGGAGGGGTCCTGGAACCTGAGGGTGAGGCACCTGTGGTGGAAGTGGTTGGCTCGTACTCGGGCTAAGGACTGCAGTGAACAGATCTTCCACATCCTTGCCCTCCAGTTCTGGAACATAGTGGCAAACACAATGTTGCGCATACTATTAATATATCTAATCTGATCATCAAGTAAAATTTCTAGTCTATTCTTCAAACTCATTAGCTACTTTGTATCTGAAAAATACCTTACTATAAATATAGTAATATTATAACATTGATTTATTTTTGGTTCTCTTTCTTTGCTACACACTGAACTGCACATATAGGTGGCAAAAATGTTAAAGTACCAACCTGGAATTTTGTAAAATTTGCTGAGAATTGATTCTGAAAGGAAGCAAAATCATAAAACATAATTATTCAACTTTATGAATCAAATACTGCAAGTGTTTATGAAATTTCAGAGTTAAAGTACATGTCTACCCCGTCTAAAATGAACACACAAAAACAGCTGTTTTTGAAATAGAAACTATGCTAACCACTAATATGGTTAGCATATTAGTGCTAACCAGATCAGCACTAATATGGTTAGCACTAACCATATTAGTGCTAACATGGTGAGTGCTAACTAACTAAATTATGTTCAGATTACGTAATTTACACATTAAGCAGTACATAGTAAACCCAACAGAATAAACCTTCATAGAGGGAAATAAGGTGATGAACAAAGACATCTGGAATGACGTTATAGTGAGGTTATAGTGATGCTAATGTTATTTTTAAATGTCAAATTCACAATTCACAGATCTACATTTCAAAGACCCTTTCAAGCCATGAGGTTAGAAAGCATCTTAAGGACTAAAAGCTGCCAGTGCTAATTGACTTATGATATTTTTTAGTCTCAGAAATTTATCTGACAGAAAAATCCTGATTAGACTCAGTTTGATGTGGAATGTTTCTGTGTAATCATAAATTGTGTGTTTTCCCACTGACCATCAGTGACCATCTTGTCTAGCTCCGGGCTAAGAATGCCGTCCAGGGGTTCTTCTGGGATGGTTCGAGGTGTCCTTCGGCCAGTCTGAGATTGGGGCGCTACTGGGGAGCCATCTGCAAGTGGCCCAATGTCCAGTCCAGCTGTGGAAACACAGACAGACAAACAAAGACAGATGTAACACAAAGGGCAAAAAAGTCACCACAGGTGTTGCTCTTAAATGACTCAATGCATGAGAACTTGTTTAACTAGAAAGGCAATTAAAAACAATTTAAAAGTCGAGCTCGGTTTTTACAAAACATCTAACACTTTTTATGTGATGAAAAGATTGCTTTTGAAAATTATTTAATAAAACTTAATTACAGTGCATAATAAATGTATGCACTGTAACTCCCAGGAGTGCTTGAAATTAGAGACTGCCACAATTTTCATTCCATAAACATCCCACAAGATGTACTGCACAGCTTTTTGTCAGGAAGCCAAAGGCATGAAGATAGGGGCCTTTTACTGCATTCAGAAACTAAGAAAATTTCTCAAGGCCCTTCACTCTCTACACTGCTCTTTTTTGAATGCTAGAATACCTTTGTCAGTTTTTTTGTCCATTTTAAAGAAATCTTCTTTGAGCCAGATATGAATTCTTGAGAGAATATTTGAAGGCTCACAATCACATAGACTGGCACACCAAATACATTTGGGCAAAAAAACTAAAGGTGTGTTAGACAGATACTAAGCAGCTCATGAGTGTTATTGCAATCTGAAATGGCTGAGAGAGAAGGAAAAAACAGAAAAGCTAGGTATGAAGTCACTATAAAACATGCACACCCAAAACAGAGAAACACACTGCTGGAGAAATGCACTAAAGCAGAGAACTGGAGGCCAAAGCACCCTTACCAAAAGGAGGAGGTGAGCTGTCAACCTTGAACGGGCAAAAATCAAGACCTACAAGAACCCAAAACCAAGTAAAATAAAATGGTGAAGACAGAATAAACCAAACAAAAGATAAAAACCAAAACGAACAATTAAAATGAAGCAATAAAGAAAATAACAAAGGTGAAGAAAGTAAAATAAACATGTTCCCTGGGAATATTTCTGTATAAGGAGTAATAGAGGATTACATAAACCCATCACAGGTGACTATTAATATATTCTGTCACTGTCACTGCCTGTGAGATATTTGACGCACCAGAGTCACCGCTTGGCTTTCCGAGCACTCCCAAGATGTCTGCACCAGTGTTCAGAACATCAGCTAGATCAACTAATGGTTCCTCTGTCGTCTCTGCAGATGAAGGAAAAGAAATAAAAGGAAAAAAAAAAAAAAAGGAAAACCAAAGTGTCAAAAATAATAAATGTTGATGAACTGACATGAGGGATCTGGAGCTGCTTGTTAGGATATCACATGTAGAACTTGTTGTTGATTAAACCTTGGATGAACTAAAATTTTCAAAAGCCATTTTTTCCCAAAAGAGGTCAAAACAATATTTGACTTGCATGGGAGTTTAATGTGATATAAAAATACAAAACAGGTATGTAAAACCTGTTTGTATTTTTACAAACAGGTTTACTGAAACAGCGAGTCACAAGTCTTGACAAAAGGAGTCAAAAGGTTTTACCTTGTTTTTCAATCAAGGTTAAAATGATTGAAAAACAGTAGAAACACAATATTCTTAATTTCTGTTCCTAGAAAAAAGGTACTATTTAAATGCTACCATATAATTAAGGTTGTTTCAACTATTGTCTGCTCAAAGATTGCTCTTCATTTTTGCATGCAGAGAAACCTATAAGTAACAGTCTAAAAAGACGAACATCCTCTATTCTTAAGTAATAATTGAATCTCAGAAAAACAAAACAAAAAAAGAAGCAAAGCAAAAAAACAAAACTGAAAAAAAGCTTTGTTATGGGAGAGACAAATAGCCATTTTGGTTTCTGGCTTGATGTTTTGTATATGTAAAAAGTTTCGCCCATTAAAATAAAAAAAGAAAGTCACATTAGAACAACAAACTCAAATGTATTTTATTGGGATTTTATCTGGTGGAGCAAAACAAGGTAATGCATTACTTTGAAAAATAGATGTTAATAAATGTTTTAAATAAAAAGAAAAAGTAAATAAAAATTGGAAAAGTTATGAGTGCATTTGTATTCAGCTCCCTATTCTTTGATATCATAAAAACAAAATTCAGTTCAACAAATTCGGTAAATTATTACCAATAATGAAAAAAAAAACTTTGCCAGCAAAATGTTATATGTGGAGGAAATTAACCCTGCATGTTATTCTAAACACATTATCCTATATTGAAGGTGGCAGAATATTGGAGCGGGGATGGTTTTGTAAAGGGGGAGAAATTGGACCCATTTAATGGGAGGCAAATCCTGGAAGACAACATATCAACAGCTTCAAAACGCTTAAAAACTGAGCTTTATGTTCCACCAGTACAGCACAGGCAAACATCCAGACAGAGGTAAGGATGACAGCAGCTCAGTCAAAGTCCAGAAGTAAATCTGATGTGAATTTGACACAAGCCTTGAACGTGAGTGACCTTGAGTTTTCTCGGAAAGAACAGAACAGAAACATTTCCTTCTTCACATGTGTAAAGCTGGTAAAAACTTGAAATTGTAACTGCAGTGAAAGGTGATTTCACAATCTCTTTGTAAGAAAATATTTAATCATGTATCATTTAATTTCCACTTCAAATCATGCATTAGTTAGTTGAGCAAATAAAATCCCGATAAAGTACATTGAAGTGTGTGGTTGTGATGCAAAAAAATTATTTATGTTCAAGCGTTACAAGTAATTTTAGAATGCCGTGTATTTAGAAACAGAGGAGAGAAATTTGTATTCAAAAACAAACTGTTTTTCTTGATATATTCAATATTTAACGTTCAACATTGCATTAACTGCGTGAATTACATCAGCACTAATTGCTTGGAACAGAATTATTGTTTATACATACGTGGTGCTGCCGGCCTGGAGGGAATGGATGCTGCTGATGCACTTAGCAGCGGGTCTGATGTTGAATCCAAGAAGCCTGCAGTGGGCTGCTTCCTCTCTACATAGCTCTGCCCGTCCTCCAGCAAGCCTGATTCGACCCCCTGCTGTCTACTCTGCTTGCTTTTGTCCAGTAGGTCCTTACCAAAGAAAGCCTCCTGAGAAAGACAACAAACAGGACCAGTCAATGCCATGCCGGCGACAGTAAACACTGTAAGAGGCAATTATTTAAAAAGATGAGACTGACAGTACAAAACAGAAAAAAAAATTAACAAATGTGGCACAATAGAATCAAAACTAAGGTAAAACTAAAAAGATCAGCACCATTTTTTTTTCCTGGTCAGTATAGGGAGAAAGTAACAAACATTGTTCTGCTGTACTGGAATACACAACGACGGCCCTTGACAACTGAATTGAAACTAGACACAGGATGCTTTTTGGCAAGCAGGTCAAGTAGAAAATATGTTTGGATCACAAAAATGACATTTTTGAAAAGGAAGCAAAATCATAAAACATCATTATTCAACTTGTCACTGAAGATTCAAATAAAGTATTTTATGAATCAAATACTCCAAGTGTTTACAGAATTTCAGAGTTAAAGGGAAAAGATTCACCCTAAAACCTATACGTATATCTGCCTCAACCATTTGTGCTAGTGGGCTAAACTTGGATCATTTTTGAATTGTGGTCAAAGGCTGCACATGACATATCTACCCCCAGGCTGCACTTTGGAGAGCCCTCCTCCAAACTCTCAGTCACATGGTTCTGACCCCTCAGGATCGACCTCCACTAATCAGCTACATCCCAGATATCCTCAACAACATGGAACAGTGCTCACTGCTGCACTGAGACGGTAAAGCTCGACGTGTTATCTCAATAATTAATGGAATCTGCTTCACTGTGTAAGACTTTTAGGTTTTCTCCTTAATGTGGTGGGATAAAGAGTGGCAGTGACAGCCACCACTGGCTTAATGCACATCACCTCTCGAGGTTTTGGGCAACACAAAGTGACACTAAGATGCTGGCTGGGGAAAAGCAGCCATCTACAGTTATGCCTTTGTATGTCAATTCACAAGAAAGAAAGGAACCATTAAAAAAGTTATGATAGTTGACAAGCATACTCTATACTCAGAGATACTTTATGATGTTCCATCTTTTCCAAAAAGCCCACAGAGGGGGTTGGGGTGCATACTGCATACTGGTTGCAACTTGCATACTGGCGTTCTTTCAATCCTGCCTTTCCAAGGGGTGAAAGAACGATTTTCAGAAAGACATAGCTCAAAAAAGACTGACTTTTTTTTCCTTAAAACTGTACATTTGAAAAAGAAAACAGACGTTATATTAACTAACATTGAAATACAGATTTAATATTATTCACATAGTAAAACTCATAATATGTAATGTGTTGCTTGTTTTAGCAACACATTCCAAATTACATGCATATTGAACTACAACTGAAAATCATTTCCATTAAAAAACAGATTAATGATATGAAATCCAACTCTGGCTACAAGGAGGCATAAACAAGAGAGAGAGATATTCACACAATGAGAATCCTGAGTTAAGAAAAACTACTGTTTTAATGTATCCCCCCAAAAAAATAAACGAATGAAATACTTTATTTTAGTGAGGAACACAAAAGCAACATTTTCTCTGCCACGATAATTATGCATGGATTATTACAGATATAATAATACTAATATAAATAATAATAATCTATATTTCTCTGTAGTTCTGATACAGAAATACTGCATAGAAATTCCAACATCATTCCACACTCAATTAACTTATTTTCCATAATATCTGAAAAGTGGGCCAGTGAATATTCAAACTTGTCTAGACTTTTTGAGACTGTGTAGGAACTTTGTACATGAACACCGGCTAAATTTAGCAGGTTCAAAAGGCCTTTGTGCAGAATGTGATACGTTGTTCAACATTAATCTGCTACTGTTGGACAAAAACCTGGACAGAATAGATACAAAAGACAGGACATGAAATCCATGACAGGCAACATAAGTTAAGAAAGTAGCTAATGGGACCAAAGTAAACCTTTTTTTGCACTGTACGATATTCCACAACTATGACACATACTTGTAACAGATTATGGAAAGAGTTCATTTAAAAGAATTAGACTAACAACTACAATGACTTGCAATGCTCAAATTAAGCATTTCAAAAACTAAAATGATCAACTCAAATTCGATTTTTGTCAAAAACAGGGTGAATCTAATTTAAAACTGTGCAGTCAAAATGAATATTGGTCAGGAATATAAACTAACAGCTTCTTAATTAGTCAGACGTTCTACAGTTTGCTGTTTAACAGACATGCCTGCAGATTAGAAACAGTGCTGGTTGCTGCATCTTGACATTCCAAGCCAGCCTTCTACATGCTATGAATCGTAAATATTGTAACAGTCAAACGTATATTTACTGTGAGCAGGGAAATGCCTGAGAAGTCAGCTGACCAGCAGTGCACAATGACATAGAATGAGAACATGTGGCTCTACCGTCCACCTTGTGCAACTGGAGAACATAAATATTTTATATATTTGAAAGATTAATATATACATATATAATACACAGACGACTCATAGTTATAACCATTTTTTTTTTAAATAAACCATTACTGTACATACTCCAGATTACAGACCTGCAGATAGGCTGGAAAAGCTTCTTCCAGCTTGGTCTTCTTCTTCCTGTAGCGTTTCTTTATCTTTTCTGGGACCTCTTGTCCAGAGGGCGTCTCATCCAAAGGAGTATCTGGCTGGGCTTCTGTCCAACCTGAAAACAAAACATTATTTCAGAAATTTCTGAATTAAATTTGTTCATTGAAACACATTTAAATTATATGCATAGTTTTGGTGCACTAACCTTCATCTTTACTGATGGGGTTTTCTGACACAGAGCCAGACGAATCTTTTCTGCAGAGGGATCGCTTTGCTTTGCTTGGACCTTGGCCTGGTCGGCTTCTTTGACGGACCATGAACCCCCCAATGCCTGATAACAAGCAAAAACAGATTTACTTGCAAACTTACATTTAAGTGCAATTTACCATTTCAAAACTGAGGCTGAACAGTTTAAAGCCTAGCCTTTCTCTATCTCTGTTAAGTGGCAAAATAATGCAGGCTTGAAAACACCAGACAGAGCCCTCTGTGCATCTGAGGCCGTGAGATGGCAGCACATCTCTGCAGCTACAACGCTGGGCATGTACTGCACCATTTTATGCTTCAGGAGAGCTGTCTCCTTGGATCAGGTGCCCTACCCGGTCGGTACGGTTTCCTCTTCCTCTTCTTGACGCCGTCGGCCCCTTTGGAGTCATCTTCCGCTGGCTCTCGCTCCAGGCTTGAGTCAGACTTTGTCTCGCAATCAAGGAGCTCCGCCTCTGTAAGACGTAGAGAAGAGATGATTAGTGACAGCCCAGCAGCTGAGAACACCCCAGTTAGGCCCCTCAAAACAGTAACAGGGTCAGTTTCATCTAAACCCCACTCTATAGCAAGAAATTCATCTGATTAAATTTCAATTGCATGAGTACCAAGACTGAATATCTTTCTATCAAATGTACACTGATGAAAATAGACGAAAGACTACTATAGTAAAAACGTGAAATTTAAATTAGTTATATTGAGCACATGCTAACATATCAGCTGCTTTTTTTAAAGTGATTATTTCACACAATGATTATTGCTAGCTGAACATTTGTCAAGCAGATAGTTACCAACACCGAAACGTTATTACTAAAAAAGCTGGTTGTTCAGTGTTCTGTAGGAACATATTAATGGAAAGTTAAGTGGAAGGAAAAACTGGGGCAAACAGTTGCACAAGCAACTGATTTTGCAACATGAGGACTGGGAAGCAAAACTAAAAGTTTCTGAGAAATTCATAAGGTTTTTCAACTGTGGGTGAAATCAGAACCTTAACAACAGATAGAGCACAATGGTCAAGTTCCTTTTGTTAAGCCACTCATGTAGCAGAGAAAACATGGACAGAGCTCCAATGTCCTCCTCCCGAGTGAAAGTAAATTTTACCTTCATTTGAAAACAAAGTGAAATTAGAGAGCTATGAAATCCAAGTTTCTATCGATGTATAAATATATGATGTTTCAACAGGCAGTGATGATTTCAGCACCACTGTGCTTTGCCTAATCCAAAGACAGTGTAGCTATTCACCATGGAGCACTTTGTGTTTCCCACAACTTTGTGGAAACCGATTTTATTTTTCAGAAGGACTCAGCACCTGCCTCTGTTGTCTGTAACAAATACTTGCTTCAATGACCACAGTATCATTATGTTTGATTGGCCAGAAACTCATAAGACTTGAGTCTTAGAGAGAAACTGAGGACTCCCGTCACGAGAAAGTTATGAGTCACCAGAACCAATAAGCAGAATAAACTGAAAGTTGCTATTAAAGGTATCTGGGCCTCCATAACAGCATGGCAGTGCATCAGTGTGTTTCCATGTCACAACACACTGATGCAATACATAGACACACTGGCCATCAGGCCAATATTTCTGTATTAAAAATCTGTTTTCTATAATGTTCTATTTTTGCTAGACACTGAGTCATGGGTCTTCTTTATTTGAATAAACAGAAATAAATACTTGAAATGTATGCCTCTCAATGGAAGAAACCTATCTAATCTTAAAATTAAATTCTTTATTGAATCACAAAAATATATACATTTTCAAGGATATTTAGTTTCCTAAAATGGGTTGATAGAATAGGATTACATGCAGGTTGGATGAGATCATAGATACCTCTGTGGTCCTCCATGTCTTCGTCTCGAGACAGTTCTGAAAGAGGGTCCACGGGGGCCTGAAGTACTGCCACGCTGTTCTGGTTAATAATCTTCAGCTTTAGCTTTGGTTTAGGTTTCCGTCGTCGTGATGCAGCAGCAGACAAGCTCTGGAGCTGACAAAGCCCTGACTCTGTCAAACAAACACCATCCTGGGTGTAGGTCCGAGACAGATCTGAACAGAAAAAAAGCAAAACAGGTTATATACTTCAAAAATAAATATCCATCTCCTTTGGATTGCTTTAAACTTACCAAAATCTTTAGCTTTGGAAAATGTTTGTGTCGCAAGTAGTGGCTCAGTGATCTCTCTTGTCTTTGTTATAACTGCAGTAGAACCAAAAGCACCAAAGCAGTTCAGTAATTTAACAAAACAATTATTAAATACGTGGCAATAAAAACACAACACATTTCACAAAAAGAAAACATTGTGCTGAATCACTACGCTCCCACCTTTTGTGGTCTTAAATGTTCGGCACATCGTGCAGTCGAAGCTGCTCTCTGCCGCCTTTTCTACATCGTCTTCTGAATGAAGATTTTGACAAGAAGCATGAAACCATCTGCAGAGAAGAGAAGTTCAGATAGTTTCCAGAGAGTTAGTAAGGGTTCTGCAGTCCTTCCATGACAGTTCTGCAGGAACAACACAGACCTGTCACACTGGCGGCACTGAACAATGATGGTGCCCTCACTGTAGTCCATCAGGCAGACCGGGCATGATGTAAGACTGGCACAGGGAGCACACTGTGTGTAATTATTTTGCCAGTCACACCTCAGTCCTGGAGTGGTTGCACCACACTGAGTGCAGGACACACACCTGCAGGAGATGGGAGAAAAACAATGGTTCTTTAGTCCAAATTATTTCCAAAAGGATAGAGATATCAACAAAAAAACAACATGAGGCCACATATGTTCAATGAAACAATTATTTTGTTTAATTACTCAGTTATTTAGCCTTAAAGAAAAAAGTTGGGAAAGAGTGAAGTTAAGTAAACCGGAATGTGACTCTGCGAGGCACCAGTTCAATTCTAATTTAAAAGATTTACTGCTTGAAGCCCATTCGAGCACAATGATCAAAGAGTTACTCACCACTTGCACTTCCAGCTGTCCTTAGGAACATTCTGCAGAGGAGGGTCCAGACAGTATGTGTGATAGCTGATGTCGCAGTCGTCACACAGCAACAAGCGGCCAGGATCTGTGGCTTGCCCACAAGCCTCGCACACCGTACACTCAAGACATCGCCAGCCTTTACTGAGCACCACCTTGGTGATCTGTAAACAGTAAAGCAGAAACAGACATGGGAAATGTAGTTTCTGCCTAGCGAGCTGTCTTTTAAGATCTTTATCCTGTAGAAAATAGAAATTCTCAAATAATTTTTGACAACTAGTTTGACAGTGAGCAGTTGTATAGTGTGACTGTGAGGAAGAAGGGATAGAGAACAAAATGAAGAAAAGTAAGATTAAGAAGAGAAAGAAAGAAAAGTTTTTACATGAGCAAAAGAAATGAAAAACAAATTTAAAAGGAAAGTCACAATGAGAGAAAGATAGAAACATGAGGGGAAGAAAGGGATGGAAGTCCAAATCAATCAGAGATAGAACTCAAGTATGGAAGGACAAAAACAAGGAAGGAAAGACATTGAAGGAAAGTAGTCAAGACATGGGGGAGTGAGGAAGTACACAGAAGGGAAACGAGGCAAAAAGAAAGGTAAGGCAAAACGACAAGAAGGAGAGAGTAACAAGGAAGTAGATAAAAAAGGGCAAAGAACTATACCTTTATACCGACACAGAAGGGATGGTAGCACTGGCCACACTGTACACAGGCCAACAGACGTCCCTCTGCACCGAGACCAAAACTCCCACAAACCACGCACATGTCCTTAAAGGGAAGACAGATGTGAATAAACTGATTTTAGTGCAATGGGCGAGCTGTGCCAGTAAAATTCAGAGGTTAAAGTAAAACAAGGCTTGATTATTTCTATTTTTTGCTGTTAGGGAAAAAAAAAAAACAACAACTCCGGCAGACAAACTTTTAAGCAAACATTTTATTATGAGGCCATTTGGCGTGAACACTCAAATTCATGGTCAGGAATTTCAAATTAAGATCAGAATGAGCACAAAACACATGGGCACACATACAAACCTGTTTTAGCGTGAAACTGTCATTGCTGGAGAAAATTACGACAGTGTTGTGCATCGCATTTTCCTCCTCTTCTTTGAGTGGGTATTGTGTTTCTATTGCAGTGATCTGCAAATAATAAGAAAAAAAATCGACAAAAAATTAACATATAAATGGGAGAGCACAGGCTTTAAAAATATTTTATCGTCAAATGAAACTATGTAATTTTTCTTTGCTATAGAACTGAAAATGCTCAACCTTTGACATGAACTTCATCACTGCTTATAAAATAGCTATTGTTTGCTAAACTAAGCACTTAATCTCGTAAAGATCATACCCCAGGGTTGATGCTGGGACTCACTCCGTTTTTCCCTCTGGCTCTGCCCCGTCCAGCTCTGCCCGACAGCCCTGCTCCTCTTGGCCTCCTCCTACCAGGAAAGCCTGATCCTCGGCCCTGCAGATGAACAAAAAAAAAAAAAAAAAACAAAAAAAACAAAACAAAACAAAAAAAAATTAAAATAAAAATAATAAAATGGCCAATTCAGTCGAACCATGCAATCATAATTCATCGTCATACAAACTCAAAACGACAGGCCCAAGCTCGGTCTGATTGCAAAGTTTGCTTTTTTTCTGAAACACCTCTTTGGTTGCTGAATGCCCGATTCGTTGAGCTAAAGGTGCAACTATTAACCGAGTTGCTTCTTTTGCAGATGATTTGGTAAAAATATATAATTTCTTAGGTCAATAGCTTAATAGTTCATTTAAGAGACTATGCATTGTAACAACTGAGGTTTGTCAAAATAGGGACAGCATTATAAATTCCCTATAAATGGGAGAAAGGAGCGACTGGACACTTCTTCAACATATATTTGCACTAAATGCTAAAATTAACACATTTCACAGATTGTCTGAGACAGTAATGGTTCACGAGTGATGTGAATGTCATGGTGAGGGGATAAATACAAAATTTATTTATGATGGGTGACACATTTAAATCAATATTAAACACTGATATTACATTTTGTATGGTTCCAAGAAAGCCAACCCAATTTTAACTTGACACCATTCTGTGCTTCTGCATTCAATAAAAACGAAGGCAGCAACTGTTCCTCAAATTAGAACTGCAAAATATTGACTGGATCTTCACAATATATCAAAGCCATTGTTCCTACATAGTATGTTGCATGTAAACAATATTGTGGAGGAAAAAGAAATGTTTCTGTCCTCAGCCCTTCATGGCCATTTATTACAATAAACTACTAAAATTTATGAGTCTGTGGAGGTCTTTCTACAGTAGCTGGTCATCATATATGAAAGTTAAAAAAAGAAAAAAAAGGGGGAAAATAAAAGGTGGAAGAATGGAAAGAAGGGAGGAAGAAGGAAGCTAAGCAAACTCAGTTAAGTTAGGCTAATAAGCCTATTCTGGCCAATTAACCAGAAAAAAATACCTGGTAGTGTTATTCTATAAGGTAACATAGCAGAGCACATAATAATATGTACATTTGTTTCCAGATGTTCTACTAAATTTAGCAAGAGTTAATCCTATAATTTGCGCTATTCTTCTAACACTCTGTACTTTCTCTTAGGAAAAAAGGCAAATCTCATATAAGTGCATGAAACTTCTAATGCACGTTTTAATCACAGTGAACGTTCACACATGCAATCTAAAATAAATGCTACATCCATTATTATAACCATGTATCCGTTTTGTCTAAATAAATCAGAACATGTTTATCAGTAAATTAATTTTTACATTTAATTTTAGCATCAATACTGTCGTTTCATGATATTGACATAATCTCATACACACCATATATAATGACATAATGGCCTCTAAAGCGCAATTTCAAATAAAATCTGGGGTCCTCTGCCAGAAACTGAAAATGGTCTTTCAGCAGGATAATGAGCCAAAAAAGCAGAAATATTTTGTCCGACATAAAAATCAATGTTCTTCTATTGTCATCTCAGTCCTCAGATTGAACTGCTGGTTTTCTGTAGGAGTTAGGTCTGACAAAAAAAAAAAAAAAACTGAGAAGGCCACCATTGAAAGGTGATTTCTTTTTCCAGTTTGTGGTTTTAAACTCTTACAAACAACAAGCACAATTCTTGCAAACAACAATCTGAATGAATTGTTTGACATTAACAGTCATTCGTATTCAGTGGTAAAATAGACCAACACTCTTATTGCATCTAGGGCTCCCACTGACGACTCAACATCCCTTTTCCCTGACATGATCACAGAAGGGGAGGCTGTTGCAACAAGTCAAGCCTGCATAACTTAACAGGTAGACAAACCTCAAAAGCAAACTCTCTGCATATTCTTCCCAAAATTACCAGAAAGCAAACTGTACATAGATTTCCACCACTAAACTGTACATTGAACACATTACGGCAGTAAAAAGCAATAATGTGTTTTAATGCGTACCAAATTTAAGGTACAAGGAAGCTCAATATATATCCTTCAACAATATGCAGAATCTACAAATGAATAAAAATTTAAATCATTGTTAACACAACATTTTTCTAACATTTAGCAAAAGTCACTACACAATACACCATGAATTAATGCGTATGTAATGCTGATAATCTTTTTTGTTGTTGTTAAATCTCGGTTGTGTGAAGTCACTTTGTATGTTACAAAGTGACTTCATAATACAGAGCAATTAAGAAAGTGAAGGCAGGTTCTTCCTGAACAGGTTTCACAATGCCTTTGGCAGTTTTCCCACACAGGTTCAAAAGTTTGACATGACTGTCAACTTCCATCTGCTTGAATCTCCTAAAAACCTTTCCTAAAAACCATTTTGGCCATATGGTTCAAATGTTCTTTTTGACAACCTAACTTCATTTAACCTTCTCACAAAGGCTTTTGAAAAAGGTTAAAAAGGAGACTGTCTAAAATCCACCAAAATGTTGCCCCACTCCTATAGTTAAACATTTTAATTAAAACAAGTCCCAAAGGTTTTCTCAAGTTGTATGAAACACTAGCAACACAGCACTGCCCTGTCCCACCTGTTACTGCACATTGCCAGGCAGCTGTGCTGAATGAAGACTCCAACAGAGTTAGCAACTTCAAGAAAAATGTCAACATGGCTCTTTGGAAAAAAAAACTGTTATAGATAATATATAAATGATTAAACCACACTTGGCAACTTATGAGCAGAGCATGCTTGCTAAGCAGCCAGCAGCAGACTGGTTACTTAAGTAGATAGCCCAAACAGAAACTAATACATACTTGCTATATTTGTGCTAAACTATAAAGTCTACAACAGTTCACAGAAAAAAAAAATTCTGTGAATCAGCACTTGAAATATAAAATAATTTTGAATTGATATGCGGAAGTTATTTTTGCTCCTGCCTATGTATCAACATGACAAATAATGTTATGGTGATCATTATAACCGTAACAATGACTTTTCTGTTTTTGTCAGTAGTGTGACAGAACGGTTATTTTTTTCTGCTCAATGCTGAGTAGAGATACGTAATGACTACATTACTCTTTACACTTGTTTAAAAAATAACTACAGAAAACACAACACTGTACAAAGGCAGTCTGAATTCAGTGCTGAAGTGTTTATATAATACTTTGTGAAAAACCTAATACTCTTGTTCACTGAATTCAACTCCAATATGACAATTATTCTAAATCTTCTTCCCCACATTTTTAGTAAACAACATTTCTTATGCCTCTTCTTACTCCAAAGTGTACCTCATTATTTATTGTTGGCTGCATTACAGACCAGTGAAGCTCAGGAATACTCAGAGAGCGAGCATCACAATAAAAATGGTCAGAGAGGGCAGCTGCTGCCCTGCCATCTCTGGTGAGCCACTGTATTTACCACTCTGATGCTCCAACCGGGGCTGCCATAAGACTGCCTGGTCCTTGGGTCCCAACCCTCTGTCTGGTCTGGTGACCAGGAAAAGGGTGAGCACACACTGCTATGGGGGCTCCATGCACCCTAAGGTAAGAAGGGATGGGTAAAAAGGTGAGAGAGAGTGAGAGAGAGAGGAGGGAGGGAGGAGGGCGACAAAATGCAGCAACTTAAAAACAAAGCCGGCAAAGAAACCAAAACATACAAAGAAGGATGTTAAAGAAATGTGGTGAGATTCTCATGTAGTAACTTTAGATTAAGTCAATCTTAAAAGCCAGAACATCTACAAGTTATTAAGTGACATGATGAGTTAAAGCTAATCCTCATTTTCCATGCGCCTCGTTTAAAGAGCGAAACTTGAACAAGCAAATGTGTTAGTTGCAGTTTGCATAGAAGAATTTACTAGCATTAGTGTGGCATTATCAAGTAGAAAAGAGTGTGAAAAGGACCTGTTACATCTCTTTATGGCAATCACATGTTTGGCATGCTGACAAACAAGCAGCTGCATTCGCACAGCAAAACATCAGTGCATTAGCCATGCTTGACTAAAGAAACTGATTTATGCTTTTTAGAAAAGATTTTCCCATACTGGGTGTAGTAAATTAATTTGAGCCCTGTAATGCTTATTTAAGAGTTAAGATATGCTACCTTTAGAAAAAAAAACTTTATTCAAATGAACCAGCTCTCTTGCACTCACATTATTTATAACATATAAGCAGCCAATAGCACAATTCACTTCCAAATATTTTTTGAGAAAGTTCTACGTTCTGTATGAGGCAGATTTAGGACTCCGATATCAGAAAAATCTGAGTATTTGGTGTTTAATCTCCCTCAGCAACTCATAATATATTATGTAAATAATAAAAGTAATTACTACTGCTGTTTCTGACTTAATAGATGTTCATCTTAAGTCAGGATGAACATCAATGACACAATGCATGTTTGTGACATGATCATGAGATGAAAAGAAAGACAGATGATGATGTTTGAGGTGGATACCAGTAGGGAATGTTAGCAAAATATCTTCAATCCACTAAGAGTCGCCATCTCCTTTGGGGATTTACACACACACAAAAACTGCCCATCTCGCATAGTTTTGAACGCACAAACGCACAAAGGGAGAAGAAGAATAGTAGGGCACTGTAAGAGGTAAAATAATGTTATAGAAACAAACAAACAAGTTCTTATCCCAAGCCTGAAGCTACTTCAATCACACAGAAACAAGTGACAGAAAAACTCTGATCGTTTCAAAGTGCACGATCCACAGGTAACACTCAAAGAGGTAGTGAACAAGGTGCAGATACCTTTTTAAAATTGCTTTGAATTTTTATCTGAATTGCAACAGGGAATCAGGTAGAGTGATTAGTAGTAATCTCAACAATTAGCAGTTTGGCGTCATACCTGTTTGACCCGAGGCCTCCCAGGAGAAAACTTCCTCTTTGTGATGGCTGGTTTTCCCATGCCAATCTTCGGCGTGAACGGTATGAGGTTTGTTGTTGGTATTATACTGCTGTGGTCACTCAGCGTGGGTAGGATCTGGGTCTGTGGCGGGTCTCTGAGAGGCATCCCTCTGGCTAGAGGAGAAGAGTGTGAGGGAGAGGAGACCATTTCGGCCAGTCTCTCCACAGCTGTTTTGACGGGTTTCTCCTCTAACGACAAACCGGGAAATAACACATTGGGCTTGTTGTCCAGTGGAGAGTTCATCTCCTCTGATCTATTAGAAGTTGAAGGCTTAACAGTCTCTGCCAAGTTCATGTGAAATACACCCTCATTCTTCTCTTTGTTAGGTTGTTTAGGAGCAGTTTCCAAGAAAGAAGCCTTCATTACATCCATACTTGAAGTTTGGTGTAGTGTGACTTCCATTGGCTGTTCCATGAAAGTTACTGATGTAGTACTTGGTTCTTTGGTGGTTGAGATGATGGCCTTAAGATCCTTTGTGCTGGGGTTGACCGTGCCCTGCTCAGGGCAGGCCTCTGTATTTGCTGGCTTGATTAGCAATGTGATATCCTGCATCTGTAGCGCCTCTATGGGCTGCTGGACAAGAAAGGGTTCCTGGCTCAGAGATGACAAAGACGCAGAACTTTCTGTGGACGTGACCTGGGGTCTAGCTGCTGGTTTTGTTTCTGCAGAAGAGTAATCAGAAGATGGTGTTAAGAACATAAATGTATTCAACATAGTATTTACAAATGAAAGAAAATTGAGGGACATGGAAACCAACAACACCTTCAGTTGTAAAATCAGTTATGCTTGCAATAAATTAAATCAAAATGTACAAACCTGGGTTGAATTCTGCTGTAATTTTGTTGACAGAAGGTTCAGTACCGTGCATCTCAATAGCATCTGCTCCTCCTTGGGCTTCTAAAGAGAGAAACAGGAACACACTTATTAGTTTACAAAAATACTTCAGCGACAGGATAATTGTAGAAAATCACCAACAAGGAAGCTAACGAAAGAAATTGTTTTAAGTTTTCACTGCCTTAACAAACCCTGATGAATGATCCGCAGGCCAAACACTAAAAATCAAATTATTTTCCAATGAGTGAATGCACCACATGGTATCATGGTACCAAATTGTTCTGGTAACAGGACTCTTTCATGTAGAAGCTGTGTTAAAGATAACTAAAAAAAAACTTATAAAACAATAATTCTTACTATTTTTTTCATCTTTGTCCTGAAATATTAGTGAAATCCTGCGCAACACTGACAGCTCTTAGACAGTGTAAAATGACTGTGATCTCAACGCAAGTAATTAATCACGGAATTCTTAATTTATCCTTACTGTAGAAAATAACACTATTATTCTCTGTAGTTCTTCAAGAGAAATCAAAATCGATTAAGATTTATTTTAGTGCATCAGAGCTTTACAAAAACAGCAATCAGAAATCTAGCACAAGATCTCTGATCAGTGTAGGTCTCATTGTTATTGACAAAGAGATGGATAACACCCACAATAACCAATAGAAAAGTTTTAAAAAAAAACCCAAAAAGATAGAAATTACCTCAAACTGAAGCAATGTTGTCCCCCAGTAGACATTTTGCTAATAGGGGACAACTGGTCAGGATGCACTTGAAGTCATTGTTTTGCTTTTTAACAAACTGGTGACTACTATGCCCTTACTCTAGGTTGTTTTTTTATATATATATTTCATGTCTGTTTTGTTTAAAAGCGATCAATTCATTTAACTTGTGCTGTATGAATAGAACCAGTCATCCCTGGCTATCAGGGATCCACACATCGAGCCAATATTCTGCCAGACAGCATCTGACAGTACAGACAGCCTAGTCTTAAGGAGGCACCCACTATTTCAATCCACAAGTTCCCATGTCACACTGATCCTGACACACGCATGCACCTGCTACGCATCAATGCCAGGGAAGGGAGTAACCATGACAACCAACATCCCAGGGTCTGTGTGCTCTGGGCTCATGACTGTGCAGCTTGCAGGTGCTCATCCGGTGCTCATGCCGGAAAGTAAATTAGGAAGATGGGCCCAGAACCATCTCTTGCCATCAGCTATTGACCAAGCTGAACACACATTCATTGTAATGAACTCTTTCCAATGATTTTTAGTCACTGAATTAGCAAACTGAACAGTTTAGATTATTACATAACTAAAACTCTGCAAAAAAAAAAAAAAAAAAAAAAAACTCCTAAAGTCAGGACTAACTTGCACATGTAGGGCAGATTTAATAGCATCTATTAAACATCGATTAACCTGGAGCGGTGCTAAAACTGGCAGTCAAACAGCTCAAATAAAGAATTTTATTAAAGTACCCATTTGGGTGTATGCCAAATGAGTTATAATTGCAGCTGTTATCTTGTTTAATGTCATGTTAAATTCCATCTATGGCGATACAACTGAGGTTTGCAAGAGCGAGAATCAGATTTTTACATTGTGAGAAATACCAGTAGTATCTCTATAGCAGTCAAAATTACACTGCCAGTTGATTACATCTGATACAAACAATATTTAAATTAGTCTAAAGCAGTGATTCAGTTACTTAAATCTTACTGCACAGATAAAGAGAACATAGTTATTTAAACGGTTATACCCTTTTCTCTTATCCGTCAGTAAGAACACCAGATATCTGTTTCTAGAGAGCATAAAGTATAGAAATATTGGCAAAACAGTAAAGATAAAATAACACATCAAAATGTACCATTTATACTCTGAGATGTCATCGCTACAGTCTGATGAGTCTAGTGTGTTATTTAGCAGATTAATATAAAATAAAATTTGCAGACTATTACAAGAACGTGTGGCCTGAAGTACAAGTATGCAATACAGCAAATGACGACAGTCATCACAACATCACGGATTTCAGTACAGTAATAGCAAAAGAATGTTTTGTTGTAGGCTGTTATGTTTTAGATGTTGTCATGCAACTTTTCATATTTGCTAATTGTCAGGAGATTACATACAGTAACACGGCCATGCTTTTAGACAATTTGAGAAAGCCTCGCTGACATTATGAATTTATGACTTTATTCTAAGACTAATTCAAAACCTCAAGTTATTTGGAGGCACACTTTAATGTGTTTTAAAGCAACACCTCAAATACACCACTTTCTTGTGTGACATCACGGAAAAGTTAACAGCAACCAGCCGGGATTAGGTAGAGAATTGTGTGCCTCCACAACTCCAGTTCATCCTTGGATACAAATATCCAGATACTTGAAGTTGCCATGATTATCTGTCCCAGCAATTATTCAAGAATAAACACAATGATCCGCCATCTTAAAGTTTGAGAAGCCATGTTCCGAGTCCCAGAGACTCTTTGAATCCCCAGAACACAAAAACAAAAGATGTTGGCTGTAGCTGACAACAGTCATTATTAATCCTGAACCTATATGGAAGATCACACAGAAAGAAGCAAGCTATTATGGCATACTGAACATAAAAAACTTGATTATGTTTATGAATTTACTGAGGCACAAAAACATAAACTTTTGGAAACAAGTCTTGTGAAGTATTTGGCCAAACAAAAGAAAAATGGTGAAGCTTGAAATTCTGAGAATGACATTCTGATTGTGAAGGACAGGAGCTGTAGCATCATGTTGTATGTGTGTTTTTCATAAGTGTGTGGAAACATTACAACAACATTTCAAGGCATCAGTTAGGAAGTTAAAGCTTTGCATAAATGCTTCTTCTAAACAGACAATGACCCCAAACCCCACTAAATTCATTAGAAAATGGCTTAGAAACAACAAAGTTAAAGATTTGGAGCCCTGAATTCAATCCCATAGAAAATTTTGGGGAAGAGTTTAAAAGGTGTGTGTGTAAACAAGGTAGCATGCAAACCCAACTCAGTGGCACCATTTCTGTGAGGAGGAATGGGCCAAATTTACAGCAAACCAAGAAGCTTGAGGATTGAGATAGTTGAGTTTATCATACTCACAAGTATGATAAACACTTGCAAAATAAACCCTCCTTAATTAAGATGGCCCAAACAGGCGTAACATATCTCAAAAAAGGAAAAGTGGGGAAAGCTGTGCTTTTCGAGCCAAATCTAATAAGGGGATTGTAAATGACCAGAAGTAGAAAAAGAGTGAGCATCTGTGCCGAGTGTGCAAAACAAGCAGACAGACTGTGTGAGTAGTAATGAATGAGCCAGCATTGCTTCAAGGCAGGTTAGCAGACAGGGGATCCGTGATATAATCATAATACTCTCATCCATTCTCTACAGTCAGTTGAGTGGGCTGCCTCAACAAGAGTGGGCAGGATAGTGGGCTACCACTGGCATTCCTAATCTATCTTGCTGTACATATCTGGGGAGGAATTTTGCACTTTAATCCTGGCTGACCTCACTTAGGCCAGATCGCAGTGCAATGTACTGTCAAACCATACGTGTTGGTCTTAGTTTTGGAATGAGTGCAACTCTGAAATGACTCTTGGTGCAAATAAGATTATGGGCATGTGGGTTTCTAAAATTGCACATCCAATTGCAAGACAATAAAAAAAGTTTAAATCTTGACTGTCTGGTCAGTTTCCAAAAATTAGAAGCTCGGTTTATCAAATGTCATTATTATGTCATTAGTACAGGGAGACTTCACCTCAATGAAAAACTACTTAGTGGTTTAACTGAAATATACAATTTTGACATTTATTACCTAAACATCTTTCTTGAATTAATACAGAATACAAATTGTTCATTCTTGCTCAAAGGCAATCCATCCCAACATACCTATACATTGTACTATTCTAACAAGTTAGGATAGACATACAGGCTATACAAAACATTACGTTTTTTCACAAAATCAATCTCACAAAATGAGATTTCACTCAGTCTGACCTCTGTTTATAATGAGCTATTTAAGGGGCTCCTGTCTCTTATATAAATAAGTTACTGTTAGCCACACAGCAGTAGTGGAGGCGTAAACTCTGTTTACACTCACACTTTAGACACATGAAAATAGCCGCAGACAGATGTACAATTGCACAGCTGTACATCTTAGCCCCTGAGTCAGATCCAGAATGAGAGGGGGCTCCCGCACAACTGTCAAGGACTTAACAAGTCAACAACAAAACATTTGCTTTTTCAGCAGCCATTGTACAGCGTATGCAGCGGTAAAACTAGCTGACTAACTCTGCCTGTGTTCATAGGAAACAGAAAAGAGCCCACTGACCGACATGAGTATTGGGAAGACTCATGTCAGTTTTTGGTGTCTGTTCCTAGACACCAAAAACATTACTTTATTGCCAGAAATGGCTAGCACTTGGATTGTTTCTAGAAGAGGTAGAGACCATAAATGAATAAAAAATTCAATTGTACGTAATAGGTCCTTTTAAAGTAATTTAAAATCAGAGAATCATGAAAAACAACACTGTTTTAATCTATTAGTGGGACACCATATGGTAGTGGGCCAACACTCAGATGTTTCCTTGATAATAAGGAAGTGTTTCTTTCTGTGCTGCTGCAGTATACACAACTCTCCTTTCAATTCCTTCACCTTCATGAGTAGTAAATTTCACACAACTTCATTAAGACTGTTATTAAAGTACAGGCTGGTATGGCAAGCAATTTCTCTGAACGGTTTCTCTGTGGCCAGCTGTTCTTTGAATGAATTCTCAACCACAAACCCTGGGTTTCATTTTCAATTACACAAGCTGAAGCTTGGTGTATGATGGAGCCATTGTTCAACATATTCAAAAACGCAAAAATTTTTTGGGCTTATCTTATACGAATGCAAGATTATTTGATCAACAAAGAGAAAGGGAGAAAAAGATAGAGAGGATCAGAGGCTAAAGTATGTATAATCTTTTGAACAAAGACCCACCTGGCTTTTGGTCTGGCATGGGCGACTTCTCCTCCTGGACGGTGGTTTGAGCAGGCTCTGGATCAGAGTGCAATGGAACAGCAAGTAATTCCGGTTTGGGATCATTGTGCATTTCAGGGGACAGCTGAACGCCAGGTTCAAGGTCTTTGTGCTTTTGAGCCGGCGGTAGTCCAGTCTCAGAGTCTATGTGCATGGGGGCTGGTTGAGGACTGAGCTCTGGGCCAATGTCCATGTCCTCAGCCTCCAGCGCCCGCTCTGCAGCAGGAGACCTGCAGTTGGAGCAAACATAGTCCTCCTTGGGGTGGATTTCTCCACGGCCTGAGTTCTGACGCTCACATTCCAGGTGTAGCCGTCTGACAGGAGTGCAAAGGGTTGTTCAACAAATTTTTCTGTAACACAAATAGTAAGCAAAAGGCTTTTTTTTCCTTACCTTTTACAAGTCTGGCAGAGTAGTAAGTCTTTGTGATGCTCAGGGTCCAGGATGCAGGAGCACATTGGACAGCACAGAGCAGGGTCCTGGTTTTGGACACAGTTCTCACATAACAGACTGGTGTGGTGCCATTGTCCACTAGTTCGTGTTCCACACTGGATGCAAACCCTGCAGTTCTGTGGAGAAAATGGCATAATATGCTAGAGCCATTTAGAATAAGCATAGTACAAAAAATAGAGAGGTCATTTCATTAATAAATATATGCAAGGACTATTTAATTTAATGCTACCTTAATTATATCAATAGTTTCATTTCCATTTGTTTTGACTTCATGCTGAATCTAAAACATTTATTTCACTTAAAAGCACTACATCAAAAAATAGAGACTAGTTGACAGAAAGACTGAAAATAGGGAACAGCAACAAGCTGCTGTTTTAAACCTGCAATAATTGCTTAGAATAAAACCTTTTCAGGAAAAAGCTTGGGGATGAGGCATACCATTTTTTGCTATTGTCTATGAGAATGAGGAATCTAAACATGAAAGTGTGAATATGTAGACAATATACATTTGAGATGTCCTAAACAAATGTATTGCACAGATTTTAAGCCTCTATGTTAAATTTGGTATGCAAGTTATGCCAATGATGTCAAGAAGAAATTTCTCAGAAAATTTGGTTAGAAAATACTTTCTGAAAAACATAAACTAAAAGCTTACTCATGACATGTACGATCACACAACTGGGTTTACAGTTTATAAGATCAACTACCCACACAGCTCCACAATGTTTTTTCTTTCTTTCTAAAGAAAAGATTCTGCAACTCAATTCAACAAATACGACATTAGGGGACGCAGCATCTTTCCAGCAATAAACTGGAAAGATGACTGTTTTTTTTCCGATCTGTATGTCAGAAAGACCGCACAACTCAGAGCAAAACTGACACACATATGAAGACAGGCGCTCATACTGAGGAGATGTGAGCATCAACGATTTGTGTTGGCTGCATGGTTCTGTGCTGAGTCAAGCACAGAAGCCAAAATGTGGGGGAACTCTTCACCTGCTGCTTCCTTCTCTGTGACCTACTCCAACACAACACTTGTGCATGTACACGCAAGTACATTTTGTACGATCTTTTGGCGCTGAGGCTGAACTGAAACCTTTAAGGGATCAGCTGCTCCGAGTCATTTCTTTCACACACAATGTGCATATTCCTTTGGGCCTAAGTCACTCTGCCCAGAAACAGAGCCTTGGTGTATTTATTTTCTTCCCATCTACACACACTGAACACAACATGACTGCACGAAAAAAATAAAAGAGGAAAATGGAGGGCCATTATGTAAAAACAACAATGTAAATCAACCACAATAATTTCCCACTCTAACATTGTGTATCAAGTTTCACTGCTTTTGTTACAGTTATGTTAAAATTTAAAAAAAACTTTTTTTTATCAGTCAGGAGATTGAGAAGTTTAAGATGACTCCTACCTTGCACCTCCACCCATTGGTTGGCAAAGAGTCGATAGCCGGTTGCAAGCAAAAGGTGTGGTAGCCTTTGTCGCACATGTCACACACCAGCATTTTAGTGTCCTCTCCTGGGTTCCTACAGGCAATACAGAAAATGAAGAGTGAAGTGAAACTGTGAAAGATCTGAGATGTTCTAAACAGAACTTTTTGTCAGATTCAAAATATTTTCTTTTACTGAGTCATATTTCAAAACTTCACTAAAATCAGGTACACATGATCTGGATGTACATTGTGAGTGTGTGCCACTTTCTTCTGACTTTTAGGTAGAAACACAAACAGTTACAACAACAGACAGATGCCAACACTAGTTTTGTAAGACATAAATACATAAATACTGCTTTAGACATTTGCAGAACCTTCCATGTGGCACCTCATCCCAACAAGCTCAAAAAGTTGTTTACAATCTTGCCAATGCAAATTTTCAACCAACTGAATCAAAAAGTGTTTAGTTTTCCATTTTTTATGGACAAATATAAAAACCCAGTTTGTGCATTTCATTTTTAAATTATCCAATTTGGTTTCAGGTTTCTTACAATATATTTACATGTAACTTTGCAGTATTTTTTTTCTTATGCTTTAAATGTGCCCTTGCTATGGAACCTCTTACTTCTGAATTTTTGTTATTGGGTTCTTTGTGTGAATCTGAATGTTTCAATTTACCCATCACTTTTCTGTTGGTACGCCTTAATTTCCCTACTACGGCACAATAGAGGGTTTTTCTATTCAAAATTTGCAGTACAAAGCATTAATGGATGGCTGGCTCTTTAAAAGTTTAATGTTAATACAAAATTTCAGAAAATGTTGAATTTTGTGCAATTGACAATTTATTGCACAAGATATGATAAAATCTGCTAAACAATTAAAAAACATCTGCGGTTTCCATACAAATGTAAGACTTAAGCCTCAATGGGCAGTTTATATAAAGGTCAAAGGTTACATGAATTAAGCTTCAGGGTTAAACTCCCATTTAGTTCTTCACAAGCCACAAAGGCAAACAAAACAACGTGCATCATGCCTGGGAGCAGTGCAGAAACTAAGAAGGACCACCAGTGAAAGAGACAGATTCTTTGTAAGGCTTCATTTAGGTGGGAGGTTAAAGTGACTCACTTGCATGTCTGGCAGACTTTGCACTCTGGACACTGCCAACCTGCCCTTTTTAGAGGGGTCACTGCTATGTCCAGGCACATCCCGTGGTAATGCAGACCACAACTGGTGCAGAAGAGTTGGTCTAGTAGGTCCCCTGGGCTATCGCACAGCACGCAATTTACATCGTCTACAACTATCAAACCAAACACAACAGGCACATCAGTAAATATCTAGTACAGGACATTCTTTACCTAACTGTGCAATTTCTTAACTTACATTTGTGAATTGCCAATTCAATATGTTCTGGGCAGTGGAGTGAAAGACTTCTAATATCTTGAAATGTCCCAGCTGCCCCTGCGCAGGGGTAATGGTAGAGTTGAGCACATCCTTCTGCACAGCACTTAATGGAGGCTCCAAGGCGCTTACAGTATGCACAGTGCTGTTGAGACAAAAATAAATAAATGAATAACATCGCTTTTTATAAAAACAGTCTTTGTCTGCAAAAGCTTAATAACAATAACAGTTTCATTAAAGATTGTGACTAATACTGACTTTAAAAAACAGGGAGGATGGTTTAGATCCTTCAACATTTCTGGGAAAAAAGTATGAATCTGGATTTTAGCCTTAAGAGCAAAACAATAAAATCTGAGACACTTTCTATTGTCCGCAAACTCCATGAGTGTGAACTAATAGCCACAGTAGAGATCAAGTGGCAGAATTGCTATTCAGCTCCTGGACCGATGGGCTGCAAACAATCAGAGAACTTTGAGCAGCAACACTGCTACCAGACACAGCCAACCGGCTACAAGAGCTGTGTGCTGCTGCTGAGTGGCATGACCTTTTCCATTTCACAGCTGAGAGATCCACACTGCCTCTCTGACCTTTACCAGTCAGCCTGATCCAGCCGCTTTTCTGTGCCTCAATGAAGCAATCCCTCCCTGCTGCCCTGGCACATTAAGAATGTGTTAACACCCATTAGTCTACAGATGTTCTCCCTCCACTTACCTTTGTGCTCCCTGAGTCAATGGCTCTGTCCACGTTAAGTAGAGATTGTCCCTCGCCCTCACAAACACCGTCAGACCACAAGGCACAACTCTGATGTGCCCAACATTGCCCTAAAAAATTTCAAGTAATAAAATACAACAATAAAATCAAATGGGGTTCAAATACAAAGTTTCATTAAGAGAGCAAAGAAAAAAAGAAGTTATCACCAATCCTACCTGACTCAAACAGAGACTGGACTTTAAGACCTTGTGGAAGGCCGACGTGAGAAAGCTCATCCCAAAATCGACTGGCAGAGTCTGTTTCTTCGTGGCAGGTTTCAGACCCACTGGGGGGAGGAGGAGGTGAAATTTAATACAGAAAGGAAGTTTTAAAAAATTCAAAGCGAGATAATTATACATCAGGGGTGGTCAATACGTCGATCGCGATCTACCGGTCAATCGCGGGAAGGTTTTGAGTCGATCTCGGCAGTAGGTGACAAATTGAACGCCGCCAGGACACTGAAACCAGCACTTCCTCTTCTGACGGGCTTATCAAAATTTAAATTCGCTTATCAACCACCGCTGTGTTCATCAGAGGCTTATTAATAATCGATAACTAAATATCAGCCCTGGAAACCTGTTATCGTAACGGACTGAATGTTATGTTTTTAACGTAATCTTTCCTCGGCTTGTGGGGCGCAGACAGTCGCCGTGGCAACAGGTGTGCTTAACGACAAAGGGAGAGAGAGAGTAAAAGGTGCGAACGGTTTGGAGTTGATCACCTGTTTGAGTTATTTTACATTTGTTTACTTTTGCTGTGGCGAATCACAGCCGCTGTAGTTTCTAAACGATCAATAAACGACACACTTAGACTAATTGCCTTGTTCGTTTGCAGTAAACGTCACAACAAACATCAAATAGGACAAATATATTTGATTAAGTTTTAACAAACAAATGGCTTCTACCGCGATTATTATGTGAAATTAAATTAATTATATCCCAGCTTCAGAAGATTTACCTCTACAGAGCTCTTTGGTTCCTCCAATCAGTCTGCAGTTTCGCATATTGATGTCATCAAACCTAATTTCAGATCTATCATAACTGACTGACACCTGCTGGCCTCAGGTTTGCAACCAGCTTCTGACTGAGAAACCAGTAACCTGCTCCCAGTATCAGAATCTCACTGAGGAAGAAACTAGATTAGGTTTTCTATCACTTTATCATTTCTGATATAACTGATGTATGTACGCATATAAAATAAGTCAATAGAGTTTAATTTACAATTTCTATGTCTTCATGTCATGAGGTAGATCTCAGCCGGCTGGTGAGAGAAAAAGTAGATCTTGGTCTCAAAAAGTTTGGCCACCCCTGTTATACATAGACTTTCAAAAAGCTGAAATAAGGAGACAATAAAACTGAGATGAGTGAAAGTAAAAGGCCACCTATTGTAATGAATGAAGAGTCTGGTTGTCCTGAGACATACACTGATTAAAAAGGATGTTTCTTTAAGTTGTACAACACAGAAAATAAATGAAAAAGCATTAGCGTTTCAAAGGGACCTTCATTTCAATCAATAGACAAAAAAATAAATAATTAAAAAGATTGTTTTTAATAAGATTGCACTCATGATAAGACATCTTATTGTTTATAGCCTAATTACATAACATAGTCACCTTTCGTCATACAACTGCACATGTCTGTCCATCATGCTAATTAAAAAAAAACAAAAAATAAAAACATAAAACGTACCTCCTTGCTGGCAGACTGCCAGACCAAACCACTCTATTCTCATGACAATATTAGGAACTGAGAAAACCAGAATTCAGTTCACTAAAGTCACCAAATATACTGGACTTTTGTTAAAGAAAGTCAAAGACGGCAGTAACCGGCCATTTGGAAAATGAGGATCCAATCTCTCTCCAACAACAATATTCAGTGAAGAAGAAATTACAGACGGAAGAAGACCACAGGATTCCATAGGGTAATTCCTGCTTCTTTGATAACAGAGTGTGGTGTTTCACTTTAAGAATCGCCGGTTACGGTGAAGAGATTCCCACAGTGAAACTGAAAGCAAAACTGAAGTGGTAAAGTAAGCTGAATTTTCCTTTTAGGCACGGATGGTGTGTTAGCGGTTTCTTCAGACTGCTACTTTTTGAACGTGGAAAACCGTCAGCAGATAACAGGAATGCCAAACATATTATAGCAAGGATATTCAATTTTATCCTTAGACAAGTTAAATTCTGCCAATCTGTCGTGGAAGTCTTCAGGAAAGTTGAGTAATTATGCTAAAACTAAGGGACTGGGGGTTTTAATGACAGATACTTTTGTCCAATTATCACTAAGGCTTTACTATAGTTTCATATTTTCAGTGATGCAGAGGAAGACAGTTGCTCTGGCAAAAAAAATAATCTATTTTTATGTACCTACATACATTTTAATGTTACAATATTTTAAATTCAAACAAAGTTTTTTTTTTTTTTAATTTATAGCTCAAAATCACAAACTTAAGTCAACAAAAATCAGTAGCGGCAGATTAATGATTTACAAAAATCAGTAGTCAGGCAAACTATAATTGACGTATCACCAGAAAATGTCTTTACAGATAAGAAGGACAAAACAGAAGAACACTATAATTATGAATAAGAAGGGGAACAAAGGTTAAGGAGATTTGTGGTTAATTCCATTAATTTTCTTGTTCTAGAACTATGATGATTTTGGATATTAATAAAATCAATAAATATGCATTGGTCACAAAATAAAACCTTCAGACCCAGAAGGGATTAAATCTAAAAACAATTGTGTACCAGTGTGACTTAAATAGATATTTAAAAGTGGCTGATATTCAACAGAAAAATAACATAAACCCTTAAGATTGGTTGGATAATCAGTTTTTTTGGGTTTTTTTTGCAAATGGCCCCCAGTCACCCCATCTCAATTCCACTGGGGAAAAAAAAATATTATAATGATGCAAACCCAAAAGTGAGACAACAAAGTGTCAATGTTGACAAAGTGGCAGGAAATGATTTCAAGATATTATAATTTAAAAATGTGTCAATTCTAAAAGGTAAAATATACTTTAAATGGGATCAAGATGTGATTCATTTAAAAACAAAAAATAACTCTTCAGCTTTATTTTATTATACAGTCAGAAATTCAGCTGCTTTCTGACAAACAACTTTCCCACAAAAGAATAAGTTTTAGAATATGTTGGAAGCAACATTTACAAACTAATTACATCTTGGTTTGTTTTTCTACCTTTCTGATTAATCTTTTAAACAAAAACATTTCGAAGATGGGCTTACTTGGTTTCCTTCTCTCCTGAGGTGTCGTCAACAGCCGTTTTTGGCTGAGCAGTTACGTCGCCATCACTGCCGTCGCTTGTCGAGCTTTCCTCACCGTTATGGCTGACGGGTGTTTCATGCAGAGATGTGGTGCTGAATACTTGTAGTTCCCCCTGACCCAGAAGGCTACGACCACCACAGTAACAGAAGGCACAGAGACGCTCCCTAAAATCAAGAAAATGTTCATGTTTAATTACTGTGAATAAATACAAAACAATGCATTTCAGCATGAATTTAAACTTTCTCACTTCTGGCAAAAAGGCATTTAAATGGCTCTCTTTTTCCACTTTGAACCAAAAAACATAATCGTACATACATCTAAACATAAAAATGTTTCAGATTTCTGAAGAAGACAGCGATCGTTCAAATGACAAAGCTGTGTTGTAATAAGATCCCAGGAGATGCTGCTGATTTGACCTCAGTCACTAACATTAATGGTACAGACACGCTACGAGATTGATTTCAGCCTTTAGCAAAGTGACACCTGGGAAGAGCGGACTGCATCCACCACCCAATGACTTGTGTACACAAGCAAGGCAAAAACCAATATTCTTCACTGGACAAACTACACTTTTTTTTTATTCGCATACATATAACCAATATTAACTGTGAGTCAGGCAAAGTTTTGTGTTACTGACCTGCTTTTGATTTCTCCACTTGCCGGGACAGATGGTCCTGTTGAACTCTCTGCTGGGGGGCTCTGGGCCAGAGGGGAAGGGCGTTTCTCCTCCTCTGGCGCCTCAGTGGTCTCCACTTCCACAGTTTCCACTGGCTGGATTTGTGTTTCTGTGAAAATAACAACAAAACCAAGACATTAGTTATGCAAATATCTACTAATAACTTATCATGGTTTACAAATATACATATTAAGACATACCAATAGTATTGCAGGTTAATTGGACTGAAGTCAGATTTGAGGTCAAAACCTCAAGCATTGATTACAGCTAACCCACAAGTAAGGCACAGAAAACAAACATTTCTCAAGTAGTAATGCTTATTCAGAAGTCATGTCAAGACTGACGTGTTTCTTACCATTATATAACGGCTCAATTAAAAAAACTTGAAAATCTGTATTATTACTTAGAAGTAGCATTTCACTAGGTCAGTGCAGCAAACATTCAGTGACATCATGTGAAATTTCACACTGACAATTTAAATATCTTTACATCCAAATAGCTTAACAATCAAGACAGTTAAAGAGTTGTGCAGGAAACTAGATAACAGTTTTTGACATAAATATTCAAATATCTTTTACATACAGGCACAGTTCAATAAAGAACAATATTAACAAAAGGTTATTTCCATAATTCATTTGAAAGTAAAACTATGTTCATCTGTTGTACAGCGTATGCACTCAATACTTGGCCAGGGCACCTTCTGCTTGAAATCCAGAATCAATGCGGTGACATAGAGGCGATCAGCCTTTGACACACCTGAAGTGTTTAGGAGGCCCAGGGTACTTTGATAGCAGCCTTTAGCTCATCTGCATTATTGGGGCTGGTTTCCTCCTTTTGACTTTAATCTGGACAATCAAGCACAGTGTCTTTTGGCAGCATGGGTATACACCAGGCCCTGCCAAGAAATTAAATGAGCAGCTCCATAGAGCTTGTCTGCAGAGGGAAGAATATTTTTTTTCTAAATTTCCTAGTAGATGGCTGAGTTTGGCTTTGGCCAACACCAACAGATAACATGGCATCCCAAATCACTGATCCAATCCTTTGTCTTTTTAACCTGGTTAAGACATTTCTGGTTCTGTGTGTGGATCAGGAGTATCTTAACATATGGAATGTGAGATTCTTGAATCTGTGACTCCAGCCAAATTCACTCTCTTGTGAATCTCCCACAAACATTTAAATAGCTTCTCCTTCATAATCCCCTTAAGCATGTAGTCATCACTGTTGCTTATGGACCAGTTTTTTTCCTTCCACTCAACTTTCTATTACTACCAGGGTTTCCCTGTGTGTATTATAAGCCTGGTGGGCTGCCAAGCTATAACTGCCAGGCTAAGTGTTGCTTGATTTTATTAAAAAAAAAAAAAAGAAAAAAGAAAAAAAGGAAAGAAAATACACCAGGCCTTGCTGTAATAAAAAAAAAACGTGCTCCTTAAAGCTGTAGCAGCCAAAACAAATAGTCTCTATAGTGCTTATTAAAAACTCAACAGTCAGAAAATGGAAAAGCTTAGTTTCATAAATTCAATATCCCTGTTTGTCCCTCTATATACAGCAGGGAGATGCAAAGTGCAGCAGGTCTAGCTCATTATGCAGGGCCGGTCCAACGTTGTATGGGACCTTGAGGAGAATTCGAGATAGGGACCCCTCTTCCTGCTAAGAACATCAGCACCTATCACAGCATTTCAACATGGATTTAGTGAAATCTGGGAGGGAGGGAATCTAGTTTAATTGGTTTAGCTTAAAAGCAATCACTGAAAATTGTTATTTAATGAAAACCCTGCCTATGCTGGTATCAAGCACTCTGAACAGCCAGCATCCAGAGCAATATTCATCTGTGGCTTCGTGTGGAAGGGGTTCATTTTGGAGAAACTGAATTTAGGTATTCATAAACTACATTAAAATATTGCAGAAATGAATGTTAGACATACATCACGGAATTTAAAAAACATCCATAATACATTTCACTTTCTAATAAATGTTTTTTTTCAAATATATTCTTATTTATTACATCACTGTAGTTCTTGGTTTTTTTAAAGCCCACAGTCAGAAAAGAAAAAATAAACCAACTGTTTTAAAAAATGACTGTTGTTTGAGGGAAAACAAAAGACAAGCCAGTTCATAGATTCTGAATTTCCCAATATCTCAGGCACAGCAGCAGCGAAGCACGAAGATGTATGAGAATGGAAGGCCTGGTCATGTGATGTGATGTACACATAAAAAAGCACATAAATGGGTCTGAGGAGACTGATGGGATTTTAAAAAGCTTTTAGAGGGCATTAGCCTTGGGCTCTTTCCCACTGCACCTCAATGCCAATCTCAGAGCAAGAGGAATGATGGAAGTGGAGAGAGAAGAAAAAATGCACACCCAAAGCACCATTGCAGTTCCATTTAAACCCTTTCAATTATAGCCCTAAAGACGAAGCATGGGGTGCTAAGAAAAAGCTCTCACTCATAGTTCTCACCAGTCCCCACACCAGAGAACTGGTGGGGGGACTCTGCTACCGTTACTGACACACTTTTTGTGCACTCTTGGCAAAGGGCTGCTTGGATATTGAAGCTTACTAAAACCAATGTGTGCATAATAGATCAAGAAGGGGGACTACAAAGTCTTACCTGCATCCTGAGGGTCTGTGGTCTCCGTTATCTCTGTACCATCCATGCTGTCCTCCTCATCCAAAACAACCCTTCCCCTGGTGCGACCCCTACAGCAAGGAAGAGACACAAACAAACAGAGGAAATCAAAAGGGAAAAGAAAAAAAAACAAAGGTTGGCTAATGAAGTGAAGCTGGTTGTGTGGTTATGAATTAGTTAAATAGATCCACAGTTTTCAAGGTGGTTTAATGGAGGTAATAGAGCCCAGGGCAAGGCAGAGGCTGAGTAGTAACAGGGGATGCAATAGTTTTCATCAACATGAACACAATGGAAAACACCACAAACCACCACTGAAAGTATACACATAAATTATTTCCAGCAGCACAGTGTAAACTTGTGAGAATCAAAAGATGTCTATGTATAATCTACAGCTAGTTATAAACTGAATTATTCTATTAATTTATAATGCACTGCACCCAGATACAACCACAAATACGACAAAGCTGGGTAGGCAAAAAGAGAGTAATGTGTGTGTTTAAAATGCACGAGTAGCGGGCATGACTGTGATTAAAATACACACTCATGGCCTACTTAAATATGAACAGATATAAAGCAAGCCACAAGTGTTTCAAAAAAATATTTCTATAGAAAAACCTTTTGAATTCTGATAAAAAAAATTATCAAATACATTTTGCAAAAGCTTTTGCTCAAGTTGCTATTTTAGAACAGTTCCAGTTCAGTCAACAAACTTCACAACAAACTTGACTAATTAATTTAAGGTAAAAGTTAACAATTCTGATAACTGATGGTGATTGACACTTGAACAATATCAATAGAACTTATGTTCAATAACATGTTCAATAATTTCAGTCATAAGTGGCTTCTCCTTTCAATAGGCCCCATTAAGTTTTTTGATAGACATGCCCACATTTTGGCAGGTTTAAAGTAAAATCCATACACTTTGCACTTTGAGACGATAAATTGAGGAATCATCTGTAAGACGTTCAAGGTTTTAAACGTTCCCACAACTTCATATTCCTGAGATGTCTATTGTTCCATGGTCTTCATGATGATGTTGACACAATAACATTCTCTAGTAGTCCTTTGGGGCTTAGCAGAACAGATGCACTATGGTTGAGGATGTTTCACACCAAAAAGTACGGTAGGTTCGACTAGGGACCAAAATTTCAACATTTGATAAATTTTTTGGAATGCTCTTTGCTTTCACATTCTACTGCTTCGAACTAATGCAACCCTTTGCAAAACCTGTTTGTCTTCCTCGCCTGCGGTAGCAGTGTCAAGGAAATGGCACAAAAACCTCTGAAGAAGAAAATAAGCACAACTTCCTTCCTCACAAAATGTAAACAAAATTGAAGTGCCATCAGTTTGTATACTTTTATAAAAGACTAGACAAACCAATTTTGCTTTGATTTGACCAGAATACCCTGTGCAATAGTTACCTTCCTGCTTTGGGAACGGTCTCTTCACATATGAACTCGAACCGCGCCGGACTTCACTTCAACCGAACCCAAATGAACCAAATTTTTTAGGCAAACAAACTAGAGTTCAACTAAAGCGGACTAAACAGGGCTGGTGTGAATGCACCCTTAGCTTACACATGTAATATTTAAGAACCAAGTCACTTCTGAAGGCAATTATTTGACCTGAGATTAATTTAGAGGTAGACAAGGGAAAGGAAGATGAATAAAATACACAGCACATTTAAAGAGATTTATTTATGAAAATTTTCAAAAACTAATTTACTAACTGTACACTACTTTGTGTGGATCAAGGAAAGCAACATAACAGGTTACTCTGGCTGTAGTATAATTGAAAGTGAAAAAAAAGAATAGGTAGGTGTATACTAGTCAACAATACAACACTATATTTTGCATATTAGACTTTAACACACTAACACACTTCTTAATAAACAGTACAAATACTCTCAGCAACTACTACCAAAGAATCCGCCAAGCTAATTCTGGAAACACCATTTATGGTAAAGGTGAGAATACCGAGATGACAATGATCATAAATGCAACGCCAAAAATCATCCACTGTTCGCATGATATATGGGGAGAGCCAAAAACAGTCCAAGTGAGAGCAATGTGTCTTATGTGCTCAGGAAGATACGCAGAATTAAGAGAGAGAAAAAATTGGGGGTGGTGGGGTAATCTTCAGTGCCACTGGAGGGAAAAATCACAAATGGCTATATGCCAAATCAACCCCTCCCTCTAAATGACTTCCATGGGAAGCAAACCTTAATCACAAGAATGACAGAAGGAGCCTCAAGGAAACTTTGTCTGAAAATATAATTACCAAAAAAAAGACTCATACAACTGAAAATGAATATCTTGGTGAGGTTGAAACTTCCATTATTCTGAAAAAAAAATTACACACAAACAAGTCAAACCATTTAGCCCCTGTTGAGAGGCTCGTTTAGCCATATGTGACCTTTAAAGCACAGAGCTTTCCCCAACATACACGCACCAGTCAACTTTATTTCATTAAAACTTTTTTGTATGTTAAAGTTTCTTTCCAGTTTCATTGTAGTTTTAATTTGGTTAAAATTATTTCAAACATATACTGTAGAACCACTAATAGGCAACTATGGTAAACAGGATGTTAGTATTTTAATGTTTTTATAGGGATCTTAAAATTCATTGTAACACATATAGGATATCTTTCCTGTCCACAGCCATCAACATCTATAATAACTCTTTAATTAAATGAGTTGCAGTGTTTAATTTCCTTTAAGGATCAATAAAGTATTTTTGAATTTAAACTGAAAAATAAATATTTATAGGGCACATTTATATGGCAGTGAAAGATATTAGAGCGGGAATACTATTTATTTCCAAGCCCGGAGTACCATTTCATAGCACAATCAATTTCTTATTGTACTTTCAGTTAGAAAATTAAGAAAACTGACTTCATAAATTAACACCTTCAAATTGGGCCTCTCTCTTAAAAAAAAACAACAACAATAAATAAATAAAGAGATACAGGCCCTTCAGGAAGTCATCACAACAGCGCTCCTATGTTAACCCTTTAATAACTTTTTAAACCAGAGTTTAACTGAGAAAAAGCTCCTTAGTGAGCTCAGCAGCTGCACAATTCCACCAGGTGTTTGCCAATTGCTGCTGGATAGTCTGAAGGAGCTGAGTGGGAGAGTTGAGAGAGAGGGCAAAAAGTTTGGATTGGAAACTGCAGATCGGAGCTTTATCCTCAAATGTGGTGCTCGGTCTTCCTCACGCTCACTGGCTGACATGACAGATGAAAGGATTTCTCAAACATGGATGAAAGATTCTACACTCCATGTTTCTGATGAGGGAATAGCGTTATGACATAAAGCTCAAAAAGGTCAATTTTATATAATACTTCCCCTTTAAAAAGTTAATCAAACTTTAGTCACAGAATATATATGGCAAGGTTATCCAAAGTTTTGCCTGTGACAAACATGCATGCATTTAGAAATTCAAGAAGGGGGCAAATACTTTTTTACACCACTGTGTGCCAGTGGTAATACTACAATAAATATAAATATTGGTTATTGGACACACCAGCATGAATAATATTGGGTATCAATATCAATCTTAATTTGCACATCAGGGCATGTATAATTTAAAGAGTGCTCAAAGTCAACCTTTGTGATAGTAAAATAATGCAGGCTAAAATGAGTTATACATGCAACAAAGGAGAATATATGTGTATATTTGTTTTATTGCCAACCATATGCAAACATATCCACCTTCTTGATAATTGCAACTTTATGTTTCTAAGGTGGCAGAAACAAAAGGTAAAGCAAGAAGCCTCAGAACCTTTTATAAAACTTGTTTCATATCTTATTGGCTGTTGAGTAGAAACATTTTAATTCAAGTTGTAATTTCTGAGGACAAGTCTCTATAGCTTTGTATTTCACAAACTGACCATGCCATATCAGTTCCTAAAAATAATTATTTCAGCTCCATCTTTAAAGAAAACTAGATAAATGTTCCTTTATGAACAAAAATTTTTTAAGTGCAACTATTACGACTCTTTAAGGCCTGCTTACAATGGTGGAGGGACTCTACATGAGGTTGACAAAAGAATGGCATTCCTTATAAGACAATGACCCCACCCCACCAAAACATTCAAAATACATTCAGCTTCATGACAAGAAATCACACCACTACTGGCTTTGCTCAATAAAGGCATATTAAAAATAAATAAATAAATTAACTCAAAATCACAAGATAGTCATGGTAAAAGCGAACAATGACTGGACCCTGCTGTAGTAACAACTTGTCAGAGGTTCACAAAAGAAAAGTGAATCATCATGATCTTCTAGGTCTTAACATTTGATGCTATCATTGTGTATTGATATCCAAATATTTCTGGATTAAACTGCCATCTTTTTGATATAGCCTCTGTGTTTTGTTTTTTTTTTTCATTTTGCACATCGCTCACAAATCCTCCTTAGTTTTATGGGATGTAATCTGCATGGATTTTAATTGCAAATTAACTCAATACCAATTTAAAAAAAACTACAGTATGCCACAACGTAGTAAACTGTGGTTATATGTTTACATAGCCTCCCACACAAGATTCAGTAATTATATATAACTACACTGGAAGCATAAGATTTCAGTGTTCAGACTGCCAGTTATTTCACTGAAAAACATTCAGGACTAGGGCTCAATCCTATATCGTGCACAAATCCCCCCCACCACCCTCCTCACAGTCCCACCACAGGGAGAGAAAAAAAAAGGTGAAAATAATGCTGTGGTAAGTAGTCCCAGCAAGCACAGTGCTGCCTGGAAAACCAGACCAGGATCATGCTGCTCTGAAATGGGCCGGTCAGCAGATGAAGCGTGGGCAAATCGAGTAATTTCCAACAACCAGGTTTATGAGAACAATATCCAAAATCCTTTGTGTTACATATTGTACATTTTAAAATGTGAAGTGAGTTTCCTAGCTGTAGATAAATGGTTTTGAAATAAGAGCTGAATCTAATGCTCCACAGTTATGACCACAGGGTTAGACAATGGAAGGTTGGACAGACGTGAACATTGAGCTGAATGTACCTCCAACTAAGATAGCAACAGTGATGATTAGAAGTTTATTTGCTGAATGACTATTTACTTTCAGATGATCAAGATCAAGCAACTTAACTCTGTTTAAAGTTGTCTTTCCACTGGGGCATTGACACATCATCTGCATGCTTACAGATTAAGCAATCCATTGGGAACAGGGTATTAAGATTGATTGAGAGGACAGACTTAGGAGTTAAGAAGCTAGACGGCATCATTTTACAGAGCAGTCCTAGTCCATAGTGTGTGCTATGATAGACAGAGACGTAACACCCTACCAGCACCCCATGAAAAGCATTTAAACTGGAATTACTGGAAATAAAGGAGCTACAACTCTTCACATGTAGTCCTAACAACACATATTTACACATTCTTGATACCATGCAAATCATGAAATTACAGAAAAAGCTTCACATTTTCTGCAGTAAAGTATATTTGCTTTCAAAATGTATATCACAAGCATATCCAGAGTGTGTCAAAATGTGTTGCCCTGCCAAAGATTGGTATGAAGTTTTGAAAGCTTCTTCCAAAGTTACCTATTTATCCCATTACAAACTTATCCAACCCATAAGCGCAATACAATATATCTTTACTGATCTGACAATCAGGTCAGGTCTGTCTGTCCCAATTGGTTCATCAAGACTTAATGGAAAAGATTAACCAGAAGAAAATGTCATATTATTTCCACTAGGAAATATGAAAGGGAAAAATTTGAGCAACTACATAGATATATTTAACCTCGGTCAATCTGCACTACAATCTATTCCAACAATACTTTATCCACACTAATTCGGAGACTTTCAGGCATGCAACCAAAATTAACCACCAAATAGAAAGAAAAATTGACAGTACTGCTAAACTGCTTTTCGATTTGACACAGCGGCTCCATCATTTTGATGAGAAAGCCATTTAAGAGGATCTAAACATAAAGTTACTTCTTTGAACACTGGTAGTACAATAGACACCTACTTTTTCTTGCTTTTAGCAGTTGATAGGGGTGGTGGTTGTGGTAGGATGGTGGCCGCAGCAGCATCCTTGCGCGGCCTGCCACGTGGTCGCTTGTCTGCATTGGCAGGACTTCCTGTGGACGTGGCCCCTACGCTGCTGGATGACGGCGAGGGTCCCTGGTCAGAGGTCTCCACAGTTCTATCCTCTGATGACATTCTGAAACAATAAGAAGTAAAGTTAGTTTTGAAAATTGGAAAATGGAAGCCAACATAGTATGGATCTAATTCTTCTTAGGTCTAAGTATACTACTTGAAAATCACTAGGATTTCAAATAGTAAGAAAACAGCAAGGGGTGGATAAAATAAATATATTCACACGATACAAGCCTCAATATACTAAATCAAAGCAATGTTTTTGCTACAGTGTAGGAAATACATGCCACACAATACCCCAAAAGCCAATGAACCAGAAAACATTACCTCTGTATAATTTTCCACCACCACAAATTTCAATGTTACTTTGAGGATGCAAAAAACTGAATATTTTTTAATAACTGTCATAAAACATTAGATTTGGTTCATGATTTTACACTAATCTCAAACATGCAGTTAAGACCTTAAAGTTCATGCACTTAAGCATAATGGTAGAGTGATTGGCTTTAAAAGACATTGTGTAAAAGTCAACATAATTAGGTAGTTTTCATCACCACTGCAACACAATTTTACTTGAGATGCACCAGCTGGCAACTAGAATCTGACTATTTTAGGCTCCATCAGCTCCAACAGATCCCTGGCCTGACAAGTGAAAATTACAGAAGTAATTCAGGCTCACAGCAACATCAATATTTGGGGTGGATGTTCTTACACTTGGAGGAATGAAACCTTTTTCAGTTTCAGTGAAAATAAAAGTCACAGTAAGCACAGGTATATGAAGGTATTCAGCAAAAAACAGCATGATGCATGTTGAGACATGTTTGTGGTTCCTTCAGACTGTGAGTGAGTGTAAAACTAAAGGTGGATAACAAGAAGGGTGAATGGAGAACCTAAAAGTAGTTCTGTTTTACCTTTCTGATATTTTGAAAAAAAAAAAAACTAGATAAAATTTTTAAACAGATGTCAGAGACAGACTTATTTTATTGTTGCAGAAAGACAGTGAAATTGGCAATGAAATGTAGCAGAAAACCCCCCCAGAAAAATCACAGGTGTGCCTATAAATACATGTAAATAATGCATTGCTAAATATGTATAGCATAGCTTTGTCAGACCATTTTAGTGGGGGAATTATTGGTGTTGAGCAATATGATGGCCAATGGGAGGCACCTCTTTCTGAGTCTGGCTGTTCTACAGCGGATGCTGCGGAAACTCCTGCCAGATGCCAACTAGATGAATAAACCACGGAGAGGTGGGTGGAATCGGAGTGGATCTGGTGAGCTCTGGCTAAGCAGCGTCTGTGTGCAATGTTTTGGATGGTGGGGAGTGGAGTCCCAATGATTTTTTTTTTGTTGTTGCCCAAAACCACTCTTCACATTCTGTATGTCGTGTTTTTTGACTTAATAAATATTTATCTAGATTAAAACGTCTGAAAACCGATACACATGAAGCTAGACAGCAGTGGTAAAAAGACCAAAATATAAAAGCTTCACCACAGAGAACAAGATGCACCAATTAGACTTTTTACTATATTGTTTATATTTCAGCATTGATTCCTCAATATATGAGGTCTTGTTAATATAATCTAATCACAGAGATGCATTTGTTTCACCCGGATAAATTAATAATACCTTCCAGTTTGATGTACAATAATTTGTTGTTTTTTGAGAAATCTGGTCTAGCCAGTTATAGTTTAATATCCAAGAGCGAAAACATTCTGCAGGTTCATGAATAAAAAGGTAGTAGTTTTAAGACACATGAAGAATATGAAGGGACTTTTCCCAGTCAGTGGAAATGCATTTATTCCTAAAACAAAAGAACCAGTTCCTGCATGTGTTCTGCACCTCAGTGACAACTATCTGTTCAACAACAGAACCTTGCTTAAAAAGGGTCATGCAACAAGATTCTGACTCTAAAAATGGCCTCAAATCCATAACAATAGGAGTGAAAAAAGAAACTAACCAAGGTGTTGCAGTGGTCCAGTCAAAGTCCAGGACTAAACTAGACAGGAATGCTGTGACTGGACGTCCAAGAGGCCGTGAATGAACAAACTCAATGAAGTGAGGCAACACTGTCGAGACAAATGGGCCTGACAGTGGAAACTTCAACAGGAATGTGAAAGTGAAGATCATAAAGTTGATTACAAAAGCTGCTAAATCATAGGATTTTTCTTTTTATAGTAAAATCTAACAAGTGAATGAGTGTACATACTTGATAATACTTTACCATTAAAGTGTATGTGTGGGGTACCCCTTCCCAAATGCAGACAAAATTACACTAATTTAAACATCCATATGCAGATTAGACAACATTTTGAACATTTATGAAGCAATTAGTTTCTGTGATCTATGCAGTTATTTACAGCTCTTTAGGTGACCTCACAGGTCTCCGGTCAGATTTACTTCTGAATTTTAACGAGGCAATTAAAACCTTCAAATGTTCTCTCATGAAGTAATTTCACTGATGATTTCGGTTTATGTTTGGCCCGCAAAATGCTGAAAAATAAAATCAAAGTTCAACTTCTGCTTTATATAGATAATCAAGATCTACCTCAACAAAGGTGATCTCAAAAGATGATATGCTACCACAATCTTTTACTGTGGGTCTGGTGCACTTCTAGTGATATACAGTGTTTTTGTGCAACACCATTTGGAATATTCAGTTCCCACAATACGTCACTCCTACATCCGGGTGCTCTGTTGCCATCTTGATAGAAAGGAAAAAGCTCCCCACCTCATTGATCGCACATAAGAGGACCACAATGGTTGGAGATTGTTGGATTCAAGGGTGTAAAAGCAAATGTGATAAAACAGTATAGAGAAGTTTTCATTACATCCCAGGAAGATGAGCAAACTCTGTTACTAAGCATCAAGTGTCAACTAATGTGGCTGGGTCATATCCTGAGGGAACAACTGCCATCTAATACAGTCCATGTACTGAACAAATTTCTGTAAAAATGTATTTTGGAGGCAAACCTGCATATGTGTAAGATAGATCCATTTGCACAAAGTAGAAACAAAGTTATAAAATCTAAATGTGCAAATACACATTTCTTCTTGTTTAACGCCAGCGCTTGAACAGAAAAAAAAAACCTGCTGTATTTCAGCACGTACTTTGATATACATGCAATTCCTGCTATTTCACCATATTTGTATTTATGTAATGTTAATAAAACAGTAGTACATTAAGCAGGTGGTAGACAAGGAGGCAGTAGACTGAACATGATGGTTAATTCTCAGGCCTTCTTCTTGTTATTAATGTGTTTTTAGGAGTTTCTGGTGCTTCAACTGACAATGTACACAGTAGAAACAGCCTTTCTTTATGCTCTTAAAGCTGGAGTATGCAACTTTTACATATTTTGGAAACTGTCACCATGTGACCTTGTGGTAGTATGGTATGAGATAGAAAATCTGTGAAAAATGTAGCTTCTCTGCCTTTTCCCAGTGCTAACTGGAATCAACCAATCAGAGCCACCGGTGGATCTAAGCGCTGTCAACCACAATCAACCACACGGCCAGCACTTCTTGCAAATCCTTTAGTGTTTTCTTTTTAATTTCTCTAAAATTCCCAATCTGGAAAAATAGATTTTCTACAGGACACATATGAGTTTTTCCGCGTCTCTTTATGTCACTATTATTTTCTCTGCTTTTTGAATTCTTGATGGCTGTTTTCACAATGCCATCATACTTATGTAATGCAGAATACATTTTTACTAACTTTTACTGTACAATAGAATTATTTTTGATGCTTTGCAACCTTTAAATAAAGAATTCATATGAGTTAAAATCATACTGTGAGCTGATTTTTTTTTATTATTAGGCTGAAAACATTTTACTACAGCTCAAGACTTGAAGAATGAAAGCATGGGACTCAACAGTTTAACAAATATTTCATTACCCATGTTATTCTTTTTATTTTTATCTTTTCCTTGAAAATGAATAAATAGTGGTTGTTTTCAAATGATTTAAAAAAAGGCATTTCAAACACTTTGAGGAAATGTACATTACAGAAATATGTACTATTCAAAATAATTCACTTGATTTTTGTGATGATTACCGGAGCTGTTTGTATAGTGACACATTCAGATACAGGTCCATCATATGCAATTAGTTATTCTGTAGCGAATTTATTTTGGAGGCAAACCTGCGTAAGTGGAAGACAGATCCATTTGCATCCGTCTTTAAACATCCCATAGGAAGCCATGACGGCCAGGCACGTGTGACCTTTAAAAAACATCAACCAACCAAACACAAGTAATTTATTAAATCTACTTAATTTTAATCATGCTCAAATAATAAGTGCATGTTCATCTGCATGCAGTCTTCAGTTGACTTTTTTTTAAAAAAAAAAAAAAAAAGGTTGGTAATGCAACAAAGTTTTGTTCAGCATGAAAAAAATGGGCAGCTACAAATGTTTAATACTTATTTTAGCTATTTAAAGAACATTTATAATGAAAATTTGCATTTCAGGAATACACAATGCCACATTGGCGGACATTAACCTGTGTTTCACAAGAGGCTGTTGATAGGTTTAGACCCCAGTTGTTCAGCCAGTTCACTATTAAGTCCCAAATGTGACTAGTGCTGACTTAGGATTGTACCTGACCTTAACCAGAACACGATTTCTTAATCATAATCTTCATTTTATGTACATTGTCTTGATTAATATCTTTTCAACCCAATTGTATTAGAAGATGGATACATTACATACATACAACACCAACACTATTGCAATTAGAATTTTTTTTTTTAAATCAATCCAATCCTTCAAAAGTAATACATATTATCTAGTGTTTTCAAATGATATTCATCCCAATATATATATATATATATATATGCTTATATTTCAATGATCTGTACAAGTTGTTTTTTTAATACAGTATTATTCTCTCATATATTTTAACGTTATGTTTGCCTTTGTTTGTTACTATAATCTAAATTGTAACTTTACAGTGATGCGCACAATAGCTTACTTAAGAAAGGACATTACACTTTGAAGAATATCAATTTTCAGAAATCACCTTTCACATTAGGCCAAGTGTATAATGCATCCTGGCATCATGTGTAAAACGTTTAAGAGACAAAAGAATGTTGGTTGACCACTTGTCTTAGAGAGGTCAACAAAAGTCGCCAGAGCAGAAGCTAATAAAAGAAAGTTCAGGCAGCGAAAGGACATACTGACCAAAGCCAACTTTGCACCAATTAGGATCTAACTGCACTATTGGGGTGCTATGGAGGTACAGGAGTAAAGTACAACCCAAATAAGGAGGCCTTATCCTCGATGCAGACGACACAGACTCGAGTCCTGGCCTGATGACCTTTGCCACATGTCTCCCCCACCTATCATTACCTACTTTCTGGTCTAACCACTCTAAAATAAATGGCAGCTGAGACAAAAAAAAAACAAAAAAAACATAAAACTTAAACATTTGCACTGTAGATAAGTGGATCAGAATGCGACTACATGGACCGTGTTAGAATTAATTAAATTAGTTAACATTAAATTTAAACTAAAACTAATTCCATAACTGAATATGATCAGGATCGGTTTTAAAAGTACTGTAAGTTAGGATTTGGTGCTATAGATTGATAGAATTAAACTACAAATGTAGGTTTTGCGTACATTGAACTCATTTTACAAAACAGACAATGTTATCTTATCAATCTGTGCTGCAGTACAAACGAATAATACCAATATTAGTAAACTAATGTTACTTTTGACAATAAATCCAAGCTTTAGAAAAGTTTAGGAAATAAACTTTTCTAAAGCAATAACACTGTTGCTAAGGCAGTGATACTTTATATCCCAAATATAATAAGACATTCAGAAATGACTCTGAAATGGAATCGTCTGGAATTCATGTAGTCAGCCTGGTGGAGTCTCACAGCAGTAGATCCCCACACCAGACATTTTTAATTTTGCCACTGAAACTGAGGAGTGAAAGTATAAGTGCTATTTATTTAGCATTATTTATTTTTCATAAGTAGTATAATGTTGGGTGTGGTAAGGTAAAGGTAAGTCTGTTACAGGAGAGACTGGTCCATATCAAAATAATGACGGCACCTCAAGGTGATGATGGCACATGAAAATAGAGATGCAGTTTTGAGGCAGAATCTCTTTATAGGACTATCCTATCACTGTGTAGTAAATACATACATTTTACTTATACAATTGAATATAAATAAAAATTTGGAATCTGAAATGTTTTAAATCCAACTAATTTGTACACTGTATTGCTGTGACACAGTGTAAAGTTGGAATGCTAACTAAAAAAAATACAATGAAAAAGTCAACTTGTTGAAGTCAGCTTTGACGGGACGTGTGAGATGCAGGTGAGGGGCTGAACTGCAGCAGATGTGACTTTGTTGAAGTACAGCTTCCCTACTAGTTTGCTAAAAACGATTGGACAACCCATTCAATATCTTGCCAAAGATAGTCAGTGCATTAAAATAAAAAAAAAAAAAAAGTTGCATACACTGAAATGAAGGTGGTTTCAAAAAAACTTGATTACAAGACCAACCTTCTGGGTGCAAACAGAATCACTACAGAGCAACAGGTTCTTTATTGCGCAGTACTGTACTGTAAATTTTCTCAAATATCTTTTTTGAAACCATTTATTCATTTTTCAGAATACCAAAGAACATAGTGCAACTAGTTACAAAATGCTTTATTAGCGGTTACATGCCCAAGGACAGAGCTGATTGAATATCTTGACTTTTTTGTTTACTGTGACCATGATTTAATCGAAGTACTTGGAACTATTTCCAGGGATAACCAAAAGAATAACAAAAGGACAGGTAAAAAAAAATTAATAATACTGGTCTTTGCATATCATGGTCCTTTTGATACAACAATGTACTTCAAACTTCTGACAGACGACATTTCTCAAAAAATCTTATTCTTTTTACAAAATAACATCTGAAAAGGATCCACACATACCAAACAAGATTGTTTTTACTAAAGAGCAATTACATATAAAAAAAAAAGAAAAAAAAAGAAGAAGTTTTAGGTCCAGTCAAAGAAATATTTTCTTTAAATGTTTTACTATTTAGCACATCAGCTGTGATGCATTCTCTGATGTTACTTCTGGAGATGGAAGGTACTTACTGAAGAAAATGCTACATGAACTACAAAAATGTAATATCTCCAGATTCAAGTATTTTTGTATTGTAAATGCATAAATATAAAGAATAAGCAACCAATACACACAAGTCAGACAGGAGAAATGTGCACAAATTTGACTGTTACTGTTCACTGAATCATTTTGTGAAAAATGGGGTCCGTTTCCAAAACACGAACAATGAAGGGCTGCTTTCGCAATATTTTTCTCACAATGGTGAAACCACAACAAATTCGATCTTTGCTAGCTGACCCAAGATTTTGTACTATTTCAAAAAAAAAATCTAAAGCTGAATTTTTATTACTGTTTTAAAATATATTCTGACAAGACTTCCTTTGTTTTTTTTAACTTCAAGACATCTGAAGGTGCTGTGGCAAAAAGTGTCATAAATCGATGGGTTACAATTACAAAATACACAAAGGTTATAAAAGAAGTACGATTTAAATGCCTTAAATATTTTGAAGATATCGTTCCAATGATTTAGTCTTTTTTCTTTTTTTAACAAAGTACTAGGGTGATCGGAATTTTCACTATGTGAAGAATGGAGTAACACAGTGCTACCCTAGCCCCACCTATTGCTGCACAGCTATGAAAGAAACAGTGAAGTTGTGGAAATGCCATTTTCATACAAGATGGTTGGTTTGCTGGCTACCAGAAGAGCTAACCCCATTAATAACCCAACCATTTATAGCTCTGAAACTCTGCTACTATTCAGCAAAATAAGCACTTGAAAACTCATTTTATGTAATAGATTTATGTTGAAATAATGTATTATAAAACTGGTACACTTACCAAAAGCAGTCATTTAATTACAATCTCATTTGTACATGAATGGGGGAAGAGATTTCAGCGTACCGGTTATTTGCCCCTTAGCTATTTCATGCAGATGCATTTTGGCTGTTTTATCCCCAACTTTTTTGTGGGGGTATTAAATGTAGCAGTCTAAAATGGAACGCTCCATATCGCTTGTACACCAATTTGTACAGGCAATACAAACTGGGGTCCTTTTTGTACCCACTTCGACAACAAAGGATCTCAAGCGATTTTCTACAATCTACATAATGGAAAAATAATTATCTGACTGCAATAAATGTTCTCTAGTAACTAGAGGCCACTTGAAGCTATTTTAGTTCAATATGGGATTATAATCTGTCATATTTCATAAGTGCCGACTTGCCCAATAGAAATCAGAACTTAAATAGAAATTGCATATCATAAAAGGTGCTCAGGAAGAGTACTGAACATAGGCAAGTTACATTACACATGGGATTTGAATATTTTTATGACCAGTAAAATGAATACATTTCAGATATTTTTGTGCTTTACAGCTAACAAAAATTTAATTTCTCTGGAAATTGTAATACGGAAAATAGTGTCAATCTACAGCTCTGCTGAAGTTTTAAGAAAGCCCAGCTTCCTTTAATGTTATCTAGCACTTCTGCAACACCAGCAGATGACAAGGATCACCAAGTCATCACCGAGTTTAAAAACTATACCCTGGACTTCAGGCAAAATAGATTCTGAGCCTCACTTCCTTCAGATTCTGGGATAAATTTCAACTGAAATAAAAAAATTACTCTATTTTCATCTGAAAAGGATGACGTTGATCCGGTTGGCAACACCTCAGGCCTTTTTCTCCGTTGTTCAGAAAAGACTCTTTCTGTAGCTGAATGCAACAATTTCTTGGTTGGAATGTATGACATGTCCTGAAAATGTTGCCGTGTGCTAGCTGAACCTCTCCAAAACAAAAACTTCTGTCAAGGTTGTGCACTGTTTTCTACCACACTTTTTTCTTCAAATTAACTTTCCAATAAGCTAGTGTACAACAAAATATAAAACTCTCAACAACTTATTTACCATTTACCTTTTGTGGTTTACTAACCATAGAGGTGGTGTCAAATGCGAGTTTGACAACTGTTGGGTCAGCAGTCTTCTGCACGTAGGCTATGACATAACATTTTTGTATTAAAGACATTTCTTTAAATTGATTTTAATATTGCAGTATTCTGAGTAGTTATATTTTGAACTTTTATTAGATTTAAGCCTTCACATTCAATCCTAATATAAATAAATGGTTAGAATAGTCTGTGTGGAACAGACCAGCTTGTTTTTTTAATAGAATTACTAGAACAAATTAACTTTTCAAGTATGTTCTTATTTGCTGATATGCACTCATAGGCATTCAATAATTAAGACATTGTAGAAAAGGGATGAAATGGCTATATGTGGATATGAAATGAGATTATAGACTGATGAATGGGACAAAATCACGCAGAACTAAACATTGGAGAAAACAACATTTTATTGGCATCACGTCATAATGATGAGAAGTGTTGAAAGAGCAATTATTACACAGCCAAACCATCTTTCACAGCTGGATTTGCCCCCACTACTCGCCTACACCAGTGTTCAAAGTCTACAAAATGTTTTTTACTTGATGTTCGCTACGGTATAATATACATATTACGAAATTATTGGCATGAACATGTTTTAAGAAACAGGTGGTTACTACCCAGCGATGCACTGTATGGAGACAGTTCTCAAAAATGGTAGGATTACATATATTTTCGACTATAAGTCAAGACAAAAAGACAACCCTAGATGTGAACATTCCGACATGCACTGGTGGGACATGCAGTGCATAGATTTTTTTTTAAGCGGTTATGGGCAGCAGGGGGTGCAAATTAAAACATGCTAACGTTAGCTTTTGTTAACCCACATCTTGGGCACAAAGCAGCTGCACAGGAGCTAACTACAGCTAGAGCTAGCCTGTTGTGTAGGAACTCTGTCGCCTTTCCTCGATCGTACAGACTAAAGAGACACTGACATCGACCAAATTCGACAAAAATTGCAAAAGCATAAATTGATCCACCATGTCCTGGCCGCCCATACACAGCTGACTGGATTTAGTTTCAGGAAGACAACTCTGAAAAGAGGCTAAAGGAGCAAACAGGTTACCAGTGGATGCAGATAGTTCACCAACTCATCCGAACTACAACCCACAACAAAACGTTTCACACGAACGCGCTTTTTCTTGATCTCTGAATAGGACGGGAAGCATAACATGCAACTTTTTTCATATAATCAACGACCAATCGAAAAGAAGGCGACGATCCGGAATTGTGCCCAGCACACAAAGGCTCGGTCTATTCAATGGAACGGAACTGTTCCAAAGAACTACAATGCCCCTCTAAAAGTGAAAATGCTACATTACACAACGACGCTGAATCTGATTTCTACTTCTCTTAGACAACTTGGGATCGTTGTGTATGGTTGTTCATACAGAACACGGTGTGAAACGGAATAATCACCCATTTTCGGTTTATATAGCACCGATGAACCTTTCCATTTAACGTTCCGTTCAATAGTCTGAGTCATGAAAAGCCGAGGCGGCGACAAATCCCCCCTCCCCTCCATCAGACTGGAGGATGATGATGATGTTGGCTCAGACTCACTTCAAAAAGGTTAAATTCATTACAGAAATCAAGCTAACAGCGACAGGAAAGAAAGTTCAGATTACATCTTACCTTCCAGTCCTATGGACAGAGAATTATCCTCTTCATGTCCCAAAATACTGGGGGGATGAAACGTCGTACTTTTATTTGCCAGCAAGCTAGCGAGCTAATGGAGCTAGCTAGCCTCTCTCCAATGAAACAACACTGCAGTTCTCAAAAATGCACAGCACATATCATTATATCCCAGCGTTGCAATGGTATTCCCAACTTTGCCCATTTGATGGAAAAGCGGCTGATGTAAATCCAAAGGAAAAGCACTTCACTGGCTCGCTCATTTGCGGGGGATCACTTTCCTTTCTCCAATGACAGCTGTCGAGTTCGGGTTATAATACAGCTAGTTGCTGTTAGCCACCCAAGTCTACGGCCAGCAGCAATTTCTCCACCAACACACAAAACGCCCTCAAATCCGAAATTCAGGCTGCCCTACGAGCCAGCTTCCCGTAAACTTCAAATGCGAATCCTCGGGGAAAGTATGGCTGCGGCTGAAGCAAATGTTGGGTACGGACCGCTGGCTTGGCAACTGGTTCTATTTTCTTCAGCTGCGACAAGCTGCGGGACCAAACGGCCAGTTAGAAGACTCTCGTAACCAGCCTGCCACGCAGTAACAACAGGCTCCAAAAATGTGCAAAAACAAACATTGGCTTCCCTAAAAATGACACTCAGTCTGCCACACGGACCGAGTAGAAATATCAGCAATAAACATGACAAAACCAAGTTGAAGATGACGCTTCTGTGTACTCTATAACGGTGGCCATATCTAATGATAAGTGGCACCGAAGCACAGCCCCCCTAGGCTCCCAACAAAATAGACCCACCTCCTCCAAGCAGAACTAGACCGGACGATTATTTTTAGATCGATTTAAATGGTTAGAAAATACGCATTTCAAGTATTTAGCAAATGTATTCATCTATCGATAAGACGAGACAACAAATAATAGGAAGCAGACCGTTTCACAATTTCTTCAAAATACTCTCTGACCCTGCGGAGTGATATGGACATTTAGTAAATAAAATAATGGCATGGGAAAACACGAAAAGACGGAATGTGGATTTCACTCTTATCTGAACTGGACTGAAAATAGTTAACGCTCCAGCTCATGCAAAAATATTCCAGCAGCAGCTGCCAGAAGTGAATCCAACTGTCGGCATTTGTAATTACAATAAAACACGGAGGGGTTGTTTTTTTTTTCGCGACAAACATGGACGTTTAAATCACGAACAAATTGGGGTTCAGCTTGCTCCCTTGTGCCTTTTCTTCCTCTCTGTCCCCTCTACACACCCAACCCCCATTCACACACTTACACTTACACATACACGCACACACAGCAGACATTGCATTGCAAGTAAAGGTAGCTTGCAACCAGGCAGACATATATAGGCTGTATACTCTGTACATGCAGGGGTTAACTTTCGTAAAAGTCCCCAGGGGTTGGCTTTCAGCTGCACATAATGTGAGCTAGAGAGGAGGGTGTTGTTTATTTACGTTCATTTTACTCTTTTATGGGCCCCTCACAACCTCACATACCTCTTTTTTTGAGTTACGCCAGAAGAAAAGAATATTATAAATACAAAAATACACAATTTGTTTTAGCATTTAGCTTAGGCATCTTTTTGCCAAACTAAGAGCTCCCCCTACTGGGTAACACGAGGTAGTTGAATAACATCTTCAGGCGCATTGCCTCATAAAATCATTCCACTCAACTTTTCAAAATTTTTGCCTTGGTTAAAAAAAAAGGAAAAAAAAAGTGTAAACTGATGCATTACAAGTAGACTCACGATATGAGTGGCAGAAAATTACCACAGAACATAACCCTGAACATCAGGCTGTGAAGATATGTTTTTTTCAGAATGGACAAGGAAGGTGGTTAGAGTTAGAGAGGATGTATGGAGACAACACAAGGCAATTCCGAAAGAAACACATTTGCAGAATTTTACAGGCAGTGAAATACCTGAGACTGTGCTGGAGGTTCACCTTTGAATAGGACCAGAACCTTAAACGCATAGCCAAAGCTTCAATTGTGTAGTTGATCAAAGCATACTATTGTGTTACAATGACCAAGTCAAAGTTCAGACCTACATTTTACAAATGCACAACAAACCTTTCAGTAAATAAAGAAGCAGTTAGTTTTTTTTTCTTCGAAATTGTACACTACTTTGCATTGGTAATGTTGTGGAAATCTTTCTTTGACAAAGAGTGAGGAAAAACTGTCTCAAAACCCAAAGAACCAAAGAAAGAATATATTCTTAATCAGTATTTATTGGAAGGTTTTGCAGCGTTCGAAGTCTCTGTTCACTGATCGCAGTCAGGAGAAAGAGCCTCGAGCAGAACACAGCTTACCATTTTATAGGGAGAGTTTCTTTCCATTCACATAGTTTGATAATCTACTTGGTTACAGAACAGCTAGCAAGCACACATACCTTCTTTTACTAGGGGAGTCAAGCACGTCATGAAAGTAAGGGTGCATAGAAGAAACAATGGAATAACTTTATTGAAATTTCAAGGCCCAAGAAGTAGCTTCAGAAGACATTCTCTTGAGCATGTGCATTATACAACTATCATTATACTGTAATGCATTGTTTTACTCATAATCATGTAGTTATAAATAAATGAATAACATTATTTAACTACCTTCTTCAACTATAGATAAAATACAATTACCAAGAACAGTTGGTGTTACTGTTGCCTTGCAGCAAGAAGGTCCTGGACTCGATTCCCATCTTGGAGTCTTTCTGCATGGAGTTTTCATGTTCTCCCTGTGAATGCATGGGTTCTCTCCAGCTTCCTCCCACAGTTCAAAAACATGACTGTAAGGTTAATTGGTTTCTCATTGGTTTCTCATTGGTTTCTAATTGGTGTGCATGCATGGTTGTTTGTCCTGTCTGTCTCTGTGTTGCCCTGTGATGAACTGATGACCTGTCCAGGTTGTGCCCCGCCTCTAAATGCAAAATATCTGCTGGAGAGAGGCGCCAGCACTTCTCCTTACCCCATGGGGACAAAGGTGTAAGAAGATGGATGGATGTTAGAATTGTTTAGAGAGAGAAGCAAGCCTAATTTGCTATAAAGTAATAATATGCAGAAGCAATTAATTATTCTAACAAAACGAAGATTTCAGTTCAGTGAACTATTTAACAACGATTCTTAAAAAAAAAAATGTCTCATGGCACTCCATAGTCAGAGGAAAATTGCTTGTTGGGCCATTGACTTCGCAGCAACCCCTCGCATTGAGCATACCTGTATCAAAACAGATACAGGTATATTGTGTGTGTGTGGGTGGGTGTGCGAGTGTCTGTAGGTGTGTATGAGTGTGTATCAGACTCTATTAGTCACATCAGATGGCATGTTGCTGGTCACCAGTGTTTCTTGACTCTGTACATACTGGTGTCACTTTCTGAGTTATGATCTGTGTGGTAGTGTGTGTTTACACCACTAACAACTACTGAGCTAATTATTCAATCTGCACTGAATAAAATAGAAATAATGCTACACATACACAGATAAGTTGAGCATCTCATCCCGTTCCCATTGTGGGAGTGCACTAACTATTTGTTATCTCATCCCTTGCCGGCAGCTGGCCTTGGTCCTCCCTTTTACCTATACAAAGAAGAACTGTTCTTATGAGACAAAGTTACCGGTTGCATCTGACAAGGAGAGAGGAGGAGAAAAAAGAACTCATGCAACTCAGAATGTTTTACACATGTCTTGGTGCAATCTGAAATATTGTAGATAATTAATTTTGTTCCAGAATTTCTGGTGCAAAAACAGCAAATTGGTGGGCAATCCACACAAATATAATAATATAAGACACATAACAGCAAGAAAAAACGAGTAGCCGTATGTGGAAAATGCACCATAAAATTAGGTGCAGTTATTAAAAATAGCAAACTTTGTTCCAAAGGAATGTGCAACTGAGTAGGGTCTTTTGAAAATTTATAAAATGGCTAAGTTTGATACTGAGCTTGTTTATACTAAAAAAGAAGATTGGGAAACTACAATTCTGATTCAAAGTGTGAAGGAGGACAGACCTATAAATGCAGTGAAATTCTCCTTTAAATCCAAATGGGATATATGATGTAAAATATCAAATGTGGTTGCATATAAATATTGCTTCAAAGCAATATTTCTAAACAAACACACTGAACACTTTTTTGTATGTATTTAGAGTGCAGTTTGGGTTCACAGCAGACAGAGGGCAGTATGACTCTACTTTGTACCACTGTGGAAACAAGCAATATCACAACACTACATTACTCTTTGCTATGTAACATGAAAAATTAAGCCAGAGCAACAATCCTTTTTCTTTTCTATTTGAGAGGCATGTGTCTTAAATTGTGCAGTCTTAATTAGAAGCTTGTAAAGACCAGTGACGTTAAAGATAATCCGCCTTTACTGAGCTGAACTTCAATGATTTCAATTGCTGGTTGAAATTAAGTTGTCCAAAAGAATTTGTACTCTTTTAGTAAATTTAAGCAACTGTTCATGTTTGAGATACAACAGGAAAGCAAATTTTGCTTTCAAAAACAAGTCACTTCAGTTTAGCATGCTAAAGCACAATCACAATCATTACACCCAGGTACAGTAGGTCGACACTCAATGAGTTCTTTTCAAGCTGTTGAGACTAATTGATGGCCTTTGGACTCTACAGTAAGGACATTTTCAAAAGAATACAGTGACTGAGCGATTAAAAGAAATACTTTGTGAGGATAATAGCCCACATTTTTGTGGCCTTGCAAGTCATCATGTGGGTGTAAAGTTTTAAAATGCACTTACTAATTTATTGGTGGGTGTTCATGGACAGTTCTAGATGGGGGACAGCAGGGACCTAATCCCCTGTAGTGTTGGTCCTGGCCCCTGTTGTAGCCCTCTGTGCTGAAGAGATTATGGCAAATCAGTTTCTTATGATGATATGTGGTGACACAGAAATCATAACTAATTGGACCAATTTTATTTTGTACCTTTACAGTTGTATCTTAAAAAAGGATTTTAAAAAAATGCACTTTTAGGCCTGAAACCTGCAGTACTTGCTTACTTAATATATTAAAGGAAGAGATATTGTCGTGTTTTTGTCTTTTCATTCTTTTTTGTTCTGTACCCCCATGAAAATACATTTAGCCTGCATGCATTAGTTTGACTAGAGACAATCCAAAATAAAGCTATATGCAGTATCATAATTCCACTCAACAAGAAAGGATGGTTTAAAGGCATCAGTAAAAGCATATAATTAATACAACATTTATGTCCATGATGAGAGAATGAAAATCTTTAAGTGGGCTGCACAAAAATGTAAAAAAACAAAAAGAGTAGCATCTTCAAAGAGTATCTGCCCTTAAACAAGAAAGACAATTCTGCTAATATTAGATTCGTAAACCACAGACTGTTGTTCATGTTCATGTTCCTCTCTAATGGGTGTGTTTTAGAGATGCAATACTAACATACTCAAGGTAGGGTAAAAGGCAGTTGCAGAATAAAAGGCCAGCTGCATGCTGAACAGATGATAATATAATAAAGGAGTCAAGAAACATGAAACCAGATGATGGTTGATCTCTTCGTGAGTAGAGGAAAATGTATTGTTCAATTCTGTCTTTATGGTCATATACAATAAATCTGTAAATATATGTACATTTGAGGCTTGGTGCCAGTCTCATATGTAACACCTTTTAGCTGGTGTTAAACATACTTTCAACTAAGCCCGCACTTTTTTGAATCCCAAATATATAGTCACAATCGTTTATTAACTCAGTTATTGGAATAACAGCTGAATTACTACTTTTCAGCAGCATGTGATGAAAACCTTCCATTTAGACGGTTTTGCATTCCTTAAAACTGTTTTCAGTCAATTCCACTTTACAATCACAAGTTTTCATGCATATAATTTGGATGTAATTATATAGAGCAGCAAAAAGCAGAGCATATAGTCTGCTGATAATACGTAATTTTAAAAAATTCTCCAAAAACGAGGTGTCCCGGAGAACCACCTTTTGCAGAAATTACACTTGTAATTCCTTTTGGAAAATTTTCCAGAGACAGAAATTATCACCACCATGTTTCAAGTTTGAAACTGTGTGTGTGTAAAGCGAAGTGCTAATATATGCGGCACAGTGTTGACTTTTTGCGACAACTTGTTCTTCCACAGGTTGTACTCCTGCCTACATGACTTACTTTTAAACCTTAATCTAAACTTGCTTATGGATTTCCTTCATGGAGGCCAGATTTGTAGAGAGCAGGGACGATGCTTTTGATAACGGGTTCTCCCGCCTGGGTGTGATTCTCTTTCTTGTTTTGGATTACAGATCAGATTGTGCTCTGTGACATGTGCAAGACTTGGCATATGTGTATAAACACAAATGGTTGTACCTGATTTTATTTCGTGGTGTCACATTAAACAATGCTGAAAACATATCTCACCTTCCAGACTGTGGAAAAGTGTATCATTTTCCTTTGACGTCACTGTTATGATCTGCACTGTCTCACAAAGCCCACGGAAACACATTAAAATTTAAGGCTGCAATGTAAGAAAAGCAAATAATTTCAGGGGATGCGAGATGTTTTGCAATTATAAAAAGGCATATTATCAGGAAGATGAGTCATTAGCTAGATAGCAGAGCATTTTTGGTTTGAATTTGCGGAGCAGCACATTTAGTCTGACTGTCTGTGTTATTTACGTAGGAGGCTGAAGGACCCAATCCTGACTGAGACTTTGAGGCTAATTTTGATGTGTAATGAACTGAGAAAATGAGATACTGGTGCAAACTGCTCACAGAAGTCACCAATGACAAGATGAGGAAAGAAGTAGGGCTTCAGAGATGAAGTCTTAGCCTACTGTTATGCTTTTCCTCATCTTGAGAATTGCTCCTTCTTTCAAGTATTTACAGCTGAATTTCTCCCAAACAAACAAACAAAAACCTACCAGATCTCAGCATGAAATTATGAAGACATCACAGGCCACTGTCCTCTGGTGTAATGTGGAGATGTGGGCGTGATCATATTACAATATTCCTGGAAAAAAGGGTTAAGCCTAATAGGTTTCTTATCCAGAGGGGTTTATTTTGGGAACATCATCAAAAATATTAAATTTTGTGGATCAGGTTATTGATTTTTATTTTTATTTATTTATTTATTTTTTTGTACAAGCAAGTGCTGAATGTGGACTTAAAATTATTCAAACATAGAGAGGAAATGAAAAAAAAATGCTTAATTTAATGCTTAAAATAAAAACTTCTGATTTTGTGACTATTCCTCACTTGGTCTGGTTGACCTTACACTTCTCTCAAAGCACAAGGAAGATTTTTTTCTGTACTGATGAAGCACATGAAAATTAATCACTGCTCTACAAAAAAAATAAAAAATAAAAAGAAATTGAAGCTGAGGGGTTCTGATACTCTTCTGGCTTATACACAAGCTTTAAAGTAAGAAGTCTTCTGAGAGCAGTGATGAACAATTCTGTTGCCCATGGCTGGAAGAGCTAATTAGAATCTATTTATAATCATAGGGGAACATATCCAAAGAGTTAGGAGAGAATAGGGGACAGAGAATGAAAAGGGGGTGTAGAAATTTTCTAAGAAAATTTGTGCAAATGGTGGAACAGTGAAAGGTTCAGCGCAGGATGACCAGGTTTTAGTCAAGACTTTCCTTCTGGAGGAACAAAACGGCTGTTTACTACATTCAAGGTGTGGATTGTCCAGAAGGCTGTTTAGCTGATTTTAAAGGTATAATTTTCTGAAACGTTTCATGACATCTGAGGCTTGGTGTTATGCAATGATCTCATGGGACAACACAAAAAGAAAAAGCAAATCATGGGGGAAAAAAGTTTAAAAAAGAAAGCGAGGAAGCAAAGGGAACTATTTTTTGATTCATACTTTAGTACTAACATTTTGCAAAAAAAAAAAAAAGCAGTATATTTTAAACAAGAGAGGCTAGAAAGACTAATTTCCTCTTTTCTCTGAGTCTCTCTGGCTTAATTTTCCCTCAGCACTTTCATCATCAAAGATTCCTGTGAAGAATTGGCTCATCTTTTGGACTGCAAAAATACATCTAAGTTGCTGGCTCTCTGCTGGCTGCAGCTTATTGTTTATGCGGTGATGCAGTTAAGAACACAGACAGAGTTCACTGTGGCTCACCCATCATCTGCTTGTGAGCATTAAAAGTCTTGGAATCACAAGCAAACACCAAATGGTTTGGTGCTGTGTCTTGCAACAAGGATTTTCAAACTTTTGATAAGATCTTACAATCATTCCAAATTGTTTTATTCAGATTTTATGTGGTAGACCAACATATAGTAGTGATTGTAGTTATTTTGTGATGTCAATACTTGCAAGGCACCATATAGACAACAAGGCCACAAACACTGCCAGGTCTATATATTTATCACATAATTTGAACTGCACTGTATTGAATTAAAACTGCATTCGGATGTATTGCACTTGCATGAACTGGACAGGTTTCATTATGTTTTTCTGCATAGCTGGATATACATTGGACCTTTCTATCTTGTAAAAGTGTCTTTGAAATAAATTTGTCATAAACTGGTGCTTCCCAAACAAGCAGAACTAAACTGGAAACTATTCGAATCTACTCTGTTTTCACAGGACATTGATGAAACACCATGACATACGAAGCAGTAGTCTAGAAGAAAAACTGATTTAGGGTTACTATGACCAAATATTTTTTTTACACTTTCTATGTTCTTAAGACAACATGAAAAAAAATATTATTTTTTATATTAAACCACCCTATGACCTGTGTCCACTGTGGGTTCAAGACATTATACAGAAAGAAATGGGGTAAAGGGGTGATAGAAAAACCCCCAAAGAGCTACAGAGAACATAATTATACTTAAGGATAAAAATAGTTTTGACTAAAATAGTGCAGTGTTATTGGATGTGATGGGAAGAAACATCTACTCAGCTTTTAAATGGAGCATTCTGTCTATTAAACATGCTGCTGACCTGTAAAGCCTTTACTTCTGTCGCAGTGTAGAGCCACTGTGCCGTGCTCCAAGTTTTTATGTAAAAAGAACAGTAAGAAAAGCAATGAGCTCCCACACATGCATCCCCAAGAGGCCCTATTAAAGTCAAGGTTAAATCCCATTCTGCGCTGTCTCATACTTCAGACTAACACCCTCTCTGAAAGTTCTCTAATTTCAGGGATCCTTTGCGGCACTTGAAATCCTCAGAGACACACAGACATTGGTGTAATACCACTGGTGGTGTTCTTGCAATCCAAGGTGAGCTTTTTGCCCATTTTTGACTGCACAATACCCTCACAATGACCCACCATTGTTTTCTTGAGGAAAATAAAGTATTTCAGACTTTTTTTTAGCCTATTTCCTTTCATCTTTCAAAGTAGACTTTTTTTCATTTTGACAGAAAGAGGAAATCAATCTTCCTCTTTCTTTCCAGGGCTCCCATCTGAGAGTTCAGCAATGGCATCTTTTTTTTTTTTTTTGTTAAGATACATTTGTGGAAAAAAATAAAATAAGAGTCTTTGAGAGAAATGCCAAGTAGGAATGTCTTGACTTTCCGGAAAGTTTCATTTGTGACATTGCCCATTAAATGTTACGTTTTTGCAAATACATTTATCAGATGTATGAATCAATCAAATAATGCCTGTAATTTCTCAAATCTGATGCTATACTATAACGAAGATGAATTTCTGGAAAGCATGCTTTTAGTGTAATCCCAGTAGAGAAGGGAACTGGGCCGTGACAGAGCCGAAACCAATGCAGTTTTACCTGATTTACATAGGAAAATGAAATGAATGTGGGAAAGAAAATTGAGACGGGCTTTCTGGTATTATATAAGTCTGTAGATTTCAGAAGCTCTATATCAACCAAGGGGATGAATGCATAAATCTTAAAAAAAAAAAAAATCCCCATGTGGTTAGTCATTTGCAAATCTCAATGTGAAATTAAAATCTCCTGAATCTACATTAATGTTGTTGCTTCCAAAGCTACTGGCAATTCTAAAGTTTTGCCAAAGTGATTTCTAAGATAGCAGAAGACAGATTAGCAAAGTGAAAGGAAAATCATTCATTGGTCAAACAAGAACATTATGGAACTTTTTGGAGCAAATGGCACACATCACTCAGATTCCTGCATGACGGTGGCAGCACCGTGCAATGGGGATGTTTTCTTCAACAGAAGTATGGAAGCTGATTAGAGCTAAAGGGAAGATACAAAGTAGTCCTGCCATATACAGGCGTCATAAACTACATTTAGCCTCTGATGTTAAATTGCTAAAATGTGAGAAAGGCAACTTTTGCAAAAAGGCTAGATTTATCTTTTAAAAGTATCAGCTTTCTCATGCATTAAACCTGATGCTGATGAAGCTGATACACACTCTGTTTCCATAATGAACATGGAACCCTCTGCATTTGGATGTATGCATCCAAATGCTGAGGGTTTTTTCTTTACTTTTTTTACTTTTTTACTTTTTTTCTGACTGCTAATTAGAACCAATTAATGGAAGCTGTCGTGCACATTCCCTGTTTTGCTTTGTGTGACAGCAGAAGGAAAAGTTTTTTTTTTTTTTAATGAATAATCACATATCACAAGAAGAGAAGGTGGATTTATTTGTGTTATACAGCATGTTGTCCATGAAAATGAGACTGCAGAATCGCTGAATATTCACACAGTGCACTGCAAGTGTGATACTGAATACCAGACAGGAAGAATAGTTTGCTCATATTTCACCTTTCACACTGGTGTGTTGTGTGCTTACAAAGCAATGAGTTAAAGCGTCGGCTTGTTTTTAGAAGTGATTTCCAGACATTTATAATTCTCTCATTACCACTCTGAACAGGGCAATATGTCAGACACAATATTGCAGATTAATAACTGTTATCTTAGTTTTTTTTTTTTTTTTTTTTTTATAATAAAACTTGCCGAAGTTTTTCTGCATGACTCCGTGTTTATTATTATGCATATTGCTTGAACAGGACAAGCAGTTAATGGATTTAATTGTTGGAAAGAGAAAAGTGAAATGCTGCCACCAGGCACTTAGCAGAGTGGGAAGTTAAGGATGAAAGAACAATTTCTGTAATAATTTGCTCATCTGCTTATGAAGCATGCACTGTGTGAGAGACGGATGAGATATTCTACTAATAAATGTGCAACTCTGATTCATGCAGAACTAATAAATGTGATGACTTTCATGGATGACCAATTAGGTATGATTCCTCATTCTGGTGTCTATTTCTACTGGTCAGCGGTTGGAGGCAGGAGATACCCGGAACAGGTTTCCAGTCACTATATTACCTTGCAAACAGTAAAGAACTTTTTTACATGTATGTTCCTATGGGGAACCTAAAAATGCCACCACAGTTTATGTACTAATTTTATATTTTAAAAATATTTTAAAAACATTTTCATAAAATGTATTACGTCAGACAATCATCGCATTTGTTACCTGTAATGTTCAATTGTATGAAATTCTACGACAGGATCTATTTCATTGCATGTTCACTTGTCACCTGAAATATGTAAAATACAACAAATATTTACTCCAAGTGAGATCTATTTCATAACATTTACTTGTCACTTTTATCGTTTACTCTGAAATGTTTAATTACACGTTAAATGTTTAAAGATGGGCTCTTTCATCTGGTTTGCTTGTTCACATTAAAAGTTTACTGCAAAATGTGTGATTATATAATTCTTTACTATAATTACATAAAATGCTTATTTAAAAATATAATTTGTCATTACATATTTATGTTTATTATCTGAAACATTTTAGATATTATGACTTAAAATATGACTCATTTCATCACCTATTTAAATGCAACCTGAAGTGCTTGAATCAAATGTTTCATTAATGCTCACCACATTAAATTATTGAATGAGAAAAAACAGCCACTTCCAACTGTACATATATTTCAACACAAATGGTTCATGTTCCTCTTCAGAGTGTGCAGCCTTGCTGAGGTCCTCAACCTTCCCAACTTGCTCCTCTTCTATAGTCTCCGCTACTGTGGTAAATAATGAAAAGACAGCCTCTGTAACTTGCTATCCCACTTGTTGATCCACCCTGGTCTTGCTGTATTGCCTCTTCAATTGACGCGCATGTCAGTCTGATGTTGTAACATTTACCTCCCAGTGACCCACATTCAGCACTGGAACCCAGTCTGGATTGAGCTAATCCATTTCATACGACGGTTTGCCTTTAAGAGGACATATCAGAACACACATCAGTATTAATACTGTAAATTATAACAGTAGAAAACTTAAATAGTTTACTTCACAATCGTGGAATAACCCAAATGTCCACTGTCAAAACTCGGACTATGCTACATGAAAAATAGAAGCCCGACCTAAACAAGGTTTACCCTCTTAGATGAACTCAACATAAACTTAACATGAGTACAGCCGGACAAAATCATAGCAAAAAATTATGACACAACACCAACAAAGCGAACTTAAACACTCACCAGAATGGACATGTCAAAAAGGCCTAAAAACAAAAATATTTTATAAATTATGAAGTTGTTTTGCTCAGACCCAATCGGTTGCCCTTTCAGGCTCAGTTTCTGGTTGCAGACAGCTCTTCAAGTACAAAAATTACATCATCCTTTCTCCAACAAGATGAAAGCTTCACAGGCGTTGGGATATTGGGTGGTAATTTTCACTGTTGTCCATTTCTGCCTACATTTGTCTTTTACAGTCTGATAAACGCTCTAAAATATTATTTTTAAGGGACATAAAATGATATAATGAAATAGGAATAAAGTTTGAAAATCCTTAATGTGTTTTTATCATATGGGTAACATTTTAACATATCTCTAAAAGAAGTGGTAACCAAATCTCTTTTGGTATATTTAGTTCAGTTTTATTATTTAAACTGTCTATTAAACCTAGAATGAGTCCCAGATTAAGTTATTCCAAAAGGGCATAAGACTATCTAACTTAATGCTGGGTGTCCAAAACCATTCTTTTAGATAGAAAAAGTACATTTACATTTTTATATATTGCTAAAAGGTAAAACAACAACAACAACAACAACAACAAAAACTTATCTGTGCAAATCAGTCGTGCTCATCTTCAAAATAAATAAAAACAAGCTTTGAATCGATAATTTAGCTCAACATTATATGTGAAGTTCTAATTTTTTTTAAATTCTCATAATGATAAATATGATTTTGAACAACCCAGGGAACAAAACAAGGAATAAATAAGTGGGTGAAAACTATTTCGAATTCTAGTGTGAAGCTGAATGTGAGGCTGCTGAATAAGTCATGCAAACCCAGAGTCCATTATGGGATTGCCAGAATTCTTTTTGCTGGCTTGCAAGGGATCACTTCAAAGTTTGATAAGGCAGGTGATGAGACTGAGGCAACACACATCGAAGGAAAGTTTTTCTAGTTTTTCTCTTTTTTTTTCTACTTGAGGGTAACAAAAAGTGAAGTAACAATCTTTTATGGAATTCTATATTTATTGACCTGATGTGCCGACTGACGCACACGCCTTGCACACGTGCACGCACGCACACCTACTTTTATACATATATGTATATATTGTATACAGCTATAATCATCCAGTCAAAAAATGATGAGGAACCATCGGGGTTTGAGTTTTCAAGATCTCTGGGAGGAAGAAGAAAACTTCTGTTTGGTGAATCGCTGAATTTGATAAATTATGAATTGAGGTTTAACAAAAAGCAATGCTTTAGGTCTCTTCTGAGCCTCAAATAAACAGGTCAGGAAATGCGTGGATTTTCATTTTGGGGGGAGTATATGGGATGTAATCTGTTCATATTAAAAAGAAGACATAATGACATGTTTGCTGCCCCATAGCATCTTCTCTGTTTTTACCAATGTTAAATTGTTTGCTTTTTATTTTGCTGCACTGGTAGCACGCAACCTAATGTCTTGAGACTCCCTTTGTTTGATTTTTCATTTCAAAATGCACCAAAGTTCCCTGGAAGTCAGATAAATACACAACAGTATTTTGTCAGTGTTTGGTTTAGATTGAGCAAGCATCAAGTAGTTTTCTCATATAGATGAAAGCAATGCAATTAAACAAATGTTAATTTCAATCTGGAGACTCACACAGAGAAAAAATAGCAGTTAGAACATTTATTGGTGCAAAGATCTTTGGCGCTTGGACCCGGCAGAAGACGTGTGTGCTGAGGTTCATCCTGAGGGGGAGATTTGCTCGGGCAAAGGGTAGTCTTCTGCCCGCAAGTCCAAATACCGGTGGTGGAGTGGAGCCTGAAGATGGAGGAGTGCAGAGGGAGTCATCTGGATGAAGGTGGAGATGGGGAGGAGGCGGGTCGAAATATGGCTGATGAGCAGGTAGACCCGAGGTGCTTGACCTTTTTGAAGGATTCCTTGAACGATGATTGACTGGAGCGGCTCGGCGCGGCGGTCAGATCCTGGTTGGCTGCGGCGGAGGCGTGGTGATTGTAAGATGTGGATTAGCTGGGAAGAGTCTCGAAGCTTGAATTTTCGCCAAGGCTAAATTTCTTGGGAGAGAAGCCTTTCTCATTGTTTTGTCCTCCAATAAAATTGGCTGATATTAAAAGAAACAACCAAACCTGCATGGATGCATTAGGTAATGTATTTTGATTAAAGTATATGTACTTCTGGTCCACTGTAAAGCATGGCCAAATACTGTAGATTCATAAGGGGAATATGCTACATCAGCTAATTGCAATGAATAAAACAAGAAATAAAAATGAGACAATTTTATGTATCCTCGTAAACATTTGACAATTTCTCATGTTTGCCCTTTCCATGCGACTTACAGCAAACTCAGTATGGATGTTTGCTCTGCAATGAAATATTCATAAACACAATACCAATTATTCCCAAATATCATTAATCATAAGCCACAAATCACCTCAACTTCAAAGCTAAATAACTGGCTTTTCAGAGTGTAGTTAGATTTACAAAAGTAAAGCAGCAAAGAATCCACAGTCTCTCCTCACATTCATAATGATGAATGGCTCACTCTCATTTCATCAAAACAACAAAGCACCCAGAAACAAAAGGTGTTGATAGTGAATAATTGTCCTGAGTTGGAAGATGTAGACCTTTGTATGTGTAGAGCATTCCTGTCAACATGAGCTATTTTGTTCACTTTACCCTTTATAATTCCACTCCTTAAAGTGAAGTCAATGCACTGCCAAGGTGATGCATGAAATGGGTGTCCACAAAATAATGAGATGGAACTATGTCAGAGTGTGACTTAGCTTTGTGAGGTGACCTGATTGGAGGAGAGATGACATCTTAGCCTCCTGATGCCTGTAATGGGCATCAGGTCTTACCGCCATACCAATATTACCCCGAGAATTCAACTTATTCAAGAAGGTATAATAATACTCAGAACAACATCTACAGCACTGTAGGCCTCACTTGTCCCAGTAAAGGTCAGTGCTCTACAATATGATTCAACAATAAGAAATGGCCTGGGCAAAACTGGCATCCGTGAGAAATTGAGCAAATAATGTGTCAAAATTAGTCCCCAGAATGAACATTTTTGAATCCAATTTTACTCAGTTGTAACAAAATTGCTTTTACATAGACTTGCAAGTTTGAACAGATTTACTTCCTATAATAAAGTTTGTATTTACTTATGTTATCTCTGTGTGATATTAATTGTAGTTTGGTGATCAGGAGAATTTTAGTGTCACAAAAAAAGCAAAAACTGAAGAAATCTCTGAGGGAGAAAATACTTTTCACAGCACTTTAGTGAAGCTGACAGGATTGCAACTCAGATGAGAAAACTGAGAGATATAGCCATTAAATATGAAGCTTTCATGACAGCCACTCTCGATGTGTGTACTTTCTTCATGTTATTTGGTCTGTTTTTAAGTGCTAAGCATAATCATTTGAGCCCACACAAATCAGATCTCTTCCAGGCTTATTTTGGGTCCTATTCATCTCCTCTCATCCATGAGTGGATAAATTCTATAACAGAGCATGACAGCATGTACAATATTGAATTGTTGGCTCATTTTAAAGATTAATCCAGACCTATCTGTTCCTTGTGGCAATGTAAAGCAACACAACCACACAATGACACAATTTATACCCCAATCACAGTCACTGAGAATTCCTGACTGTGGAGGGAAGTTGTCATCATTTCTGTGGGGTTATTGCATCTGTGAAAGTTTAGACAAAACTTTATAAAGACATTTAGCTGATTGGCAACAAAAGCAAATGCAAATAAGCATCTTTATTCAACAGTGGCACATAAGCGCTTCCACATAATAAAAGAGAAATGTTTCCTTCTCTGGTCTGTGCCTGATAAGTAAACTCTGCCGACACCCATGTCCAGATCCATTCTGCAATAAATGGCTTAGCAGAAGAGGTTTCACTACCTGCAGAAAGGATATTTCAGTTCTTATTACACTAATGCACTGCAGTATCTTGAAAGGCTTCCACATAAAGAGCCACATTATTTCCTTAGAAATCCAGGACATATAGTCTTGTAAAGATGCTCTGTAATTACCAATTGGTTGTCAGTGATAAACAGGAGCTCTGTGGAGATGTGCAGCTGAAAGACGATAGGGCAGGAAGTCTACACGTTACTCTTGACCACAGGCTTGGATTAAATTGCAGGAAGATCGGAGACTTGGCCCTGAAAACTGATGCAGGCCGTGGGTCAATGTGGGATCATTTCTGGTGTGTTGGTTTACGTGTTGTATTTGGTTTCACATATTTAAAGAAAGTCTTGATTTAGAGTTTGTAGGAGAAAAAAATCTATAGAATCCATATATTAGCCAGGACCTGGAAATCAGTTGTCATGTTTGTTCCCTCTGTGGACTGAATGAATATGAATGAATTATCCCCAGCTATGCAATTTAACGGAAATAAAAGTAATTGAAAAATTTAATTAAATGTCTAATTATGAAATTAATCTATTAACAAGTAATTGAATTCACCTGAGAACCCTGAAGATGCCAATGCTATTTCTGTTTCACATGTTGCTTTGTACAATTTACAATAGTTTTTGATAAAGACTATTGTAGTTAAAGACTATTGTTGATAAATACTATTTTGTAGTTAAAAGATTGAGGACCCGGGCTGACATGAGGTACTGACATCAAACTTTATGGCTGCTATGGCACGCCAGCAGGTGACAGAATATGTCTTTTATAGATTGATGGTACTTGTGGCTTAACTCAGAGACAAGAAAGAAGACATTCAGATATGCTGAGGTTTTTTTTTTTTTGTTATGCCCTGGTCAGCTCAGTAGCTACCACTGACCCCTGCAGTACTCCATCCTGGAGAAAACTGAATTCACACACAACATGCCAAGAACTTCATTTGACAGTATTGTTATTGAACTCAGAAATTGTAGTCTGACCTTCATATTCTTCATGTTTTTCTTAGTGAGATGATCTTTATACCCTTGAAACATGGCGCACTTGAAGGTGGAGACTGTGAATTAATATATGGTGGTTGATGATTAAGTTGGATTGAAATCAATCTATTTATCTTAATTTCCAGAAACCAAACATTGTTGTCTTCTTGTGCAGCACTTTTATCCATTTTTATAATTTTTTTGCAGTTACTATGAAAAAACTGAGCTTTGACTTTCGAATTGAGAAAAGGAATTAATTGATGGGTGAAAATAAGACAGTTTTCACTCGACCTTTAAAGATAATGTGTATTAACTGTCCAGAAGCTCTTCTCAAAATGGATCCTTGGAAAGTGACTCACTTGTTAAAGTGCTTTTCTCCAAGCATTACAGACATTACATGACCCGTGCGTCAACAGCCAGGAACGCTAAGTACTTCCAGGTAAAAATGTGGGAGTGAAAATGAAAGTTAAGGACACTGGCATGATGCTGGGTCGTTCCCTTTATTAGCCATTATGTTGAGATGTTTTTTTTTTTTTTTTAACCAATGCTATGGATTTGTCCAGTTGTTAAAGTCTTTGACAAGACAGGGCCTGGTTTTTCACATTTGTATTTTTTGTTCTCTAGATGTTAACAATAAGGCATCAAGTTCATTAAGTCAAACATTTTGAAGCAAAACCTTCTCTGCTGGCCCAATGGTTCCTGTGGTCAGTGTTGCTGGTATTTTAATGAGAAAACGGGAAGACCCACAGGGAAAGAAATTGGATTTTCAGCAAGGGTTTAGTGGTTTATTTCCTGTTGGCACTTTAAAATTGAAGCTGGAATAAATAACTCGCATTTAGGAGAAAGGCATTCTGATTGCAAAAATAATATTGGTAGCACCTGGATTTTTGATTTATTAATGTTAAAACTGCAGCAATTTAAAACATTTCTTCAAATCTCATTTGAGCTGGCAAATGAAAAAAATCTGCTTTCATGTGCACTTCATAAAAGCAAGTACTGTACTTAGTCTCAGGTAATTTAAGGTCTTTTGCAGACACTGAGCTATGATCTAATATATGCAGCAGAAGAGTTCAGTGATGATTTTAATCAGAACTCGGTGGGTATCATCTACTTTCAGTTGCACTTGTCAGAAAAGCAAATTACGCACATGTGTCAGTAGACATAGCTTAGAATAAGTTTCCCACGAGTAATCCAAAAATGTGTATTCATTGACATGTTGATCAAACTGCAAAAACAAAGTCATAAACAAGAGCAAGAGTAAAAGACATGACATTTGTTATGCAGATATACCTGCTTCTGCCTCTTCCATCTGAACTCCCAATTTATTTGTGTTCTGTGTGATTCAATTCCTGGTCTGAAACCTCTACTCCACTTGAGCATTTCCACTACTCTATAACAACTGTAATTGGTCTCCTGTGGCTTCAGAAAACCCTTCCCAGTTCTTCCATTAACACCGCCACAGTGATGCCTGGCTGCTGTCCATGGTGCTGATCTGTAATGCTTTCATGTTACCAAGTTCACCATCTCATATGTCACACACATTTTGATACATTCAGCCATAACATTTATGATTTTTTTTCCTATCATAAAAGTTTAACAGAAAAAGCATATATTTAAATGCAAATGAAAATATAAGTTTTTATATTTTATAATGCTCACATAATGCTCACATAAATACTTGTGAGCATTTATGTATGCTCACAAGTTCCTGAAGTGGTTCCTGCTTTTTAATCCAATCTTGAGGTGTTAAGATGTATCAGTGCACTTTATGTTGTAGCAATAATATAATTTAACCGGATGGATCATGTGTTTCATGAATTCTACTGAGATATTCTTCAATTACAGCACAGATCGCTCAGTGTATGATAGAAAAGTTGCAAAAGTTTGCATATTGTTGTGAACATCTGTGTGTGAAAAAAAAATCAGGTCTTAATATCTGTCACATTTTTCTAGGACAGGTAAAGAGATGTGCTTTATTTCATGTAACAATCTGTCTGTTATGTCTTTCATCTTTAAAATCTTCATCCCAGGATAATTAGTATTTGGAGAAAACGTCACTTTTCTTCCTTCAGCTTAGCTGAATTCACTGACTTTACTCTCAGCAAGTACCTCTTCTGCATCCTCTATCTCATTAACCACGGTGGGGGGTAAAGGTGACACGGTTTTGTCTTTAATCACTAGCCACGACGAAAAGCTGCTAATTACCTGCTAAACGTGGGAGTCACTGTAAAATAAAGGCAGAGGGTTAACGCTCTGCACACAGAGACGGGTACTTTTTATCCAGCTCTAAACGGTTACAGAGACATTTAAGTTACTAACATGAGTATTTGCTTTCACCACATATATCTGTGTAGGTATGTAGGTTAGATCACCTAGAAGTTGTATAAAACTCCCCAGAAAAATCTGACAAAATTTTCTGACATATTCTTGACCAATTTATGTAGAGGAGCTCAGGCTCATTATTATAAAATAGTCCTGTCAGCTATAAAAAAAAAAAAACACAAACAACAACCACAACCAAAATACTTGCCCAATGAGCCAAAAAGAGAGTAGTTCAGGCATCATGCTTATCAGGGGTTGAGTGGAGTGGAGACAAATTCACCCAGTCTAGAAAGTGAACATTGTTGGCTACTTATGCTACATGTAACTGATTTCTATCAGAAATAGAATGTCGGAAAAGCATCAAGCCTTGTGAAAAATGTGATTACATACCAACTAACAGAAGAGTTTATGACTGCAGCTGCCACCATGTTTCAAACGCACAGCAGCTACATTAGATTCTCAGATAAGGTTGGTGAGAAAATTCATCCCCACCTGAAATTCAGGCTTCAGGAGCTTTTATTGATTATTTGTAATTTTTTTTTTCCTTCTCGGAAATCTTTACTTGCCAGTGGGAACTGTTGCGTGACGCTCTCCCTTTGCGCAGGCACAAAACGCGCACAGCTACCTGGAATGAGTTTGCGCACACTTTGATTCGTCATTGGACAGCACTTTGGGAACCAAAAAAAAAAAAAAACGTTGCTACAGGTGGGTGGTACATCGCTCATAGTTGGACTCCTGTCACTGGTAGGCGGATGTTGCTATCCTTCTTTCCCGTGTGCCTCAGTGTGCAGGTTTGTTTTCCTTTTCACAGACGAAAAGCCACCGTGTTTCACTGGCTTTGTGACCGCAGGCGTGTTTTTTTTTTCTTTTATTTTTTTTACGCGAGCCACTGATAAGAACAGAATGCGAAAGAGAGATCGGAGTCCGAGGTGATCATTCAGGCGACTTGTGCTGATTGTTTTTCTCCTGCAGACGGGGCTTCGGATAGGACCATGAACTCATCAGCAGGCGCGGGAAACTACCGCAGGGGATCCCCCAAAGGAGACGCGGTAAGATGCATATCAATTTAGCTGGAAATGAATTTGCATGCATTGATCTAAGATCCACTATATGACAAAAAAAAAAAAAGAAGAAAAAAGTGCAGCATCTCATCTCCAGTGAAAGAGGATGATCAGAGTCTGATCATCAAACTGCAGAAATGCAGCGTTGACACAGTTTTGTTCTGAAAAGACTGTATGAGATTTTCTGAGAGGAATGAAGGAGTAAAAAAGATTGTTTTTCTTTGCTGAAACTTTTTGGTTCTGATTCAGCAGGAAAAAAGCTCTGTGACTGGACGTGTGGAACAATCGTTGTCCTGTGCAACGTTTTCAAAGATATGCAACCAAAATCTCAAATCGCAGCTTTACTTTTAATTGATGACAATGTTTGTGAATGATGGGGATTTTCAAAATTGTGCAGCTCTACACCTCAACGGAGCAGTGTGCTTCTTTTTATATCTCTTCCTTTTCTTTTGACCCAGCATAAAACATAACAAATGAACAAATGGGAGAAACAATCTTTCCCCCTCCCTCTCGTGTTTCCAGGAATGGTTCAGCAAAGCTCTCCTATAATGTCATTTCCAACTGACAAAATGGAAGGTAACTCATATTACACAGAAGTCACATCGATTGTCATTTCAAAAGGGGCAAAATATGCTGACACATGAAATCAGGTTTCTTTGTAATGATACTCTGAGGAATCTTCATGACAATTTTGTCTGGTTGTCACTGCAAGGAAAATGCATCAGATGTTATGGAGACAATAACAATGTTGCAAGGGTTGTTTTAAGTTGATTCTTTTTAAAGTTATATCAATATATATTTACTATTTTAATTAATTTACCAATAGAACAGAGCAGGCAAATGATTGTTTTTCCAGTTAGTTCATTATGACACGTATTTTTCCTTTAAGTTGTGTGTTTGAGGTTCTTTTGTGGCTTTAAGAGTCTCTTAGTGCCAAACTGTCTTTACAAAGTGTAGATGTTAAAGGACTCTTTGAAGAACAGCTCAAGTTAGAGTTAGGCTGCCCTCTGCTGGAGAGACCACGCCGTTATCAGGCTTTCCTGCTCGCTGCACAAACCAGATTGATTCAAACATATTTTACCACTTTCAGAAGAAACTCCGCCCTCGCACCTCTATCTGGTCACACCACTCACAGCTTAATGCCACTAAAGCCCTGACTTCTGGAGTTTCTGAGACCAATTTTAGCCTTCAAAGATACCTCTGAATATTCTTCCATAATCTCCTGTCAATTTGCATAGAAAAAAAAATGTCATTAAGTGTGACTGGGATTTCTGGACAGCTCAGCCATCTCTCAGGACAGAACAGCTTTTGGAATAAGTGTTTGAATATATTTCTTAAATTTGTTACACATCATTTAGTTGGGTTTCTTTGTAGAGAAAGATAAGGAGAAAAAGATAGCTCCTTTTTTTTTTTTTTTACAAAGACTATTATTATTAGCTTATATAAAATACACCCACATTCATTTCCTTTGGCTTTTTTCCGCTTTTATTTCCTCTTGTTTCTTACATGATAAAATTAAACTGACAGTAATGCTGCTGCTCGGAACAAAATCAGATTTCATTACTTAATCTGTTTCAAGTTATTTGCTATACAAGTAATTTATTATCTATAATTAATTATCAAAGGATGAATATCAAGCTTCAACTGAAAAGTTTTTCATTTTGGAACTTAAGAAGTCCAATAAAGATAAATGCATGAACACATTTAAAACACAGCGTGGATTTGATAAAAAGCCAGTGGGATCTTCCAAAAGACATAAAAACTGAACAAACAGTGTGTGGAAAAAAGCATCTTCTTAATATTTAATGCAAAAGAATCCACTGGCAAGTTATTCCAGAAAACAGCAGATATTAACCGGTGTATCGTCAGTCAGGGTTCTTGCTGGCTTAGAGGTGACCCATAAGCAGCTGCCATTCGCTGCATGTCTTCCTCCTTTCTCCTTCCTGTTTCCTTTCTACATACTTTTCAATAAAGGCCACTAGATCAAGAAAGTCTTAAATAAAAACTGTAGATAATTGATTTGATCAAACTTATATTCAGTCTCACTCTTAATCATTTAGTGTATACATGTCGAAGTGGCCTGGCTGAGACACAGCAACATCGCTGCCTATGGATGTGAATATTTTCAGTTTGAACTCATTTATTTTTACTTCCACCATTGATGATTTATGTGGTCTTTTACAAACTCACTTTCATATGAATTTTTTTCTATTACAGGTCGAGGAATTATTGCTCACAAGATGTGTTTGCTATTAAAACTTATAAACCTTCAGTTTAAGGTTTTTAAGGTCATTGTTAGCTGTTTTTGGATGAGATCTTGCTGAAATGATTGGCTTTGTTTTGGATCTTCTAAACTAAATATTTTGCAGTGTTATTTCTGAGCTGCCAGTCTTGCTGGATGGAGGACAACTTGACATTTTAAATGGCAGCGGGATTCCACGGGGATTTTCACTGGTTACATTTATTAAGAGGCATGAGTCTGGAGGCGAAGCTGGTTCTGTTTTACTGTCTTGTAGTCAGGCACAAATGCCTTGCAGCTCACATCTTTATGAGAACATCTATGGTTTTGCTCATACTTTGTAGCAAAACTCCACCCAACTCTGGCGTTGGTCATTTTTGCATTAGGGGGACAAAAAAAGAAACCTTGACCAGAAGTTTAGTTTTTAGTTTTCAGTCAGCTTGTATCAAGTCAAGAGTGGCTCAAGGACTCAAGAGCTCTGAGCTTCTCTGGGTTGGAGCTACACTGACAGGTTTTGTATGCAGCAGTGTTCATACCAACGAACAGCCTTTCCAAAGCTTTCAACATTCATCAGGTGAGTCTTCAGTTCTTCTGCATTGAACCAATGCAATTTGAATTTTTGTATTGCTTTTCAGCAGTATAGTATCCATTACAGAATGACTCCTCTTTCCTCAAGTGCACGTAAACACAGCGCTTACTTCGATACCATCTGCCTATTCTGCCCAATGACTGCAATGAAAGTGATAATGCAGCCGCGAAAAATAGCACATTGTTCAATGAAATGAAATTTGTAGACAGAGAAACAATCAGGGATGCATGGCAGAAAGGGACAACACCACTCAACAGCAGTCATTTGTCACTACTAACTGCAATGCTGCGTTTTGGCTCCTTGGGGAAGCTCTGGCACAGATGAGAGCCTTGTTTACAAAAACCTTCCAGGTTCTGCATCTCCTGGTTACCCTCTGGCACCTAAGGCTTTCAATCCCAGACCCCATCATGCTCCTGCATTGATCCCGGGGGTGAAGGTCTTCTTCTGTCCCTGTCACTTGTGACAGATGACCAGATAGTTGCTCATTTTGAAAGGGGTTGTGGGATTTGGGGGAGAGGGGGGCAATTGCATCTGGATGATCCAAACACAGCAGAGGCTGATAAGCATGCACACTTCGACTCATTCCTATTCTGACAAATGTCGATGTGTTTTCTATTCATATCTTTGCACCACTGCCCTGCCCTGAGCTGGAGCTGGAGAGCATACTAAATAGAGCAGCATCTTTGGGTGGAGTTTTGGCTGCATGGAGCTTTTGATTCGATTAGCAAGGGAAGGGCACACCAGTTTGCCTGAAGGTCAAGACTGGACCAGGGCTGAGGACATATTGGAGTGTTCTGAAGCTAAAATGTAAACTCGGCACAAATTGTGCACTCAAAATTGACAACAGCATACACAGGGGAACGACATTTACATTTCTGAATAGCTTGCTTTTTTAAAGTCATCTTAAAGATTATTGGTGTTTAAGTGTCTTTGAAGGACTAAACTGGGAGGTTCAGGTATTTCACTGACAAAAAGCTGCTATTATAACCACAAAGTTTAACATATTTTACTTTGCTTCTGTGAAATGTGGTTGATCAAGACAACATTTTACATATTTGTGAAATAAAACAAGCTTTAAGTCTTTAAGATTTGCACACGTATTATCACATGGATTTAATTATGCTTTGATCTAACCATTCTATTGTGTCTGGCTGTCTCTAAGGTCTTCGGTCGGGCTGAAAGATGAACCTCCGCCTGAGTCTTAATTCTTTTGCAGCCTCTAAAAGGCTTTCTTCCAGGAATGTTCTGTTTCATTCACTTTAACAATCATTCTGACAAGCTTGCCTGTCCCTTTTAAAGAAGCAATACTCACACAGCTTGATGAAAACACCACAATGTTTGCCATAGAGATTACGTTTAGGGTAATGTGCAACGTTAACTTTGTGTCACACTTTTTCTTGTAGGCTTCAGCTCAGATGATTAAGAAAATAAAGGCTGGATGGCCTTTAATACTTTCCTTGCACATCTTTTCTGTTTAGGCTGACTGTCATGTCTTTGGTTTGAACATGCGCTGTTTTAATTCCATTTTCAGATCAAGGTTTGAACAATAAATCATGAGGTGTTCACAGCTGTGATTGTTGCTTTAGAGCCTAAAAATGAAGAATTTCCATAACTTTATTATAATCTGTCTGGTGTATTCCTCAGTCTTTGTGATGCTGTTTCATCGCTAATGTTGTAAATTACTAACTGAGATCAAATGATGCACATGTGGACTCCTTAAACTAATTAAATGCACGGAACCAACAGCAGATAAAATAAGTATTGATCAGTTAAACACTTTTCTCATTTTACATATTCCCAATGAATCTGTCGATATACAATTCACATCAAATATTGGAAACAATTCAAGTTATCCACAAATCCAAGGACATCAAATGAAATTAATCCTCAAATGAAGTTATCTGTTCAAAAATGTGCACAGTTGATAAGTATTGAACAAATGAAGAAAGTAATAAGCAACGTTTAAAGAAAATGGAATAGAAAGTAACTTGCTTTATGCAAATCAGTATCAGCTGGTTTAATATTAAATGATGCACCTCAAAAGGGTTTCTCATTACCAACAAGCTGCAGATTGGCGTGATTGTTGAAAAATTAAAGAGACCTTCACAAAAAAGTCTGTCAACCTCAAAAAATGCCAATGTCAATGATAACAGCTGCGTTTCTAGACCTCTGACTGTTCCAGGGAATGCATTTTGAAAGAACATACTTTCACCAGAAATCAGACACCCCACGTATCTTTACTAACAGAGGACTAAAAATAATCATTAAAAAAGTTGAAGTAGCTTCTGAAAGACCTTGAAATAGCTTGCTACCTTCCCATTGAAACAGCTGGTAATACTCTTAACCACAACGGTCTCTTTGCACAATCACAGCATAAGACCTGCTGAAGAAAAAGGCTGTTAAAGGCTGTTTACAGTTTGCTGCGGAACAATGAAAAAAGCTGTGAAGTACTGGAAGGAAATTAGTTTGGTTAGATGAAGCTCTATAAGTTATCAAGGCTTTCCACAGAGTATTTTATACATTTTCCACAAAATTTGTATTTGAAACTGACAGTTTCCTCTATTTTATGCTCTGCTTTGTGTTGGTAAATCATCAATAAAAGAAACTGTTGTTTGATTTTAAAATATTAAAATGCAAAAAAGTTCAAATGTATATGGATCATTTATGATGCTTTCCTTCAGTTAAATGCATCAGTTATGCCAAAGATATCAGTGTGCAGCAAATGCTTTGTAGAGAAAAAACAAGAACTGTCCTAAAAGGAGTGAAAAAGCATCCAGACTCTAAAAAGCGTTCCAAGACGGTGAGAGTTTGACTCTTTTAAGTGCTACCTTTTCGGCGAGGTGTGTTAATAAAAATGGAAAGCAAGAATATTTTGAATCTCTAAGTGGGTATAGAGACAGATTTCTTCCCCACGCATATAAGAATTTTTAAGTGACAGTAACTTCTAAAATGCTTTGACAGCAGCTCACACTGTGAGAATCAGGCTAAGGAGAAGGACTGCCGGTGATGACGTGAGGGGCAAAAACAAACAAACATGAGGGAACCCAGGCTGTGAATTGTTAATGTTCTGTCAGCATGATAAAATGGCCCGTCACCTCCATGATTTGGAGCAATAACCGCGCTGACCTTTTACACTAATTGCAATTAAAGTGACTTACTGTGAGCCGGCGATATTCATAATCATGGAAGTGTGTGTCAGGGCCGTTAATGTGGCAAAAATGAATAAAGAGGATGACCAAAGCAGAGCTTGTTTAAAAGGCCTCGGGAGGGAACGCGGCGGCATAAAATCAGCTTGTTACCAGCGGTGGCTCTAAGTATAACCACCATGTCCTGTATGAACTCGAAGACTTTATTATTCCCCGTACAGGCAACTGGGCAATTACTCTTTGTGATGAGAACCTAATGTCTTGTGGTGTGCATGCAAATAAGAACTTCAGCTCATCTTTATCTTGTCTTTACATGACAGACTTTTTTTTTTCTTTTACAGAGAAAAAGAAAAGCGCAGCTGTTGCTCGTTCTATTTTTTTATTGTCTTATGTTCTGTGATTATACGGCCTATCTGTAAATATGCAGGGTTATTTATCAGCCGTAGCTGCTGTTGAGTGATTGTTGTAGGTGTTGGAATCAAGCACGTAAAATATGAACCCATCAGCCATTAGAGATAAACTGCTGCAGCTGCGGGAGGGAGATTCCTGCTATAAGTGGGCCCATGAGCCACGGTGGAAAAGAGATTTCGCTGACTTTTTATATAAAAGTATTTATGAGGTGCTGTGAAACCCCAAGCCAGTTAAGGGTATAAAACATGCCGCTGTCCGTGAAATAAAAAAAAAGTTTGGTGCCTCAAACTTCATTGTAATTCACTTTTTTACTGAGTGAATGTGAAGGTCATGCTGAAAGAGTGAACATTTTTGCTCATGGCCATAAAATGATACAACTTCTCAGCTAGGAGTGTTTAAATCCAGGTTGCAATATGCAAGGACTTGTTCTAGGTTTATTAAACATGCAAGCAAATTGTTAAATTACACCATCAGTCTGAGGAGAGATTTGGTTTCTGAGTCCATTTCTGCTGAGAATGAAGGAGAGTGTGGGAAGCTTTGTGATTCGCCCATTTTTAAATCCATATTTTGAAGGGCAAAACGTCACATTTCAAACTCATAAAGCCAGATTTTGAAACAATGTAACATAAACAAGTTAATCATTGTTTTCAAACCAGATAAGTTATTCTAACTCCACGCTTTTAACAAGAAAATAAATATTCTATGGCCACATCCATGTAGTGTCTGATGTACTAGAGTTGTGCACAGGACACGGTTTTCTTATGAGAAAATACATTTTAATGTGAATATTTGTTACCCACATTAATGTGTGTGACTGTTCACGTTTTAGTCTTTAGCTTTTGTGGGGTTTTTCTTTGGTTTATGAATGTCACTATATTGCTTCAGAGAAGCACTTTGTTGCCTTTAGTTGAGAAAAAATGTGATGTCAATAGATTTGACTTACTTTTGTTTGTCAACTTACTTTGCTGCAGTGTACAAAATCAGGACGATTATGCAGAGAAAACTGAATTTCTGCATGGCTTGCTAACATACATTATGGTTGGTCACATATTTTATAGGGAGGAGCACGCATACCTTTGAGTGTCAAAATAACAATGCTGTATTAAACCACACCAGAAGTCATGTCAAATTACAGATTTTGCCTCAAATTGTCCTTTTCACTATGGGGAACAACATAAAGGCCTTTAAATACATGCATAAAGTGTTGGTTTGTTTGATTCTCTAAGCTACTGCTCTCACTAGCTTAGTAGGCAAGTGTTTTCCCAACTTTCTCCTTTGCACTGGATAAATTGCCACATTAATCTTAATTTTCTTAACCTAAGTTTGAGCAGGAGAATTTGCTACTACTACTTTCATCATGGACACCCAATGCGTTATGTGCTAATATCCAAGTACGGCATTGCATATGAAGTTATGATTCTCAACTTACTTTTCCTTTATGCTCTCTTACATTTTTCTACATTCTATGCATCTCCGTGAAAGGCGTGTGACTTTCTCCGAACTGTGTTCAAGCTATGAGCCTTAAGGTAATTAAAAGTTTTAAAAATATTAATATACGAGTATGCTCTTGAATTAATGAGTTATCAGTACTTATCCAAGCAGCCTCCAGCATTTCCACTTTCTAAAGAGGCAGAATAACTTTTGAGTTTTCATTAAGAAACATTTGTGACTTAATCTCCTAAGGCATAATTTTAGATGAATGAGCCGCTTAGTCAACTTCATCCCTGGAAATTTCGATAAACAAGACATAAATGAAACATATATAAATCAGATGTGTTTCCTTTGCCAGGTTCCTGTCCTGTTAGCATGACTTGATGAGTGGCTGTGTGTGACTGGGAGAAGGAAGGAGGCGTGTTTTATGATGTGGAGGACAGGCGGCATAAATATTACTTGTGCCTAATCAAAACCCAGCTGCAAAACCGGCTGAATTGATCTGTTTTTTGATGTGCATACACCAGCATTTGGAAAACACAACAACCAGGACGCGCATACACAGAGGGAAAAATGCAGAGTATGCAGTATTGGTTCTGATGGTTAGAGCCCCATTACTGAGTGTGTGCGTGTGGGTGTGCGCGTGTGTGTGTGTGTTTGTAGAGGAAAGGGAGGGAGAAAGAAAGGCTTTCTCACATTGAACTCCATTTTGTTCTGTGAAAACTCTTGCTAAGAGAGTTTACGATTATGTGTGAGAGTAAAGCTGAAAAAAGAGGAGTAGTGTCGGGGTGAGGGGAGTAAGGAGCAGAGAGATAAGTAGTGTTTGGAGCAGCCTGAGCAGATGAGATGGACCCTCCTCCTCTTCCCTCTTTCTTATCCTAAACCCGTCAACGCCCCCCTCCCCTCCTGTGAAGGCAATGCCAGCGTGTGTGTGATTGATTCACCCAGCCGGCGCAGAGGACGGAAAGTGTTGTGGTTGGGCTTCTGGACCCCCAGGTCACCCCTTCCTTGTAAGCTGCAGGGGAGGGCTGGAGTTGGAAGGAATAGAGGGAGAGAGGAGGGGTGGTGTCTCAGACACCTCCAGCAGCCCCCCAAACTTCACTGCACAAAAGGTGGGAGAGCAGGAAGAGGGGACTGCTGTTGACACTTCTCAACATGTCCGTCCTCATCGCCACCCAGCTGAAGATAGACACCAGCACTTCTTCCAGAAGGGTAAGGGGCCCTTTTAGCATGCACGGCACGCTGTGGGGGAATGTCTGTATTTATGGGTGAGTCTCCTGCTGCTGATGAAAAAAGGCTGCTGGCTGTTTTTGATAACAAGTGGACAGGCAGAAGGAGAGCGGTGGGTCCCGGTGTCCCCCTTTGAGGATCCTGATTGACAAACCCTTGTTGTTTAAATTTGCTTTCCAGTGCTGACTTCTAATGAAGGCTTGGTTACATATGCTGTGGAGAACACCTACCGCCTCATTGTTATTCTTTGTGTTAGCGCTACTTAATGATTTGAGCGAGAGATGGACATGTTGGGCAAAAGTTGCGCATAGTTGCGCGCATGCATTGAATGAAAGGGTTTTTGTAATACAATTCTTAAGGCATTACAGGAAGCCTTAAATCACACATTCATTCTTTGTTTTGAGAATTTAAACTAAGCATTGGTCTCATTTTGGCAGACAAACAGAGTGTGATTGATGCACAGAGGAAGTTTGGAATGACTAAAAAGAATTTCCTGGAAGTGTTTTTGATGTTGCTATAAAAGCTTTAAAGCTAAAAAAAAAAAAATCCATCTCAGACAGAGCAGCAGTGCGATATTGATGGGATTTGTTTATTTCAGAGAACATATTTTTCAAGGCACAAGGGAAAAGCAAAAGAGCTGTTCGCAACTGAAAAATCAGGAGATGCAGAATAGTTTAGATTGTGCCTCACTCTAGCAACACAAGATTTTTCATTTCATCCGTCACAAACACTTTCACGCCCATCACTTGGTTATGCATACTTCCTTTCCTCACATATGACAATTTTATTTTATTTTTTCTGATCGCTCTCTCCCTCTTCCGTAGTTTTTCTTCCTCATCATCCACCACCATCCACAGCTGTCGTCTGCAACTTCCCTTAAAAAAGAAAAAAAGCCAGTCAAAGTCTATTCGTACAACATCGGCCAGCATTAAACTCCATTTCCTCTGTGACTTATCTTCTGCCATTTCAATTTGGGCTCAGTGCAGAGCTCCTATTCATTTGGAATATGTTGCACTTATCCTGCGTGGAAGATAAGATTCCAACTCGCAACATGCTGATGTAAAATACAAAAATGAAAATAAATGCACACAGGGCTTAGAAAATTAAGGATTTATTGAGAGTTATAAATATCATCTGCTGGAAAATCTTATTTTCTTTAACTTCAGAAAAACTTTGATGAAATCCACTAAAAAAGGATAAATCTCCATGTTTGTGGGTTTGTATTGCTTGAGTAAGCATGTTGTCATGCAAACGTTCATTTAGGATGTGCTTTTTATTTGCTCATACATTAGAACTTCATAATTACTGCTTTATATTTGCCTTTCAAAACTGTCACATGGAGTTGTTTTGAATAAATGGGCATAAGTCATGCTTTTTACAACTTTTCCTTTTCGGTGATCTTCAGGTTTGTAACTCACGATACTTGTATTCCCTTTCCTTTAAGAAAAAAACCAGAGTGCAAGGGAACCAAGTGTAAAAGAAACATTTGCTTAAAAGTGATCTTATAAATAGAACACTGAAATGTGGTATTAATACATATAAAAAATGTTTTTCTTAATATATTTTGGGTTAACCCACATTACAGTGATGTAGCAATAAAACTATAATCCCTCAGATTCAATAAGTCGGTCTGCAGTTCACTTAGCCACAGCAACAAGTGTTTTTTAATCTCTTGAAGCTAAACTACAGACATGGATGGAAGGGGATGTTAAAATATATACATGCAATCTTTGTTTATTAAGCTCAGACACTGAGAAAAGTGTCACTGCTGCAGCTATTTATTGGGGGGGGGGGGAAAAGCAAGGGGAACATTTGTAAAGATTAATTTATTTGGAAAAGCTACTTATGTTAACAGATGTTTCATACTCCAAAAAACATACAAAAACCGGTGCTCACAACCAACAGCTGCTGTTGCCTCGATGGTCTTGATGCTGACTCATTGCTAGAGCTGTCTGGCAAAGTCACGCTGCAAACTGTGTAGCTTAGTCTCCTGTATCATGATCTTTAGGTTAAAAGTGTTGAAAGCAGACTGTCTACGGTGGGGGAGAAGAACTCCTTCCTTTTCACCTGTTTGTTTCACAAATCACATCCACTTCTCCAACCACTGCAGAATCTATATGAAAGGTAAAAGTGATCTCTCCATAATTTTTTTGAGTTCCCGAAAAGCAGCTGCACATCTTGTTGACACATTTCCATTCGAGAGGTGTTTTTGTCAAGAAAATAATTTGAGTTTGTGAAGAAGAGTGCTGTCTGGGTTGAGATCGGGAGCTGTTTACATTTTTGCACATAATGTAGTTTTGTTGGCATTTTTTAAATAAGCAAGTTAAAGAAATCCTTTCTTGCTTCCAACAGCTGAAAGTTGTACTCCGTTGTTACACAGTCATTAAAATTTAATTCTTTGTACCCTTGTGAAACTCTGACATTTGAACGCAACTGACTAACTTCGCAATTTATGTTCACTTCCATCAAGTTTGAGGGCAAACTGGGGACAGTCTAAAGATAAGAGTCCATGTGTCCAGGCTGGAGTGCAGAAGAGACTGTAATCCGACACATATGCAGAAGGATGATAGAAAAAAAATAAGTTTTTGCCACGGTTGGCTCAGTTCAGCATTAAGGAAAATTATTAGAGTCCACCTTGTACCAAATGGAAGATTGTGCAGAAATGTGATTATGGTGGGCGGGAAAGCCAATATGTCAGCGACGTGTAGTGAGAGAGTTTGGTAATTTTCTTGTTCATCTGAGGGATGTTCAGAGGAAATTAAATATTACTATACTCCCTGCAGACACAACCTGATTGATCTGTTTTCTCCACCCCTCTAATTAATTTGTGTCATTTTGTTGTGTTGAGCTGCATGCAAATCAAAACAGGCCAAAGCAGGGTCATTTCAGTTTATGCAAAATTCATCACTGTGCTTCTTGTAAGTGTATTACGTTATCTCGTGTTTTATGTTATTGGATATTGAACATTGCTAATAATGTTTTTAAAAGTTTTATAACCTAACTTTGGCTTCTCTGCAAAAACTGTTTATGCAGAAGCCTACATATTATCTATCATTCTTTGGAGCATAGTTAAAGTACATGAAATTACCTAAAAGTTCATAAAGCAATCAGTCTCAACATCAAAAATTGCCCTCATAATTTGAAAATTAATTCCACATTTGCAGAATCATCTCTAAAGTGAAGACATCAACTAAATACCATTTCAAGGATAAAAGAGAAGTGGGAGTGAGTAATTAATCTAATCTAACAGTGATAAAAACATCAAAACTGATATACACAAATGTTACTGTAAAAGCTTTGTTTTTCTTAGTAAAGGGGTTTATAATTTATCAAGAGTTTTTGGTCTTTCAGGAGTCACAATAAGTTACAGCTTACTTATTTAGCCAAAGAGAAGAGAGAAAAATCGGAGGAGGAACTTAAAGTTTTAGAAACTCCTGGACTTGTCAGCGTCCAACACCAGAGCTGCCAGGGTTTGGAATGGAAATAATCTGTAACTCAGCTCTTAACTCACGTCCAACGTCGATGGAGGAAAACAGAAATCTTAGACGGCTTTACACATAAACAGACAAACACAGACATAACGGAGAAAGCAACATTTTCTTATGACAAATTGTGGATTTTTCTCAGCTTTCATATCAATAGAATGTACAATAAGAAAGAGCAAAGTATTTTTCATATTTTGGAGAATCTGGGACTCCAACTACAGAAAAGAAAGGCTTTCTTCACTGGATTTAAAAGTCCGGCAAGGGAATTTGGAGGTGAAAGAAAGCAGTACTTTCTAAGTTAAAGTTCAGATCTAAGTTTGTTTGTGAACAGTAACATGATCACACACCATCATCACTGAATTAGAAGAAAACTTCACTTTTTTCTTTTTTTCTTTGCAGTCGTGGAGTAGATTTCTCAATAACACTTGTGTGGATATTTCACTGCAACAGAAAATTAACTCGCCCCGGGGAATTCATTGTATTGAAAAGCCTCATAAAGCCCTCACTTGCCGTGTCATAAAGCTTTTAGATCCGCACCTTATCACTCAGATTAAGATGCATCTGGTGTGTGCAGGAAATTTAATTACGCTGTTGCACAGGTCGTAGTTTGTTCCAGCTTCAACAACCGCCGTCGGCTACCCGCAGAGGCATTACACAAGCCACTGCCGTCGTCATCTTTATAGCTTTTATTACAAGCCTCTCCAAATATTCCACCACCCGTAATGCAGAACTTGACTGCAGCGGTGTTTGTGAGAGTACATAGCTTCAGCCGGCTGTTCCATCTGTTACAAGGCGATAGGGAAGTCAAGCTGAGCTCTGGCTCCCTGGCTCGATCCTGAGGGGAGCGTTAACACAGTCAGGCAGTTCACAATAGCTCCCCAACAAGGTGAAGGAGATTGGAGGACATCTATCAGAGAGGCCGAGGTGGATGTCAAATGGCTCGGACCTATTTCCCAGGGGTGCACGGGCCTGAGAAAGGCATTTATGAACCAGAGGAACAAATAATGACAGGGAACAGGAGTGTGGTTAGGGGAGACAGCAGGAAGTCGAAAGATGTTCAGTCTTCAAAACAACACAAGCATACAGAGAAATGTATACTCTTTGATGCACCAAGGGGAAATTGGTTTAAGCAACAGGAAAGATGATAGAAGGATTTATCATTTTTCAAACATACATTCTGTATTCTATACCCATTTCCTTTTTAGGCTACATTCATTATTCAATCTCAGAACCAGTGAGCCTCACAGAGCACAGAGCATGAGACGACTCACCATTTATAAAAGAAAATTAATGGAAACTCCCGCTTTGTTCACACTTCAAAACAGAATATTTTCATCTTCACCACCGCACTTGCCCCATCTCAATAACCCCTTCTGCGAACGGTTGCAAAGTAAACTTGATTTCACCTAATGGCAGACCCGCAGCAGTGGCATTCAACAAAAAGTCTTTTGAGCTGCTCTTTAAGTGCAGCTTTTGAAGTTGTGCCCCTGTAAAGATGACCTATTTCACAGAAATACAGCTCAGCTCAAGTGGAGTGATAGGTTGTGAGCCATCACACAGTGAGAGGCTGCCTGGATGTCTGCCTGGATCATTCATGACAGGGATGACAGAAATTTGAACATTTTGACCCAAAAAAGCCCCCATTTCCTTCCCGTGTAAAAGCGGTTAGAGAAAGCTAGATAGAACTGAGCGTTTTCAAGCATGAAATCATTTGCGGTGTTCCGAGCTGAACAACATGCAGGTGTGAACTGACTGAAATGATAACTGATGACAGAGATGTGTGCTCAAGTGGAGCAATTAAAATATGTGAACAAGTATACTGTATAATGCAACTACAATTTTATGTTAGCTGACAGACACAGGAGGCAAAAATATCACTTCTGTTAATTTTGGGAGGATGTTTGATCTCTTCTTTATTCTCACAGGTCTTGATTTTTCTACAGTGCTTTGCAGAAGTTTTCATACTTTTTTAACTAAATAACATTTGTCATGTAACAATCACAAAATTGATATATTTCACAGCCTCTTAGATTTATTTTTTATTTTTTGTACAATTAGCTCCATCCAGCTGCCATTAACTTTGATCAGATTGCCTTTGGGTTGTTCTACTGGACAGTGTTTGTAACCAGGCGTCATCTTGCCTTTTTGTTCCTGAACTCAGCGGTAATATGTGTTGGTCTATCAACTAAAGTCCTAAGATGATGATGATGATGATTATTATTATTATTTTAACGTTTGTGGTTGTTGCGCAAAACAAAATAGTCCAAGAAATGTGCATACTTTTGTAACCAGCATTTATATTACACAATAAGTAAAGTGGGTGGGAAACAACAGTATATTTTGTCTTTATACCCGAAGCAGAGTCCCTGGCAGGTGTGTGATCACCCCGTAGCGCCACAGAGAGGCACTCAAGCTCCGTCCTGTGGGGACGACGCGCAATCATTTTGGAGTCGAGGGGGAAGAGGGGCGGGGGTGGTCGAGCCCCCACGTACGTAAAAGCCTTAACAAATGACATTTGTTAAACAGAGCATTTAAATGAAAGCGCATTCAGATGAAGCTCGCGCGCTCTTGGTGAGTGATTGCGCGTTCGGCGGCGCGCGGACCCCCGGCAGCAGAAGCGGCTCCTCTCTCGCGTGCAGGTCACTTCTCATGCAGAGCGCGTCTGGGAAGAATACCGCCAGGCTCTCTCTGCGTCCTTCACACTTTTTTTCTTCTTTCTTTTCCTCTTTCTTCTCCCTCCCCGTGCATAAGAGCAGCGATGGAAAATTAGAGCCAAAAGAGACGAATGATTATCTGCGGCTCTTTTGTTTTTTTGTTTTTTTTTCCTCTGGACAATCCCTCCCGGGTCTGCTGAGGATCGAATATCTGATGGAAACTCAGCGCTTCCGCCTGCTATCTGGCTGTGAGGAGGAATCAGGAAACTGAAGACAGGAGACAACGTGCTCTGAATACAAAGGAGGGCAACTATTGACACCTTCGAGAGACCGTCCGCCGTGCGCCTGGACAAAGGGGAAAGCACGTCCGCAAAAGGATTCAGTTTATTATCGGCTCATCACTTTGTTTGTCCTCTGCCAATACCATCTGCGGGCGCCTAACAATAAGCCAAACATCCTCATCTTATCAGAGGTAAAACTGCCTTCCCTTTTGTCTTTTTTGTTTTTGTGTCTCCTAAGCGCTCGAAAAACTAACACAAAACGAAGGACGCACGACTCATCCGCAACGCTGCCATGCTGTAAACTGTTTTTAACCCGATCAAAAAGAAAAACGCAGCGCCGATATGGCTTCGCTGTATCAGAGATTCACCGGGAAGATCAACACGACCAATTCGTTTCCGCACCCACCTGAGGCCAGCCGCCTTCTCGGAGGACAGGTCGCAGACGAGGAGAACGGAAGCAAGTCACCTCACCAGGGAGCCGAGGGCCGAGCTCACGTCCAGCACAGGAAAAAGTGCTCACGGGAAGATGAGGATGTAAGACACTTGTTGTTTATTTGCAACATGCTGACAGATTGTAATGATCCCAAAAGTGCTTTTCAGGTGTTTTCCCTTCAGACAGTCGTTGAAACTTCAACATGTTTTTGCCCGATAAGTCTAAAGGTCCTTGCCTTGTGGTTTGCTTGAGCAATTACTTTGTGTGTTTCAGTTGTATGTTGATAATTTCTTATCTAAGTTACTTCACTTTCTAGTTGTTGCAATTCTTAACATGTGCATATAAATGTGCATTTCCCAGGGGTTTGTGATGGTCCTGACCTCTGTGTGGTGCTGACCGTGGTCCTGAAGCTGCACAGTACTTCACAGTGGCAGAAATCTCTTTTTTTTGTTACGTCACTCCGTGATTTGTTTAGAAAATATGGGGCATCTGGATTATTTTTAACACTAATCCACCGGGCTCAGGCAAAATACATTTGATATTCTGGCGTGTGCTTTCTGAGATAACTTGCACTTCGAACAAGGAAGTGCACCAACATAAAAGGGCCTTGTGCTCTTCTGCAGAGCAGTGTTTGGCTTCGGCATGTTTTTATTTTAATAATAACTAAAGTGATCTTATGAAGACCTTTCAAACATAGTGTGGATCATTAAAACAAACGACAAGGCTAAACATATACAACTAAATAAAAAATAATAATAATAAAAAAAAACTCAAATCCAGATCTGTAATCCAGTTTTCAAATTATAAAGACTAAAGAAAGAACATAACAATCAAAATAAAGGTGAAAACCAATACTAAAGAAACAACTGAAATAAACATAGCACCATTAAAAATGCAGAAATTTGAAAAAGCTATTAAAACAGAGTGCAAAAACGACAGCAATAGATTCTAAGATGGTTTTTAAGATGCCTGCAGTAACCCTTTGAACTTTTACATATTTGTCGTTACAAAAAATAGCTAAAGATCAGTCAGACAGGCTGAAAAATGACTGGTGGAACATGCAGCTGATAGCTGTCTTTGTTTGAGTTTCAGTTTTTTATTTGACCCGACATGTCTGGTGTGTTCCTTGCTCTTCGTGATGCTGTTTGCTAACTAATCTGCCTGAGAAACATCAGTTGTGTTTTTACTGAGATTAAATGTCACACAGCTACAGTTTAATTTACTCATTGGGTGAAGTCTGAAGGCAACTAGTGGCTCTAGGCTTTTCTTTGGGTTGACTGTTTGTATCAGGGGTATGAATACATTTAGAAAGATCTGTATAAAGCTTGTTTTTGTCTTAAGACAGTTTCTGTCAAGCACCATATAAAAACAGCATTTTAGTTACCTTTTTTATCACGTTCTCTGAAGTTGGTGAAGCATAGAGCAGAGGTATTTACTAATTAACCAACCCTGGTATCAACCAACAAACCAAAACTGCAGAATGTTTTTGGTTTGCTCTGCTTGTTTGCAGAGAAAAAAAAGTTTCCTGCCTTGAACAAATATGTATCTTTGATGCTCCTTTGATTTATTCATCACTGTTAGTCCAGTGAGTAGGCTGGCAGCAGACTGAGGACTCACACTCTCTAGCCGTCAGTATCAATAACAAGAAGAACAGCTTAGCTCGACAAAGAGCAGGCAGAAAAAAAAAAAAGAAGGAAGATCCTTTCTCCAGTCCTTCAAAGCTGGCTCATTAAAACTCTTTTTTTCCCCCTTTAACAACCTTAAGATTGGATTTTACAGCTGTTATTTCCCCGCTGGACTTCCAAGATATTCCTTAAGTTTAGGCTGTTAACCTTGAGGTGACATTCACTGCTGAAGTTCCCTGGAGTTGTGGTGGAGCATGAAATTGCCTTGTGCCTTTGGAGATGGGGAGTCCATTTCATGGAGCTCCATTTCCAAAACAGGTCTTGGTTAAAGATTTAAGACACTGCTGGTGTTGTCATTCCTACTGTGGATGGAAAAGCAGAAACAACAAATCAAATAGTTGTCATTTCACTTTTCTTTGGTCTGAATTTAGCCCTTTTCAAGCTACATTTGAAATAAAGCTGTTACTTCAAATGAAGTGAAGGACACAAATAACAGAACTTACTTTTTTGCAAACAACTGTGATATTTTATGAATGCAGTTTTTTTTTCTTTTTTTCTGGGCTTCCAAGAGACTTTGTTGTGAAATTGATCAACTGTTTTGATTATTTGTATGCATCCATGAGGGTTTGGTGTTAAATCCAGAGTCGCAGATAGGTTAGACTTTACAAACAGTTTATTTTCCTCCTCACTTCCTTTTCTGCAAACACAAACATAATTAACTGCCAAGCCTAAAGGTTAAACACTGAGATATTTTGCCCACAGATCAAAGCCTGAGGGGCTCTGACAGGATCCTGCCTACATTAACCTTTCCTGTATGGCTGAATTAACATTGGATAATATAAACAATTGGAGCTGATATTTGGAACCCTTGAGGTCCGTTTCTGCTATGTTTAAAACGTATTTGTACCCTCTATCTTGGAATAGAGATGTATCGTGTTTCATTTTTGTTTAGATGTTGTAGACATTCAGTTTAAGATAAACTGATTAAATACAAACAACTGTTTCAAATTAAGATTTAAACTGGCTTAGTCAAAGTATCGACTTAAATCCAATGAACACACTGTTGGATGATCTGAGATAGACCTTTTATACTTGAACACCCCCATTTGTAGCTGAAATAAAACAATTCGGCCAAGTCTGGAGCAAAATTCTTCCACAGTGATGTCAACACAGTTATCAATTTCGGCTGATAGCATCAGTTATTTGCCGTAGGGATTGTTTACTTTCTCGCATAGTGCTAGATTAGCTTGACTACCTTTCCCCCCTAGTAAATGAAATACTTTTTTTGAAAACGGCTTTTTGTTTAGTCAGGTTGGTTTTGTCAGATTATATGATGCATCTCAAGGAAGATTAAAATGGAAAAAGAGAAGAAATGTGTAGCATTCCAAATACTTTTTCACAAAAAACTTTTCTTTCTCACCTGTTTAATCTCCATTTCACCATTCTTTAATTAAGTCCCACTGATAGAATAGTTAGAATCACTTTAAGAGAGATATAAACAGTAATCAGATAAGCAAAAAGAAAGACAAGGGGGCAAGCGATACATTTCTCCTGCCAGTTTGTTGTGTGAACTGAATAGAAACAAGTAGGCTCATAAATCATATATCCCCCGTTTGATCGCGTGCTAAAAGTCTTTGACAGATTGCATGAACATTACTGAATAATAATCACTCTGCTTTTTTCAGCCCCAATTTTCTCCAGTGTTTGTATTTTGTCCATAAAACAGTCCTTTTTTTCTCCAAAGACAGCTCCAACAGACCTCTCGCTGCTTGTGACTTAATAATGACAGCTGTGTATCCATGTGTAACTATTAGTAGTCATTAGTGAAAGCTCATTTCCCTCAGGGCCACCTTATTGTCAGGGTGGCATGCTGCAAATAAATGACTTGTTTTCTACCCCAAGGCTGTTGTCTTAAACAACAAAATTATTCTGGAGAAGCACTTTAATTTCCCCTTCTTACCTTGCCTGTTATTGTTGCTACAGTGATACCTGTTTGATGTGTCCATGTTATACAGGAATCATGGGGGTGGGATTCAGTTTGAAGTGTGATCCTTAGTGCATCTCCATATAGTTGTTTAAAAAGCAGGCATATACATGACAGCAAGCGCTGAATAAGTCTGCATGCTTCATTAAAAAACAAATAGTAGAGAACTTAGAGCCTTCATAGTTAAATTGGGCTGATTAATGCAAACTATTTATGATCTATTTCTGCAGAAGTGTCCATTGAAAAGACCCTGCCTTATGTTTAAGCAACATAGAATGTGGTTGAAAAGTTCACATGAAAATGTTTACTGATCTTGAATGTGGCTGAATAATTGTTAGACTTAATCAGGCCGTGTTCAGACAGGATGATTACAGGGTTAAAACTCTCAATTTTCAACACAGTTTTCTGGTCTAAATTAAGATAAGGAGAGATTGACCTGTGATAGGAATAAAAAGCTGTTAATGGACCACCACCTGACCTCATGGTACCAGACCTCAGTGTCATATCCAGCAGGTATGAAGCCCATGCTATGACAAGGCTCAACTACCAGATGCTCGGCGTTGCCCGTCTCTGTAATCTGTGAAAGGTTGATCCGATTTCTTCCTGGATACGAGTGGCTGAAAAGAGCTTTATCCAAGGACTCATTCATAGGGTGAGAAGCGGGAGAGGGGAGTTGAGGTATTGGTTCTCTGTCGAAAGGTATCAGGTGAGGTGAATCAGGCATCTAATCAGGATGCCTCCTGTTCTCCTCTCTTTAGAGGCATATATCACCACGGGGAGCATCCAGGGCAGATCCACAGCTCACTGACGGGGTTTATATCCAATCGAGCCAAGGATCTCCTTCCTCCTGTAATGAGCTAGACAGGGTTGGTGAACAGAGGAATGCCTGATGTCACCCCCGTGATCCAATCACAGGTGGATAGATGGATGGATAGACAGACAGTTCACAAATTTGGATACAGAAACTAGTGTTTTCTTTTAGTTCTATGTAGCCCCAATGTGTTTTTAAAATGTTATCAGTAGTAATGCATTTCTTACTCTTTGGAAGTGTCTGCCATTTTCTAGTCAATCCCAGTAAGTTGCATGTTTGGATCATAGAAAGGAAATAACATAATATTTGTAAAATAAGGCACTGCGAGTTGGAAATTATGAGTAGAAGAAGCAAGCCACAACTGTAAAGACTGTTAGGCTTAAAAGTGAAATTTAATCACATTGCATGAGATCGCCCAGGGCTAACACACACACACGCTCTATCTCAGACGCACACTCTGCCTATCCTCACACGCCTTCTGCTCAGAGATATTCCAGATTTGAGCGAGAGACTTTGGCCCAGTTCCAGTCTCGGCTCAGGTCTGTGCTTCCTTTCAGATGTGCAACCGAGATAAGTCAGGCAGACAGAGCTCAACAAGAGCAGCCAGATAAAAGAAACGAAGGCAGCGGAAAGCATTCGGCTGTCCTTATTATCTCTGCGTTGAGGTTAAAAGTTTTCTTCAGGTGATGACTGCTCACTGAAGGCTGCAGTAATCCAGAATGATCAGCTGTCCGGAGATGCCAAAACTCTCTCAGCAGGGCAGGGATGGTTGTGCATTTTAACTATGTGAGATGGATGCGAAACTGGGAGTGATGGTGGATTATGTTGTGCATGATTGAATGAATACAGTTTCAATTGAAAAGTTATTCTCTAAAGTAATACTAATTCTACATATATAGTGTTGCTATGCTACAAAATACTAATTATCATAAATAAGTCAGCCTCGTTACCTTTCAAAAAGAAAGATTACAAGGCAAATTTTGCCATCCAGCAATCTCGATAGCAAATTAAAGAAGCAAACAAATGACCATATATTTCTGAAGATTTATATTTATTTAGTTATTTACACCATATTTAAAATTTGATTGACATAGGAAAATTATTGAAAAGTCCAAAATCAAGAACGTATTCATTATTAATCAAAGAGCTACTCACAAGTAATTTCAATAAAGATTTGGTTTAGGTTCTGTGAAGATGTTAAAAATAATGTTAGCGGATATTATCAATAATTTAGTAAAACTTCTGTTTTTTTTCATCTGAACAGCATCTTTGTGATTTTACACTAATTGTTCATGCCAGGTAAATAATAATTAAGTTCACAAAAATATACTGGTCCAAAACTTAGAGTTTCACAAATTATTTATTATATAAAGCAAGGCTGCTTGATTTCAGTAACATATTTTAATACTGTTGCTGAAAATTGTGGAATTGATTTTGAAGAATGCTCATTTTCTTTCCTCACTATGACATTGTGTTCCCAGCATTCTCCATGAGCTCCAGCATCACAAACCAAAAAAATACTCCTGGTTTGATTATCAAGGGCAGTTAAAGTCAATTTAAATATTCAGACATATTTTAACTGTGCAGATGATGAATTAGGGACCCTTGTGGTGTCAAATCTGCTAAATAATACATTCAAGAAAAGCTTTGCAGTGATGATGCAAAAAATTAATCGCAATCACAATTTAAAGATTTAATGAATTGTGCCTCTTTAATTTAAAACTAATTACATGTAGGTATACATTATTTCAAATTGTTATTTCTAAACCAGCAATTTAATATAGTTCATAAAAGAAAACTTTAACACATACTGACAGACATTCAGAAAAGACTCTTTTGAGCATATATGCATTCACATTGTGGAAACTCGGAGACACTACCTGGGAGGGATAAGAGATTCCTCTGGCTAACTCTGAAAAGTTCACAAGGACATTTTTGAGCAATCTGGAGGACAGCAGGTGTCTTATGTGACAGGTCAAATCTGTGTGTTCCTGTGCGCTAAACTATGAAGCTCAGCAGTGTTTATTTTAGTGCTGCTTTGAGTTGCTGTCAACCTGGCAGGATTATATTATGAACTATATTTTAAATCTCCACAGCCCTTCCTGGTTTAATAATGTATACACAATAAAATCTGAAACATATTTATTCTACAATTAATTTAAAATGGCACTGGATTATTTAACAAGTCAATACAAAGAAGAAAACATAGAGTAATAACACTTGTGAGAGCTGTTGCCTCCCTTGCATGTTCTAAGTTTTAATTTTGGCTGAAACATTTCTGCATGGAGCTACACATGGGTTTTCTCCAGGTACTCTGACTTCCTCCCTTAGTCCAAAAACATTTGTGCACGAACATTTCTTCAAGTCTATTACTCACAATGTAAGAATATTGGAAGTATTATGTATGAGAACACTAGAAACTGTGCTTGCTCTTATTGCTATCCATCAGATAAAATCTCTAATCTAAGCAGATAAAAACAACTTCTCACATTTTCCAATAATCGTGTGAGTTAATCCGCCGTCAGACAAACGCTGAAGAACAGTGCTGTTGAGTGACAGATGTGGAAGGGCAAAGCCAACGCCGTCTAAAAATAAGTGTTCTGCTCAAGTGAAGTTTGATGAAGGCACAACAAGCCAGAGGGATGTTTTTTAAAAAAAGTTCCTGCTGTCAACAAAAACAAAACATTTCATATTGGGCAGCTTATCATAAAAGAAGAAAAAAAACCCACAAAGAAACCTAAACATAGCCATTAAACAAGATGATTATAGTTTTCAGCATTAGACAGTCTGATTGATAAATAATAGACTTAGGTTTACACCTACAAAAGTAAAATATGTCGCGTGGCTAAAGCATTCACACCCCTGGAACCATTTAGAATTTGCTGTTATACATCCGCAATGCAAAGTGTATTTTACGACTATCGACACAAGGTGGCACATCTCAGTGAAATGAAAGAAAAAGGAAGAATGTTTTGAGATTTTTATGTACAAAACATAATTGAAGTGCTGCATATTTTTATATTCTGTTTTATAAACACCACACATACTGAACACATAATGAACACAGACGTTGGTTAAAGCAGATGGGAACTGGACAGAAGAAAACCTACTTGAGGTTGCAAAAAAATAAAGATATAAATGCTTGAACTCATATATGTCATGTCAATTTATTTTGAAAACAGTGCATCAGTTGCTCTTCTATGTTGCTTAAATACAATCCTTCCAAAATACAAAAAAAAAAATTACTCAAAAGGTACTTTTCTTGATAGGACCTCACAGAAGAATTGATAAGATAAGCTGATGTGAACAAGACAGAGTGAAGTTATCATGTTGATTGATAATAGGCAGTGAAAAATAAAGGATCACCATCAGAAATCTTATCAAAGACAGAGTATTGTGCTCTGGAAAGAGTGACAAGTACGAATCCAAATGGGAAATCAAAACATTAGCGTTTGCTGAACATTTCAGCCAGTATTCGGTAAAGGCCACTGCAGGCAGACATGCTGTCACCCAGTGCAGCTGCTCCCCGCAGGACAACAAAGCATCCGCAGCAGGACTTCCTGCTCAATGTTGCCATGGTTGCAAAGGTGGGGAGGGCGAGGCTGTGAGCCCTGTGGACTCGCAAACACACACTCAGTATGTCTTTCTATCTTCACAAGGACTTTGCATCGACTTCTGTTCATTCTTTCTTAATTTCTATAGCCTGAAGCTTATCCTTACCTAGCCGTCACCAGTGCATGCCTACTGCTATATCCAACACATATCACACCTTAGTCCTAAACCTAATTCCTAACCCTAAAACAGCACTTCTCCTCTTTGATCCCCAAACTGTACAATCGGTCCCCACAGCGTAGTATGTGTTAGGGAAATGGTCCTTGCAATTTATCAAATACCAGACCGTTCAAACACACGCTGCAGTTTGTTGGTGGCTCAGATTGCCATCTGGAGATGACACAGTTTTTCCCTGCTCGTGTCACGGCAAATAAAATCCCCAGAGATGATCACATGTGGGGTTTTTTTGTAATTAATTCCTAAATAAGTATTTGCTGATATATGTTCTCTCTTCTTTTCATGTGTTTTAGACCCCGCTGACAGACTTATTCACTATCGATCTTTGCTTTTCGGTTCCAGAAAGCATCTCAACAGGTTGTCCATCCCCCTGCCCAGCACCTCTGTGCTCTGGTGACGCGCCATCGATCATCCCTCTCTCTTCCTGCTCCCCACCAGCCCCTCAGCAGACCTGTCAGCAGCATCTCAACAGGCTGTCTGTCTCTCCGTTTAATGTCTCTCTATTTCTTTATGATTTACTGTAAGATTACGCAGGCAGAGAGGTACAATCATTCAGTGTTTCAATGCAGTGAAAGTCTCTTTATCCACTAATGATGGTGAGTTTTATTCTCCTGTGGTACATTTCCTGCTCTTAAAATCAGGTGAAATAACATTGCGAGGTGTCATTAAGCCTCCATGGGAGAGTTTTAGATCAATTTCATTCGCATTACTCCAAATGGCTGTTATTATGTTTCATTTATGCTTCAACTAGTTTGAGCTGGTTGAAAAGAAAAAAAAAAAGTCTTTTTTAGTCCAAACTCATTTGCGTCATCTTGATGACACCAGTCAGCTCTGCTGTTCTTTCTTTTGTAGTTCACTTCTTAGAGGACCATAAAGATTTCTGCTGCTTTTAAACACTTTTATTTAGCTAAATATAACCCAACTTGCTTCGTGTCATCGTCTTCACCTATTGTGTCCATGTCAGGTTTTTATGTTATAACCTCAGGTTGCTTTCATTTTTGCGATAAAGCCACATAAATTGTAACATCTAGTGAGTTTCGAGTGTTTCAGGAGTTTTGCACATCAACCACAGTAACAGATTTATTCCATGTACATGTTGTCTCCGAGGATGTTTTAGATACAGGAAGCAATTTTTCCAGAGCTACATGCATTGTTTCCACTTTGCCACTAGAGACTGTTGTGTTACAGTCGATGGAGGACAGTACACATTGTACAGCACCAGCAGTGGGAATATTCCTCCCTGTTATCTTTATGTCACCTCTCTTACTCCAACACATAAAGAGTGTCGCTGTCCCAGATAGCTTCTGTAAATAAAGTCATGTAATTAAAGGAGCCAATATTGCGTCAGGAGAAAAGTGATAGTGTCACATCTCATAGGGATTGAAAACAATTATACAATCATGAAGACGCATTAAACATGCTTTGACCTGAGGATACAGAAAACAATCTTTTCTGTATCTGCCCGAGTCACCAATACTGTGCTCAACTGTGACATTTAATTCAAGCAGGTGAGAGGGCAAGCCACCATATCGGTTGCAATGAGTGTGACAAGAAACCAGAAAGCAGGAGGTGCCACAGCCCATCATGCTTACTAATCTTTGTTTTTTGAATAAAAGTGGAAGAATTTTTTTTTTTTTTTGCATAACAGTACATTTTTTGTTAACATTTCTGTTGGCTGGAATTACATCAGCGGCTGTAGCTACACCATCTCTTGAGTCTTTTCGTACTTTCTTTTCCCTCTTCTGGGCTGAGACCAGGCAGCAGTAATGCGTTGTGTCACAGAGACAGATTCGCTTATTGCCCCTGGCATAATATTCCCTCCCAAGGAGAATCATATGCGCACAAGCATATGATCGAACTGAGATGTAGACACATTCATCGGCATTCAACGACATTAAAGATGGTCAGGGATGTATTTTTGAAGGTTTGCTTGGCTTCATCTTTGCAAGACTTTAAAACCTGGCAGAAATTTGAATTCAAGTGTTTTAGAAAATATTTGTAGTTCTTGATGAGAAGGATAATAACACTCAATCAGCTACATACTACATAATAAAGTTGTGTGCTGATGAGAAAACTGTGGCCTTAATCTAGTTAGAATGTGAAATGGGAGTTTGGTTAATCCCAGTTCATGACAAGGGTTTTAACTGGTACTTAAAGTAGAAACAGTTTATGTCCACCGATTGAGACTGGGCTGAAACTGCTGTTGGTTTTGTATTGTTAAACAAAAGAGGAAATATGTTAAAAGACATCAGTTGTCAGATCTGTCTGTCTAATTATCTATCTACAGCCAAAGTTTTCCTGGATCTGTAATATGAACTCAGCACCCTGGAATTTCTCTATTATCTACTTTTTGGATCCTTTCATTTTGGTACTGTGCTTCAGGTCTGGCTGTTGGTTTAAATGATGGCACAGAGGGCCCTCCCCTGCCTCGAGGCTCTTGTTTTAGTCTTGTGATGAATAACACATGAGATAGGTTTTCACGCTGCGTCCTTGTTGGACCCATGTGTGCGTCCTGCTCTTCAGAGGAGTGACAGGAACGGAACCATTTGTCCCTCTTGCCATGAAGGTGGGTTTCTGGCTGTGGTATTCTACTTTATCTCCAAGCTGTTCTCGCTATCTACTTTAGCAGTAGCGCGTTGCATGTATCTGCTTTCACCTGTGGGCTTTCGATATGAGTACATGTCAGCTTGAACTACTTTCTTTGAAGACACCATTTGTATTTCATCACTTTTGCAGCAGGAAAATAATCATCTCCAGTCGATATTTCTCTCATGGATTCCTTGAATCCAGGCCCAAGAGCCTGAATGAGACTCAGAGCTCATTCAGGGGTGGGTCACCTCTCTCTGAGCTGGCAGCCGAAGTGTTCAGCGTATGGCACGCATGGAGCTGAGCAGAGATGTGGGAAATAATGACTGTTTGGTGGGGAGCACTGTTGAGTGATTCAGTATTCTGAGAGCTGACAGGATGTCAAATGGTATAGCCACCTAAAAACTGGAGAGACGAACTGCCTGGATTGATGTTTCTCTGCTCACCAGGTTCACTTTTGCAATGTTGGAGTATATTTTCTAAATTCGCCCATTTGTTTGTGACGGTGTTCTGCAGCTGTGACATTGTCAGTTGTAAGTTATACAAAGTCATATAAGATGTCCAAGACTTACTAAGACCTCTGTTCCCTTGCCAGAGGGTCCGGATGGTATAATCTCCACATAAAGCTTTTCTTTTCTTTTTTTTTTGCCCGACAGCAACAATATTTTATTAAAAGTTTCTCAGTGATTTTTTTTTTCTCTTAGGAGAAATGTTCTGCCGACTTTGATTTTTAATAATTTATAAGCCAAAGAAGCTTAACATGGAGTTGTCACATCACACAGTGTATTTATCATTCTTGCAAAGCATTGTGGGTGAAGATCGTGTGTACAGTTCTGTGACACCTTACAGGTATCAGCTCCTCAGGGACACACAGACTGCCTCCATCAGCACGTTGAAAGCCCTGCATGCATTCCAGCCCCATAAGACGAGCTGCTATAAGGCTGCTATATTGTGGTATTGTGGTGGAAAACATTGCTGGCAGGGAAAATTGAGGAGAGACTTGTGACTGTTTGAAATGCTCCATAAATTGGCAGAAGCTCTGTGTGTGGTGTGTAATGCTGATCTGTGCTGAAGGCAAGATGCAGCTAATGGCCCAGGTAAGTGGTTCAGTGCTGATTGTTGTGGAGGGCCTGAGCGCTCTGGCAGCACTCCTCACTCTCCTTTCAGCGTTGTGTTGCAGGAACGCGTACGAGCGGCAGCAGCCCCGATACGTCTGATATTCCCTCAGTGATCCGACCTCCTCCGCTGTGACTGCAGAGGTGTCGGGTTTTATGCTCTTTTCTGGGGAGAACCGGGGCAATGTTGCAGTTAGAAACAGGCCGCAAGGACAAGACACGCATGAACACGCAAACACACTTTGTCTAATTGCGCGGAGTGTGGATGCTGATGCTGGGGTTACTCTTTTGTGGTCTCCTGAGGAGTGTCTCTTTTGTTACTTTTTAACCGTATCTTGCTGCTTCCACATCACACTTCGTTGCCTCTCTGGCAAAATGAAGACACACAAGTTGTCACGGGTGGAGAAACTCTGGAAGGTAAGTGTCGATTCCTTTCAGGTACGTGTTTGTCATTTGAGCCTCTTTTTAATTATATATCTTTGCAATTTTGCATTGAGGGACATGTTTAGTTGAAACTTAACAAAAAAAATGTTGTAGGAGGTCTTGAGAATGTGGCACGGCTGTTTATTTAAATATTCAGCTTTAAAAGAACTCTGATGATATAATGAGCACTTTGATGACAGCTCCCATTGTAATCATTGTCACTGGTGGGCACCAAATTATAGGCTGTTTGTTAAACTTGTCAAATGTTAAGTTTAGGTTTTTCTGATTATGTATTGTAGGACAAGTTTTAACAATCCAGTATTAACGAAGTGTACCTACCTCGTTATCACAGGTTCGGACTTTGTTTTGTCTTCAGGACAGTCTTAATTTGTGACATCAATTTGTCAAGCTGTAGGAAGCCTCTCTCAGACATTTTGGTTCATATTGAGATTATATTTGCTGTCTGCGTATGCATGAAACCAATCTCTTATTCCACCATAACCCGAAAGGACTGTGTTGGATTTGGATCTGCTAACTGTGGAGACACTGGAACTGCAGTGAACTCAGTATCATGTTCAAGATTCTTTTGAAAATGTAGTATGTTGCATCATCCTGCTGGAAGTAAGCATCAGAAGATAAATATTCAGTGTCTTTAAAGAAATGAAATGCCCAACTCCAGCTGGGCATTTAAAGCACGCTCAGCTAATGTTGCCCTAAAGTATACAATTGCACTACCTCCACCAGTCTATGCTTTTGAATGACTGAAGGATCCATGTTTTCATGTCCTTTACACCAAATTCTGTCCCTACCATCTGAATGTGTCAATTGAAATCTGGACGCCCTGACACAGGGAAAACTTTTGTAATCGTCTGTTTCCATCATGGTAAACCTGTGGGAACAATAGTTTTTAGCTGACAATAGTGGCACTTGATATTGTTTTCAGTTCCTGTAAGCTATGTTTTTCAAGGTTTGACATATTCTGAAATTATATACGTGTACATTACCTTTAAATCGTGGTTATTTGAGCCACTGTTGCCTTTCTTTCACCTTGAACCACTTTGCAATTTTTCCTGGAAGCTACCAAAGTTATTTAAATCCTCTTTCTTATCTAAAGTGTCTTCACCTTGAATTAGGTGAAGACACCTTGGTGACCCAAATGTCTGAAGACACCTACATATCTAAAAGCCATTTATGTCATTTATATTGCAGATGTTAGATGGCACACAATCTTCACGTTTTGTTCTTATTTTTCTAAATATTCCGCTTTACAGAAACATAAAAAGTACAGCTTGTGGTAGGATTTTGCCACAATCTGCAGATATTTTGCTCCTGTGTTCTTCCCAACTGTACAAAAGTAGTTTGATTTTATTTGTTTAATATTTAAAATCATAACTTGTTTCAAGGTACTTTGGCTGATTTTTTTTGATTTCCCCATGATGTCACACAAGGAAAGAAAACAAGGACTTTTATGACAAAAAATATGTATATGCCAAAAAGTACTAAAACAGCCTTTTTATGTTCATACAATGAGAATAAAAAGTGACAGAAAAATGTTAATTTAGCAAAAAAGCATTCTGTTTTGAATATACATGAAAATAAAAATTTATAAGAAAAATCTGAGAATTCACATTAAGCATAACTATAAAATATGTAATATAGTGTATTACTATGGAATAAACATCTCAAATCATTTTTTAAAACTGAGACTATTATAGAAATTTCTGTTTTAAACAAGTCCAGTATTTCTGAGTACTTCTGATTTTGAGCTTGCCCTTGCTATCCGATTATAGGTGCAGTATTCCTGGTATCAGGTGTTGGTAGAGACACTTTGGAAATCTGCAGGGACGGATATTTTACCAAATCCTGGCAGGATCCTCAGAGAGCTCAAGGGTGACAACTGTGTCTGTGTCTGATTTCAATAAACCATCATGAGCTGATGTTGATTCCATCAGGCAGCCCGGGCCAGAGATACACATCTGCTTTGACATGAACTTGAGTTGAGGAAAGAAACACATAAATCCCCATAGAACTGGTAGCGTTCAGGCTGCATCAGTATTATTTGATGTTAATTTCAAGTAGCGCTTCCAAGTTCCCCAAATTTACTCAGCTTTTCAAAAAATTATTCACATTAAATATCGTCCGCAAGATTGTGTTGGACATTTTACCAAACTTGAGATCTTGTCTGTATTTTTAAACATTGATTCTGGGCATCTCATAAAATTTATGCTAGTTGACAAAGATTCATGCTGTATGAATCTCTCCAAATAAGAGACATTTTCAAATATTTGCAGAGAAAACTTGCTTTCCATATGTTGATTTTATTTTAAACATTGTGGAGTATTGTATATATATTTAAACAACAATATATCTTGAGACTTGCTTTGAGATCCATCAGCTCTAAGTGGTACATATATTAAATTCTGTGCTGTAAGTATTAGATAAATATTTAATGCAATGTATATTACATGGAGGATTGGCTGATGCAGCAGTAGCTGCAACTTTTCCACTGTTCATCAGTGCTGCTCATCAGCTTATTTTGAATCCGTTTTCTTTAAAGAAAATCAACTGTGGGAAAATTATAAGATTTTTATTTCTCACGAACCTTTTATTTCATTGTTTTACATAGCAGTTCTTTAAATTAGGATTCCTACTGGTTGACGATTTTTAAGCTAAAATGTTTGGTGGCTTTGAGAAGTTACTTACATGAGCATATTTTAATTATTGGCATTTTATTTTTTTACCCTATGTAAAAAAAAATAAAATAAAATAAAAGTAGCTGCTCTATTTGTTAAACCACATTATTGTTTGAAGCTGATGGCTGTTTTTACTTTCTCATTTTTCAAAACTTGAACAATAATTTACATATCTTCAAGAGTCTCTTATTACAACCAGTTGATGTTCTGGTTCATTAGAGTCTTATTTCTTCCAAATTGCACAATAAAACTTAAAAATCTTTGAACATGACAAATTTATCCTTCCCTGCAGGCCCAAACTTTTAATTGTCATTAAATGTGTGGCTGGAAGAGAAATGTGTATGGATTTTTTTTTCTTTTGTATGTTCCTAGTCAATTGAGACTCTGTGTTGCGTTTTGCCCCTAAATGTCTCCTGCTGTCCCTCATTATCCTGACAACTCCTCTGTATTTAATCCCACGTGTGTCTGTGTTTCCCTGTTGGGTCGTAGTTGTGTCTCATGTTATTGCTGTCCAGTTGTATGAGTTTCCCAGTTGCTACCAGTGTCAGAGCTGCTTGCCTTTTTCTCAATTGTGCTGCCTGGATTTTTGTTCTCTTCCATAATTTTCGCCATAACCTGGGTCTACCGCGTCATCCTCACTAACAACAAACCACAACTCACAACAAAATGAAAAACATGTGATGAACATACGCTATGAATTAAAATTTTAAAAATATCTATGTGTCTTTCTAGAACTAATAAAGAAACGGAGGGAATAATTAAGCCTAAATTAGATTGGATCTCTTTGTTAGACAGGATATCTATGGAGACCACAATAAATGAATCAAGCTTTATTTATGCATAAGCTTCCAATTGCTATTAAACCAGTGTATCTCTATTGATAGCTCTTTAAAGGAATAGAAGAATTCTGATATAATAATTAAACTTTTATTTTCCTTCTAGCAAACTGAGTTTCTGCAGTTATGACCTTTGCTTTTTAGTCTTTTGTAGCTCCCAGTTTTAAACTGCTTCTAATTTCACTTTATTGCTTTTTACCATTCTGCCTGGTTTCCAACTAAATCCTTAAACAGCTGCAAAAATGTACCCACAACTTGAAACTTTCTTTTCCTGCTTCCATCTTACGACCCTCTTGTAAGCTATTGATGCCCACATAGAAGGTTTATGAGGCTTGTAAGCCCAGCTTACGAGGACTGGATCTGCAAATGATGCTCTGTAAACTCATTCTGACTCACTCTGCTTGTCTCTTTTTAATATGCATCAGCTGCCTGTGTGGCATCCTGAATGAACAAATTTATGGTGACTGTATTTTCGCACTTTTCTTTTGAATTATTTCACTTTCACCATCGAATGTCTTTAAGTTGTGCCCCTTATGATCGTTTACTGTCTTCTGATTGTGTTTTCTCTCAGGGAGATCACATGGGATTGTGAGATAATAACTGCCAACATCAAAGGTACTTTTTAAAGAATGAAGTCAGGACAGATATGGAGATATTTAGTTAAACACACTGAGTTGAAACGAAACCCAGTGAGCCCTTTAAAGACTTCCTTTATTTTGAAATAAAATAAATCTGTTATTTCAAGATTTCATATAGACTATTCACTAAACAAATAGTTTTAATTGACTATTTGTAACATGTTACATATTTTGTTTATGTCTCTGTCAGTTGAACAGAAAACTTTCCTGACAGAATGTTTGTTTATGTTTTCTTATTTTTTGTACCCTAACTCATTGCAATTGAAGTGACTATTATAGTGTTGTTGAAAAGGCAGTTGCCCTTTTACCGTCTCATTTTAATTTGACTTTTTTTGTGACACTGAAAAACTTTGTTAAACAAGTAACGTGAACTCAAAACGATGATTAAATTTGTTACGGTAAAAGAGCTAGTCAAATGAATCTAGCCTTGTGTGAAAATATAATTGCTTTCCTTAATTGCTCATGAATTGATGATTTAGAGACACACTTTTAATAACTTAAATAAGACTTGTTTGACAACATTAAGAATGCTGAAAGAGCTCAAACCCCTTTATAGCCGTATCTTAAAAGTTTAAAGAACAGATGACAAAGTCACAAAGACGCGTCAGTCTGGGAATAGTTACTGCGTCATGATACTCCAACATCAAAAGTGCTGCATGCTGAGCTTGCCTCAGTAAAAATCTGAGCTTGTGACTCAACAATACCAGAGCACTTTTCAAGTTGCGGTGTCCCCTTCCACATGGCAAACTATAAATGAGACTTCCAATGGTTTTCTTCTAGATAGTTTTCCAAAGAGGTTGTTTTGTGGAGTGCACACCTTATTGTTGTCTTGTTGTTACATTGCCTCAGATGAGCTGTCTGCAGCTCCTCCAAAGTTAGCAAAATTAGCCTGTCAGTTAAACCTGTGTAGGTTCTGTTAAATCAAAGCTTGGTACATTGTTTTTTGACTTAACTTAAGTTTTCAATTCAACATCCCAAGCCAGCTGTTGTATTCCCCATTGTTTATGGTGCTGTTTGTTCATCAGTGCTGTTTATCAATAAAGAAAATGGATATAAACATAAATGGGGTTATACTGTATTCAATTACATGTCACACCATTTATATTTCTGTACGAAACAATGAAAACATAAAAACTTTATGCTGTGGTTCCAATGCGACATCATGTCTAAATAACTTTGAAAGGTAGATACTTTTGCAAGGCGCTACAGAAACAAGTTCAAATAACTGACAGCTTCTTTCTTTAACCTCCACATGAAGATATCTGTGCTTTTTGCTGCACAACATACCCTCACTCTTCCAGTTTCCTGTGCAGCTTTTATCCGGTGAGCTCTGAGAGCTTTAGGATGGTATCTTCCAAGACTTTTTTACTGCAGGATGCATTATCCTGGCAACCCCAGGGTGTGTCTTTGGGTTTCATTTGGAGGCAACTGAGATTCTGAATTTATAATAAAGACATAAGCTGCTTTGAGGTAAGATTAAAAGTTCAACCTTATCTAAAACCAGAAAGGAATAAGGGTCTTGACATGCTATAAATGGACTGCAGGGAATGTGTGCAAAAGTTGAATAATCTCTCCTATGTGGATATTGACAGACTACTTTAGAAAGTTTCTCTTATAACTGTTTTTCTCAATGACACAGTTTGTCCTTGTAGGAGTCACTTGCACCTTTGGCATTCATTTATCTGTATATTGTTCTGCTTTGTGGTGTGTTTTGTTGATTAAATCAAGTTTTACCTCAGAGACAAATGTTGCATTGACTCAGCTTTGGGCCTGTGGGGGGCTTTGGGATTGTTGTGTAAAATTTACAGGGTAATTTTTTTATTATTGTATATGAAAGATATCGAAATTTATTTGAAGAGACAATTAGCAGCATACTACATTGTACTGCTGTGAAAGCTACTGTTCTCAGTCTGAGACAGTCATAAGTAAATAAGAAAAAGAGGCTACAAAGCAAACCACTATTCACAGAAACCTTAAGTTCAGTACTGATTTATCTTGACACACACACAGACACACACACATGTTTTTATGGACTAAACTATTAGCTGTGATGTCAGGTTAATTACATCCAATATCAAGATGTCACAGTTTGATAAGGTTCAAATTTGTCAAAATCTGATTTGATATGCATTCATGGGCTATTCTGTCATTGTCAGTGCATAAATTGAGACCATAAGGCTTGTAGTTAACATTTGTGTGTAGAAGCGCCTTCTGTGAATCCACACTGTGTGGTCAGAGGTTCTCTCAGTGTAGGTGCGTTGCAGGTTATTGCTGAGCAGCAAAATCTCACAACTGTGAGAAAATAAAATGTTTTCAGATGCATTCAGAGTTGATAGATAGGATGGAGTCAGTATGACCTAATGTGACCTGAAAAGCATACTGTGAACGCAACACTGGAGTCTTTGAAAGTAAAGAAGGAAGAAATGCTTTGAAGTTAAAGCTTTAAGGACTCACAAACAAGAAATGACTAAAAAAAAAACAACTGCAGGAAAAACTTGTGAAGTGGAGCATCAGCGAAAAACCACTGTTTGATGGTCAGTTCATTCAAGCTTTGGGGCATGTTTTTCTTAAAATGTATAGTATAGTGTCGCTGTGTTCTTTTCAGTTACAATTGTACACACCTAGTCTTCATTCCCTAAGCGAGGGTCTGCAACCTGTTCAATCTAAAGCTATTAATGCCTCTGTCTATTTAAATAAAACTTTTCTAGAGACCCAAATGTTTCTGTAGAATTTGATTAAAGCTGATGCTATGTCATGTGAATGTGATGTTCATATCTTAAATTTTAGTGTAATACAAGATTTTTGATTACTTTCCTGCTTATCGTTTTTTGCGTTTCATACATCAGTCGTACAAATAGAGATGTTTTTTTTATGTGAAGAAAATGTTTATGTTGTAATACATGACATTTTGAAATTAAAAGCAGAACAAATAAAAAAAAAACCTAAATAAAAATCCAAATTTGTTTGGGAGCCCTAGCTTTAAGGTGCCATTTTTCTCTCTTGGTTATTAGAATTTTATAATTACATATATATACATATAAGTTGTTTGTTGCCATGGTCTCTTATTGCACATTAGGTTCAGTTTATTTGTTTAGCTTGTGGGCAGGGCAGAGGCCTTCTTCTGATTCAATCAGTACATCAGGATTTCATGTCATCCTCAATTTGCTTTGCACACATCGACGTGATGCATCATACTGGACTCTCCACTCCACAGGTCTCTGGCACAAGAGTTGGTGCAGCTGTCAAGCAGCATTCATTCTGCCTGAATCATGTGTTCTGTGCTTCTGTACTTGTTCAGTTCACCAGTAAGGATGATCAGTTTGGAAAATCTAATTCAGCACATGCTGTTGCTAATTATAGACATCCTTCTTGAGACTTTTTGGGCTTATTTTAGTTGGTGCACGATTTGGATGTTATTATGAAAATATGATTAATCATAATCAATCATGTGAATTGATTTCTGTTTTCTCTTTTAGAAAATAGATAGCTAAGTAGATAGAGATTTTCTCTCATACATAGATTTCGTTTTGTTGGTGCCTTTATTGCTAAACTGGGCTTTGAAACTGAATTACAACCTGGATTAAATATTTTAATATGTGTGTGGTTGAATTTGCATTAAGAAGGATCTCGACTGTATTACAGTTTCAAGTTATTTTCTGACAACATTTATTGATGCGTCACACCTTAAGCCTATATATCCAAGCAGTTTTGATATAAAGACATTAATACTAAATGCTGATTGTGATTAAGCAGTTCTAGTTGTTGCATAAACAGAAGTTAGATGCCAGTTCTAATGCAGTGATAGTTTGGAGAGCCGTTTCTTTCAAACATCAAGCAAATCTTGGCTTTACTCTCACCAGAGTCATTCATCTTCAATTTTATGTCCATGTCTGGTGTTACAAGATGGTAGGCAAATGTCCATTTTGGTGTGAGCAGCTTTAATCCAGCTAACAATCCATTTTCTACCAACACTATGCGTAGCCAGTACTGGTGCTCCCCCTGGAGGCAACACCAGTATTAGTGAGTAAGCACAATTCAATAAAATCCAAATGATTTATTTTCTCATTTCTCCTTGTTTTCTGCTCATGGTCAACTTGGCAAGATGCCACCCTCCTCCGTTTGCAGAGGAGCTTGAGATTACCTGCTTCCTTACTCCATAATATAGGAATAACAACACATTATTGGGAAATGAGTCTGCCTCTGCAAGGAACATGTTGGCAAGCCTTCTAAAATACAAGCCCTGAATTAAGTTAAAAAAAAGAGCTTTATGTGCTTAAAGATAGAAAAGCATAATGTAAAATAGTCTTGTGTAAATAAAAAAAAGTATTATATGTTTAAGGTTTTATCTTTAAAAGTAGTTTGTCTGTAAATGTTATACCTTTTCCTAAGTGCTCCATTGAAACTGAGCAGGCTTTCCTTCTCAGAAGTATCAGTGGGGATTAAGAAGGGACTTTAAGAGGGCAGAGTTACGCAAAGTTAATTTATTTTCTATTGTAAGCCCGTGTGCATGGATGTGTGTCCAAACAATTTTAGACAAGACAATGCTAGATTAATTGTTTCCCCTGGAATGTCCTCTCTTGGTAAAAGACCAATAATCAGCCTGATTAAAGACTCCAGCTCTTGTTAATTACCCATCTGTAATGTCCAGACAGTGAGAAAGTAGCTCTGCTTTCAGTCTGGGAACTTCTCTGCATTGAATCACTTTGCGATGCACAGAAGTGTGTGTATTTGTTATTTTAGTTTTTGTTTTGTTTTCAGTCAGATTGATGACCTGAGGGTACAGTAACGATCTGCGATGAAGTATGAGGCCGGGTCCACTCTACGTTTCAATGCTTCAGCTGTGATTTGCAGTGACAAGAGAGAGAGACAAAAAGAGAGAGAGAGAGTTACATGGCAGCTGCACTTTACTCAGAGTGAGACAGGTGTTCTGCCAGTCCAGTTGGACAGCTGAAGGAGTCACGGCGGGCCAGAGGGCGAAGGCGACATGACTGATGGCTGATTTGGCTGCACTAACAGCCGGCAGAGTGGCAGAGGGGGAACAGATTGTTCCTAAATCAACAGCCGTCACGGATTGATGGGCCTCTAAAATCAGAATACATTATGAGCAGTTAAAACGTCACTCACACTGATTTACTTTTATTTCCTTTCTTTGCGCGTTTTAAAGTCAATTTTCCTGCCGGTAAAGGGTCACCCTGTCCTTTCCCGGTTTCACTGAAGTCCAAACAAAGTCTAACAAGCTGTGATAGAACCAAGATCTTCAACGTCCATGAGTGCAGCACAAAAGTCACTCTTTATAGAAAATAATGATGGCCATCACTTTAATGCAATTAATTTCTGCTGTGGGGGGATTCTTTGAAATATATCTCGTGGTAAACACTTATGTGCTGGACCAGTCATTAGTTTGCTCCAGTCTTGTGTGTAAACCTGCACAGCTTCAACTCAGACTGTCTCAATGCAGTTAGGAAGTGCTGGATCACACCCACTCCCATTTGTTCATCTTGACACTGACTCTTGCATAGTTTTAATATTGATCTTGCATGCTTGGCTTTGCATTATTATAGGACTGCTGCAGTTAAATTGCTGAAGTGCAGCATCAGTATATAAGCCACAGTGGGGCCTGATCTTTGAGTACTTGTCTCCTCTAATATTTAAGCACTCCTGGATTATATGAGATAAGTGAACTCTTTCAATGGACATCTCTTAGGTCAAATCTGGATTTTCTTTAAGTTCTTTTTCACAAATTTGAGAAGAAATTATTTTCCAAAATCTTAACATGTCTGTTATTCTCTTGGTGCATTTAAATGCTTACATGTTTAAAATCCGTAATTTGATCTATTTATCTAGTCAGTTTATTTTCTTATCTAAAAGATTGAATGTCATTAAAACATTTTTAGCGTCTTCAAAACGTAAGAATTTTGTACTAATTGAAAAGCACAGGAAACAAAATTCACTTTGCTTATCATGTCACGAAAACATAAAGGAAGGAGAAAATTTTACATGTAAATACAGCAGTAGTTGATTCAGCTCTAAATTGTTAGTGTTAAAAAGAAGAGATAGCACAACCACATTTTGAAATTCAAAGAATAATAATAAGAAAAAAACATTCAAAAGCTTTTACACAGGAGACTGGCACATTGGTTTAAAAAGTTAAACCAATGCCTTCTCTTTTAACAACATTTTTAAAGTATCTGCATTTTCAGAAACAGACTTGCAGTTTTATACATGTTGACATAAGTTTCAACAGTACGAAAATACTTTTCTTTGACAACAGCCTTTCATAATCATAATACAGCTAGCTTCTTCTATTTTTTATTCCCTTTCATTTATTTCAATGCCATTAGATAGGAGCACAGTGTAAAGTGCTCACCGTGATTTTTATGACAAAGTCTGCAATAAACACAAGTCTTCTGGTCAAATGATCAATTTATAAACTAGTCAAGTTTTTACACTGACTTTATAAATGTCATACATGCTGGAATGATTTTTTAATCCCAAAGTTGAAAATTCTTTCGATATTCCACTGACTTTAACTACCCTGAAAGATCAGCAAATCTAATATTCACTGCAGCATTGGTTTATGTTGCATTAGATTGCCCATGTATTGATGTCCTTCATCACAGTAGCAGCATTGCCCTGTCTTTATAATGAAAACAAAACTCCTCTGTGATATTATGCAAATATGGAAGGATAATAGTTTTTCAGAGGGCAGCTGATAAGCATCACTTTTCCAGGAAATTTGTGCCAGCTTTTGTTTAGACGTGCTGCCTCAATTTTTCCTCTCCTTATTCAGACTAGTGACTTTGGCTGCAGGTAAACCTAAACAGGGACTCAGAGGGTTTCATTCCCCTTTCAGAAACCTTCTTACAGCTGACATATTCAAGTTTCTGTGATAAATTAAAAGGAACTATGCACAAAATGCACTCTTTTGTACCTCATGTTCTTGTTTTATTTTAATCTGGAGCAGCATAAAGATGTCAGATAAGTAGTGATCACTGGGGGGAGCTAGCATGCAGTAGAAGACTGTCAGGTCTGTTGGCAGTTACATAAAGAAAAAAAAAACTTTAATAAAAATACATTCAAAGCTCAGAGCAGTTTTTAAGCTTCAATAGAATATATTTATTTAACAAGGTCTGCCTGAAAAGGCTTCATAATGGCAGACATACTCAAAAAATATATGACAGTACTGAATGAGTGCTAAGTCGTTGTAAAAAGGTGATACAGAAGTGATGCTCATATTTCCCTGTAGATTTTGAGCTGGTCAGTTTTTCCTCAAAACAGATTAAATCAATAATGAACATTTTCAAGTTAAAATTCACTCCGATCCAGCATGTCGTGACAATCCCTCATTTTTCCCCTCCTTCTTTTTGTTTTCTGGAGCCTGCCTCCTTTTTTCCGCTCTTTGGTTGCTTGCCTTCCTTTTCTTAATGCCAGGTTTATCTCCATTGCTGCTTTTTGTTTAGAGTTTTCACCTCTTTGAGATCTGCAGATTGTGAGGCGAGATTTAATCTCTCACTAAATAACTTTTGGGAACATGTTGCTTTGAGCTTAAACCGATGATAAAGGGAGAGAAGTGACCGTCACACATAAAGGATTAAACAGGCTTTCAAGCTCAGGAGGCAGTGGAGCTGTTCACAGCAGTGGTGCTGAACTTAGTCTTGGCAGGGAGCTGTTCATGGACTTCCCTGCAGGCCTTGAGATGAACTGTGCAACCAGTGTTGGGTTTTGTGCAGTCAAGTTTAAAAGTGTTGCTGCCAAAACATGGTTAATCTGTTGCATTTTGAAACTATGTCTATACATAGCCGCAGGGTAAACTTAGGCCATGAAGCTTTGTGATGCTGGCGTGCTTTTCCATTGTGTTTCGTCTTTTATGCATCTGTGCTATGAAAAATTTAGCTTTCTGTAACTCAATGAGGTGTGAAAACAAGGAGAAAGCAAAGTGAGTTCAAGGCCAGCTCAAGGCTGAGTGGGCCCCTCAACATAGTTTGATTTGGGAGCCACCTCCAAGTTAGTTCACTCATGGTCTCTACGGTTAAAAAGCTTATAACATAGCAGTTCATCTTAGCTCTTAATTTTCTTATTGTACATCAGTTTTAATCTGTCATATAAGACATTTTCACATAATTATTTAAATTATTTAACTGTATTTAAAATAATTTTGTTTGTTTTTTTCTAAAGAAATAATTAGTTTTTTGGGGGTTCTTTTTTTTTGTTGCTTATTTTGACTGACCTGGTATTTGTGGTTTCTGTTCAAAGCAATGAGTCACATTTAGACAGGAAAGTGGTTATTTAAATAAATCAGCACATCTCATACCAACCACCACTGCTTAACTGTTTAAGCAGTTTGCATTTAAAACAGCATCTTAAGCTTTAACAAGTGGGACCCAAATTACATTCCTTAAAGCACTACTTGTGACCACTGGTCAGTTGCAAATGAACAATGGTATAATATTTGTTTGCCAAATATTATACTTTTTGTCATTAATTAATAATACTTTTATTTTTAGTGTTTGACTGAATTTAGTAAATTTAAAACATGGCTCATTCTTAAAATGTTCACTTTTATAGATTATTATTATTAATATTTGCAAGATCTACATAATTTTTCTTTTACTTCACCACTGTGTGCTAGTTTGTGTTGGTCTATAGTGTTTGTAGCCCCCAAAAAATAAAAATGGCAAATACAGTGAACATTTAAGGACTCTCAGTGGCCCCCCGCTTAGCTCAGGGACCACAAGCAACCACTTAGTCTACTTATGCCTCCGGCTGGATCTGGGTTTGTGCTAGAAACGCTTTCTAGAACAACCCAAGGGACCGGAGTGTGTTAATCAGTGGGATGTTCAGCTGAGTAGATACTTTGGATGGCAGAACAAAGAGTTGCAGTTCATGAGGAGTTTCTAACTAAATTCCCCCCACAGTACATAGAGGTTCTGGTGGCTGTTTTTACTTTTAGTTCATTATAATTCTGCAGATATACACTAGGTCTGAGGTCTATTTGCCTGTGGAAGTTGACATTGTTTAGGATAATAGGGAGAGGAGCCAAGCTTATTCTCTGCAAAGGTGATAATCTTCTACAAAATGCACTGCTTTGCACATGTAGAGAAAATATTCCCGTCAGATTGATACCCAGCATTTTCCTGTGCCACTGTTTCACATCATGGACTCTCTTTTTTTCCGTATCTGAGATTGTTTGTTCCTTTTCCTCTAACAGATGACTGGTTCAAAAGGCTAGGAGCGCTGCAGAGGCTGTGCATGACTTCTGAGGAAATACTTTCACTAGCAGGAGAACACTTCGTGTGTGTGTGCGTGTGTGTGAGTTGTTGTGTGCATAGCTCAAATAAGCAGACAAGCTGTGCTAACAGGGATGTGGATCGTGCATGCATAGATGTGACACATTCTTACAGCACAAACAGTGTTTTAGAACTGGAACTATTTCTGCTGGATGTGGGAGGACGGTAACTGTGCTTCTCCAGAGCCAGGCCAGCGGCAATGCTTTGTTTTACTGGCAGACAATACAGCAAACCTGTCAGAAAGCTGTGGTTGGAAATGAGTTTTTGCAGGTATGGGCACAATATATGCAAATCTTTATCTCCCCAACTTCATCAACTATATGGCATGGAGAAAATTTTTCTAATCACAAATGCGTTCTGACTTCAGCAACTCTACAAATCCCACATGAAACAAACCACATCAAATACACAAAGGCATTTTCTTTTTCTTGCATTGATTCCCGTTTCCATTTCCTGCGTAATGGTCTTGCCAGTAATGAGTGCCTATAATGATCTGATACAAGCTGACAAGTCTCCGTATTATCAGTTGCTCTGGCTCAGAGATGAGCAGTTGCAAATGAACACTGGTATAATTTAATAAAAGCCCAAGTAGAAGGACAAAACCTTGGGCTCTCCATACTCAAGGTAGTGGTTCAATTTGATGTGAGTAATGTGGCTCACCACACAGGGTGTCATTTTATCATGGGGTAGATAAACATATTTTAAAAAAGGGACATTTTTGGTAAGTTGAATTCCAAATGGGTTTTCTGTTTTCTGTGCGTGTGTTCTCAGGAGTTAACCAAAGCTAATTTAATGCTTTGCACAGGAAGCCTTCACAGCTAAAATGCCACCAACTGCAGCTCTGACAGGATTAATTACTTTTATTTATAACTAAGAGAAATTCTGCGTCTTAACAGGACATACATCTAGTATCTAATGGAACATTCTTCATTTCAGCCATTAGACAGAGCAAAATAAAATAAATATCTTGACTCGGACTGGAGGCAAAATCTTCACAACTTCAGTCTTGATTTAAACCCATCAAGCACTTGAGACTTGACTTAGGAGTGAAGAACTAGTAAAAATGACTCATAAATATATGTGGTTCTGCTATAGAGTAAGCACTGTCCATACACAACAAAAGGCTAATGACATAAAAATGTTTATACACAGTGTTTCACTCACTTTTAATGAATAGATATAGATTAGTACATAGTGTTAATTTGGAACATGAAATATGTTTCAGTCCCATAAGGAAGGACTTGCCAAAAATGAAATAATGCCAATGAAACATCCCATCTGCAGATTAAAACTTGTTGCACTCAGTAGTAATCTACCATACAATATACACCTGAGTTTTACTTTGTTTGATCTACGCAGTCTGAGAAATTATACGACTAAATAAAAAAACAGAATTTGTCATTTTATTTTCTGTTTCAGTAAGAATTATAAACAAACAACTTGGTAACGTCTCTGAGCTCTGAACATCTTGTACTTCTAGAAACTCCAGGTAGGTTGCAGTTCTGCGATATAACAGAACTAGAAGGCGGCAGGCTCCTGGTGATTTCATGCTTGATTTCTCTGAAATCATTGGCAGTTAATTTGCAGGGTCTTCTCTCAACAGGTTTCTTGAGACCCTGTTGATTATTTACAGCACAACTTTAGGGGGTTCTGAGTGCTGCATCCCTCTGAGAGACTGTTGATAATTGATGAATTTTCAGAGTCAGTCAGTTTCAAAACCTCATTCTGGTTCATTTCGTGCCTCACAGTTATTCACATCTTGATGCAACGTGTTGAACACAAATTTTCTACCTGGCATTCTACCTCAGAAAGCAGCTACACAACACCTGCCATGCTTAAATTCATCAAGCAATCACGTTTACCCAGCTGGAAATGACTGGGTCAAAATACTCACTTGCCTAATAATTGTGCACGCAATGTAAAATTTAAAAACCTGTAGAAAATAGAACCAATTTTTCAATTTTCAGCAGCTTTTATTTTATTTTATTATTTTGCCTCTGAAGGGATTTTACACGCCTCCACTGAACCTGATTTACGCTCAAATTTACGATTTTATTATTTTTTTAAAATAATTGCATCTGATTCAATGCCACACGTTTCCATCAACAAACCGGCTGAAAACAGTTTGCAGTTTCGGCGATGACACTCTGAAAAAGGTAGGTACACAATGAACCTCCCACATCTCAGCGCCTCGCAGCCTTTCAGCCATATCTGCTGCTGAACTCTGCGCCCACGGTCTCTTCATTATTTTACCAAATCACTGGATCTCTCCTTCAGCACTTCGAGCGGCTGTCTCTCCCTCCTCCTGCCTCTTCTCGTGTCGGTCTGTCAGTCTCCGCTCTCTCTCTCTCTCTCAGTCTCTATCGCTTCATTATTCTGCTCCTGCAGGCAGCAGACGTATTCCCCTCGTTCCCCCTGTCCCTAAACGTCTTTTATTCACCGCCATGACTTCCACGAAAGACGCGAACGGGTCGGGAAAAGTGGCTCAGCAGCAGCAGCAGCAGCAGCACGAGCAGGTGAGTCCCGAGGCGAAGTCGCTCGCGCTGTTTGTTCGCCTAATTACGCGTTCATCGCTCGTTATCGCTCATTAACGACACATCGCAGTCCAAATAAGTTGCACATATTCAGATGGTGAGGGTTTGTTCCCGTTTCATCACTTTCCCCTCACACGTTTCCACTTTTATGACGTTCAGACCTGCTGCAGTTTGGGTGGATGGAAGACTGTTAAACTTCCGCGTCAATATGTTTCCCCGCTCCGCCAGCCACAGTGGTCCCTATAAAACAGTCTGTTGTTTGACGTTTGCTTATATGAACGACACGTGAAAATAAAAATGTCCAAAACTCAATTGCAGGAGAAACTTGTTATATTTTTGTGCTGTTTTGTTTTGACTGTTAGTGGTATCAAATACGCAACCTATTCATAGATTAATTTGCGCAGACGTAGATTAAAACTTAAAATGCGTTTTCATCTAAGTCTTTCCTTTCTAATGGATTAAAGTATTTTTTTTATGCCAGAGGAACTGCAGGGATGCTTTCTCCTGATTTATGAACCCTGGAGTCTGGCAGGATTGGCTCTCCCATCTGTTGCTGCGCAGTGCTGGTCAGCTGCCTGAACAAAAACTCCTATTTCCTGTTGACATGAGAGGCTTAACTTAATATTAGAGATGTTTCCTGACAGTTGTGGTGCTGAAATTACAAAGAAAAAAAAAAGCATTGTCTAATAGCATCATTTTTATAAAGTAGTCACAACTAATTTGTTTGAAATAACTTAAACTGATATCATATGTGATAGCTTTACTTCTAGACTTAACTCTATCATATTATTGACAGAGTTAGAGTTTTTATTTAAAATATTTATCCACGAAAAATAAAAAAAAAAGCTTGTGGGGAGAATCTTTTTTGGAGGTGCTTCTTGGTAACATTCACCAATAAGGCCCCAGCAGCATGTGTTAAGGTTAGCTACTCTAGCAGGTATCCAGGCGAAAAAACTGCTAATATCAACTTTATACTTCCAGTGTTACTATATAAAGCGCAACATAAAAAATAAAATAAAATGTTAGCAAAATTTTGCAATAGTTTGGTCTACACTTTGTAAGTGCTTGCATCAAAGTAAAAAAAAAAAAAAACTCAAAATAAATATTACAGAAAACATTATTAAAGATGTTTTGATCAAGCTGTGGATTTTGTTGAGCTCTTTCTTTCACTTTTTTGATATAAGTGAAAGCAGTTAGATGTTGTGTATTTCTTTTAATTTTTTTGTGGAAAAAACATGGCAGCCATGATGTTTCTTCTCAAGGTTATCTGACCAGGAAAATTCCATACGGCTCCATACCTAATTGCACTTTGTGTGAGGGAACAGAGGAACAAAAAAAAGGACAAAGCTGCGTGTAGACACCCAGACCACTTCTGGGTTTACGTAATCATGCTTCTAACACTCGTATCACAATTTAGGTTGAAAGGTGTTCTAATAAATCCATGTTTGCTCAAATGTGGAGGGAAGCTCTTGACTATTGGTTTAATTGTGTAACAGCTGATAATTCTGGAGTATCTGCCTCTAAAATGCATTTACAAAGGCTGAAGTGAGAGCTTTTCATTACAGCAACTGAATGGGCATCAATTGAGAAGCCTTATCTGCCTCTCCAGTGTTTCATTGTGTGACATTGTGTGATATTTTGTTGTTGTCTAATGTATTGGATGATGTTTTTGCTATTATTTCTAAATAATTCAAGCCTAAAATGTTTATTTTTGCATCCCACTTGCACATTTATGAAAGCAGAACTGCAGAGTCAACAGCAGCGTGACTGATCCCGAACCAAATTTTGATCAAAAATAAGGGAGCAGGAGCTCCTTTTGAACCTTGAAAGAAAATGGAAGCAGAAAGTGAGATGCACACAGGCTCGTCTGCGCATCAGGGCGGCAACACATGATCCTCAGTTGTTGTTTGGCACAGGCAGCAATCATTTCACCTCTGCCAAAAAGGAACCATATATTAATTTTATATCTGACTGACCTTAGTCCTCTCTTGTTTTCTTCCAGGATGGACAGTTTGTACTTTTGCCTGAAAAACAGATGTGCTCTTTGGCAATATCAGTTTCAGATACCTTCCTGTACATATGCTCTTCAATTATGCAAGGATGGAGAGATAGAGAAAGGTGAAGCTATCAATGCAGAGAAAGGAAGGCAGTGGTACATTTGTGAGTCAAAGTTCCTCCTCTCAGAATCCGCCTGCTGTCAGTGGGGATTAAACGACAGATCAGTCCATTCAGTTTTAATCTAAAGAACACATGAAGTGAAGGATTTTACTTTTTTGTTGCTACAGCTGTCCTAAGCAGTATGCTGTTGCGCTCATGTTGAGTTTGTTGTATGAAAACGCATCTCCTTAATTACTGTACAGAATGCTGTACAAAGCACACTGATTGTTTTGTTCAAGGTAGCATCAAAACAAACCTGTTGGCTGAGCTTTGGTAATAGAACAATTCACCTCACTTCAACACAAATATGCCATCATTAAATCCACTTTTTAGTTCAATTTTTGTCTTCTTCAAACTTTCATCAAGCTATATCTGTGCACAATTATTCTGAGAGCATAATAGAGCTCTTATCTTTCCTGTAACTCAGAGCGGATTTAATTTTCAGCCACATATTTTTCAGGAATACATTCAGCTGTGGAAATAAAAAAAAAAACTAGAAAGGTGGAGGAATAGCGAGAAATGTATTTTGAACTGATCTACTCTTCAGTGATTCAGCTTCAGTCGTGTTGTTGTGCACTGCGGTTCTTCTGATGATTAAAAGATACGGCGGCAGTTTTGTCCAGACGCAGGCGGTAATTCATATGCTCTGAGAAAACACTTCCCCCCCTTCATTCTTTCTTTGTCTCATTCATAGACTAATTAAAAGCAACAAAACAGGAGCAAAATGTGAGTGGCCATCTGAAATTGTCATTTATTTGCAGATTTGAATGTCAGCAATATTGGGCTCGCTGTGGTTTATTTCCTCTTAAAATGACTGCATGTCTTCCATTTTATCTTAAGAGCGAGGCAATTTGGTGCAAACTGAAAATTTAAATGAAATTTTCTTGTTTGAATCAAAACCTTGACCAGGTTCAAGTTTCTTATTGAATATGTTTATTTGTTCCTTTGGCTGAATCAGTATTTTATCTGTTGCCTTCATGTAATGGATCTAAATCTTGAAGAAAGACTCATTTTAAATGTTTCATTATTAACTTTTTCATTGTGTCTGCATTGTCTCTTATGTTTTCATGTCCACTTTTATCCCACTGATGTTTCCAGGCTATGGGAAGAATACTACAGTATTTGTATTTCTTCATTATTCCATGCGATTTATTCAGTTTTTCTAATTCTATTTCAAACTTCACATTTAACTTTCTTTTGGTGGCAGATAAAGGAGACGATGCTTGGAAGAGTGTGCCTGCTCTGCTTAGACAAAACTGGGCAAGTGAAGTTTTAACTTACATCTGAGGTTTAGAATATTTTGTCGAGAAAAATTACAGAATTGTAATTTTGCCAAATGATAAAGGTGGATTGGAGATCTTTGGCATGTGCCCATTCTGGCTTATTGTGCTTGAAACAATTCATTGACTGCAATATCACACATGTGAAGAAAGAGATGTTTCTCAAGTATAAAGGAAAAAGAGATCTGTTGGGGAAAAAAAAGATTTATAAAGTGAAGCTGGAGCCATGAGATGCTATCACAGGCTTCTGTCTGCTACTTTCTAGGCAATAAAGTAAAATACATTTGAATATGCGACTGCTTCTTTGTTGGATGAATGGTTGGCAGTCCATGGCATCGTAAACCTCATTTTGCTGTTTCAAGTCCTGTGCATAAAGGCTTTGGCTTTGTTGGTTCTCAATTTTAGATGATGTGAACCATATTGTGGAATACTCTGTTTTGGATGTATTACTCTTGTTGGTGCACTTGTACTTTCACTTTTCTGTGATTCTGTGCATTGCACATTTCAATGTGGGATTTGTGCCAAGGCTTTGTGAACAAACTACCAGCTGTTGTCACAAGCTGGCAGTAAGGAGAACCTCGCTCGATCATTGTCGTTACTTGAGGTCCTTCACAGGACAGAGAAAACAATAATTTAAACATTCTAGGTTTGGGTAAAATATTTATATGACTATTTAAGTGGTGGTACAGAGGTGAAGTTTGTATTGTGACAGTGTATCTCTAGGGATACAGCAAGAACTCCACAACAAGAGAGGAAAACAAAACAAAACAAAACCTGTTAAATTCGTTTCCAAACATTTTCCTGCTTATTTATTCCACATAGACTGGGATGGATTTTCTTGCCCATCTGCTTTGAGGATTCTTTTCAATAATTAACTTCAGCAAAGATGAGCCAGTGAATCGGTGTACTTTCACACCATGTAAAGCCAGTGAAGTCACCCTTAGCTGTGGTTTCACTTGTAAAATGGAAATCACTGAGAAGTTGATTGTGTAACATCTCAGAGGAAAAGAACAATATTTAAAACAGCTATTTGTCATCTTTTAGATGTGCATAAGAATATAGTCCCTCCTGTCCCTTGGGGGTTATTATTTGATGCCAGTGTTTCACTTCACTTGGCTTCACTGTCATTTCACTGCATGGATTCAAGCTTCGAAAACTCTACTGTCACCACCACCTGCTGCTAACCAGTGGAGCCGAGAACTGCCGCACAAATGAACGACACACTTTAGAAAACATTTAGTTCTCATGAAAAACAGAAAAGTGGAAAGAGATGTTGTTGTTCAATTACTTTGTACATATAACTAACATTTCTTTTTCAATAACTTTGGACTTTTTCCTCTTGAACTCAGATGGAGAATCATTTTGAATCATTTTCCAACCTCACTGTTAGTGTGTCTTCATAAAGACATCTTTTCGTCAAAGCTTCCTACAGTGTGTGTCTGCTTGTCTTATTATCAGTACCAACTTCGGTGATCCCTTGAGTTTTCCTTCCCACACACTTGGTAAAGTTTCATAGGCACAACTTTGCTCCTTTGAGGCCATCCATAATAAGATTGCGGCGCTTACGGTATTTTTAACTGAGACGCACTGGCTGGGTTTAATTTGATTCAGGATTGTCAATTTAGGGAGTAGCATAGTTGACTGGAAGGATTTAAGTGTCTGGACCACAGAGGAGAAACACATCTCATCGCTTATTAAATCATTTATTTCCATATGGGCTCAGATAATGGCATAAAAGCCAGAGGTCTAAATGATTTAAAAATATTTTCGACATGTTGTGAAAGATTTACCCCGTGCACTTGCAATGCATCTCCTTACTTACTGCACTGCATTTGTGTCACTAGCAAACACCCAGTGTTGTATAGTAAAGAAGTAAAAATACTTCACTACTTAAGTATATTTTGGAGTACTTCATACTTTCCTTGAAAATTTTTGATAACTTTCACTTTTACTTCACTATATTTCCGAACTTAATTGCATACTTTTTCAATGTGTGGTTTAGTTACTCGTTACTAACGACCTAATTAAAGAGTCGCGTTAACACACACAAACACACACAATCGCTAACTTACGTTTTGTTGCAGCTTGGACTGGCGCGGTTCATCACGGGTCACACGCGGTGTTCCCGCTTCAGTTAATATTAATCCTTATCTGTCATTTTCAAACATTTTCCAGGCGTTATTTTCAATTGGCTTGTTTCTGGATTGTACCGCACCTGGAGAGAGTCGTGTGATGTTGTGACGTCATCAGAACGTACTGAGTGTTGGCGGTTAAATTGATTATTGTATTTTTTGGATTACAAGTTTATTTATTTTTTTCTCTTGTTAATTATTTTGCATACTTCAAGAATTTATTTGAGTTAGGAGTAATTGCTTAGTTTTTGTTTTGTTTTCTTGATTTGACATTCTGCGGGTGGAGCCTCTGGCTTTAAAACCTGCCATGGATGTCTTTTGTATATACTTTGCCTGTGGCATCTTTGTTCACTGAATGGATGATAAAATTCACTGAAGTGATCTCCGGCCTTGGGAAGTCTTTTTTTTTTTTGTGGGTTGCGCAAGTCATAAGAGAACTCCGTCACAGTTACAAAAAAGCGAAAGAGAGAAACGCAAGTGTTTTGACCCCACCTACTGATTGACTGCAACAAAGTCGGTAGCCGACTCGACATCACCACCTGTTTTGCTTCTCCCATTAAACACCAAGTTAACAAAAAAGCTCTCCCTCTTCAGACGTCAAATAAGCTGCATTTCCCTCCCAATTCTTTTTTTATTTTGCATAATAACCAGTTGTGTGCAACTATAGTTTGTGTGGTAGAGTAATCGTAACAGCTTTTTTTCTTCATGTTTGCTGCATTTTCTGTACTGACTATTTATTTTTCTCATTTTCAGCACTGACCTTACTTAAAGGGAAAACTTAAGACTTACAGAAACTTTGTATTTTTCTGACTTGGAGAGTATACTAAGAAACTGGTTCAGTTGTAAAGCAGGTTAAGTTAATCTTGTGGTTTAAGTAAAGCACCTAATTTTCTTAACTAAATTATGCCTGCAGGTATGTCTATTAGCGGGTTTAATTTTGCCTGCTATTTTAAGTGTATTTAACAAGTTTACCAAAATATAAAAAATGTCATTCAAACTGCATTTGCCTTGTTTTACTTTTTACTTATACTTTTCATTACATTACTTAAGTACATCCATTTTTACAGTAATTTTCATGCTTAAGTACAAAACATTTCAGATACTTTAAGACTTTAACTCAAGTAACATTTCAGTCAGTGACTTGGACTTTTAACAAAGTCATATTTTGACTCTGAGATTTCAGTATTTTATACAACAGTGCAAACACCATTCCATTACCGGGAGATCAAAAAAAATATATGAGCGCTGACGTCCAGGTGACCTCAGTAGGTCAGTGCCATAATAAAGGCCAGTGAATGTCTAAAAATAGCAGAGTCTGGGTTTGGGAAGCTTAACAAAGGTCAGGCCAAAGAATTTTCTTGCAAAGATCACTACAGATTTTTGTCATCTAAATGTGATGGAATGAACATCACATTTAAATTCACAAATGCCAAATATCAAACCAAGTCCAGGAGCAGTTACTAATCCAGAATTTACATAATCTCAAATTATGAACTCTGCTTTTGCCCAGTTCTGCTGCTCTGGCTAGTTTTTCCAGTGTTATGTTCAGCTAAGTTCAACCATCCATCTTTAAATTTCCAGTTGTCTTTGATAATAATGAGTATTAACTGTATGGTACTTGTCCTAATAATGTTAAGAAATTGCTTCCAATGAGCAGGGAGTAGATGATGAACATTCTCAGTTTTGCCAAAAGCTTTCACAAAGTGAACAGATTACATGAAGGATTTTAAAGGTGACATTATGTTCCTGAAAGCAATAGAGGAGAGTGACATAAAAGCTACAAACAGAAGGCCTTTTTGCCTTTGTCACAAACTATGACTTGGAACATTATTATAATAACATGGCACTCATAGCTGAGAGGCTACAAACCAGGTCAATAGCTTTAATGTATTATTTTAAGGGCAGTAATATTTTAAAGTTAATTGAAAATTTTATAGGTGGCCAGTAGGAATAAATGCAGTTTAATTTTGTCTTGGTAAAAAGCTTCCAAAATTTTGTAAGAGATCTGAGAAGGCAAAAGAGAAACATATGAAGAACGATTTCTTAATAAACACATAAATTCCCTTTCCCCTAATGCATATAGAATCAGTAAACTTCTAAATTGCTTGTATTTATCAAACAGTTTTTCGTCTTTATATAGAATTTTTTCTCTCTCTCTCTCTTTCTCTCTCTCACTTGCTTCATTACAGATTTTTCTGACTGTCCTTCTGAAAGCTGATCTTCACCACCTGAGACGCATTTTATGTGCCTTTATTTAGCTTCTATTGAGTTTGTCCCTCTGAGTCCGACTTTTAAAAAAAAAAGTGTTCAAAGACCGGACAGCTAAATCTACAGACAGGCTGATAGCCCGGCTATTCACGAAGCAAAAGGCAGGCTGCATGAATTCTTAATCTCACTCATGAATGCACATAATTTATTGATGCCGTTCCAGAGAAAAAGTTTAGCCCCAAGTCTGCAGACTCCTGCTTTGCTCGCGGGTTTGCTGCTCCTAGACAGTGACTACATTACAGCAGAGTTATATATCATGTGTCAAGTGTCCTGTATCTTTAGACAGCAGCGTTTTGCCTTTGTTTCCAGTGTGCCTCTTCTCTATTGTCTTTCTGGAGTCTTTGTCAAGACTTTATCTCTTCAGACCCCATGCTTCCTTCCACACTTAACAGCAATATTAGTTCTTGCTGAACTGTTCACCAGCGGACTCCATCTTTGCTGCAAATTTGACTCAAACAACTCTCTCGGTTCCCTTGGAAACCAGGTGCTCAGAGATCAGGAAAGATCCATTTCACACTTCAGCAGAGAGACAAAGAGATGGGTAGACAAAGGGGAGGTAAGAGGGAGAGAGGATTAGACAGTGAGAGGTGGGGGGTAAAGGAAGCTTGACCTTAAAAGATGTTCCATAGTTTGAGCTTTTTTTCCCCCCAAAACAGAATGAAAATATCAACAAATAGACGGAGAGAAATGTTGTTGACTCTCCTCGTGGGATTTGTCTGTCCTTTGTAGCTGTCAATGCTGAAATGGCCTGGATTTATTTAGAAGCGTTTGCAGAGAGGAGGTGAAAATTGCTGTTCTCATATATTGATGTGCCTCCTGTAGTTGAAAAGCAGCGATGCATGCTCCTAGAAGACGATGGCCAAAATGAAAATAATTGAAAACATTTCCCACGGATTTTAAACTTAAATATGTCAGGTCATCAAACTAATTTTCGTACAAGCCAAACATGATACAAAAGCTGTTTTCAATGCTATGCAAACCAAGATTGCCCTTTGTGAAACTATACATGTCCTCTTTTTAAATCAAGAATGAAAAGATTAACCCAATCACTTTGCCTCACTTTCATGAGCCACAGCCAAGATTACCACCTGACCTGTTCAGCCAAGAAATCAATTTAGGATGGATGACAAAGCGGCATAAGTAACAAGACTCAAAAAAGCAACTCATGATGAGGAAATTGAAGAAATTGAAGTTGGTGCAACACAGATGTTGCACCAACAGCGTCACCCCTAAGTGTTTGGTTTAATATTACTTTTTCACATAGCGCCAGCTTTTTTTACTTTCATTTGAAAACTACAATTGTTAAAAAAGTAAAAACGGAAGAACTTTGTAAGACGGCAAGTAATCTTTCAAGGCAGTGAAAGCTGCTTAAACACATCTGAGAACGCAAAGATGGATTCTGTGTGCCTGTGTGGGATTATTCTGGAAACAATGCTAATCTTTTTTTATACATTTTTATGTAAGTGACTTCAGCCTGAGTTTGGAGCTTTGTTTCAGTGCCTGAGTAGGTGGGTAAAACGCTCTGTATTTCACACAGAGATAAACCCCTCTGCACAGGCAAAGCAATCAGAGTGTATGTACTTAATAACAGCAGACTGTTTGAGAGTAAAGTGCAGTTTTAAAACACGCTCCGCTACTTTCTAGTCTGACTCTTACAAACTCCTTTTTCAGAATTTGAAGTAGAAAGACAGAAATTGGGTGAATCATAAAGAGACACATTTGTCTACATATTTTTTTTTAGATCATAGCTGTAAGTGAGAGCATGTTGTGCAGCTTTTTTCTGTGTTTTCTGACAGCGATGGTGTTTTCAGAGAACATTGATGACATATCAGATTCATATCCACACTCTGAGGGAGATTTCACCAGGACAGTTGATCAAAAGTGCAGAAAGTGGTCACTGTCAGAAAACTGGGTCACCTCTTCACTTATCAAACACATCCGTTTAGCTACTTTATTATTCCACTTTGTAACATTGTAAATGCCAGCGGCACACATGGGGATTATAAATATATGTATCAAAAACTAGTCTGTCTTTTGCACCATCAAAAATAAAACCACCCTCTTAATTTGCAAGCAAATATTTTCTGAAAAAGAAAGCAAGAGATTCACAACTTTCTTCCTGCAATCATTCCAAGATAGGAAAGGATTTCTTGCTGAAATTCTGTACATTTTTTTTTTCAAATGTAGGCTCTATTTATATAGCAAGTTGGGTTTTTTGTTCTGTGGTGTAAGTGCATACTTCGGCACGTCTTTGTCATTCTCTTTGTATCTTAAACTCAGTAACTTTCTTAATGGGCTTTAGTTCACCCTGTTCCATATTAATACTCCAATTTTGTGCCCACGCATTGCCATTTCTTCCTCGTCTACTTTCCTTTCACAATTTATTAAAAGAAATCCATTCACTTTACAATGATGCATGTGTTTGGCTATGCATGGATGTAAATAAATACTAAAATGTTCAATTAATTTTTTTTTTTTTCAATTGGATATTTAACACGTTATATTGCAGCTTATTTCATTATTGTGCCTTTAATAACAATTATGTTCAGGACAGATTAGGAACCCCTATTAAAATCAAAACTAACTTTATCTATGCTAATAGACATAAACACATAATAATTACTTATTAACTTCAGCTTCCTTTAAAAGCAGCTCATCTTTATGTCCAAAAAGTTGTTTGAGACACAACCAGCAGTGCAAAAGTACAACATGATGGAGGAGTGAAATGACTAGCAAGTGTTTTTATTATATATATTGAAAATGTGCATGCTTTATTAATTTTGAGGTGTAATCACCAGCTACATTTACCTGGAATTTGTTTAAAGATGTATTTTTCTTCTGTTTTTGAATCTTTCTCTCAGGGATTCAAAAAAAACAACACTTACTATCTGGCATTCACCTGGTTATGTCAACGTTAGATACATTAAAAACAAAATAACAATGTCCAGAGCATAACTGAAAGTTTTTCATGCAAAGTGATTTTACCTCACATGTTTTGACAGTAAGGTACTTACCATTTCCGCATCCACATTTACATTCCCATCATATGTCTGAACGTCTTTGGAAACAGAGTAGCAAGTAGATTAACATATATCTATGGATCTTTATAATACATAGGCGTAGTGAACTGGATACCTCTCTGAGCGTGCGCTTCAACTCTGTCACTTTTAGATCACAAGGCAGCAGAAGCAGGAACAGCACCATTATCTGCAAACCTGCCAAAGCATTGGAAAATGTTATTTCTAGCTCAGGGAGAGGTCAGCATCGGTATGTCTTACCCATTAAAGTATGATACAGTATGGGAAAAAGGATCATTTAAATCTAGGATGTCCACCTTATCCTGAACACATTTTTCCTCTGCAGCAAAGGATCAGCTTATTGATGCAAGTGTTGGTTTTCTATGTGTACTCACTGGTTCCAGTATTGACTTGCTTTGCTGTTAGGCAAACTGCAGAGACAAGAGGTACAAAAGCAAAGAAAAAGCATGATCTTTTTTAGCATTTAATTGAAAGTAACTGGCAACGTTGCATTTTGGAGGCTTCAGAGATGCTTGCAGCGAACGGTCTCTGCCGAACAGTCGAGCTGTCTCATTTTCACGTGTACATGGACCCCTCGTTAACTTGTGGACGGTTCGCTGAGCTTCCCCATAAGCACTCTCGCCACGACAGGCAGCCGGAGACCAGGCCTAATTGGTAACATGGTTATGAACAGCTGGACCGATATGGGTGGCTGGAGCTCCTCAGTCTCCTCAGTATATATAAAGCAGGAAGATTAATGTGGAAAGTTGCTGTTTGTACACACAGATCGTGACCTCTAATTTAAAATCTCTGGACAGAAGCCCTCTAGTTAAACTTTACATTTATTCTAAAAGGGTATTTATTAAACTATTGAGTGGATATAGGGACAATCATTCCAAACTTGCTCATAAGCAGAATAAACAATTTATGATTCAATATTTATCTCAGGTATGATGCACTCATTTTTAATGGCCTGTTTATGGAGAGTAGGGTGACCTCTTGCCTATTTGGATATTTTTTGATTTGCCTTATCTTAACATTCTAATTTTTGTCTTATTATTTGGCCTAACTATAAACTCAATAGTTTACTTATACATGTCAAATCTTGCCTCATGTCTCCATACTATATACCTTCAAAATATCATCTTCCAAAAAGATATATATCCTGAACAATTAATGTTATCAAATTCAAGTAGCTCATCTGCAGCAGCATCACCCAAAACAAGGTCCAGCAAAACTCTGTAGGAACTTTAGGTCAAGTCTCTCAAAGAACTGAAGTTTGAATACTAAGAACATGTGGATAAGCTTACCTTTGGATGGGAGAATTATGATTAGGCCTGGTACAATAACACATTTTGCTGGACGATAAGTTGTCCCAGAAGTTACTGCCATAAAAGGTGTTTTGAGGCTATTGTTAACTAATAGCATAGTCTAAGAATGTAGGTACAATCTATATTCTTAGACCATTCTAAAGAAATTAGTTTCTGTAGATACTAATTTTTAAAGAATATTCAACATTGGAACTACAAGACATTTAAATCCTAATGACTAAACAACACAATTCCTCATCTTCTTCTTGTTATTCCGTTACAAAATTTGTATGGAAATATTGAATGAAAATGCATAAGAATCCTGCAGCAAATAACCTTTTTTATTACCTTTTATTTTTAAAATAACAGCACTAAACTGTGGCATCCATCCATCCATCCATTTTCCGGTCACCCTTCTCCCTAAACTGTGGCATTTTGGGAAAAATTTACTGGATCCACTTTGGAGGTAACATGTTGCTCCTGATCAGACCACTGGTCTACTGAATGAATATGTAGCTGAAGCAGTGAAAACACCTAGTCAGGATTAACCTGATGAAATGAGGTTTAGGCAAAAATATGGAGTAGTTATTGTCTGAACTGTTCATTAGAATCTCAAATCTGGTACCCAGCACACCCAGGTTGCTGAGTTAGACACGGGAGCTCCTATCAGTGTTGATTAGTAGTCACCTTTTTATTTCCCACTGGCAGCCTCTCCGCCACAAGCATCAGCCCGACCTGGATCCCTACTAAAATCCCTACTAAAACCAGACCTGCTTTTAGGAAGAACACAGCCTCATTAAAACGTAAGACTGCTACAAATTGTTAAATGTCGATGTGAATAGCTGTACTTTTAGGTTGTTGGAGAAGTTAGAAAATATCTTTCTTCTAAAATTATGTCAATTATTATAGGTTATTGAGGATAATGAATGAAAGCACTGATGCAAAAAAATACAAATGACATTTATCCCTTTAACTGCAAACATATGTTAACATAAAGGAGAAGGGCAAGAGAGAAAAAACTCAGATAACCCTTTTTTGTTAAAGTTAACAGTAACTTAAATGTCTTGTTAATCTGTGCAAATGTGACAAAACAATGAGTGGATTCAGGACATTTGAATGTGCTGTTCACTGCATCCATATAAACTTATTAGACGATATCTTAGCTTTGACTAGGCCACTCAGAGAAACTTAAATGTCACTCTAAATCACTTTAACGATGCCTTAGTTGTATGCTTACTGTCAATTTATATCATTTCCATAGGATGACACTGCCATCACCATATCACTGCAATTTTTGAGAATTTTATTTTGATCTTGAAGACTTTGGTTAAAGTAACTTTTGGTTTTTACTATGATATCTTTATTCATTTAAGGCCAGTCAAACATCTCACAAAGATAATTTCGAATATCCATTCTGTTTTGATCTCTATTTTTCCACAGAGATGTTCCATGTCTTTCCATAACCCATTCCACGTATTTACTCTTCAGGTCTTTGGCTTTGACTTGCATTAAGAAATTCTTCATCTTCTTTTTGCTGCTTGATTGATTTCCTCTCCCCCCCTCACATAATGATAGGTGTAAATCTAATTATACCTTGTGACATTTAGATTCCCTACTGGGGCAGTCATGCTTTGTTTTTGTATTTTAAATTAGATGACCTTGAAAGGTGAATGAAGCATCAGATTTTTATTTAGGGCTTCAATTGTAGGAGGATGAGTTTAAGCGCATGCATTTAAGAAAAAACACATTCAATTTACGGTAATTTGGCATACTTTGTTTATTTGTTACATTCTTAAAAGAACAGTTATTCAATCACATTTTCTATGGTATCAACGCTGTAAGAACAAAAGCAGGACTTGTTGGATAAAACAGAACTGGTCTATTTATCATTTATCAGAAATGTATTCTTCAGGCTTTTATGATTTATCTGCAGACTGGTACCACAAATAGCAGAGTAATCATTCAACAAAGCCACGAGCCTGAACATTGAGTAAATTGGCGTTTAGCTCTCATCCATTGCTACTTAGTAGACCATCTGTTTCAAATGGACACAATATGTTTACAAGTGGTTGGTGGTGTGTGTTTGTGCCAGTGGAATCGCACAATATCAGCACTCAGATTGCCCCCATAACCAAAAAAGTTGAAGACATATGCTTTTGGGTTTGGGCCAGTCATCTTTGGCTACTAGTCCACCGCCTCCCACATGTCTGCTCTTAAAATGTTTTCTGTGTCCTGTGGATTTTTCCAGTAGATGCGCCTCAAACAGTGCTGATTAGCTATCTACCATCTGCTGGGCTGCGCGAGGGGAGCGGCTCATTATTCTGCCCGTTGCGCCTGCTCTGAAGCCGTCGCTCCACTCCAGCTATCAGGCAAAGCTGCAGGGACTCCTCGTACGCGAGCAGCAGGGAGCGGCTCAATGATTGCAGAGTTGTAGTGCACAAAAAGTGGTTGAATTGTAAGCATGTGTCTGTCAGAGAATGGGCTGTTCTGCGGCCAATCTTTGCTTTCCAGCTGCGGCGGCACAATATGCTTGTGTCTTACGTGTGATGAGACGAATTTTAAAACATCAAGTGCATCCAAGGTCATCCTGAGACATTAGGTGGGATTGATCTCGTGTCTCGTGAAAATGTTGTGTTTGTGAAAGGGCTACATTTTACTTTATGTGAAGCAACTCATGGCTATTTTGAATGACTTTATTGTCCAATGACCTGTCTAGTCTTTGTATTTATCAAAAATAAAATCATGCTCATAATATTTTTATATCCACATTGGACATATTTCTCTAGCCACAGAGGAAAGCATTGATACTATTGTTTGGTTTATGGTCTCGTTATGATGCGACTGTGATGGTATGGGTTTGGGTTTGTGGAAATTCTTCACTGTGGATTCAGACTCAGGTTGTGATTCCAAAGAGAGTGTACCAGAAAAGTTTTTGAAGAAAGAGATGCACTACAAAAAATGGATGGAAAACATTATAATGGTGTCTTGCAGACCATTCTAAAAAAATTAGAATGGTCTGCAAATTAATAGACATTTATATTTGTCTATTATTCAAAATAGACAAGTTAAAATAGTGAATAATGCAAAAAAAAAAAAAAAAGAATGATTAATACTTATTGCCTACAGTAGGAAGGGAAGGGTGCAAAGATTGGTAAGGTTGATTTAAAAAAAAAATAGTCATATGCAAAAGTTGAAAAGCACTAATTTAAGTAGACAAAGTAGTATTTTACCACACTATCAGGTGGTCTTATGTGCTCATATCTGTGTGACTACTGAACCTTGCAATATTTTTCTAAACTGCTTCAACAGGGAGGGTGAAACTAACCTGAATCACATGTTCTGTTTCTTTTTTTTAAAGTTTTTTTACAAGATAGGTGTTTTATTTTGGCTCAGCCAAGGACTTATTTTGACTGATTCATTAAACTCAGCTGACCAGCTTCAGAGATAAGGAGAACAAAGAATTTTGTGAGATTTAAAATGTCGATTAACTTGGTATGAGTTTGTAACATTTCCTATTTTTGTCATTTTAGGACCTTGTGGGTAGCGCGCCGCCTCAGAGGAACTGGAAGGGGATAGCGATCGCCCTCCTGGTCATCCTGATCATATGCTCCCTGATTGTCACCTCTGTTATCTTATTAACCCCAAGTATGTATCACACAAAAAAATTCTAACATTCAGTCAACACTTTCTTAAAAATAGTACTCTGTTTCATAATGCAAGACAACATGGCCTCCTAGTGATGCATATAAATAGTGTATTTTTACATGTCATTTACTTGCATTTCAAGCTTTTTGGAGGCACTTTCCTGCTTTTTAAATGACAACCAATCTTGTGGGTTTGCACAAACTGCAGAAAAATATTCTCACTCTTCAACCAGACATGATTATTCGACATCTTTTAACTGCACTATTTTATCACACCGGGCATCAGAGTTTCATCTTTTCACAGAACTGCATGTGAGAAAACATGAATAAAAGGAAAATAAAGGAAGCAGACTATAAACTTTTGCCTCCTGAGACGTGCTTGTGTCAGCTGGTGTGATTTGCATTAAAATATGTCATTATATCTGCTCCAATTCTTCCCACCACTACCAATGAACTGGGTCAAATTTTTAACTCAGGATATTGCCATAAATCTATTGCTGACATTTATACAATTAGTTTCTATACTGCGTGTGTTCTAATTGAATTTTTCTAATCGGCATAATGATACAGGTTCAAATGTACTGATTTGCATTAAGTGACAAAATATGTGTAGTCTGGAGATTTTGTGAAAAAAAAATTTATTAAAACTGCTAAAAAATGTTAAACACCTAAGATACTTAAAAAATGTTGCACCAAGCTTTAAATTTTTTTTCAGAATATGCAGTGTTGGCCTCATTTTCTGCATTAATGTCTGCAAACCTTTAACATTAATTGCGTTTCGTATTTTCTTTCTGAATTTTCTTTTTTTTTTTAGAAATATCAAACTTTTAGTTTTAATTAATATATTTCTTTTGTGAATTTTGTATTTTATATATGATATAAAAATAATTAAATCATCCAATTTTCTTTGAGCTAATGCTGACTATGACTTTCTGTTTCTCTGGAGAACAAATCACTCCTAGAACAAGATTCTAGATTCAGCACGGCCAAGTCAAGATTAATTAATAACAGTTTGGGCAATGTTCATGGCTCCAAATTGAACTAATTGTTGATTCATTATGTTTTGTCTGCAATGGAGCTTAAGGGTATATGTATATAGGTCATAACATAAATCGCAAATTAGCATATTGATTACATCGTTGCCTGGAATCCATCATATTCCATGGTGTATTTGCTTATTGAAACTGTTCCATATTTTACTTACTGAAATTTTGTGTTTGTAAGTGCGTTCACTCAAGTAAGGAGTGACAGGATTTGACATGAGTCCCCTTTAAACTGTTATTTTACTGTCAAAAACATACAGGTACATTGAAGAACTGTCACATACTGAAAGGTCAAAAAAACGGCAGCAGCATATGCTAATTGCACATCTTTGATAATTCTGCAGCCATAAAATCTGAATAAATTCAAGTGACTAATGAGGGAGTTGAATTACCACAATGTTACTCTTTAATAAAATCCTGATTGTATTAAGCATGTTAGAAGTCAAAGCAACAACGGAGTAAAATATTTATTTTAGGGCTTCAAGCACATCTAGTTGAGCCAATAAATGTAGCTGCACTGTAATTATAATTCAAATGGTAGTTATGCTTTAGACCTTATGAATTAATAGTTTCTTTAAATGTAATGTGAATTACACACACAAAAAAAATAGCATTGTGGGATTAAACATTTAAAGTGTACCAAATGAAATTATTTGATTAAAGTGTAAGAGAATTATCTAATATAGTTACTGAAGGTTAAAAATTGTGAAATCAGCCAGAAAGCAGAGTGTTTTTTGGAACTGTGGTAAGAAAATGAATCATCATATATATATTAAAAAAACACCATTTACCTGTAAAAAAGGGAGGGAGGTTTATTTTTTAATACATGTCCACTATTTTGCTACTCTAGATTAATGAAAATCTGTTACATTTGTGAAACACTCATAATTGCCATTTAACAATGGGGACAAGATGAGACACCTGTTCAGGAGCATGAATACACATGTTTTCCTGCACCCATGGCTGACTTTACACCCAGCCCTGCAGCCTGCAAACTAACTTCATATGATTTGTCACAGCAGCAACATTCTGCAGGCTTCTGTAGCTCAGGCAGCTATTTTAATTTGATGACCCTCTTCCAGCGGGGCGCGTTTTTACAGACAACACCATATCTCTGGATGGTGATTCTGTGCTTGTTTATGCACAGAGACAGGCTCATCATTTCACTGGATAAAAGGTCTTTTAATGTGCAATGCCATTCATGCCTGTATTAATTGGGATGATAATGCAGTAACAGCTCCAGCCTGATGTCAGATCCAATTTTCCTCTGCAAATCATCCTTCTCATGCTCCCCTGGCTTGAATTTGTCTGATTTCTTTTATGCTGATAAACACTTTACAATGTTTGACGTGGCTTCACATATTTATTGCTCGCAAACAACTTGAAGCCTGTCAAAAAATTTTAATTATCCATTTGCAATATAATACCAGGCTGTCAGTCTTTGTGATAGCTGTTGTTTCTAAACAAAGATGCAACGGAAAACTCTGAAAGACTTTACATATTGGACTTGTTTCCTTACTCCTGGCCTGGCTCCCCCGTCATCTGCCAGCTTCAGGTCTTGTTTTGACCTTTGGGTTAACAAGGCGCTGCCAACCTTCTGCTAGATAAAAACTACTCAGAGACCAATTGGACAACGTCAGGGATTTCTTTTTCTCTTTGCATTTTGCTTTACTTTCTAATTTTAAGGCATGGAACAGATGTTAGAACTAACGTGATGTTTTCAAAATAGCCGATAATGCTAAAATGATGAAAATCTCATAGCAGCTTGCTCTTCTTATGTTTTGTTTTCTTTACAAATTGTAGATATGGTTGCTGAAGGAAAGCATTTAGAAGTTGACCTATAAATTCCTGGAGCTTTTATAAATTGTAGCCAAAATCTTGGTTGTTTTTACTTTGATAAACCACATATAAGGAGAAAAAACAAAAAACAAAACAATGGTTATGTGTCTTAATTAAGCCAATCTGTATATTTGATTTTTGCGGCAGAAGATTTTGTAAAGAATTTAATAGATCCATGCTTATTTATCTAACTCTGATGCTTTGACAGGTGAAGATGACAGCCTCGCTCATAAGAAGAAAGTAACAGTTGAAGACATCTTCGGTGCGGACCTTCGAATCCATGACCCAGATGCTAAATGGCTCAGTGGTGCGTTTACAGTTCAGCTTTGACATTTAAAAACTGACTTCTTTGTCAAATCACAACACATACTCAGACAGTTTGACATTTTCCTTTTTGACTCACAATGTACCGTTGGTATTAAAATCTGACATATTTTTTCCAGAGGTGCAGCTTTCTGACGTGATGTGAAACCAGCACTGATAAGAGCGCACAAGTAGTGAGATTGTCGTTAGCACAAATTTAAGACTCAGACAGGTTATTTTAATCATTTAAGAAGAGATCAGAGATCAGATAAACTCATTTGCATCTAGATAAATTTAAAGTAGTTCAGGTTAAGTGTGTTGACAATTAAATGTTTTTTTTTTCAAATTGTATCTATAGGATGTGAACCACAGATGAGAACTAATTCATTTAAAAAGGCGCAACAGTTTAGCTTTGTGAATGAAAACGAAAAACTGAACTTTCTTTGTGTTCAGTCTCATTAATTTAAGAACAAGCATAATTGAAGATTTATTGTCTCTAATACTGTTTCTCAGTAACATATCTGTGACTATAGGCTTTCAGACAGCAAATAAATTCTGACATAATGCAGTCTAATTTCAACTGCAAGTTTAAAGATTTTAAAATTGATCATCATAAAGTGCAAAAGATGCTTAGCACTTTAGTTTTCTTGTTGTTTTTCTGAAGTAACAGCAGCAATTAAAAATGTCTATGCGGCTCCTCCATGTTGGATCAGAAAATTTAGCGCCCCCTGGTTTCACCAGGAAGATTGCTCCTTATTATTTTAAACCACAACATGGCGCTTCTTCTTTCTTACATTTTCTACAGTCAGCAACAAACAATGTTGTTTTAATAAAAAGATTAAGATTATCCTTGCTTAATTTCATTTAAAAACCAGAAACTTATTTCAGTTTAGCAGGATAAAATACTGACACAATGCTTTCAATACTCCTTCAGTTATATTTTTCTGGTAAACTCATATCTATGTTTAAGGTCCATTAAATTCAGCCCACGTCCCAAAAGTAGTGAATGGGATTTAGCCTTTCTCTTGCACTCTAAAGACTTTCTGCCACTTTTCCATCACAGCCAATTCTCTAAAGACAAAAGACTGCAATCATCTTCAGACACACTGGGAAAAAAACAAGTACGTGATTTTTTGTTACTTGTAAAGAATAGCAGTTAATTTTCAAGATGGTGAAACAATCGACTGAGTTTTCTTCAATGATTTCTATTTCATTTTGATATTTTGGTCCTTCCTCCTTGGGTGGAGTTCATAGAAGAAATGGATTGCAGTCAAATAAGGAAAAGAACATTGTTTTATGCTCTCACTAAAAGAACACCTAAAGGTTCACAAAGTAAAAGAGTAATCATTATTGAGCCCTGGTTCTGTCTTTATTTGACGGTACAAACGTCTTTGTCTTTTTATTTAGATACCTCGAAACACAATGAAACCCCTTAACATTTCTCCGATTTAAATAAATGTCACATAAACAACTCTAATCCTCTACTAGTTTAGGGCAGACAACGCCAAGATTGTAGAATCAACACACACAGCAGGCTGAAAACAAGCCTTTAGCAGCAAGTGTGTTTGCGTATGGGGAAGAGTGGGAGCAACAGCATTTAATGAGACCAGCTATAGCATTGTGGTTAAAACCACTGCAGGAAATCAAGCCATAAAGTAGATTCACTAAACAATAATATCCGCTTAGAAGTCAAGTTAATTTATCTGTATGTTCCATGGTGATAATTTCCTTCTTTGTTTTATTTTTATTGAACAGTTCAGTTTGGCATATAAAAATTCCTCAAGCTTCTCCAGACTTTTGCAGTAATTTTTAGTCCAGACTGCATCAGTTTTACCTGAAATTACCTGAAATTAATCAAAGCTGAGTGTAACGTTTCCAGCTTTTAACTAGATGTTTGAACTTAAAAACATTTGTAATCAAACCTTTGAAAAGGCACAATAATCATTTAGCAAAGCTTCTATTGGTGAATGGCTTTCCTATGTTACCAGGTCAAGTTCCTGTGGAGTTGTTTGCAACTCCAAAGGAAATAGCTTTAACTCATTTGTGATTGGTTTATGTTTTCCATTTAACACTGAGTTCTGTTCAAGTTTGAGGATTATAACAAGTAAAGATGATAACCTAAACAGAATACATGTATACTTTAACTAATGCAGTAAGGCACAACGCTCTGACAGAAAACAAATGAAAAGTCTTTTGTTATATTTTGCTTTTGTTTTGTTAGATTTCTTTTGCTTTTGTTTTGTTCATGCCATGAAAACTAAGGCAAATGGTATAGTTGGTCTGGTTGTCTTGCAGAGTCTTTAGCAGATTTTGCTCCACAATAGTGTGTGCGTGTGTGTGTGCGTGTGCATGTGTGTGTGTGTGTGTGTGTTTGGCAGGGAATGTTGCAGCTGCTGCACATTTGTATTTGCTGAATTAAGTGCACATCAGACTGCTTCTTGTTGACATATGTTGTATATTAAGGTAGGTTTTTACTTTGTGTAACTGTGAAGAGGGAATGTTTACACTTTATGACAGTTATGTAATTTTCATCAACATTTTCCAGTATTTCAAAAAGTATGTCGTTCAGAACCTACTAGAGATTTAGTTTGTAAATTAATGAAATCAGTGTACAACAACATTTGAAAATAGCTGTGTTGTTGTTCAATAATGCCTAAATAAGACTGACTAAAATATCAAGTCACTTTGGAGTTTTGAAATTTAAATTATTCAGTTTTGTGGTGTAGCATATAATTATGTGCTTAGCTTCTACATCCTTTAATTACAACATTTTATTTTGGATTTTTCCTTTTTTACAAATTTTTTATATCTTCATTGAGAGAAAAATCAAACTCGAAGTCAAGTTGCTTGTATGTGTCCACATGCTTGGAAAAATAAAGCTGATTTTGATTCTGATTTAAATGCTCTGCATGTGTTCAGGTTTAAAACAACACCATATCTGAAACACAGACGCTGAAACACATCAATCAGGTTCGAAGGATTCTTTGAAGAAACAGAGATGAGAGTTCTCATTTCCCTGTGAGATTAATTATGTTTTGTAACTGAATTGAACTGACACCCACATGGGGCATTCTTTAAATATCTTGAACACGCCAATGAATTAACACTATCAGAAAAACACAAAAACACGATACTTAACATGAGTATAAAGAATTACTTTGTCTAATTGATTTTTGAAAACAGACATTTTTTTTTGCACTAGCAGTGCACAAAACAATACAACACATCTAGTGGATAAAAAGCTATTGTCAAGGAGCAACTCACAAATTGTTTGTTAATTTACACAAATCTGTAATGCAAAAACAAAGAAAAGATCAACACATGTTCTTGTTTTGTATTAAATTAATCCCATTGCTCTATTGTGCATTTCCAATGTGCTTCTTTCATTGAAGTCTCATGAATGTTTATTTTTGCTTTATTTTCATAAACCAAATGCAAACATTTCAAATATGTTATTTGTTGTCATTACTTTGTTGAAGCCCTTATAGCTTAACTTAAGCTTTAACTTGATTTTAAGCAAGTTGCTTAAAATCTACTTGCATGTGTACATCTGATTGCAGATGAGAGATGGGATGTAATGAACAGAACCATCTGTCCCCGTTTTCTGCCGAGCAGATTATCCTGTGATTACTTACATTACCTCCTTATTAACATATAATTGCTTACATTCTCACGTGTCTGCGCCCTTCATTTGCAACGGTGATGAAAGCGCCTTCAGCACCTGACGAAACTCCTGCAATCAATTGTGCGACATTGCACTTGTCATTTAAGTTAATGCAATCAGCATTCATTTGTTGCTAATGACCTTCTGATAAGAAATCCAAGGGGACAGCCTCTCACTCGGGCGGCTCTCATCAATATTTTGTGGACTTCATTCACAGCCGTGTGTAATTGATCCCTGTTGCTCTTTGATCACTTTCCGCCTCTGAAGTCTCTTACTCACCTCTGAGTTTCTCACATACTCCTGGCTCCAAACACAATGATTCAACCTTCACATTGATCTCTAAAACAAAGAGGTGCTGCCGTCTGTCTTTCTGGCATTCATGTTTTTGAGATATGATGGAATGTATAAAAAAGAATGGGGCCTGCAGTGGTTTCAGCTCCCATCTATTTTATTAAAATATGGTAAAAAAAAAATAAAATAAAAATAATTCTTCCAGATAAAGTACAAAAAATATGAAAACTGCAAACATTTCACTACTAATTACTATTTGTTTTTGCTTTTTGTGCAAGGTAATATAGCTTGTTGGAATAATTCAAGACACAGGATTCCTGCAGACATAGCTTTGTGGTTGCTGTTTTAAAAACATCAAAGGCATTAGAGATTTGGAGCATGGTTGGCTCTGACTTTTTTTTTTTCAGCAGAGTTTGTGTTGGAAAATTAATGCCTTACCCAGCACAGTTCATACTCGACATTATCATTCAATGTGTACGTCATGATTCAATGTTAAGATCGCACTGTTCTGTTTTCTTTCTGCAGGAAGAAACCTGGTCATAGAAAAAAAGTGGCAGCTGTGCAAATGAAAATGCTTATCAATTATACAGCTAAATTATTAAGACATGAATAAAACTAATATTTTGTTTCAGTTTTAATTTCTGCTACAATCCAAGTACTTGAAATACTGTTCTATCTGTGGTTTATCTAGAAAGATAAATTCTTTTCAGTCAAGCATTCTTAGATATTGTAAATATCTACCTTCATTTTCTGCCATCCATTATATAGAACATTGCATAGAATATTATAGAGAGCATGCTCTAGCAAGGATATTTTAAAGCCTTTAAATAAAGTATATAAGCTACCACTAATTTGAGCATAAACACAGTTTGTAGAGTATGAGCCACTCACACACAGACTTGATAAATAATGAGAATATCTTTTCACAAGCAGGCATTTTAATTAAGAGATGCAATTAATGCTAGTTTGTAATCTTTAATGTCTAACAGGAAAACACTTCAGAATAATGAGTCTCTGTTTTAGGTATAAAAGGATCAACTCAGCTGAGACATATCCCAGAGATTTCCCAGTGAAATTAAGATGTTATGGGAGAAAAAATGGAGTGTAAACAGTGTGTTTTAACTGCACTGCCTGGCTGTGAGGCAGTAATTACTCAGAAAACCTAACTAGCTCCAGAGCATGTTAAGTGTCCAGCTTCAGTGAGCCAACATAGTGACTGACCCAAAGTTATCTTAAAAAGATACTGATTGGAGATGTCAGTGATTGGAGCATTCATCAATTGGGGGAAAAAAAAGAAAATCTTCTATCCTATTTGCCAGTAACACTAACAATATGAACTGTAGCAGTTTTCAGAAATAACCTGAATTACAGAAAAAGAACAACAATTACACTAGGCTTCATAAAAACTTGCTGTAAGCCATTTTGCAACCGAGTTCAATGCCTCACCCAAAACGGATTGAGGATTGTGTTGCACCGTGTCTGCATTTCTAAATGTTCTGTTTATTCCCATATAGTTTGGCAGCCATTGTTGATGGGACTGAAAAGGGTCACTTTACCTCTGCTTTACTCATACGGTGTTGACTGAGTCATGTATTCTCTCTCTCTGGTTATATTTATTGGATTTTTATTACTTTAATTATCTTTGTTTATTGTTCAGCAATCAAAACGATTTATTCTATCGATAAAGAGACAATTAAATTACAAATGAGTCCTTGAGTGTGTCCTTGTGATAATAAAGAATGATATGTAATTATTTCTTTTAAGACTTCAGCCTTAATAAAATACTGTGATTATCTATGTAACCCAACAACTTTGGAAAGTAAAGGATTGCCTTTAACTATTAATCTTAGTAAACAGCAAAGACTTGTTCATTGTAGTTTTTCTTGGTTCATTCAGAACTTTTATTTAACAAAGTTAAATAAACTGCTATAGAAATTACTAGTGGAGTCATGTGATGTAAGTCTCAAACTGTAATGTCTGATTTCTAAATTGGCAGACAAAGACCTGCTGTATCGATCAAGGGATGGAAATGTTCTCCGGCTTAATGTTGAAACGCAGAAAGAGGATATTGTTGTGCCAAGTCAACTATTTGTGAGTATACCTGACTGATACTGGTGGAATATGTTGCAAGAACTTGTCTTCTTTAGAAAAAATAGATATAAAAAAATGTATGAGAAAGAAAGAAAGTCCAGGGCTTTTAGGTGTAAGTTATGGAGTAGCTGCAGTATAGCTTTTGTGAATTTAAAGTTAGACCATTTAAATTAGATATTGACAGAGGCTATGGTTTTTTTTTTACCAAGGCTTCAAATTGTTAACATGGTATTCACATGATAAAAAAAGACATGTTGCCGCATATTAGTGACCAGAAATTATGTTTTCAACTCTGGGGTGTTAAACAGTAACAAATATAACCGGGTCAGTTTGTATGATATCAGTCATACGACACAGTGAAAACAGCGACTTGATGTTTTATAATGACCGAGCTATCAACTAGAGAGGAACACTGAAAAAAATAAGTCATTGGATGAACATAAAAAAATTATGGAAAGGATTTCCACCTGATTACTTGCTTTATTTCAGCACCATGTACTTGTGTTACTCCTATTTAAAGCAAATGTGTTAGGTCAACCTAATTTATTAAGATTATTCCAATGTAAAGCAAATGTGTTGGCTCCACTTGTTACAATGGTGATTCAATGGGTGATTCTAAATCAAACATGTTGGCTCAACGTAATATATTGTGGTTATTCTTATATAAATAAAATGAGTTGGCAAAACATAATTCATTAAGGTTGTTCTAATTTAAACCAATATGTTGGCTTAACCAGAATTATGGTAATGCAATGGATGATTGTAAATCAAATGAGTTGGCTCAACTCCATTCATTAAGGTTATTCAAATTCAAATGAAATGTGTTGGCTCAACATATGTTTTAAAGGTTCCTTTAACTCAGTTACTATAGCATGACCCAGTGTAGTGCAATACAGCCCGCCCAACTAATCTGCAATGTTTAGGACCAAATCATTGATGTAACTTCATTAAGATGAATGTAAATCTAGTTGAAACCACCTTATTTTACAGTGGTACCTTCACACTACCTGATTCAGTAGGTCCAACTCACTAAAAGCAAGTTAGCTCAACAAATATGCTTCATGCTAAAAGACAGCTAGTTAATCGTGTGGAAATCCTTTCCATTATTTCATGATGTTAGTTCAAAGACATATTTTCAAGCGTTAATCAAGCATTTTAAGATAGCACTAGGTGAAAGTGTAGGAAGAACACTCAACAATTAGAAAAGGTACAACACAATTGTATTTTCAGAATGTTATACATCGTTTTTTTACACAGCACAAAACACAGCTGAGTTGGACATTGAAATAAAAAAACAACTACAAAAAGGTTACAGTTTCATTTCCCAGCCAATTCTTTACAACATAAAATGTCAGTATAGTTGCTCAACTTAGAGAACTGTAACAATATAAATCTTTTCTACTGCAGACTTTAAACACTCATTTTCCATGTGAAAACTTTGCTCAACTTAGCAGCGAGTTTCATATTGAGAACTTGTGCTTTCTTTGATAAGTTCTTTCCATCCAATTTCATTATATTTTCTGTATTACTTCAAAGGTATGCTTGAGTTACTGAGCAAGTTGAGTGCTGAACGCACTAAACTTGAGGGTAGCTCAAGTTTAGTGCATAGATTAGTCCCAGCAGCATCACTATTGCAGAAGATACACTGCCCAAGCTGTTCATAACTTCCACCTCCTCCAGGACAATCCAACATCCAGATGTGCATCGGCAGCCTCTGCACCCTCTGCTCAAATGACGATTCCGAGGACAGCCTCGGCTTTGGCCATTTCTGCGCATTCATCAACGTCCTAAGGGAGTTATGGAAGGGTATTGGGGGAGAGACAATTCACATGTAATTAAATAAATAAATTAAGACTGACATTGATTGAGTCACTCATGGACCTTAGTTGGTGAAAGTATTTTAACAACTCTTAGGAGTTCTATTGTAAACACAAAGAGAATTTAACATACCATGTACTCCCTCACCAGCTTCTCTGGATCTTCATTTAGGTACACACAGACATTTGAGGATGCACTCTCGTCTGACCTCAGCAGTGTCTTCCTAAATATGCAGATCAAAAAACAATGAGAACAATCTCAAAACTCCAGCAGTATAGGTTCACACACTTGAAAACATAGCTACATTCAAAGGAAGTCACAACAAAAGTGATCAGTGGCTTGCAGTCTATTTGAAAGATATTTAAAATTGTTAGTATCCCTTCATTATGCCATGACTAAAATGGAGTTTAACATCTCATTTAAACATCTAACTGAAGCTGTTAGAGGTTTAAATAAAGACATGAATATATCACCAAAGAAATATGTGAAAAGTACAGAATGGTCAACACAGTCTATATCCTTCTACTTTAATGAATATGCAAAGCATTCCATGTCTTACAAGTACATGGACAGTCTATGTGTGGGCATGGATAACGTCGCATATGCCGGTGTTTAAGTCTAAAATGTTTTAACAGGTCATATCTACGAGACAGAGAGAGACTACACTCCTTACATTTCCACATCCCCACGCAAATAAAGACAAAAAAAAACAGACTGGCCAAATAAATGTTTAGCTGAACTCTAGCTCTATAAGCTCTCTAACACTACATTCAGTCACTTTAGATCTGGCAAAACTTACTATTAGCCACTGAAATCTATAATTTGATAGCCGATGAGCCCCTTGACCAGAACTTAAGCAGGTGGATTACAGACAGGTGATGTTCTGAAAGAGATCAGATATATTTTCAGCCATTAAAATATGCAATTCATACTGAACTGAGTTGTATCTTTTAGTACAAGTCCCTTGAATGCCTCATGAATATAACCACTGGACACTTGTAAGCAAGCACATATGTGCAGAACAATGGTGAATTGAACATGGTAGAAAGCAATAGTAACAAAGGTCAAAATGAGCACAAACAATCAACACAAAAAACATCAACATTTCAAAATTAAACCAATGAACTTCAATATTGTTTCTGAGCTACAATTATTTGGGGACAACAAAGAAGAGTCCAAAAAACCCCACATCTTTACAGCAGAGGAATATGTATTTTAAAGAAAAAAAATAGAAAGCTCAAGTCTGTAATAATGGATAATCCATTGAGAGTTTTAGCCTGACAAAATATACAAGAAATCCATAACTAACAGGTATTTTAGGAACATTTAACAAAGCTCAGAAAGCAATGCTTTCTGCAGGTTTCATCGACTGAAATGTAGGACTTTTTATTACCATAATTAATTAAGAATCTCGATGATGATAGAAAGGTACCAAAGTGTGTGTGTGTGTACCTACATTTACCTCCATAGTAACATTACTGAAATAGAATTAAAATAGTTAGAAATAGACTGATGTTAGATCAGTGTGTTAAAAATCCACTAAACCTCCAGGGAGCTCAGGAGGAGCAAAACTGTGACATTTCCGGGGTCCATTTGTGTCTCTGGCAGCAGCTTTGTGACCCTTACACTACATATGGCTCTGCAGACTTTTTCGCACAGAATGTACCTAACATGGTGCGGCGATAAATGTAAACAAAAAGCTATCTGCCTTAACCTAACCGACTTAATCTACAGAACATGAAATAATGTGACACAAGTATGGAACAAGTAGAAAATGGTGCAAATGGTAGAGAAATTTTAAGTTACATATTTTTATATGGATTTAGATGAAAATAGTTTGACTCTTACCTTCTTCAAATTAAGTAGATGCACGCCAGGAATCTCCCCTCTGCCCTTGAAAAAACCCAACAAGGTGCGAGCCAGTTATCTCGCGTGATTTTCCGTAATCTCTTGATGTCGCTGGATCCTCTTCAGCGGGAGATGAGTCTGACACAATAGCGCTTTGGAACTGACGTCACTGTGTTTTTTTTTTATTAGATTAACTTTGACAAATATTGATATTGAATAAAATAAAATAAAAAAAATTTTTAAAAAAAAAAAAAAAAAAAAAAAAATATATATATATATATATATATATATATATATATTATATATATATATATATATATATATATATATATATATATATATATATATCTTGGCACAGCCAAGATACTGCGCAGGACCCTCAAGCTCCCAGGCCTCTGGTAGAGGCCTGGGAGCTTGAGGAATTAGATGTATTCAAGTTGAGATAACGTCATTCAATCACGTTAGTTCAGTTGAGAGAAAAAACCGATTGTCTCGCGTGTTCTCGCGTGATATCCCGTGATCACTCGTTGTCGTCAGCACAATATCAGTCTAACTATAATGAATCATGTTAGCTCAACATGATTCAATTTATAAATGTGAAGTCGTGGAATATCTTGTTTATCCAACATGATTTTATCACGTTTTCGCTTCAAACCCAACATTATTGTGTGAAAGGTACATGATATTTTTTTGTTAATGTAATACGCCCCGACGTTCTTTTTTTTTTTGGCGGAAGATCTAGCTGACGTAATTGAATCACGTTATCTCACCTTGAATACATTTATTCCATTTGCGAGAGAAAACCGATTGTCTTGCGTATTCTCGCGTGATATCCCGTGATTTCCCGTAATATTGCGTGAACTTGCGTGATATCGCGTGATCTCACTCGTGGTCTTCAGCATAGGATCGGTCTGACTATAATGAATCATGTTCGCTCAACATGATTCAATTTTATAAACGTTGAAGTTGTGGAATATCTTGTTTATGCAACATGATTGTATCATGTTTTTGGCTCAAACATGCAATTATTTAGTTAACAGTACATGATATTCTTTTGTTAATGTGATAACCCCTGAGGTTCCTTTTTTACAGTGAAAGATAACAATATATATAAACTGTATGTATATATATATTGAGAGAGATGACGCATTAAGTGCTAAATTACACAAGAAGATAGGAGTGCATATTCTTCATCTCTGTCAAGTTACATCTTAGTGCTGATTCCTCCTTGAGCTCATACTACTCCACTCTGCAAAGTGCACCTTTTGACTTGTTTTTTTTTTCTTTTTACAACCACAAAATTTAATACATTTCATTAGGGACTTTTTGTAATAGATCAATAAAATGTAATGGGCATTCATGTGATTTTCCATTGTTTACAACATTTTTTATCAATAGGATCTGAGGGTTTGCAGAGACCACTTGTCATTCATTTGATTTCAGTAAAACACCAGCTATCTTGTGAATGCCCAACTTTTACTAAGAACATTAGTAATCAAACAGCATCATGAAGACTGAGAGACAGAGGAGGCAGCTCATGGAGGAAGTTGTGAAGAAGTTTAAAGTAGAGTTAGGTTATAGAGCAGTGCTCCCTGCTGAACATCTCGTTCTGCCCATCATGGGAAAATAAAAGGCATGACCTAACTTCAAACCTACCAATACAAGTTTGTCCATCTAAACTTATCTCCACAGGATGAGCAGGAAGTCATTACGGCCCATGGTTGCTGTGGAGTTGGTGGATAGGTTCACAGATTAGTAAGAGGATCTTGTGCATTGTACAAATTTATATTAGAGTTTAAAGAAGAAATCTAAGCCAACAAATTCTATTTGTTTTATTTTTGCTTTAAGTACATTTTAAAATTTGGAAGAAGGGGCTCTGAGCAAATAAGACATGAACTCAACTTTTTTCCCACACTGACATGCTGTATGATGCATTATATTCGCCATTTAGACAAAATTATGTTGGCAGCACTACGTTTTCCTCCAGCATGGACAAGGAAGCTGGCGAAGGATGAAAAAACAAAAAATGAAGCTAAAAGAAAAATTGCTCATGGCTGGAAAGGGTATAAGACTATGGTGGAAGTTCACAACTACCCAAAATATACAATCAGAGCAATTGAACACTTTGTATCAATCAATTGTGACTGAGTCTGAGTTATTTTGGAGAAGACTTTCAGACAGTAGAAATATGGCCTCAAAGTCTTGTTGCTATGATTGCAGAATATAGATTGCATAAAGTAGATACTCATATGTAACTCAGATTTGTTTGACTTTTCTGAATAGGTCTGTTATAAAATCTCAATAAAACACATTACAGTTTGTGACTGTAAAGAGGAAAAGGCTGAATTATTTCAGGGGTAGGAATAGTTTTGCAATGTATGTTCTCTAAACATTCAGGTTTCCCTCCCTGTCCCAGACGTTCAATTTATTGAAGTTCGGCCATCAAATATCTGGGCACGTAGTCCTCATGTTTTAAATGAGCTCCAGTCAGCCTCAGTTCAAGAACTGTCTGTGAAATCTATGAAGTGCACTCATGCAGACAAGCTGGCTCTGACAGTTCCGGAAAAAAAAAAAAAGGATAATTTGTTTTCTGAAATTTGTAATAAAAGACATATCAACAAAGTTCTTCAAATCGGTGAAAATTACACACAAGAAAAATCCATAGTTTTATTATGACAACAGTTCTGAAAATAAGATTAATCAAGCCTCACTACATTAGTTGTATTACTGATGTTTTATTTTATTTTTTTAAATCTTTTTCAGGAGAGGTCAAAAGCTGCCAGATATCAGCTGTCTCCAGACTTGAAGCATGTGTTGTTTGCCTTTGATGTAAAACCGGTAAATAAACATCCATGATAATGAATATTATTGATGCATCTTATGATATTCGGATTGTGAGGTTTTGCCCTTTGAACTGATTGGGTTTGTTTCAACAGATCTACCAATACTCGTATTTGGCCAAGTACATCATTTACAGTCTCGTGACACAGTAAGAGTTTCCTCTGTTGTGCTTTCTCTCCTCTTTCTTTCCCTCACAGATCTCTGCCCTCAATCTGACCTTCTGTCGTCAGTTCACTGACGTCAGCCACATTTACCTGCTCCCATTGCTATCTTAGCGGAACTGCTTTCAGTTCAGTTTAGTGTGGTGGGCTGTGTTGTTTATTGCTTGTTTTTAACCCTGGACTCATCTGTGTCTGACTAAGAAGAGCTTGTGTTTAGAAACAATGTTGTGGATGATTGTCTGGACTCTAGAAGAAGGGAACAAAGACAATTGATGTGCACTGATGATGTGATTAAGTGTATGTGTAAGTGCAGGTTCCATAAACTGTACTCTTCACAGGGAGTCTTGGCCTTTAAATCCTCCTGAGGTGAATGAGGCTGTCCTGCAGTATGCTGGATGGGGACCCCAAGGCCAGCAGCTGGTAAGCACCCACACCTGCTGCTTGCTGGAATGTAGAGGTCAGAATATTGAATAGTAGATATTTGTGATGTGTCTCAATTGAATTGACAAATGTTGTGAAAATAATTAACCCTTTGGGTTGTGCAGCGAAAATATTATGAGCGATAAAAGTTGAAACTCTTATCTGTTCTGACCTCCATCAATGTCAGGCAGTTTTATTTTTACACCACCCATGAGCTGGTGGAGCCACAGAGGCAGATGTGGCACAACCAGTGGCTGACTCAAACAGAGGGCTCAGGACTTTATGGTGTACTGCCAAATGTTAGCAGTAGAACCTTATGCAGATTGCTGCTTAGATATTCACTTTTCAACCACAAACTACAATGTGTTTTAAAAAGGTTATATTTGATGAATCAATTAAAGTGTGCATGATTGTGAAGAGAAGAAGCAATAAAGTGTAATTTGTTTTTTGTTTTTTTTGTACCCAAAAAAATAAATAAATACATTACAAGATTTGGAATGATCTTTCAGTTCTAAGTCGATATCCAGACCATTCCACTGAAGCTCTGGTTGTATATTCAAAGTTGATATACTGAAGTCTATTACTGCCTCTAACAGGTTTCTCACAGGATTGTACCATTCTTGGCTCCATCCAACTTCCCATCTATTCTTATATAATCTTGTTGTTCCTGCTGAAAGAAAGTATTCTCATTGATGTATGTTTCCACCTCTATGCTTTGCACTGTCACTATGGTGGGTAGTTGTTATTCTCAGCAGAATCTGCTTTATGTGTGATAAATTTAAAATGTGTGAATATTTACTCCCAGGGTTCATGATTTTTGCTGATATTTTGTTTTTGTTATACATGTGGTGGCCACAGTCAATTGTTGCCCTTTGGTGTAGTTTGATTTAAGGTTCCTTTGGTTTTCTTGTTAATCTCCAATAATGCAACATATGCCAAATATATAAAGCTCACAATGTCTCAAGCACTTCAATCAACATTATATGAATTGGGGGGGGGGGGAATCTATGTTTATCTACATGATTTCCATGTTTCTGAATAATTCACTCTATAACCCTATATATAACTCTAACATAGTCTAAGAGTCCTAAACCACGAATGATCCGTTAGCAGCAAATTCCTTTTAAATTAACATTTGAAAAACACTTTGAAAATGTTGTACAACCAAAATGTGGAGCCAGAGAAATGGTAAATTGCCTGCTCTTGGCTATGTACCACAAATAAATTACACACTAAATTGAAGCTGAGGGGCTCTAATATAAAATGCTTGCCTGCCATTTAGAGCAGCTTTGGATTTAATGTTGGTACAGTAGGAAGCTGAACTGAAGCTTCTTATTAGTGGGCGGCTTATATTCTGATCTCAATTTTTTTTTTTAATACACTAGACAGGAAAAGGTGTCATTGTGAATTGCCCTTAACTGAATTAATTCAGTGAAGAAAAAGTACTACATATTCTTAAAAATAAAATTCAGTTATTTTAAATTTAACAGCAGCAAAAAAGTGGCTCTGAAAACATTTAAACACTGGATGACTGAAAAGAGCTTTCAGAGTCTTTAATGGTCAGCTACATATTACTGGTCAAATGTGCCATTCCTCCTTTTATGAAAATTACAACAACTATCGGTTCAAACTGCTATATTTGTAAAAACAGCCGCCCTGTTTGAATTTTAGGGTTTTTGCTGGGACATAAGATTATCAATCGTGTATTTGTGTGGGTGTTTGGAAGGATTGCCAGGAGAAAGACTCCTCTCTGTATTTTAGTTTTGCAGAACTGAATCTAAATGCATCACTGGACTATGTCACTTCGATCAGAGATACTTTGCCATTATGTACATGTATGGGAAAAAAAAAAGTGAATCTGCACAAATGCTTAATATTTGTTATGCAGCCATAGTCTTATCTGACTATCTTAGATTCAACAATTAACTCATACCAAAATATTCTTGAGTCAAATTTAAAGGATGCCAGTCTGACAACTGAAGAACTTGGTCATGCAACAGGAATTTTACGACACAACAGGTGAAATAATGAAAGTCTTTGTGACAATGGACCAGCCAAGTTACAGACATACTATAGCATGATCATACTGACATTTCAGAAGCACATCGATTTAAACCTTTAGCCTCATAAAGACAGGGAAGTGCAGGAGCAGAACGTCCCACCCAACACAGCAGCACCATCAGTTTTGGCATTGTGAAGTCATTCATGCAGCGAGCATCAATTTCCCATCAGATAGAACATTTGCCTGAAAATATGAATGAGCCAAAGCTATGCTGCGATGAAATCGTTCAATATTAATAAGCAACAATATGAAAAGGCATATTGAAACAGCTAGTCTTAATGTGGCAAGCTACTGAATCATCTTTTACTTTTTGACAGACAGCTTTTCTGTTTTGCATTCAAATAGTTTTAATGACAGAGTGGAATATGTAGTATGTTTTCAGACACTTGAGCTTTAATTAAAAGAGTACCCAGAGAGAACTTGTGTATGCATGGGGAGAACATGCAAACTTCAAGCAGAAAGGTCCTTGACAATTCAAACCCCGTTAATCCTGGGCAACAGTGCTACAAATATGCCAGCGTGCCGTCCTTTCATGTTCTATCAAATACTCTGCTGTTATGAAGACCTAAACACATTTACGTCTTTAATTTTGTCTATCTGAGTGTAGACCAGATCACAGGCTTTGCATTTTATAGTTTTACTTACTGAGAAGGAGCAAAATGTTTAACGCAAAATAGTTTGTTTTAGAATACATTTAAACATTTATATTATATTTTGAGCATTTGTTCGACTTAAACCTGCGGATTACTTATCTGCATATTTAGTAGAGTTTATTATTCATTACTTTGCTATTGTCAGGAAATTGTCTATCCTTTTAGGCCACAAACTGCCTCTCTGGAGCCAAATCTTTCTTCTGTGTTTTGTGTCTCTGTGCTGTTTTAAAGCTTTACATAGCCCATTTGAGAATATATTTGCAAAAAAGCCACAAGACAAACTCAGATTATCTTTTGTTATTTATAACAAGGCCTCTGTGGTCCACTTTGAGTTTATTCCTACACTCACTACATTGTGTTTAGCTCTACATTGGTCTGGTACTACTATGCAATTGGAAAAAAAAATCTATTTTGTCTTATTTCAGATGCATTTAGACAAAAAAAAAAAAAAACAATCAGAGAAAACAACATCAGAAAAATTGCATGTTTTCAGTTCTGTAAAAAGAAGTCTCCCCCCCTAATAAGATTCAAAAATAGCAATAAATTGAAGCATCTACAATCTTTTTTATTATTCTTCACTCCTGTATTCCTTTTTCTGCTGTCTTTAAATTTGTTTTTAACTTTATCACACTACTGTGTTTCCTCAGCTCCACTTTAAAGAATTCTCTTCTATCATAATTGCTCTTATTGGATAATGGCTGAGATTACAGATGCATTTCTCTGAGAAAACATTAACATTTTGAGTGTGTGATGAGACTCTGTCTGCTGGGAAAGACAGTAGATTCATTTACATACGGTAATGGTACACCTGATTGTTTCTTTCAGAGAGCTGTAGCTGCAGCTCTGCTCTTGATTTAATGAGCCTCTGAAGCTGTGCAGGAAAACAGAGATGAGCTCTTGTTTTTTTGTCTCCATCTGACCCGGAGATGTCAGACATGTTTGCTTTTTTCCTCCCATCACAGTTTGGGAATGTAATGATTTCCCATTAAGTTTATCAGAATTGGAGCAATTCATCACCAAGTGTTACATCAGTATATAAAAGCGAGGTGTGTGTTTGTGTGCAGCGGTGCATGGTGAAGAATCAAATGTACATGGAGATGGATCCTACAGTGTTCTCTTCATTAAACGTCTAGCTTTTATTCTACCATGACACTGTAATCAGAAAAGCTAGTAAAAAAGAGGTCATCCTGGCACAACAACCTGGCTTTTATTAAATAAAATTGAAAAGAGTCCCATGAAAATTGAGCATTTCACACCTGAATTCCAGGTACATAAACATCAGTCTTAAATTTGAGTTCCACGGCTATCTCTGATCTGTTGCTACTTTAATTTCTGTGCGTTTAAGAATTGAGTCTATTCAAATCTTTAATTCATCTTTTGTTCTCTTTTGTTCTTATAAAACTTAAGTCTTTGAAAAGGTGAATACAAACTGAGGCAATAACACAGTTTTTCCAAATTTACTTCAGATTTTGATAGCTTCTTAACTGCAGGAAGCTTCTTGCTCTTGTTCAGTCATTTGGTTTTAGTTCAGCGAATGTAGGTTGATATTTTGAGCTTTGAGACTGCTTTAGATCACGAATCTTGACCTGGAGCTGTTTTGCAACACAAGCAACCCAGCAGCTTTTCTCTTTTTGCCAGGTTCTGTATTGATTAGAGATGCACTGATGAGAATGTTGATGACTTCCAACTCTGATTTTCTTTTTTTTTATAGCTTCGACATAGATTTTGGCCTGTCACAGTTTTTCTGTGAGCCACAATGTAAAAGCCTTCCTGCTTCAACCATGAGAAGCAACATCAAATGCAGCAGTGCAAACATTGGAAAACAAGCTTTTGCTAGAGTTGACATATTAAAGTTAACATTTAGCATGGTTAACATTAAAAAACAGCAGCTTCTGTGTGTATCTCCATGATGTTTAATTCAGATTTCCAAAACCTATCAACACGAGTGCTCAAATACGTGAAACAGAGAAACTTTGCTGTGCACCAGTTAGCCTTCCTGTTATCAATTGATAGTTTTGCTTTCCCTGGCTGTCTCTAATAGTCTTAATGAACTGCAAATTTGTCTTGACATAGAAAATGCAGTATCATGTTTAATAGCTTCCTTCAGCTTTGTGTTTCCTCTGACTTCAAATTCAAAAGTACTTAAAGATACTGATAATAATTAACATTTGGTGTTTTTTCCTCCGAAGTATCATAAAGACTCAGCAGTGAAAATTATCTGATTCTGGTCAACACGCAACTTCTCTATGTTTCTCTAATTTCCCAAGATTTGTTCTTTTTTTTAACCTTCAGGCTATAATCCCATATTAACGCAGGCTGGTTTTGTTTTAATTTGTGTCTTCATTAATATCATTAATAAGCTGGCAATACCATAGAAAATAGTAAAGCAGATTGACTGAGGAATAAGGTGCCCATCTTCCAACAGCGTGTCCTAATTTAATCAGCCTCACAGTCTGTTTTGTCCGTAGAAATAATCCATTTACATAAAATCTCTTTAAAGTTTTGGTAAATTTATTGCAGTGAAGAGCACGTAGGAAGTATAGAGGAAGGCTGCATTTCCATAAATATTAAGATTAACTTCATATTGTGATGTTGAGCCAATCAATGGCTCATAAATCTTTCAGCTCTTTTACATCACTGTAATTTAAGACAGTTTACTTGACATAGAAACATTTTTTTCTTCTTTTTTCAGATCTTCATTTTTGAAAGCAACATCTACTACAGGGCAACGTTGGATACCCGATCAATCCGACTGGTTTCAACTGGTAAAGATGGAGTCATCTTTAATGGTCTGACTGACTGGCTGTATGAAGGTAAGGTATCACTGTCAAAAATTTGGAGGTTTTTGAGATTTAAAAATATGCAATTTGTTATTTGACATCTTAGTCACAAGTTTGTAATTTTTCAAAATATATATTGTTGCCTCAACACTTGTAAAGATGTCACTTCTCAAAATGGGCATGACAAGAAAACATACGTGTCTTTCAGATTTGTGGGTTCACAGACATCATTACTTGCACACACATACAGTTGAACACACATACAGTAAGAACAATGATTTTAAAAAATTCACTAGAAGTTAATTATGTCTTAGGAGTAAAGGCAGTTTCAGTGTTGCTTGACAATACCAAAATTTGTCCGATTTTACGGGAAAAAAAAAAAAATCAGATGAAGTTATGCTCATGTTTGCCATGACATTCCACGGTCAAAGAAAAGACATTTCCTTTCAAACACAGGTATAACTTATGAAAGGTGAGTTAACCAGGAAAAATGTTTTACATCTTTACATCCTACCATCATTTGCCTTCCTCCTACATGCAGCAGGACTAACTATGCTGTCAGAGGTGCATTCAAGTGCAGTAGGAAATACTCACTGCTCACATCAAATACATAGTACTAATAAAAACCCCAACAATTTTACATAGCAAATAATGACTATTTTGGTGGAATTCAAAGCTTAACTTAAAGTAATGTAATTAACCTGTTACACTAGCATTATACTTTAAATGCAGCATCTGTTTTCACTCTCAGTTTGCTTAAATGTAGGTATTTAAAATTACGTTATGAGTTATTAAAGGCAGTACCATGCTAAAGTATTCATTCACACTTTATGATTTTATCAGAAAATAACAATAAAACTGAAATGTATGTTGATGAGATTTATTTAATTTTCAGTTCAAAACTTTATTAATAGACGTGGCTCCATAATTACAGAAAGTAATTATCATAAGATTTCTATACTGAACTATTAATTAATTATTGAGAACACAAATTAAAGGCATAAAATAGAAATGTAAAAGAATACAACTATAAATATTTTGAAAAAACACCAAACGCTTATACTGAAGTAAAAAGAAAGTTCTTCTGATGTTTTACATATAATAAGAATCTATATTTTGCATATTTTTTAAAAGTGCTCCTGTCACTACATAGCATTCAGTCCTTTTAGAAGAGCGGTAGTAGAATTAGCTATGTGTTCCTTCATTTGAGTATTAATTTAACTTCGCATAGAAACACCCCAAGTTGTGTAACAAGTTTATTCAGCTTATTGAGTTTTTTAAAAATTCCTCTCACAGTATTTGTGAAACCTTTGCTCTTGTTCCTGTTCCATAATTTATGTGTGAGCTAGTCTGCTGTCAAAATATTACCATCCATTTCAGCTCAACAAAGTGGGCAAACTTTGAGAAAATTGAAAAATGTAGCATTTGGAGCTGCTTCCATACAAATTCGACTCGCTGCATGCACAGCAACCACCTCTTTCTTCATCTGCCTTGAGTGCTGAATGATTATGATCTGGGGCAGTTCCAGTGGAAACAGAAACTTGTTTGTCCATAATCTGCATCCTTGCATCCTTGTTGACATGTGCTGTATTTACCCAACAACATTTGAAACAAATTTTTAATTGAGTCTTTGGATTTGTGCCTCCACCCACAGCAGCAGCCTCTCCCTGAGGTGAACGGTGTGTTATGTGTGCATGGTTTGATCTGAAGTTGCACAGCTGGCTACATTTCAGTGCGCCTCCTTCCCTTTACCTCCCATCACTTGTCTTTGTGTTCAAGTACTTTTAATTAATTCATGTGCACAGTGCTGCAATCTCATCCAACAGATGTTAAAAAGCCAGCAAACTTGTAATTTAATGTGAGACATTTTCTGATTACAGCATATGTGGGACAGACGTTCTAATTACAAACCCCTTTGATGGCGCTTTCTTTACAAATGCACTGAGAATAGTAATTCCATTTAATTCATTTCTAATGAAGTTCATGTGCCTTTTGTTCCGAGTTCTCAATCCAGAATTATTAACTTGTAGTTGATTTCAAAGCAATTTGGGATGATGACTGTAAGGATAATGTGATTGTAAATTGCAGTTATTTTTAAAAGAACTTTGTTACAGTGCATAAACTTGGAGGAAGACAGTGCATGAACTTGTTACAGTGCATGAGTTTGGAGGAAGATTTTTTTCATTAGAAAGAAATCTAATTTGTTTCTAATGAAAGAAATGTCTTTCATAAAATTATGTCTCTTCAGACAACACAACATGACAGATATAATCTATATTCTGAGCTAAAGAAGGATTTGGTTTTTTTCATGTTCCTGCTGCTTTTTATCACAAGGATTTTTAACTGGAAAACAGCTAATTTACTCTTATTTTTACACTTTTTCTGTATACCTTTGCTTATGTTAGTCAATACCTTGAAAAAGCTCTGACAGATTTAGGGTGAAGCTACCTTGAATACACACATGGAAGGCTTATTAACAACCAAGAAGGTCTTAATAAATACCATAACATAGAATAGAAGCAATCTCATGGCACTTATAAAAACATATGTGACACAAATTTACAACAGTGGCTAATGAAGAAACATAAAAATGACCCAAAAATTACAAAAAACTGTGAAAGAAATTGCCGGCGGCTAACAGTAGCCAAAAAAAAGTACTAAACTGAGAGATAATCTTCAA